>NC_138316.1:24192500-24860000 GCF_965601325.2 Salmo salar | reverse complement strand
GGCAGCACAACTCTGACTAAGGAATGTCCAGACAAGTGGAGGACAAAGATGGCCCTGCTCACCTACCCACTCCCCCAGAGTCCTGTTAGCCCCCTGCCCTGCCTTATGATATGAAAGCACAGCCACATCTGTTAACAGCTACCTAACATCACCGAACACTGGAAGAGATCACCACCCCACCTTCTCTGACGGTGGGGTGGTGGCTGTAATGCTTCAGATGAAGAGAGCTTTCACTAAGGCTTCCTGTACCTGGAGTCAGTGTCTCTACAAACTACTACTGTACCTCTGCCCTGCAGTTGGTCAAATCCATCTAACTGGACTTAACTCCAAAAGGTTTATTAGGTTAGTGAAATGTAATATATCTACCCCATATCTTCACAGCAGGAATATGTTAAGACTTAACCTAAGTTAGCTGTATATTAATCATGGTCCCTCTGGTTGAGTTCATTCCTGAAAATAGCCTCCCCTACCCAGCCTCTCTGCTCTTCTCTCCTCCACATCTCCCTCAGAAAGCTTAATTCCACTGCTGAGGCTCGCTGCTGCCTGGCAACCAGATCAACACTGCAGCCTGCCAAAGGGTGAGGCCCCTGAACGGTTGCATTCTGGAGCAGCCAAGAGACGTCTGCACAGTCGTTTCTTTCGGGATTTCTGTAATTTGGACATGAATATACTGTATCTAGTACTTGAGACAGACACAGACCCCGAGACACAGTATAGTGTACATAAATTACATTAATATGATACTGTATCATACAATGTTTAATATAAACTTGTTATTAACTTTGTTCTCTCACAAATGGAAAGAGTCCATACTTATTTCCAAATTCTATATTGAGGCCTAATGGTCCCATAATATATCAAGTTAAATACAAATTCCTTAGATGTTGCTAGGGAAAAACTATGAATAAGAACAGTGGATGAAGTCCAGTGTCTGGGAAGGCATGCCAGTTCTCTGCAGCTCTATTGTCACCCTCCTCTTCGGGAGTCTTCCCTCATCCCTGTCAGCTGTTGCTGTTCCCAGTATGGGCAAAGGGCCGCTCTGATATCTACTGTAGACACACTACGACCTCCCCGCAGTAAGTCAGGTCTCATCGCTTTTCCCTCGCCTTCCCAACATGCTGGCCTGCGAGCAACCTGCCGAGACAGGTGGCTGCATGGGAAAATAACAGAGGTAGCATGTGTCAGTGCACAGTCATTAGTTTGCTTCCACGCCAGGGGGTCTCAATGAAGAAGGGAACTTCGGACTCCTTTTCCTATCAGGACACCAACGCCTTATGAGGGCAACAGAGATACTCCACTGTGTTTGATTCTCTGTGTGGTTTCTGCGGCAAGATTCCACTGTAGGATGTTAAACAGTTTGGAAAGTATTCCATGGTTCTATCCCAAGTACAGTGCTTCTTTCCATTGCCTCCTCCC
Organism: Salmo salar; assembly: GCF_965601325.2. Lineage (NCBI taxonomy): Eukaryota > Metazoa > Chordata > Actinopteri > Salmoniformes > Salmonidae > Salmo > Salmo salar. The sequence goes on along the minus strand of NC_138316.1, from coordinate 24,858,584 downwards.
ATCCATGTACTGATCAAGCCCCAATCTACTTAGTTGGTTTTATAGGCTACAAAAAAGATGTCACCACAGACAACAGTCACTATTCCACTAACGTAATTATTAGGTAACAACATGTTTATACAATAGTGTTACTATAGAAATTACAATGATACGACACAGGTGTGAGCATTCAAATCCAATCCATTATTATTATCATCATCATCAAAGTGGTACGAGGCCAACCAAGTGAGTCTTCTGAAAATCTCAGGGAGACCATCCAATCATATCATTATCTTAACCCTATCAGATTAACTTAATCATGTAATTTCCATGCTAGCTAAAAAAAGTTAAATTCACAGAAAAACAATACACCAAAACAGCTACTATCTTCAAGTACACATCATGAACTGCTTATCTGACTTTCCTCAACTCTTGGCTGAAAAATAGCATTTTCAGCATGTTCACAGAGTTCGAGAGATAAATGTGTCACTTATCTGTAAAGAGGAAGTACAGCACATGTTCTTCCTGTACTACGACTGGCAAACACAACATAGTATACCTCAGTGCCAGTACCCCACTGAGTTTCCCCTTCGCTGTATTATAACTGTATCCTGATACTACAGAACTACATGCCTTGCTGCTGCTGCTGCTATCTGTCTGGGACCAGATAACATACCACCTTACTGCCCTAGCACCTCAGCTCTTTTTACTGCAGTCTAGTGAGAGGGCTATTTCTGACACATGCCTTGTGTGCAGGGGGTTGTAAAATGCTTGGCATGCTGCTGGTGGTGGTGGGAATGGCTCAAATGCAGAAGCCACAGATCCTGTAAACCACGGGTCAGCCACTAGCCCCTTTCCATTCTACTCTGATTTATGTTCTGAGAGACCCATGAGTCTTGCCCTTCGGAGCTGTGAGGGGAACGGCACCTCCGTACCTTCAGGCTCTGATCAGGCCCTACACCCAAATGAGGGCACTGCAGTAGTCCAGCCTAGAAGTAACAAAAGCATGGATTAATTTTTCTGCGTCATTTTTGGACAGAAAATTTCTGATTTTTGCAATGTTACGTAGATGGAAAAAAGCTGTCCTTGAAACAGTCTTGATATGTTCTTCAAAAGAGAGATCAGGGTCCAGAGTAACGCCGAGGTCCTTCACAGTTTTATTTGAGACGACTGTACAACCATCCAGATTAATTGTCAGATTCAACAGAAGATCTCTTTGTTTCTTGGGACCTAGAACAAGCATCTCTGTTTTGTCCGAGTTTAAAAGTAGAAAGTTTGCAGCCATCCACTTCTTTATGTCTGAAACACAGGCTTCTAGCGAGGGCAATTTTGGGGCTTCACCATGTTTCATTGAAATGTACAGCTGTGTGTCGTCTGCATAGCAGTGAAATTTAACATTATGTTTTCGAATGACATCCCCAAGAGGTAAAATATATAGTGAAAACAATAGTGGTCCTAAAACGGAACCTTGAGGAACACCGAAATTTACAATTGATTTGTCAGAGGACAAACCATTCACAGAGACAAACTGATATCTTTCCGACAGATAAGATCTAAACCAGGCCAGAACTTGTCCATGTAGACCAATTTGGGTTTCCAATCTCTCCAAAAGAATGTGGTGATCGATGGTATCAAAAGCGGCACTAAGATCTAGGAGCACGAGGACAGATGCAGAGCCTCGGTCTGACGTCATTAAAAGGTCATTTACCACCTTCACAAGTGCAGTCTCAGTGCTATGATGGGGTCTAAAACCAGACTGAAGCGTTTCGTATACATTGTTTGTCTTCAGGAAGGCAGTCAGTTGCTGTGCAACAGCTTTTTCTAAAATTTTGGAGAGGAATCACCACCTTCCGGAGACACCTGAAACCCCACCTCTTTAAGGAATACCTAGGATAGGATTAAGTAATCCTTCTAACCCCCCCCCAAAAAAAGATATAGATGTACTATTGTAAAGTGGTTGTTCCACTGGATATCATAAGGTGAATGCACCAATTTGTAAGTCGCTCTGGATAAGAGCGTCTGCTAAATGACGTAAATGTAAATAAATGCGGGTGTACAAGAGGACATTCCCAGGCATTGTTTAAATCCGAATTGTATTTGATATATCTCAATGACTTGTTGTCCCGGCTCAAAAGGCAATCCACAGGAATGAACAAAGTGATTGAAAGGTTTTCATGTGAAAGGATGTGTTCAAACTAAAGGTAATTCCATTAAATAGAGATTTAAAAAAAATTGCCAGCTTGTTCTTGAAGCCACCTGTTCAACATATACAAAATGGCAAGGGTAGCAACCCCTAATCAACATTTTTGGGGGGAATGCCTTAAGTTTAATTTACAATGACAGCCTTTGGATTAATTACCCTTGAGAGATCAGAGAGTTGATGATATACATGTCCAGTCTAATGGATTTGGTCATTGAGCAAGCAAAAGACCTGACACATCAATCCATGCAACCACTTAAGCAATCATGAATCTTAAAATGAGTATCTCTCAGTTTCCACAGATGACTGCTATGCCACACCCCAGCCCCTACTATAATTCATCCTTTCCAACCTTCTTCATGACTGAGCCAAGACTCACAATGATTTTCACTCCCACATTACAACCCACATGAACAAGTGCTGGTCTTGGCATAGTCAATGATTTCTCACATGCAGTGCCCTCACCTAATCTGGGGTCACCCAAAGTAGCCTTGGGGATATGTTTACAACAATAGTCCGGAGGTCTACCAATACATGTCCTTCTGATTGTAGTGGTTCTATACACTCTCTTAAGAATACTTCTGCCTAATCATCAATCAATAACATATCCCTATAATAAAAATATACATCTCAAGACAGAAGATTATGGAACGAGCTGCAACAAACACTCAAACTGGACAGTTTTAACTGGATCGCTTCATTGAAAGACTCAATCATGGACACTCTTACTGACAGTTGTGGCTGCTTTGCGTGATGTATTGTTGTCTCTACCTTCTTGCTGTTGTCTGTGCCCAATAATGTTTGTACCCTGTTTTGTGCTGCTGCCATGTTGTACTGGTACCATGTTGTGTTGCTACCATGCTGTGTTGTTGTCTTAGGTCTCTATTTATATAGTATTGTCTCTCTTGTTGTGATGTGCGTTTTGTCATATATTTTCATTTAATGTATTTTTAATCCCAGCCCCCTTCCCCGCAGGAGGCCTTTTGCCAGGCCGTCATTGTAACTGGCTTGCCAAGTTAAATAAAATATATATATCTGTCTTCTGACTAAATGTTATACCAGACCAATTTACACAAGTGAATGGTTCACACAGGGACATAAAAAGACGAACATTTCACTTCCACTAATGAAAGGATGGCGTGAAAATCTGTTGGGTTTAGAAAAATTTGCATAAACGCTTGTGGTCTTTTTGTCAAAGTTTCCCCTCCATCCAAATGAGTCACCCACAATTAAACTTCCCCAATGAATCACAGAGGCAAAGGCATTTCAGGGGATTTACACAACGTCACAATGATTAACGGGCCTCTTTTAGTAAAACAAAAAATTGCAGCATTTCATCAAGTTCTTTGGAGGCAAAAACACTACTGAAAATTAGGCGTGTAAGTATGAAATTACGGAGGGACAACATCGATGTATTCCAATCTAAACAACGCCTGAAATGTGATCAGTAGCCGAAAACGGACCACAACCTATGTTCTTAGTTCCTACACAGTCATATTCCGGTCAATCATATCCTGCACTCGGTTATTATTTCTATCATTATTTTAGTTAGCAACATAATTTCCAATCTTCACATATCTTGACGGTCTGTTCCCGATGCGGTCGCTAAAATATGGCTGCTCTTCTACCCATATTCGCGATAAATAAGAACGCACCTCATATCGCCATATGGCAGCATAGGCTACGAGTCTAGGTCTGTTCAAATACAAAACCGCTATTTTTATTTTATTTGAATAAAAATATAAAAGTAAAACAAGACTACTACATCGGCAGGCCTATTTGAATGAAGTTTTCCCCAGATCGTATACCAATTTGGCAACATCAACAAAAAAGACAAATTAAATCACGAACTATTTTTAGCAGGAAGAGGGTTCCATTACTGCCCCTATAGACAAACAACCAAATGCTTGGCCAGTTAAAAGTCTACATTACAAGAAAAAAGTCTCACCCAGAAGATGAAGTTAAAGAAGAAAAGCATGTATTTGATACATTTAGTGCAGCCTTCGACTCCCATAGTTGAAGTATTCAGATCCCTTTCGGTGGTGAGGCGTCGGGCAAGAGACACAAGGCCAGGCGGTTGTTGAATGAAAATAATCCGATTTTTTTTGTTGCCACTGGACTCTTTGTCGAGGTCGACGGCAACACCCAACTACTCCCCGCCCCTTAAAAACTAGGTGGAAAAGTCTCAGACTGCTTGCCAACAAGATATGTAGGATACGCAATCCCTTAACGTGATGCGCCTCCGTTTTTTTAATTAGCCTTTCTCCTTGCACAAATCGAACAATATTGTTGTACAACGGTGCCGCCTACAGAGAAAAAGGGGCATGGCAGCCTAGGGGGCTATGTCTATTGGGCCAGTGGGTGAGTTTAGGGCCGCTATTATACAATTATTGTACAATTATACAATCAGTGTGCATAGAGTCTACTTTTTTCTTCCATAGGTTTATCTGTGACTGGGGCACCAGGTAGCATGGCATCAAACTGTTGGGGTTTGTGTTGCATGTTAGTAGGCTAGCTAGTTTAAGGTGTAGCCATTCACTTTGGCCTATAGAGAGGCTACATACAGGCTGCTGTATCATATGGAGTGATATTGTTATTGACATCCTGACAGGAAAGGTTAGCTCTGAGATGGAGGTGGAAGCTCAATTACTGAGAATTTGTAGTGCATGCATTTTTCATGGCTCATTCAAAGACCCAAATCGAGTCTTTACATTTGAAAAGCCATTTGAAGTTGGAATACTTCCAGAATATGGTAATTCATCAAGTGTCATTCTTTGGGAAGCTATACCTCACAGTCACACCACATCTCTAGAAATCACCACCAAATATATATAGGATATAGAGTGCAGATCTAGTATAGCAGTATTCCAGCATACAATAGGCCTAGGCTACTTGAATAAACAGTATGTTACAAAGACACAATGACAACAAAGATCATAAGTAATGTAGTAATACAAGCTTAGATTTGGGGATAGAGTAAGGCAGTCACACTAGCTCATAGTCATTTATAAATTACAATTTGGTTATATTGAAATAACAATTGAACAGCAGGGAATCGTCCAGATGGTGCTTTATGCTGTCCATGTATTGCTGTTTTGTGTCCATTGGGTGTCAGCACTGTACTATATCTTCATTTTAATGGATGAATGTTTTCTGACATTTTTTACTGTACTTTTCATGAATCATGAATGAAGAGGATAGCTGGGCATACTATATGCAACACTCTTCAAGTTGTGTGTTTGTGGGTCATAGTTGCGTCCTTAATGGTCCTGGGGATATGATAATGACTGCTCCATCAATCAGTAGTCATTTCAAAGGCTGACCAGGGATCATCAACTAGATTAAAATGCAGGACAATTTTTTTGTTGTTGAGCGGTTGGTCGGGGTGCCTGAACATAATTTGCAGACTGTAAATTTCCCGCAAGAAGCTGAAACAGATATAATATTTGACTAAAACATAATAATTTCAAACCTTGGTTACATTTGTTTGTATACAATCAAGTGTCTCTCTGTTATGTGTGGGAATACTTGGGAACATAATTCCCCGAATTTAAATCACTTGGAGATGATTTCCTGGTGTTTTTTACAGCCTTTTATGTCCAACAATAAAAAATAAAATAAAAATATAAAAAATTGTTGTTGTTGTAGCTCAGAAAATTTGGTGGGCCAAATAAAACCACCAGTGGGCCAAATTTGGCTTGTGGGCCTCCATTTGGCGAACCCTTTCCTAGACAATAGATGAGACCAGTCTAAGATCCGATCACTGATCTGGAGTATCCTAATGTTGATAAGGTTATGGATGCTGTCTGTAAGCTAATAAACTCATATGGTCTTGAAAGCTGTTTTAACACGTGATTGAACAGGCACAATTAAAATTACCCGTAATAGCTTTTGCTTCAACTCACAAGAGGCCACAAGAGGGCAGTGTCTGTACTGCATAATATACATCTCTCCACATAAGTACTTTTTCCACATAAGTATACTATGTATAAGTACCAACAGTACAGGCTGGTGGTTGTGGTGTAAAGGTGTGGGGAATATTTTCCTGCACACGTTCGGTCCCTTGATACCAATTGAGCAATGTTTCCAGGCCCCAAATAATTCAGGCTGTTCTGGAGGCAAACGGGGGTCCGACCTGGTACTAGATGGGTGTACCTAAAAAAACTGGCCACTAACTGTATATGAGTATACTATTTATATGTATTCTACGTATAAGTAGCTTATATATACAGTACCAGTCAAAAGTTTGGACACACCTACTCATTCAAGGGTTTGTCTTTATTTTTACTATTTTCTACATTGTAGAATAATAGTGCACACATCAATGCATGAGGAATGCGGAATGCTTTTCCAACAGTCTTGAAGGAGTTCCCACATATGCTGAGCACTTGTTGGCTGCTTTTCTTTCACTCTGCGGTCCAACTCAACCCAAAACATCTCAATTGGGTTGAGGTCGGTGTGGGGGCCAGGTCATCCGATGCAGCACTCCAAAACTCTCCTTGGTCAAATAGCCCTTACACAGCCTGGAGTTGTGTTGGGAAATTTTCCTGTTGAAAAACAAATGATAGTCCCACTAAGCGCAAACCAGATGGGTTGGTGAATTGCTGCAGAATGCTGTGGTAGCCATGCTAGTTAAGTGTGCCTTGAATTCTAAATAAATCACTGACAGTGTCACCAGAAAAGCACCCGCACACCATCACAACTCCTCCTCCATGCTTCATGGTGGGAACCACACATGCAGAGATCATCCGTTCACCTACTTTGCATCTCACACAGCGATAAAAAAATAAAAAGATTTCCACCGGTCTAATGTCCATTGCTCGTGTTTCTTGGCCCAAGCAAGTCTCTTCTTCTTATTGGTGTCCTTTACTATTGGTTTGTTTGCAGCAATTTGACCATGAAGGCCTAATTCACGCAGTCTCCTTTGAACAGCTGATGTTGAGATGTGTCTGTTACTTGAACTCTGTGAAGCAATTACAGTTGAAGTCGGAAGTTGATATACACCTTAGCCAAATACATTTAAACTCAGTTTTTCACAATTCCTGACATTTAATCCAAGTAAGAATTCCCTGTCTTAGGTCAGTTAGGATCACCACTTTATTTTAAGTATGTGAAATGTCAGAATAATAGTATAGAGAATGATTTATTTCAGCTTTTATTTCTTTCATCACATTCCCAGTGGGTCAGAAGTTTACATACACTCAATTAGTATTTGGTAGAATTGCCTTTAAAATGTTTAACTTGGGTCAAACATTTTGGGTAGCCTTCCACAAGCTTCCCACAATAAGTTGGGTGAATTTTGGCCAATTCCTTGTGACAGAGCTGGTGTAACTGAGTCAGGTTTGTAGGCCTCTTTACTCGCACACGATTTTTCAGTTCGGCCCACAAATGTTCAATGGGATTGAGGTCAGGGCTTTGTGATGGCCACTCCAATACCTTGACTTTGTTGTCCTTAAGCCATTTTGCCACAACTTTGGAAATATGCTTGGGGTTATTGTCCATTTGGAAGACCACATTTGCGACCAAGCTTTAACTTCCTGACTGATGTGTTGAGATGTTGCTTCAATATGGTCCTGTGTGGCTCAGTTGGTAGAGCATGTTGTTTGCAACGCCAGGGTTGTGGGTTCGATTCCCACGGGGGACCAGTGCGAACATTTTTTTAATGAAATGTATGCATTCACTACTGTAAGTCGCTCTGGATAAGAGCGTCTGCTAAATGACTAAAATGTAAATGTAATATATCCACATAATTTTCCATCCTCATGATGCCATCTACATTTTTTATATTTTAGTCATTTAGCAGACGCTCTTATCCAGAGCGACTTACAGTAGTGAATGCATACATTTAATTCATTTCATACATTTTTTTCCCGTACTATTTTGTGAAGTGCACCAGTCCCTCCTGCAGCAAAGCACCCCCACAACATGATGCTACCACCCCCGTGCTTCACGGTTGGGATGGTGTTCTTCAGCTTGCAAGCCTACACCTTTTTCCTCCAAACATAACGATGGTCGTTATGGCCAAACAGTTCTATTTTTGTTTCATCAGACCAGAGGACATTTCTCTAAAAAGTACGACCTTTGTCCCCATGTGCAGTTGCAAACCGTAGTCTGGCTTTTTTATGGCGGTTTTGGAGCAGTGGCTTCTTCCTTGCTGAGCAGCCTTTCAGGTTATGTCGATATAGGACTCGTTTTACTGTGGATATAGATACTTTTGTACTGGTTTACTCCAGCATCTTCATGAGGTCCTTTGCTGTTGTTGTGGGATTGATTTGCACTTGTCACACCAAAGTACGTTCAACTCTAGGAGACAGAACGCGTCTCCTTCCTGAGCGGTATGACGGCTGTGTGGTCCCATGGTGTTTATACTTGCGTACTATTGTTTGTACAGATGAACGTGGTACCTTCAGGCGTTTGGAAACTGCTCCCAAGGATGAACCAGACTTGTGGAGGTCTACAATATTTTTTCTGAGGTCTTGGCTGATTTCTTTTGATTATTCCATGATGTCAAGCAAAGAGGCACTGAGTTTGAAGGTAAGCCTTGAAATACATCCACAGGTACACCTCCAATTGACGCAAATGATGTCAATTAGCCTATCAATTAGCCATGACATCATTTTCTGGAATTTTCCAAGCTGTTTAAAGGCACAGTCAACTTAGTGTATGTAAACTTCTGACCCACTGGAATTGTGATACAGTGAATTATAAGTGAAATAATCTGTCTGTAAACAATTGTTGGAAGAATTACTTGTGTCATGCACAAAGTAGGTGTCCTAATTGACTTGCAAAACTATAGTTTGTTAACACGAAATTTGTGGAGTGGTTTTCAAAACAAGTTTTAATGACTCCAACCTAAGTGTATGTAAACTTCCGACTTCAATTGAATTTGGGTTGAAATTCTGAGGCTGGGAACTCTAATGAACTTATCCTCTGCGGCAGAGGTAACTCTGGGTCTCTGGATCTTCCTTTCCTGTGGCGGTACTCATGAGAACCAGTTTCATTACAGCGCTTGATGGTTTTCGCGACTGCACTTGAAGTAACTATCAAAGTTCTTGAAATTTTCCGGATTGATTGACCTTCATGTCTTAAAGTAATGATGGACTGTCATTTCTCTTTGTTTATTTGAGCTGTCCTTGCCATAATATAGGACTTGGTCTTTTACCAAATAGGGCTATCTTCTGTATACCACCCCTACCTTGTCACAACACAACTGACTGGCTCAAATGCATTTTTTAATTTTTAATTTATTTAACCTTCACTTAACTAGGCATTAAGAAGGAAAGAAATTCCCCAAATGAACTTTTAACAAGGCACACCTGTTAATTGAAATGCATTGCAGGTGACTACCTCATGAAGCTGGTTGAGAGAATGCCAAGTGTGTACAAAGCTGTCATCAAGGCAAAGGGTGGATACTGTGAAGAATCTCAAATTTAAAATATATTTTGATTTGTTTAGCACTTTTTTGGTTACTACATGATTTCATATGTGTTATTTCATAGTTTTGATGTCTTCACTATTATTCTACAATGTAGAAAATAGTAAAAATAAAGAAAAACCCTTGAATTAGTAGGTGTGTCCAAAATGTTGACTGGTACTGTATATATATGAGCACTAACTGTCACAAATAGTAACTTGACTCAACTTCAATCTCAAAATAAGTGTGTTGTCATGTAGTTGATTCACCTGTGTGGAAGCCCATATGTGACCTGTCCATGGTGCTGACAGAGCCAAAACAGCTGTCCCAGACACACCCCTCATCAATTTAGGTCCATGCACCTGTGCATCCTTTCCAACCAATTAATGTTATTTAATGTACTTTACAAAACCATGACAAGGAGTCTGTGCAACCCTGCCTCATGGTATACAGCATATACTGCAGGCTCTCTCCTCATTCTCCTGTGAACATAATTTTAAACAGAACACATTAAGTTGCAATGGCACTCATTCAAGGATCTGTGTTTTAGGCATATAGGAATTCAGGAGCATTATCGAACACAGAACATGTAAAGTAACTGTCAAGGATCAATGTTGATCTCCCTGTAGCAGTCCTGCTCAAGGAGGAAAATATAAAGAAAGACAAGGGATTAGGGAGTGCAAGAGTCTTGTCTCAAAGACAGTGGGAGGGGGATGATGAAAGAGAGAGAGGAGAGGGAGGGAGGGAGTGTGAGGAGTGTGCGCTCAGAGAGACTGGTGCTGTCCGTTCAGCATCACAGCTCTCATCTTTCGTTGCATGCCACAAGGACTGTACGTTTCCATAATTAAAAGACGGCGTGGATTTGGAACTAGGTTTTCATTATATGGAGTCATAGCCTACACACATTTTTCATCAACGCTTTTCGGAGGGGTGTTCATCTTTGGTTTTGTGATGTAGCCTAACCATGAACATTTAGATTTTTTTCCATGCATATTTCTGGGGCAGCCACAGGCTGCTTCTTGCTTTAGCCTACCTTGCAACTATATCAAACATCCGTTGAGGCATTGCTTTCTTTGGTATTATTAAAAGTTGGGATTTATTTGAAAGCTTGAGTGGAGCCTGTGCTTTTTTGCAAGCTGAATAAAAGAAGTCGGTAAGAAATCTGCCTTCTCTTTTCCTCTTTCAACTCGAGTTCATGTGTCGGCCAGATCTCACTGCGTTGCCTCGCACATGTTTTGCAATATAATGACTGGAACCTGCTTGAGACATGCCTAAGCGACGCAATGGGACAAGGCGACGAGAACGATCGTATTGTGATTAACGTGGGAGGTATCAGACACCAGACCTACCGTAGCACCCTTCGTACATTACCGGGCACCCGGTTAGCTTGGCTCGCCGAGCCGGATGCCCACAGTCACTTTGACTACGATCCCAAGATTGAAGAATTTTTCTTTGACCGGCATCCGGGTGTGTTTGCCCACATCCTCAATTACTATAGGACCGGGAAGTTGCACTGCCCTGCAGATGTTTGCGGCCCTTTGTACGAGGAGGAGTTGGCGTTCTGGGGTATCGATGAGACCGACGTGGAACCATGTTGTTGGATGACTTATCGGCAACATCGAGAGGCCGAGGAGGCATTGGATAGCTTTGGGGGTGGCCCCCCCGAGAATTCAGAGGAGGATGGGGATGAGGAAACGCTGGGAATGATCAATAGGTTGGCTCTTGATGGACCAGATGCCAAATCCGGGGGGCATTGGCGACGTTGGCAGCGGTTGCTTTGGGCACTTTTCGAGGATCCCTATTCTTCTAAATATGCAAGGGTAAGTAAGGGTTGGAATCAGTCATCTTGAGTCAATACAAGTTTAGATAGGCCTACTACTAGCCTGAAAAAACAATGCTTTACAATCTCTCTCTCTTTCTGTGCTCGCGCGCTCGTGCATGTGTGTGTGTGAAAGAGAGACATTTGCTTTAACATAGTTCCTTTCACGCTCATCCAAAGGTCACGCAAAAAAGTTGGGTTCATAGTAGCGTACTAATAAGGCTCGTGAATATTAATTGGATTTGAAGCTTAAAGTTGAAATCTGAAGTTGGCACATACATTTTTTGACTTTTAAATGAATTACATATACCCATTGATTATTGAATAATATAATTTACAAATACCGGATTAGCTTAGTTCAACTGTCGTAGCCCATAAGAACCCAAAATATAAGCTTGTTTTACTTCATTGTTAAACAGGTCAATTGTAAACAAACACTGTATTGCCTCTAAAATGTTGATATCATGAATGGTCAGACCTTGCATCCATAGCCCTGTCTATGAATTTCAAAGTGGTTACATTACTCCAGCCCCATCTCTCAGCTGTTTACCAGAACAGTGATGGGGTGGCTGCTTTATTGTTTGCACTACAGATTTCCCTTTTAATGGGTCCATCACCAGCACACAAACGTATCGCTAAGTGATGATGCACTACGCTCACTCTCGACATGTGCATTCTGGGCGTCTTGTCGCATTGCCTATGCAACATGCAGCCACCCTGCTTTCAGACCATGTGAGGTCTTATGAATTACCTCATGAGGACTAGATGAAAGGAAACTTATAATGATAGTTTAATGGTTTAAATGCCCCTCACCGTTTTTAATGAGAACCCGGTTGTGTGTACACTGGGGGAGTTAACAAGACATGCACTTGTCTCTTTCCTAAGCTGGAACAGAATGGTGATCAAGGAGAGGAATATTTGTGACGTCAACAGTCCTACATATATTTGTCTCCTACAGATTTTGCATATTTATTACATTGCCTGTTTGGAGCTGTCTGTGGTTCTGTAGGCTTATAGCTGCATTTATAACCTAATTATTAGCTTTGTCTAACCTTTCGGTCTCTTCTCCTTGCAATTCGACGTAGCTTTGAACAACAACACCTATCACACCTGGTATTCCCATTCCCAATGCCTTTTAGCTTCACTTGAAAACAATTCAAAGTAGTCTCTTACTGACCCAACAGGATCCTGACCCACTGACCTGAGACAGCTGTGTGGAGATGCAGGGATCAGAAATCCATCCTCCCCTAGCTCAGCACAGGATACAACATGTTAGAGTATAACATCTTCAGAATGTATCCATAATCAATCAACTGGTCAATGAATCAATATGCATTATGCAGCATATGTGTTACGTTTTGGTTAGTTATTGGTCCCCTTGCTGTTCCTCAGAGACTGAGCAGTTTGCAAATTACGCAAGTGCAAGCAATAGCCTCTGCTATGGCTTTGTCAATTTCCATAAATGCTTAGATCAATGTATATAAGTGCATCTGCTTACTCATTTACACCGGAGCATACTGGCTTGACTCCAGCTTTTGCACCTCTCAATTCTCCTGAGGGGCAGTGATTACAATAGTGCAGGGTTGAGTAACAGTATAGTCTACCCTCTCTCTTCCACTAGCTAAGTGTATTGTCTACACTCTGGTTCTCTCATATAGCCTCCTTCCCATTTTCTCACTCTCTTTACCTGTTTCTCATTCTCAGTCTCTCATTGTGACAGTAAATTGTTGAGTTACTATGAATGACCATGTCCCGGTGCCTTAGCAACTGGAGATCAAATGGACCATAGAGACCATGCAGTGTACACAGACACACCATAGGGCCTTCACAGAGCATTGTGAGTGCAAAACGTGAAGCTACAGGTGTAGGATCTTAATTTGATTGCTTATGTTGCTGCGAATTTTCCTGCACCGCAGGAAATGCAGTTGAGCTTTGTGATTGACATAAATTCACTGAAAACCCACACTAACACACGGTTATATTGACAGTATTGCACTTTTCATGTAGCCTAAATTTGGTCAGCTATTAGCCTAACAGCCGATCAAACAACATTATGGAGTAAACGTTTAAATCCTGTTGCAGCAAGATTATTTTGTTGTGACAATCCTGCTGTACTGACCAATTATGTGAGATGAGCTAGCCAGGGAGTCGATTAGTTGTTATTAAATCCTCATTAGGCCCAATTTTGGTCAGCAGGGGCAAACGCAACACTGATCTCAGAGGAAAAACATGTTGACCGTCTGTCCTTATCTTTTTCTCCAGTAACTTTGGTTTCCTCCTATGTAAATAATATATATAGAAGGAAGAAAGGAAAGAGAGAGAATCAGATTTTTATATCCCCTTTGGAGTCTCTTTTGTTGGTGCTGGGTGACAGAAGAGGTGGCAAGAAGGACCTCATTATCACCTTTCTTAATAAACACTCAACCTCACCTCTGCCACCTCATACACCCTCCTGCCCTGCTGGCAGACATGCTACTCTTCCACTCTATATCCCACTTGACAAGCAGAATTATTACCTAGGTATTACATGGTGATTAATGCAGTGCCAATGTATCGGTGTAAGTAAATGCAGTTACATACAGTACTTTTGTATGTGAAGCAGGTGTAGCTTGTATAACTAGATGTCTGTACCACTACCAACCGTTCTTGTGGACAGATATTACTGCAGTGGTACTCATGTTGCTTTCAGACATGGCTCACATACTCTCACATACTCCCAGTGAGCACTATATTAAATTAACCTGTCTTTAGTTTGGAAGGCAATCTGAGGGAATTTAGACTGACCATAATTCAGACACATGGCTACAACTACTAGTCATCCTACTTATGAAAGGGGACATTGAGGCATCCTGTGCCCTTGGACTTTTGATGACTTGGCCCTTACTGCCTGGATTTGTGAGAGGGCAAATAATATAGATTAGTTTATTGATCGATCAAATTGCTGCTAATGTAAGGATGTAAATAAATACTTAAGTAAAACATGTGTTTCAGTGGTAAGGACGATGAGAAATAACTTTGTGCCGCTGGAGAGAAGGAAGTGCATGACTGAATGCAGTTTGGTGGGGTTTTGGGACAGGTAGGGTAGATGTGGGTTTGTTCAGGTTAGAAGTGGAAGTGGGAGCTGCTGGATGGGAATGGGTGGGAGGTTTCTTTTCACTCAGCCATGGCTGTGGGTTGTAATGTATCACTCCACGTCATATAAGAAACACAGCAGTGAGTTTATGTGGAGGGAGAGCTTTGAAATCAATATCATGCTAGGCTTTTAAAGTGGACGTGTCAGCTTTAACGTGAGGAGCCTACTGACCATACAGACACCCTGTCAGCTACCATGACCTTCAGCTATCTGGGATGAAACTGCTCTTGAGATTAGAAGGAGATCCATTCTACTTAAAAGTGCACCTACATGGAAAGTAGCTATACGTCTACGTAATCACCCTAGAGAGACAGTGTGGCTGGGATGGCAGCTTCTAACCACCACAGAGTGAGTAACAGATCCAGGCAGAACTGAACATAGCAAGGCTGGTTGCTCCTTAGATGGCTGGAGCGATTAGCATGAATTAGTTGGGCACAGACCCTGGTAATTAATGGAGAGAGAGAGGGAGGCATCCTATTACACAAAAGACATGCTGCATGGCTAACCTTGCCACACTTTAACAGGAAGTCATCTAGGTTTTAAGGAGATCCACACAGAGACTGGCTCGTCTGGAGGGCTGTGGCCGAGATAGATGGACATATTGCTTTGCTTTATCAAACAACACCTGCTCTTAGTCTACCATGTGGCGTGCTGTAGTACATTGACGTTCACATGTGTAACTGTATGAACACATTATGAACATGTAGGTGGGCATGTGCATGATACACATCGACACAGTCCAACTCCAGTAGGGAAATGCACAAACCAATCAAAAGCTGGTCACTGGGATATCTAACACAGCTCTTTCTCCCAAAAGAAGTGGAGCATGACACCCCTTAAAAAGCACTGGGGTTTGTCCCTGCGCTCCTGTATAATTGATTTCCCAGGCAGAGAGGAATGAGGCACCCAGCTAAAAGCACTCAAACTGGGGCAAATATCGAGGCAGAATACAGGCCTCTCATGCCACCATTACGCTGCCAAAACAGAGAGGAAAGTTACACTCACTTGTTCTGCTGTCACGTCCTGACCAGTAAAGGGGTTATTTGTTATTGTAGTTTGGTCAGGACGTGGGAGGGGGTTGTTTGTTTAGAGAGTTTCGGGGTTTGTTGGGCTATGTGTTGTGTAGAGGGGTGTGTTTAGAGTGTTCCGGGGTTTTTGGGTTATGTTCTAGGTTAGTGTATTTCTATGTTAGATCTAGGTTGTTTAGTTCTATGTTTAGGTTATTGGGATTGGCCTTCAATTGGAGGCAGCTGTTCCTCGTTGCCTCTGATTGAAGGTCCTATGTATAGGGGTGTGTTTGTAATGGGAATTGTGGGTTGTTGTCTCCTGTTTAGTGTTTATGCACCTGTTTGGACTGTTAGTGGCGTTTGTTGTCTCGTATACGTGTTTCTTTTGTTTTTCTTCTTTTTAATTTAATAAAGAAGATGTGTGTACACGTTTCCGCTGCACCTTGGTCCAATCTTTACGACATCTGCCTTCATCTACAAGATAACTCTGGCTCCAACAACCTTTCCTCTGAACATACACCCAACAGTCATCTGACAAATCCTAAACACCAAAATGATTTGATCTTCATGACCTTCAAAACCAGGCCGCAGTTGTAAATGAGAACTTGTTCTCAACTGGCCTACCTGGTTAAATAAAGGTTAAATAAAAAAATTAAAAAACCACAAGATTTTCTGTCTTTCCAGTTTCAGCCTGAATGGTCAGGCGTGGTGAGGGAGTGTTTATTACGTTTATTCATCACTTTTGTCCATTAGCTATACATGCTGGCATAGCCATTACCTCAGCCAGACCATACCATCTGACATGGGGGTGTCACTCAGATTTATCCCACTGAAGATATAACCCATATAAGACTGTTCTGTAATGTTGAGCCCCCCCTGTTGAGCCCCCCCTGCCCTACTTAAGGGCAACCCAGTTTTCACAGAAAACACTAATGTTTGGCTCTCAAATAGCACAATGATTATTGAGTGAACATACATGTCTTTCAATAGCTTAGTCTCATTGAAAAGAAAAAAGATTAAAACTACAGGGATTTGGCTAAGTTTTGATTGAGATTGTTTTGCATTTGAATGTTAAGTCAAATTGAATGTGTTTCTTGCTCCGTGCTAATTGGTGGACATTAGGGACAGCAGGCAGAGTGACAGCCTGTAGAAGAGCATGATTATGGACGAGGGAAATGAGGCTTCACTGAGGGAAGCAGGGATATCCTCAGAATGCTGTCAACAATGTGACTAGAGGGTTTTCAACTGATCGTCATGTTTTTATCTGACATAGGCTTATTATGTCAGAATTCCCTCAGATTTGTCTGTTTATTCCCCTGTTCATGTTCATAAGTGTATTTATATTAAGTGATATATTAAGTGACTTAAAAAATATGATTTAGTATGACATATGATATAACCAAGATAGCCACACAGTATACTGTACAGCAGGATGCAACTCCCACAACAATATCACAGGGCATGTTTGTGGACAATAACACACACCTACTGTATGTAGTCACTTTCTATTGGTATGTGTGGCCAAGATGATTACTGATGGATATAGGCCTGTCTGCTCCAAGACCTCTCCAACACGGTTCATAACTCCACGGTGTCCCCCTCCCAGAGTGCAAATAACCTTGATGTGACCCTGGACAACACCCTGTCGTTCTTTGCAAACATCAAAGCAGTGACTCGCTTCTGCAGGTTCATGCTTTACAACATTCATAGAGTACGAGCCTACCTTATACAGGAAGCGGCACAGGTCCTAATCCAGGCACTTGACATCTCCCCTCTGGAGAGAACGCTGCAGCCTGCCTGGTGTTCAACCTTCCCACGTTATCCCATGTCACCCCGCTCCTCCGCACACTCCACTGGTTTCCAGTCAAAGCTTGTATACACTAGAAGACCATGGTACTTGCCTACAGAGCAGCAAGAGGAACTGCCCTTCCCTACCTTCAGGCTATGCTCAAACCCTACACCACAACCCAAGCACTCCGTTCTGCCACATCAGGTCTCTTGGCCCTCCTACCCCTACGGGAGGGCAGCTCCCGCTGAACCTAGTCCAAACTCTTCTCTATCCTGGCACCCCAATGGTGGAACCAGCTTTCCCCTGAAGCTTGGACAGCATAGTCCCTACCCATCTTCCAAAAACATCGAAAACCCTACCTCTTCAAAGAGTATCTTAAATAATCCCACAGCACCCCCCCCCCCCCACTTGCACCCCCTCCTCACCTCGCCCCATTTAAAAAAATAAAAAAGCATTTTGTGATCTAACTCTTGCACTTGATTTTCCCCTCTTACTTGCTCTGACTTTGCTGTTATCTACTTTATTGAGGTAAAATGTACTTACTATGACTATCTTAAGATGAATGCACTAACTGTAAGTCGCTCTGGATAAGAGCTTCTGCGAAATGACTAAAATGTAAATGTTTTGTGTGAGTGGTGTGGGCAGCCGTGATGATGAGGAATGGCACACTGGCACTGAGCACGGGGATCACTGACACACATGGCCTAGGCAAATGTTTGGTGTGTTTGTTGCCAGGGGAGTCCATAAACAGAGAGAGCAGGCGTTAAACCCAGGCCATTGAATAGCATGATGAAGCACTGACCACGGCTTCCTTATAATGCTCAATTATTGATATCCCTTCTGTATCTCATCATTTCCTATGGTGTTTAGTCTGCCAACATATACTGTCATTCATGTTACAGTATGTTACACCTCGGTGTTTGAGTCTCAGTAATCATAAGGGCTATTGAGCTAAGTTAGTATACATAATTCAAGAATCATTCTCTATCATTTCTGTCCTCTCATCAAAATAGAGGCTTTCATAGTCGATGTGAGTAATTTACCAAAAGCAAGGCGTTGGAACAGAGCCACATTATGTGTTGGCACTATCAAGTCACGTTATTTGAAGTGTTTTAGATAACTTAGAGCCAAACTAATTGATAGACGGTTTTAGTAAAGGCTTTGCCTTTGGTGTTTGTAAATGGCTGGCTTGAAGAATATATATTCAAGATGTGTAAGTTCTCATTTTTCTTCTTCCTATAGTTTCAGATGACTCAATCTGTTGTGGTTTGTGTATGAATGGATTTGTATAGTTCATTATAGTGCTGTAAATGCTACATATACATTCTCTATTTCCGATGTGCACGGTAATACAGAAAATCAGTTAAGTGGGATTGCCTATTTCATCGCAATAACCTTTTCATGTTTTATCTCCCATCAGAGACTGCAGTAGGTGAGTGGAGCAAGGAGGGAGGTGGTGGTGGAGCTCTGAGCTAACTCAGCATTCTGAGGCGTCATACAGCTTCAGCAGCACATGTTCAATCTCTACTGTCTCTACTGTCTCTACTGTCTCTACTGTCTCTACTGTCTCTACTGGCACTCTCAGATCATACTCTGACAGGGTAATCTAATTACAACCTAAAACTAAAAACAGCAGCAAGCATTTCATCCTTGGATGCATACCATGGTTACCAATGGCTGTTACTGTGCTAACAAACGTCTTCCAAACAAATGTTCAATCAATCAGTTCAATATGACTTCCTTTTTACAGTATAAAGGATCTGATGTAAGCTATTTGTTGATTTGTTGGAGAGAAAACCAATGTAGTCATTTTCACATTTGCATGACCTTGTCACTAAATGTGTATGTTATATGAATTTTGTTTCTGGACTTGACTGTCTTTATAGCATTAGTATCGTTCATTGGCGATATAATATACTTTTTAATGAATGAAAGCCACTTATGATATCAGCCGCTGATTAAAATGTTTCCTTGATTAATATATATATATTTTTTACCTTTATTGTAGTTAAGAGTCATGCTAAGACCAACGTCTCTTTCACAGATGAGCCCTGTATACACATCAATACACATCAATATTCACATCAATATACACATCAATATTCACATCAATATAGCAAAAGGAAAACACATACAGGATGATACAGGAGGGGCTGAGCCAACTGTGAATGAGGCCTTAGCTGTTTATGTTGTCGGTAGTTATATTGGGATGTGTCTAGTTATTGACACTGCTTTTAAACTGTCGGTCAAGGCCCTTCTAGATCTGCAAGGGCACTCACACAAAGGCTAAGCATCTCATGTACTAAAATGTAGATGGACAATTATTAGGCAAGGCCTGTAACTTGATCCCTACACGGTAAAAAAAACATTATGTTGTTTTTAAGGTAATTTACTGGCAGCCAGTTACCTGTAAGTTACTGAAGAAAACGGTACAGTATGTTACCGTAAATATAACAGGATTTTTTTTAACCCCACAGAGACATTCCTTGATTCACAGAAAACAACCTTGTCCACCCTCATCATCAGCATGTGAAAAGGTCCCCAGTGTTCTACTTTACAGAAGCTCTTATCCAGAACGACTTACAGTAGTGAGTGCATACAGTTTCATATTGGTTCGTACTGGTGTCGTGGAAATTCAGTACTGAGAGAGACTTGGTCTTGGTCATTTCTTCAAACAGTACTCCACCAGTCTCGACTGACTGTTAGGCTGAGAGTCTAGCTTTCACAGACGATGCATAGTTTTTATATAGCTGAAACCAAGATTGCTTAGTCAGTCACTTCTAACTTTCCCTGCAGGGTGCTAGAGTGGAGACCATAAATCACAGCATTAGCAGGACAGAAATATCTTACTGTTCGTTAAGTAAATAATTGTTACATATCCAACAAATAAGGTGAATACATAATTTTTTCCTCACACTTGTCCCCTGTGGGAATCAAACCCACAAACTTGGCATTGCAAGTGCCATGCTCTACCAAATGAGCCACACGGCACCTAACATGTTTTCCCTCCTCTCTCTCATGCAGATTCATGCCTAATAACATTTAGGAACACAAACTCAAACAAACACACTTTACATAATAAAACACACTATATATAAAAAACATAAGTATTTATCTATAATTACACATACTGCCTGTAATACACACTCATAAACAGGCAATGCAAATACATTGTCACAAACGCATACAGTAAGCACAGAGAAAGGCAGATGGATGGAGGGAAAGGTTGTTACATAAGAGAACGTGACATGCTTTCATCTCTAGGATGCACGAGTCTAAAAGAGATGGAGAGTGTGGGAGGGTTGTAGGAGAGAAGGGTCTGGTTGCAGTTTTATTTTGTTTAGCATTGACTTAATGCTGTCTCCTACACTTACAATGGCACTGTGACTGAAGCATCTACAGATATAGAATCTTAATTTGAGCCAGTTTTCTACAGCAGGAAAATAATATTGCAGCAACAGGAGATTTGAATTATTATGTGTATTATAGCTAATGGACATTTGTTGCAGGGGTTGATGCATTTTTCGTGAGGGCAAATCATGTCTGAAATGCCAAACTTTAGAAGCCTTATTAATAATACTAAAAAACACTACAAGTTTGCATTTCAGCAACAAAAGAGTGATCAAATTAAGATCCTACATCTGTAACTTACTTCCAACATTTCCTGATTAAGCATTTGATATACTTGACATGTACACACTTTCTGTGGCACAGTCTACGTTGCAGCCTTTTAACTTAATTACAATGTGTATTTACTATCTCAAAGCATCCTCTCAAACAAACGACATGCTTGCGATGTTGTTGTGTATTGTTAGATATTACTGCACTGTTGGAACTAGGAACACAAGCATTCTGCTACATCCGGAAGAACATCTGATAAACATGTGTATGCGACCAATACAATTTGCAGAGTAGAACCCACAGCAAATCCAAATGTTTTGTGCTCAATACCATTGATTTAATTCCATATTGAATGTTAATATCCATGCAGTATTCTGCTCAGTGGTTGTGTCCTTAAACTAGCAGGTACAGCACACTGCCAGTGTCACACTTAGACTTACATACAGTATTTATCATGGTCACATTTTCTATCTTTATTAATCTCTGTCCATTAAGCTTCTTATTTAGTGGTGTTGTTGTTAATTCAGTTCCATGTAGCAGAGGCTTGGTAGTGAAGCTTCTGGGTGTTTATTTCCCAACGGTATGGCTTCTATAACCATCTCTGATGAGTGTGTGATGTGTTCTGACAGAAAGGCCTGCTGATTGGTTTCCTTGGAGGAAGGTTATACTCTCAGTTATAAACTCAGCGTTGTCCTTGGCTCCCTCCCACTGAAGGGTGAGGACTTGCCAGCCCAGACACAAAGGGAAAAGAACCACTCTCTCAGAGCTGAGAGATGCAGTGCAAATGCTTGCTTGCTCTGGTCAGTCTGCAGTGTAGACATTATGTTTGGGTCGGCGTCAGTTCTGTGCATGGGATTGTAGGTAGGTAGTCCTGTGTGAAGGCGGTTCCTTCACCTGTAATGCAAACAGGACAATGGCTCATGTTCAGCACTTCTAATACTTATTTGCTCCAAACCAGAATGATACAGATAAAGGATCTTAATTTGACCCCCCTGTTGCAGGAGAGCTTTCCCTCAATGCAGGACATTAAAAACTTGTAGTGTAGTTGAGGTTTAAAGAAGGTTTCTGAAGGTTGTCATTTCCAATTTGAAATTTCAGACTTGATTTTCCCTTACGAAACATTTATCAAACCTTACAAAAATGTCCATTAATTATAATCCACATAATAATTATAATTTCCTGTTTCTGAAGGATTATCTTCCTGCTGTATCAAATTAGCTCAAATTAAGATTTTACATCTGTATGTCATGTATTTTGGGTTATTTTGACTTGCCTATTACAGTGGTGGAAATGTGACTCCCTAATGGTTCATTCAAATGACTTCCTGGATTTCTGTAACACTGATTTATCACAACTCAACAAGCTAATCACACATCTATTACGGAAACACCCCCACACCCAAACCATGACAACTTACAGTAATTCACATGAGTGTGTTATAATGCACTTTGCCTCTCATTTATAGTAAGACACTCACTCATTAGTTTTCTGTAAATGTTGCTGATACATGTTCTGTTGAGAACACCAGGGAAAATATAATTCTGCTAGCATTTTCCACCAAATACATCATAATCTGCCTTGGATGATGTTTACACACTCAGCCATGCATGCTAACAAGCACATGCTCTCACACACACGCTCAGACACATTCATGCATGCACACACGTTGTTTGTGCTGCAGGTCAGAGGTAAGAACGAGGAAGGGTGGCTCTCATGTTTGCTTAATGTATTGTAATATGAGATTAGAAGTTTGTCTCAATATAAAGCTTTTAGAGAATCCATTTAGGATACAAATTGTGCACATGCCATGATACCACTCTGTCTAGAAGTTCCTCAATGATGTGTTGATCCTTTCCTGTATCTATATTACACTGCTGTTTCTCGTACCAGCAGTCTGTAGCCAGTCATGGAATAAACATAAAGGAAAGGTTAGTCAACGTTTTTCTAAGATAGATGTTTCATTTCCTTTCTCTGGAGAGTTCAATTGGACTCATGGAATTTGTGTTAACGGCTCAAGTTCCTTCATTAGTGAACAATATGATACTTTTCCAATGTTCCAGGTTTTCCTCTTACAGCTGCATATCATACGTTTTTAATAACGATGTTGCTGTATTGATACGGATAGTTGATCATGTTGGAGAAAATGTTGGATGTTCTGAGAACAATGTAACATGGACTTAGATGTTGGATATTCTGCACAGGAAGTTGACAGCAGTTAGTATTAATTCTCAGTCCAATGACAGGCCTCAGTAATTAAGTCCATCCAGGGATGCTGCTGATCTATTTTCACACCAGTGAAATAATGGAAGCAAGTCTGTCACCTTTGCTGGGCTTGTGAGAGAAAATGTTGTGGTGACAAGGACAGTAACACTCTCTTCGCTTCCTTCTGGCCTTACCACAACCTGTCTTCATTTCAGGAACCCAAACAGAAGGTTATTTTTATGTGGAGGACAGGACAGATGGAAACAGTCAGAGTGTGAAAACAAAGTCATTGAATTTCATTTACACTTGTGGATTTGAAGTGTTTCTGTGGTTGTTGTTGCTGCAGTGGTTGTCGTGGTTGTTGTTATTGTTGTTGCTGCTGTGGTTGTTGTTGTTGTCAATGGCTAGTGTGTGTTGCATGTGTGTCAGAATGAGAGTGAGAGTGTGAATGAATGTGTGTGTTTCTAAGAAAGAAATCGCAGTGGGCTTTTCGTCTTTCAGACGTCACCCTCCCTGTCATGTGTGCCGTCATCTCCAGGCCTCTGCTGCATCAGGCGGGTGGAGGTGGCATGTCTAATGTACCCTTTTATCAATTTCATTAGCACACATTGCAGAAGGGCCTGCAGCTTGCAAAGCCTTCAACAACAATAGGCCTTATCATAGTGAATCGCTCTAGCACAGTTTCTTTAAAAGTAATGACTTTCTCTCAATTTAATGCATCAGTCAGACTGTCTGTATTGTCTTTTCTGTCTCTGATTGTATCAGTGGAACACAAGGTACATTTACTTCCCTGAATGAAACCTACTGGAAAAAGGCACTGCATAGGCTTTATTTATTTTACTAGGCAAATCAGTTAAGAACAAATTCTTATTTACAATGACAGCCTATGCAGGGGCAGAACGACAGATTTGTACTTTGTCAGCTCAGAGATTTGAACTTGCAACCTTTCGGTTACTAGTCCAATGCTCTAACCACTAGGCTACCCTGCCACCCCTTTAAGCATAAAGAGTTAACTAGAATATGTTTTTTTGTGCCTTTTTCCATTATACAAGCCTCTCAACGGTCACTGGTGGTTAACTAGACCACTTCATTTCTCAACACCCCGGTGTGCTTCTTTTGTCAATGAATCCTTTCTCCCGAGAGGTTGTTGTTGTTATTGTGAGTATCAGGGTTGTAAGGTGTGCCTGTATTATACTGTTTGGAGTTGAAAAGATCAATTTGATTTACCCTTTATATTGACATTGCTTTGGCTCAGTTTGTTAAAAGTCAAGGATGTTGGAAGTGTACCATGCACAAAAATAACTGTGTTAGAAAAATAACCTAATTGTAATTTGTTCTTCTATAATGGAATCACTAAGCCCTTCATGTCCAGGTAGGACCCTGGCTCTATCACTACCGTACTGTGGTTGTAGTGTATGTGCCTGGCAGCGCCTGCCTCCTCTCAGACCTGGACCTGTTTAAAGATACAGTACGGGATCTTAAGCAAAACAAAATCTTAACAGAGTGTACAGATTGGATTCGTAACATATCACACAAATTGGATGATGTAGTACGCAAAAAAATGGGACCTGTTTTGGCTCATGAGCACCACTTTCAAAACTACTGGCTGAAATGATTCAATAGTTCTGGAACATCGCTTTAATAGTCCAGTGGTGTTAAGTGGCGTTATGCAACCCAATCAACCTCTTCTGGCAGCAGCACTGCTGTCAGCCCTAATCTATGGGCAGCAGTGTATAGCGGCCTATACATTAAGGACTATGCATTAAAACACCATTTAAAATTGATGAGGTGGCAAATTATCGTTTGGGCCAGATGCCATGGTGAACACAGTGCCCTCACGGAAATAATACCTTAAGTGCTGGCGCAAAAGCTGACCCAGAAACAAGCTTTCCCCTGTACAGTACATAACATCCCCCTCCGTCCCTCCCCTCCTCCCTGCAGGCCCCACCAGTACTAGCAACTCCCTTACCGGTGAAGCACCACAGTTTAGGTGTACGCCCTTTCAAGTGACACTCAGTTAAGAGTACTGACCTAGATGTGTGTTGTAGAACTGAAGAGAGCTGTGGGGGTGTTCTAGTGCTCTGTTCCTTCACGTTTGTATTCTAAGCTCCCTCGCTTATAATCTCTCCCTCTCTCTTTCCCTCTCCCTCCTTCTCTCCCTCCCTCTCATCTCTCCCCTGCAGTGGATAGCCTTCGCCTCCCTGTTCTTCATCCTGGTTTCCATCACCACCTTCTGCCTGGAGACACACGAGGCCTTCAACCCCATCATCAACCGGACGGAAATTGACCCGCTGGACAACAGCACGCGGGTCTACCAGGAGACTGAGACCGTGGTCTTCCTCACCTATATTGAGGGGGTCTGTGTGCTGTGGTTTACATTTGAGTTCATAATGCGAGTGACGTTCTGTCCGAGCAAGCTGGAGTTTTTCCGTAACACCCTTAACATCATTGACTTTATTGCCATCATGCCCTTCTACCTGGAGGTGGGGCTGAGTGGGCTCTCTTCCAAGGCGGCTAAGGATGTACTGGGTTTCCTACGTGTGGTACGCTTTGTCCGGATCCTCCGGATCTTTAAGCTGACTCGGCACTTTGTGGGACTGCGTGTCCTGGGTCATACACTCCGAGCCAGCACCAATGAGTTCCTGCTCCTCATCATCTTCCTTGCCCTTGGTGTGCTCATCTTCGCCACTATGATCTACTATGCTGAAAGGATTGGTGCCAAGCCCAATGACCCCCGAGCCAGCGAGCACACGCACTTCAAGAACATTCCTATTGGATTCTGGTGGGCGGTGGTGACAATGACAACCCTGGGCTATGGAGACATGTACCCTCAGACATGGTCTGGCATGCTGGTGGGAGCGCTGTGTGCTCTAGCTGGTGTGCTGACTATCGCCATGCCAGTGCCTGTTATTGTCAATAATTTTGGGATGTATTACTCCCTGGCGATGGCCAAGCAGAAGTTACCAAAGAAAAAGAACAAGCATATCCCCCGCGCCCCACTTCTGGGCTCCCCCAATTACTGTAAGTCGGAGGTAACCTCACCTCACCACAGCACGCAGGACGACACATGGCCCCTGGCCCCACAAGAACCACCAGAAGAGATCTTAGAAATAAACAGAGCAGGTAGGAAAACTTTCTGCCAAATGTCCATCTGAATCTCAATGAAAAGAAAATAAATGCTCAAAGAACAGACTGAACTCCCCTGCCTTCACACCACCTCCTCCTCCTCCTACTCATCCTCCTCTCTCCACCTCCTCCTCCTCTCTCCTCCTCCTCCTCCTGCTAACTCACCAGTCAGAAAAACAGCCATTCTCCACACCAGGAGCCATTGAATGTGGAGAGCCCCTACATGGCAGTATGTTGACCAGTGACCACTCCACACATACACATACGTTATCAACTCCACTGACCACTCCCCAGACATTATCAACGCATACCACACCAGACCAAACCTCATACCACACCAGACCAAACCTCATACCACACCAGACCAAACCTCATGCCAGATCAGACCAAACCTCATGCCACACCAGACCAAACCTCATACCACACCAGACCAAACCTCATACCACACCAGACCAAACCTCATGCCAGATCAGACCAAACCTCATACCACACCAGACCAAACCTCATACCACACCAGACCAAACCTCATGCCAGATCAGACCAAACCTCATACCACACCAGACCAAACCTCATACCACACCAGACCAAACCTCATGCCAGATCAGACCAAACCTCATACCACACCAGAACAAACCTCACACCACACCAGACCAAACCTCACGCCACACCAGACCAAACCTCATACCACACCAGACTGAGCCTCATGCCAGATCAGACCAAACCTCATACCACACCAGACCAAACCTCATGCCAGATCAGACCACACCTCATACCACACCAGACCAAACCTCATGCCAGATCAGACCACACCTCATACCACACCAGACCAATCTCCCCCTCAACTACCTTTTCATCTCTACCCTGACCAGTTTAATGCAGTGATGAAAACACTAAAGGTAACACATTGGCACATACAGTAGCCAGCCATCCTGACAGCAGATAATAAATAGCCTATTTCCTCCACTAGGATGGAAAATACATCACAATTTATGAATCACACATAAGACTATCACACCCATGCATTTATGATATTTCCTAGTTAACTTATCTGCTTGTGTGCTGTCTCAGGAAAAATACTGCAGTGCTGTGAAACAAGTTTAAAGCCTGCAGACATATTGTTCATTTGGCTGATTGCCAAATGTATTTGTATGATGCATAGGCCAGGTAGCAGAATAGGACGTTTTTCAGAAAATAAATATATATTTATATACAGTTGAAGTCGGAAGATTACATACACCTTAGCCAAATACATTTAAACTCAGTTTTTCACAATTCCTGACATTTAAACCAAGTAAAAATTCCTTGTCTTAGGTCAGTTAGGATCACCACTTTATTTTAAGAATGTGAAATGTCAGGAAATTAGTAGAGATAATTATTTATTTCATCTTTTATTTCTTTCATCACATTTCCAGTGGGTCAGAAGTTTACATACACTCAATTAGCATTTGGTAGCATTGCCTTTAAATTATTTAACTTGGGTCAAACGTTACGGGTAGCCTTCCACAAGCTTCCCACAATAAGTTGGGTGCATTTTGGCCCATTCCTCCTGACAGAGCTGGTGTAACTGAGTCAGGTTTGTATGCCTCCTTGGTCACACACGCTTTTTCAGTTCTGTCCACAAATGTTCTATAGGATTGAGGTCAGGGCTTTGTGATGGCCACTCCAAAACCTTGACTTTGTTATCCTTAAGCCATTTTGCCACAACTTTGGAAGTATGCTTGGGGTCATTGTCCATTTGGAAGACCCCATTTGCGACCAAGCTTTAACTTCCTGACTGATGTCTTGAGATGTTGCTTCAATATAGCCACATAATTTTCCTCCCTCATGATGCCATCAATTTTGTGAAGTGCACCAGTCCCTCATGCAGCAAAGCACCCCCACAACATGTTGCTACCACCCCCGTGTTTCACGGCTGGGATGGTGTTCTTCGGCTTGCAAGCCTCCCCCTTTTTCCTCCGAACATAACGATGGTCATTATGGCCAAACAGTTCTATTTTTGTTTCATCAGACCAGAGGACATTTCTCCAAAAAGTACGATCTTTGTCCCCATGTGCAGTTGCAAACCGTAGCCTGGCTTTTTTATGGCGGTTTTGGAGCAGTGGCTTCTTCCTTGCTGAGCGGCCTTTCAGGTCATATCGATATAGGACTCTGTGGATATAGATACTTTTGTACCTGTTTCCTCCAGCATCTTCACAAGGTCCTTTGCTGTTGTTGTGGGATTGATTTGCACTTTTCGC
Source organism: Salmo salar (assembly GCF_965601325.2). Lineage (NCBI taxonomy): Eukaryota > Metazoa > Chordata > Actinopteri > Salmoniformes > Salmonidae > Salmo > Salmo salar. The sequence continues at coordinate 24,830,057 of NC_138316.1, read as the reverse complement.
ACCAAAGTACGTTAATCTCTAGGAGACAGAATGCGTCTCCTTCCTGAGCGGTATGACTGCGTACTATTGTTTGTACAGATGAACATGGTACATTCAGGCGTTTGGAAATTGCTCCAAAGGATGAACCAGACTTGTGGAGGTCTACAATATTTTTTCTGAGATCTTGGCTGATTTCTTTTGATTATCCCATGATGTCAAGCAAAGAGGCACTGAGTTTGAAGGTAGGCCTTGAAATACATCCACAGGTCCACCTCCAATTGACTCAAATTATGTCAATTAGCCTATCAGAAGCTTCTAAAGCCATGACATCATTTTCTGGAATTTTCCAAGCTGTTTAAAGGCACAGTCAACTTAGTGTATGTAAACTTCTGATCCACTGGAATTGTGATACAGTGAATTATAAGTGAAATAATCTGTCTGTAAACAATTGTTGGAAAAATGACTTGTGTCATGCACAAAGTAGATGTCCTAACCGACTTGCCAGAACTATAGTTTATTAACAAGAAATTTGTATAGTGGTTGAAAAACGAGTTTCAATGACTCCAACTTAAGTGTATGTAAACTTCTGACTTCAACTTTATATATTCTCTACCGGTCATTTCTAATTTCTTAACTATAATAGGTTCCGGACTTACTAGGGTCAGGACGTGACAGACAAGGTAGGGGGGTATATAGAAAATAGCCCTTTTTGGTAAAAGACCGTCCATATTATGGCAAGAACAGCTCAAATAAGCAAAGAGAAACGACAGTCCATCATTACTTTAAGAATGAAGGTCAGTCAATACGGAACATTTCAAGAACTTTGGAAGTTTCTTCAAGTGCAGTTGCAAAAACCATCAAGCGCAATGATGAAACTGGCTCTCATGAGGACCGCCACCAGAATGGAAGACCCAGAGTTACCTTTGATTTTTAGTTCCAACCGCTGTGTCTTTTTGAAATGCGGTGTGGGTGAACTGATGACCTCTGCATGTGTATTTCCCACTGTGAAGCATGGAGGAGGAGGTGTTAGGGTGTGGGGGTGCTTTGCTGGTTACACTGTCTGTGATTTATTTAGAATTCAAGGCACACTTAACCAGCATGGCTACCACAGCATTCTGCAAAGATACGCAATCCCATCTGGTTTGGGCTTAGTGGGACTATCATTTGTTTTTCAACAGGACAATGACCCAACACATCTCCAGGCTTTGTAAGGGCTATTTTAGTGATGGAGTGCTGCATCAGATGACCTGGCCTCCACAATCCCCCGACTTCAACCAAATTGAGATGGTTTGGGATGAGTCGGACCGCAGAGTGAAGGAAAAGCAGCCAACAAGTGCTCAGCATATGTGGGAACTCCTTCAAGACTGTTGGAAAGCATTCCAGGTGAAGCTGGTTGAGAGAATGTAAAGAGTGTGCAAAGCTGTCATCAAGGCAATGAGTGGCTATTTAAAGAATCTCAAATATAATATATTTGTTTATCCTGTTGGGGCTAGGGGGCAGTATTTGCACAGCCGGATAAAAAAACGTACCCGATTTAAACTGGTTACTACTCTTGCCCAGAAACAAGTGATGCATATAATTAGTAGATTTGGATAGAAAACACTCTAAAGTTTCTAAAACTGTTTGAATGGTGTCTGTGAGTATAACATAACTCATATGGCAGGCCAAAACCTGAGAAGATTCCATACAGGAAGTGCCCTGTCTGACAATTTGTTGTCCTTCTGTTGCATCTCTATCAAAAATACAGCATCTGTGCTGTAACGTGACACTTTCTAAGGCTCCCATTGGCTCTCTAAAGCCGCCAGAAAGTGGAATGGGGTGTCTGCTGTCTCTGGGCAAAGTACAACAGCTCTGTTTGTGAGTGGTCAGCCTGGGGACAGTGAGACTGAGATGCGCGTTCATGAGAATTCTCAATTTTTTTCTTTCAGCCTTTGAATGAATACAACGTTGCCGGTTGGAATATTATCGCTATTTTACAAGAAAAATAGCATAAAAATTGATTTTAAACAGCGTTTGACATGCTTCTAAGTACGGTAATGGAATATTTTGAATTTTTTTGTCACAAAATGCGCTCGCGCGTCACCCTTCAGATAGTGACCTGAACGCACGAACAAAACGGAGCTATTTGAATATAACTATGGATTATTTGGAACCAAAACAACATTTGTTGTTGAAGTAGAAGTCCTGGGAGTGCATTCTGACGAAGAACAGCAAAGGTAATCCAATTTTTCTAATAGTAATTCTGAGTTTAGTGAGTCCCAAACTTGGTGGTTGTCAAAATAGCTAGCCGTGATGGCCGAGCTATGTACTCAGAATATTGCAAAATGTGCTTTCGCCGAAAAGCTATTTTAAAATCTGACACCGCGATTGCATAAAGGAGTTCTGTATCTATAATTCTTAAAATAATTGTTATGTATTTTGTGAACGTTTATCATGAGTAATTTAGTAAATTCACCGGAAGTTTTCGGTGGGTATGCTAGTTCTGAACATCACATGCTAATGTAAAAAGCTGGTTTTTGATATAAATATGAACTTGATTTAACAAAACATGCATGTATTCTATAACATAATGTCCTAGGAGTGTCATCTGATGAAGATCATCAAAAGTTAGTGCTGCATTTAGCTGTGGATTTGGTTTTTGTGACATATATGCTTGCTTTGAAAATGGCTGTGTGATTATTTTTGGCAGGGTACTCTCCTGACATAATCTAATGTTTTGCTTTCGCTGTAAAGCCTTTTTGAAATTGGACAATGTGGTTAGATTAACGAGAGTCTTGTCTTTAAAATGGTGTAAAATAGTCATATGTTTGAGAAATTGAAGTTATAGCATTTTTGAGGTATTTGTATTTCGCGCCACACGATTCCACTGGCTGTTGACTAGGGTGGGACGCTAGCCCAGGGAAGTTAACACTTTTTTGGTTACTACATGATTCCATATATGTTGTTTCATAGTTTTGATGTCTTCATTATTATTCTATGATGTAGAAAATAGTAAAAATAAAGATAAACCCATGAGTGAGTAGGTGCTCTAAAACTTTTGACCGGTAGTGTAGATATATATATTTTTTAACAGGTAATGCTTTTATTTTACAGTTAACTTGTTGAACTAACATTACTCCAGTGATATCGCACTCTAGAAATTACTGCAATAAAAGAGACAGCCTGGTTGCCTGGAGACCTGTGTGTCTAACCTGTGTGACTCATAGGGGAAGTTGGACAAAGACAGCAGAGAGTGGGGGTTTCCCTCAGAGAACCTATCAATTTGCAGGAGGTCCTTTGGATGGATGATGACTGTGTTGCTCTTTCATGTTTTTCTGCTTGGTGACCAGGCCAGCTGTGGTGAGCACAAGCAGCTTTGGGGGATTCTCAGTTACTCACAGGCTGATATATTGTACATCGCCTACTCATGATAGGGATAGGGCCCAACTGATTCCATTGGGTTCCCTCTTCTATGAAATAGTGTGAGTAGTGTGTATTTATGCCCTGCCACGAGGGCCTGAAGTAGCCATGAGTGCATCTTGTGATTGCTCCTTATTTACTGCCACATGTTACAGCCAAGCATCATTCCACGCTACGTCTATGACTAACAGCCCTCTGAGCACTCTCTCACACACACAAAAAAGCACTGCACCCCTTGCTCACTGGCTATACTCCTGTTTATAATAGAATCCTTTATAACTTTATAATGAATGTTTTCCCTGGAGAGTTGTGATCCAAGATGTCCCACTTACAAGGTGTCTCTACTGATTAGATTCCAATGATACTATTCAGTGATAGTTATTTGTTTGTAACAAACCAATTTAGATTACCTTGACCTCTATCTGCACCTTTACTTTGTAGCCTGTTAGATGGCGTCTACACGATGAGCCATCAGGGCCTGTCACCTGACCTGACTCCCTGCAGAGAGAACAACCAGAGGTGACATAATGACCTGTCCTTAACAAGGGTCACACTTCCTGACTTCCTGACTTCCTGACTTTGCCTAGTCATATGATACAGGATGTGCCTAAGTCTCATTACTTCTATGATCTTGACCAATGAGAGTTAGAGTTTCACCAGGCACTGCCATAATGTACATTATCTGGAGGTGGTAAAAACAAAGATTTTTTTCACCTTCCCACCATCCTCTCTCTTCCTTAATGTCTTATTTATTTAATTCTCCCCAATCTTTTTCCTTGCCAATGCCTGTTGCCATGACAACAGTGTCCAAGCAACGCACATTGCACAATAGGAGTGTGGTTCAGCCAGGAACTGCAGCTATTCACTTGCTTCTCCTATTATTCACACTGGGCTGCAAAGCAGAATGATGGAATAAGCAGCCAATATGAAACTCATTTAGCACCCAATCAGAAAACAGTTTGACCTGCTCATCCATCTACTGTACATGATGTCACTGAATTGTAATTGAACAGACAGACATTAGAGCAACACTTTACGTTACATGGACATTGTTCCAAAGTTACTATAAGGGATATATGTATGTAATCAACTCCTTCCATGTATGCAATAGCACATTAATACACACACATTCAGGAACATGCTGAGCATGGGCCCTCAAGATGGGTTGGGTTCAGCTCAGGGGGAAATGAATAATGCGTGTAGAATGTTGTGATTCTGGCACATAGGTTGGCATTCTCCATATACGGCTTTCAATGGAGTGAGAACTCTGTCTGAGTCCTCCAGTCTTTGAACAAGAGGCATGGGCTGTTTGATTAGGATGAGGGATAGGCTAGGATTGCCAAATATACAATGCATCAATTAACTTTTTACAGCAGTCTACACAATGGAACTCACTTTCTAGGAATAAGAGAGCTGGGAAAGGTTACATAACTTTTAAAGTACTGTACTGTACTCCTCATAAAGATGGTCCCTTGAGCAGCTGATGTGATCGAGCGTTCTGGCTCGACACACACACACACACACACACACACACACACACACACACACACACACACACACACACACACACACACACACACACACACACACACACACACACACACACACACACCGTAGCTATCAAATAAGCTACTTGCTTATTTATGACATCCATTACTTAGTTGCATACTTGAATATGGTGTGTGCTTATTGTTCGAAGTTTGAACAGATGAACACATCTATTTTTACTAATCAATGTCAAAACATACAGACACACATTAAGGGACCAGTGAGGACCCGGTGAAATGCCATTGGGATGACTATGAGAGTGCAGTCTCAAACAGCAAGCCAGTGCAGGAAAACATTTTTTTTAAAACACCCCCTGAAATTGCTGTCATCATTTATTCAGTGAGCTGTTTTTAGTCACACGTGCACACAGACACTTCGGGACCAGGTCCGCTAACTTACATACAGTATCTCGCGGTATATCTCTTCTGTGGTTGTGCAGTGTGGCAATACATTTGAATGAGAAGCAATGAGTATGGTTCTGTGATAAATGTTGTTAGTGCATTAGAAAGTAGAGAGTAAGGTGGATGTAGTGATGGCTGACCAAAATGACCAGAATGCATCATGTTTCTATTGGAAGTGTTGTCCTCCACAATGCCAGTGATGGACAGATCTCAGTGATATGGTCATTACTGCTGTGTCATCTTTACTCTCCCTCTCTTTCCTGTAAAGAGGCACCATCTGGACAAATCCTATGCCTCTTCATCACATCAGACATGCACGATGACCAGGCCAACAGCCAATCAATAGAGCCCATGACTTGGATACAGATATCCAAAAGATGAATGAGGGGATGGGGGGGAAGTAAGAGGGGGATGAAAAAAAGACAAAAGTCAACAGGGATAGGGAGAAGGGGATGAACACAGAGGCTGCAATTAAAGTGTAGGAGGAGAGAGGGAGGTAGAGAATGGTGTCTTTATTCATTGAACTATTCTGAAGAAAGTGACTCATCTCCCACTCTCTTTCCCCTCCTTCCTCTCCCTCCATCCCAGGGGGTCTGCGTCACACATACAATGGCTGTGTGTGGCTGGCTAAGGTCTGTGTGCTGCCTGCTGCACTGACAAGAGCAGATTAATTACTGTAATGTGTAATGGGGTGAAGCATCAATGCAGCAGAGACACCATTGCTAATATCTGCAAGTGTTACCCACAAATAATGTTTTACTACAGCGGTGACAGTGGTGGTCTGGGCTGTGTGGTTCAGTATGTAGATGTAATGCTTATAAGGCCCACAAGGTACGACATGTGAGGCCTGGATGATAAAATGGTAGTGTTTCCTGTTCTCGCAGATTGTTGTGAGTTGGTCACCTTTATTTACCATACTGAAGATGAAGAATCGTGTGTCACTACGGTTATTTTATTGACCTGTAAATAGTCACTGCTATGTCTGTAAAGGCAGGTGGTACATTTCCAGGACAGGAGCTTGTTAGTTTTGAGAGTGAGGGATTTGGGAAACCAAAGAAAGCAGATATTCCGTGCCAAACTGAGCAGCAAGCCTGAAGTTTTTGTTAGTTGAAGTTCCTGTGGTTGGGATTTGGGCAGTTGGAAAAGGTCAATGTTGATTTTACATTTTAAAAAGTTTGATTATTGTCCTTCAAAACTGTGTTACCTGGTTGATTATAAAATAGCCAAGCTTGCACATAAATGCCAGTGCTGACACATCCTCTTCCACACCATTGTGGAATCACTACTAAGTTCTTCTCCCTCTGTTTCAGCACCACAAGCTGTTTTTCAAGATCCCAAAGTGAACGGGGAAACATCCAAGGATCCAGCCAAGAGAGCAGCCAATGAGTCAGCCAAGGAGTCAGCCAAGGAGTCAGCCAAGGAGGCAGAAAAAGCAGCACTGGCCAATGAAGACTGTCCCCACATAGACCAGATCATGTCACCTGACGATGGCCAGATCTTAAGCCCTATTGACCGGTCTGAGCAGCAGCCCTGCTTCCTCCTGGCCATGGGTGGGCGGCCAGGCCACACGGCGGCCAGAGTCAGGAAGGGTACGTAATATGACACACCTAGACACAGGCCGTACATCTGGGCACACATCCCAGGGCTTAAATCTCAGGGCACACCTTCCTCAGGGCACACACTTCAGGGAACACATCTCAGGGAACACACCTCAGGGAACACACCCCAGGGAACACACCCCAGGGAACACACTTAGACTCAAGCACAAACACACTTTCATGTGTACTCAGGGAGGAGAAACTGCACACACACAAAGTTGTTCCAGTAAGTCTGAAACATGACACAAAAAGACACTTTAGAGAGCACACACATTATTTTTGTTGTTGCTATCTCCTATATCACAGTAGGTATTGTCCTTACTATCTTTGTCTATACAGCTTCCAACACAAACAACTTTAGATCCCCCACCCACATAGTACTGCTGAGCGACACAATATCACCCCCAACATTCTTATTTGGCATTTGGACGCCTTTTTCTCTGTCCAACTCTTCTCTTTCATTAAAACTGAATCATCTGAATTACTCTTACTTTCATGGATTTACTTCTGCATAAAATAAGTTACTGAACAAATATATAAACAAATCACTAATCAGTGGTCTTGTTTTTCTGTTTTGGGATTTTCTTGAAATGTTTCTTTACGTTACCATGCCAACCCTCCTCTACATCTCTGGGTGTTCTATTCTCTCCATTTGGTTTGTTCACTATCACCGAGACTATCACACTGCCCCCTGGGCCAACCTTAACTTTCCCTTTTTCTGTTTTTCCTTGTTGTATGTTTGTTTTTCCTTGTTTTTCATCCACTCATTGTCTGATCTGTTTGTTCCTCCCTCCATCACCCCCCCTTCATCATCCCTTCATCCTTGATTTGTGTCTAATTGGTCGGTAGCCGGCCCTTCCCAGGGGAGGTCACTGGCGGAGCCGGCGCCCCCATGCCCACCGCTCAGCCCCCAGGGCCCCCAGGGCTACCCTCTGCTGCAGCTAGCTGGGTGGGTATGTGGCCAAGAGGACGGCCATGTCACACTCACAACCTGACGCCCCAGCCTCTAACACTAAAGAATAGCACAATGAAAGAAATGCCTTGTTCACCACACCGAGAGATCCTTACTATCCTTATGCTCTACAATAACATCAGGCCCTCATCATGTCCTCTAGTCTACAGTTACGTCAGGCAAAGGCAGGACAACTGAAAGCCAAAGGCTTCTATGATGAATCAACTCTGAAAAAGAAGAAGAAGAAGCTGCTTCCACAATTGTTGCAGTATCAAACTATAATGCCAGTGTCATCCGCAGCTTCTTAAATTAGCTGCTTGTGAGCGTAGGGAGATGAATCACAAGCACATAATACTGTATATTGTTGTCATGGGCTAATAGCATTGCTAAATCTCACCTGCCATCATCCCCAGCCAAGTTCCCAGACACTAGCTAAGACAGAACCTGCTACAGCCTCCACACAGTATACAGTTTACACATACTTTTTATCCTGTCTCCTCTAGAGCACAGTGGAGCTTTTTTTGGTCGAAAGGTCACACATTCCCACTGTCTCCCATAGTGAACTGGATGGACAAGTTCAGTGACTCTCAAGAGCCATAACACAAACACAACAGTAATCCACTGTGTCCACGTCATGAGACTGATCCATTACATGAATCAAGTAGGATGACCACTAACAGTAGCTAAGAGTACACATGCCCTCAGTGTTGTATATTCTATGTCATGTGTTTATGAATGTGCTTCTGAGTGTGTGTACGGTATCTCTGCGACTGTGTCTGTGTGTGATTGTCCATGTATATGTTGCCAATGTAAAGTGAACCTGTTTCTCTGTTGCTCCATGTTGGCATGTGTTGTGCTTGTCTCTTAACTCAACACTGCATGTCCTGTCCAGCTGATGGTTGGCATTGGAGAGGAAATGTAGCTGGTGGTAAGGGGTGAAGTATGGTGAGGAATAAGAGAGGCCACATGGTATTACAGTATATGACAAGCATGGTGAGAAGCAAGACAGAAATGTTCAACAGCGTCCTACCTCTGATCTAACAACTAATAATAATTCAACATGATCTAACTTCTGCTAAGAACAATTTTCATATCATTGCTTCACAAATAGATGACAGGCTATTGTTATTAAATAACAGCATATCATAAGATTATGTAACAAGATCACTATATAATTGGACTGCAGTAGATAGTTTATGTTGAAGTCTAGCTGAATATGGCTCTGTGCCAGCACTCTTATTGACAGTATTACAAAGCAGACTGGATACTGTCAGTCTCTCTTCTCCATTTGATATTATTAACCACAAAATGATCTTGATGTTGAACTAGCTGAATAAGCGTCAGATAAGTGTTAGTGCCTGGAGCCAGATTGTCTGTTGATGACATTGATGTGCCTTCTCTTTCTGAGCCATACCTCAACCCCCCCCAAACTGCTCTCTGCATGCTTCCGGGACCTTAATCAAACAGAGAACGCATGAAAGGTAATACGTGCGTACAATTGGCCTGGATCAATAACATTATACATTTTGAAAAAAAGGAGTGAAAGGAAATTCTTTGAAAGATAGAGGTCCCATACCAATACACTACACCCCAGAAACTCTGTCTCTCCCCAAACAAAGGTTACCAAATGCTTTATAGCCTTAGCACCATTGCAGGCATGGGGGGCTGGTACCGGAGTGGTGTCAGTGTCTGCAGGGCCCAGCAGCCCACATAGTGTCCTGTAGCATTCTGTAGGCATGGATCAGTGGCACAGGGCGGTCTCCTAGGCTCCCCTCTAAACCTCTGCCCTTCTCCCTGTTACCCACCTACAGAAACCCCATCTGCAGCTAGCTCCTGTTCCACCGTGTTGTATCGGTCTGTCCCATTTTTGTCATCTGGACCTTGCTCTCCGTCTTCAGATTTTTCCCTTCCGTCTCTTCTTTTTTCTGTGGTTATCTATCTGTGTTGCTTGTTCTCTGTCTGTGTAAACTTTCCCTTCTCAAAACTGATAATGGGAAGAGAGTCTTTAATACCAGAAATATGGAAGTTTGACATCTATAGGAAAGAGTAGGTCAGCTCAGGTAGATTCCAAAAGATCTGGAAGAACTCATATAGAACTCTACACCTATGAATGGGAGATAATATTCTCTAAATACTCTTGTATGGCCCATCCAAATGGTGAAAAGGACCCAGCTGTAAATATTCACTGTAGGTGAAGTACTCCAACACTTCAATTACTGGAACCTAGTCATGTCTTTATTGAAGGCAAACCATCAATAGATTCAGTAGTAAAGATATATATTTTTGCTTATCTATATTCTATTTCATAATACTTTTCTACAAGGTAAAGAATGTCTCTTCCCACCACAAGCACAACCACAAAGTAGCTACTTCAAAGAGAAGTCCAATTTTCCCATTTTTGGTTGACTTCTTCTCCCGTTCTGCTCTTCTGTCTTTTATTCTGTCGATCTTCCTATCCTGCTACAATCCTGTCTTTCTCTGTTGGGGTGGCTTCCCCTCAGGGAGGTGGTGTGCATGGACACAGCTCCGATACAACAGAGAGTTGGCCCAGTCACACACCCTGACACTCTGTTCCTCTGCTGTCCTCTAAGCTTGTCTCTTTCTTTCACTTCTCTATATCTCTGTCCCTTGTTTTCTCTCCTTCTCCTCGATCACCGCAGAGCAAGTTTTTAAATTTTTAATTTTAAAACATCTGTAAGTGGTCCTCTTTCTCTGTAAACCCCCCATTGTCTTACCTTTCTCAAATGAATCCATCCTCTTGGGAATGACTAATGACTGGCTGATGCTGAGCAACCGAACCCTCCCGTGTATTCTCTACCACAGATCCCTGTAAAGAGGAGACTGTCTTAGTTAAGTATATGCAGGCAGAAGTTCTCAGAGTGACCTGAGGGGGGCACACCACAGTCTGACTCTGAGTGGGAGAAACCAACGCTTTGGGAGAAATCCCCCTCTCCAACGTTTCTTGATTCCACGGATGGAAGGCTTGACAAGGCCACATTCACAGTGAGGAAGAGAAACAGTAGATACAGAGGTTTCTTACAGTGAGCTCACCCATCTCACTTTGAAGGACAGGCTTTCTCTCAAACATCAAGATCGAATACGTCCTTTTTGCTTTTCTTCGTTGTTGTTTTTGTATGGACTTTTTCTCAATGAAGAACTGTAGGAGGTCAGAAAGACAAATAACAAAGGAACATTGGTCTGACATCTTGGCCTGAATGGCCAGAAAGGGTGGAATGAAATCAATAAGTAGAGGATAATAAGAATAACTGCTAATGGCATTTATGTCACCCAATACCATCAGTTAAACATGACTCTTTTTATTTAGCATGCGTTGCATGGTGGACTAGTAAAAAAGAAAAAGAAACTATAGCTATTATGACTATCCGTATGAAGAATATATTTTTCTTTTAACGATTCCTCACTTTTGCATACAATTTATGTAGCCAGACTATTAAGGTGTTCAATGACAGAGTGTTTTCTTTTCACATTTCTTCCTATTTTTCTTTGTGGTACAGAGTACATGTTACCTGGCAGCTCTGGTCATATTGACCACTATTTCCTAACTAGAGACTTGTAAGGACATGGAGAATATACATATTTCAGCAAGCTCTCTATGTTGTGAAAAGATAAAATAACGTTTGACCTTGTTTATGTTGGCATGCTTGTGATCCTGGATCTTAATGAGAAGAATCATTTAGGCTAAATTAGTAATCTGTTTCTGTCTACTGCCATACGTCTAGATGTATACAATCAATTATTTATGAAGAACTTATCATAGTGAACCATTGTTACTTTCACATACTAAATATATACTTTGAACAATGTTATTTTTTTAAAGAAAACTAGAAACAATATCATAAAGAATCTGGTTGAGTCAGGTTGTGTCTGACCATCTTTCCCTAACAACCTTTAGCTACTATGAAAGCAGCAAAAATATATGTATATTTGAAAACATAAAAGCATTGTTTGCAATTAAGAACATGGGGGAAATCAACTGCATGCACAATGTTATGCAACATGAAATCAATCGGAAAAAAAGAGTTGAAGAATACAACTCTAGCATGAAATAAATTTTGTATGAAACCTGTCAGAGGGGTCTGTATTTCATTGAATGGATTGAATGTATATGAATGTATTTCTCCCTTTCTCTCCTCTGGTGTACCAAACTTTTTGGAAACCTAAAGGAAGTGAATGGGGGGTCTTAAATAAGAGTGAAATCAAGTCTGAACCCAGAGTGGCCTGGAAGATGCATGGCAGAATGCACAGCATGGTGATGACTAAACCCTCAACAACATCTAAAGGGGACTTTAAATGAAAGCATGGTTTCAACACACTCATAAGACTTCCCTTTAAAACAACCTCTTTATACAGACAGTCTACTCTAAGAGGTGTGATGCATTGGCTAAGCATGGGTGAAGCATGGTCAAACTATCTGGTTTACCATGGGATGCCAGCCCGGCGGCACACATTCAACTCCTCTAAAGTTATCTCATCTCTGCTCCTCCCTCTGCACTTTGAGCATCATCCACCATTAACTCACCCAAGCCCTCACCCAGCAGGGCCTTGCCCAGCAGGCCCTCGCCCAGCAGGCCCTCACCCAGCAGGAGCAGGCCCTGGGTAATAACGCTTCTGTCTCTCTTCTCTCTAGCATCCCGCCCAGGCCGGGCCAGGCGATCACAGAACACAGACCAGTCAGTCTGTGTTATGAACCATGGTGTCCCAACCACACTGTGTGTGGGCCACAACGTCCCATCCCCCGACTGATAATGCTCTTAGTCTGTTTGTTGTACATAGATAACCAGTGCCAGGGGGGTGCTGACGTGGACAGCTGGACATGCTGCCGGCCCAGCCTTAAATGTCACCCAGAAGAGTTGTGGTTCTCACACCTTTCTCATTGGCTGCTGTACCTATGACTGGTTGATTTCATGCTGTACACACTTGAGTAAGAATGAACGTTGTGTGTGTGTGTGTCTTTGTTTGTGTGTGCGTGTGTGTGTGCGTACGTGCATGGATGTGTTTATTGAAGTTTATGTTTGTACTGTATATCTGCTTCCCTTCCTTGTGTCTGACTTCATGTAACTATGTTGGAGAAAGTCTAATCAAGAGTGTCATTTTGGCCCCAGTAACACAGTAATTTTTTCCCTGAGTTAAAGCTTGCCAAAATACTTGTTTTCTGGCTGTTTTTTCCATACCACATCTGAGTTGCCTTTTTCATATATTTACCCTCAACTTTCAATATTCAATGCCCTCACTCTTTACACATTAAGGGTTGAGTGTAAGAAAAATTCATTCAGCAAAGTGATCATAACTGCAACAATGACATTTTTTAAGTTTGTTTTTTATGTCACAAAATGTCACTTGCCCTAAATTCAACTGTAGTTGTGCTTTATATTCAGTTGATATCCCCAGTTATACAAACAATTGACACATTTCTTGCCTAAATATGTATTGGCTGTATGGTACTATGCCTGCAAAGGGAACCTTGCGGTTGTCAGCAATCGAAAGAAACATTTATTTGAGGTATTTCTTACAAATATTACTCTGTTACCTTCATGCTACAAGGTGGAAAACTCATCCAGGCAATGTGCTGTGGATTTCATATACAGTACATACTGCACTCAGAACAAAGTTTTAATATGCATGTACTTCACATATGTGACCATGAGACTAACAGAGATCAAGCACTAACTAACATAAGTCATTACAAAACTGGTTTTGATGGGATAAAAACAAAATGATTACCCATGTTGTAACTACCTAGTAAATTACAACTGGTTGGTTGGTTTCTGAACTCTCTTTCAACAGTACTGTATGTGTTACACTTACATGAAACAATATTTCCACAATGCTTTCACAAGCGTATAATGTTTTCACAAGTTTTGGGCATTACTTTTGTAGTTAACTATAGAATATTGACTAATATCTCCATTGTCACTTGGCTTAATGTGTCAAAGAGCCAGGTTATTACCAATATGTTGCATGAGGTACTAGATACCATTATTGGCATTGAGATGTGTAAGTGAGAGAGGATGAGGAACAGTTTTCCACTGTTTCCATTACCTCAGTCTGAATGCCCATATTATAAAGAAAAATACACTTTGCTGCAAAGTCATCACATTTTCCTTTTACCAACTCCCAAGGGAATTATTCACCATATTATTTCCTACATGGGATTTCAAAACACACAAAAGATACATTAACCACATAGTTACTGAAGGTTGATTGAATATGATGGAATATATACATAGTCTAGGTATACTAATAACCTCTTAATTTGGCTCACAAATGCTCTTAGCATAAGATTGCTGCCACAGACAATATATATACTGCCTGTATAATAAACCAATCAACCAGCGCTCCAAACTAGACATCAGGTTAAACTGTTGCGTTTGGTAGATAAGATCTCTCGCACTGAACAAAAGACCAGTGTATTTTACTATGTAGAACTTGAATTGAGAATATTTGCTATATAATATTTGCTATATATTGTGCACATCTGCATAATGTAAAGCGTTTGTATTTCTAAAGTCAGTTTTTAGACCAGACTACTTAGCTCAACTAACACGGTAAAGAGGAACCAGCCAAGTAAAGACTTTAAATTCCTCCTATAGTGAAGTAGTCAACGTAGACATGAAGCTGTATTTACACACTGCAACACTGCCATACCAATGCACACTTTTGATCTACAAACACAAACCTATCCAAGAGGTGGAGTGAAGCATGGAACAGTGCAGGCCACAATTATGCAACAGGGAGATCTTCCCTCTTCAATGGTGCCATATTTTAGGGATCAGAGTGTTTACTAAACATTTGCTATGGGAATTGCATATATTTTCCACAGTTGTTGTTTTTCTTAGCAGCAAACCACAGTACAGTATACCATATACTCCAACATCTTGCAAAATATATGACAAATTAGGTAGAAAGATGTTCAGTAGTGAATGCAACTAACCAACCTTAGTGCTGAGGTTGGTTATTGTTTGAAGTTAGTGCTTGTATAAGAAGAGGTTTAAGATGCTAAAATAACTGCCTGTGTGAACATACGATGTTCACACAACTCAGTCTATGTTGGAAGAATGCCAGCTGTTTGTTTTGATTTGTCATGCCCCATCTGTCGACCAACACAGGTACATATTCTTATGTTCCCTTTCAAGTTATGTATTCTAGCTGAGCTTTTCTGGATGATCCTTACAAAAAGAACCACATAAATAAAATAAAAAGTAATGACATAAATGATCTCTGTTTGTCTTTGTGCTTATGTGTTTTGTTTTAGTGAATCATTTCTTGTTTTTTATCTCTCACATACACACTTCTATCTGAACAGCGCATGTTTTGAATGTTTATTACATTCATATACTCTATGCATTCGGCTTGCTGCTCTGGTCCTGTTCCCATGGAAACCATCTGCACAGGAGGACACATCAGAACATTGGAGGCAAAAATTACATTCATACTGGCACACATGTAATCAGATGATTGTGTCAGACCATCTTGAGAGAGGAGAGTCAGTCAGAGTAATCTGATAAACACATACACATTTAGCCTAAGCAGTATCCAGACGAATACGATATGACCTCAGAGGTGCTGCACCTGAAAACAAACAGAGAAACTCTCCCACACATAGTCACACAAACACACCTACAACGGTTGAGTCACTGTTAAAGTTACAAGAAACCCACAGTAGTTGTAAATGTACCTGAAAGATAAATGTGGATGCTGTGAGACAAGCAAAGCATATGCCCTGTATTAAACCATTGAACTTGGCAAGATAGTTTCTATTGTTTAGCAGTCACTACCATCAGCCTATCCAGATGATTTAGTGGTTCAGTGTACTCTATATGGTACTCTGACAATGGGCCAGGGCAAGGAAATTACTAGGGTCTTGCCTAACTACCAGGGCCCTGATATACAGCAACTGCAGCATAACAAGGCCTGTGAATCATTGGAGTAGAATCTATCTGTGTGGCAATTACACTGTTTGTAAATTAGCTAGTTAATCTCATTTGCGTGGCTGGTTCCGTAATAGACATTATTTTGAGTGTGCTGTACTGTGTTCACACAATGCATTTGGAATTGTATAAACGTTCTGTTTCTCTTTTTTTTTATTACACTGAAGAAATCCACCCGAGGATCCAAGGTTGTCTCGCTGTGTGTTTGCTTGGTTATTTATTTGGTTGTTTGGTTGCTTATTTCTTTGTGTCAGTATCTACTCTGTATCGTTGCCAAATGTATCCCTACATTAAATCACCAATGGACATGCAGGTGCAGTTATTGTACATGTTCCAGGTGTTTGGCCCTAATTTCAATTGAGTCCAGTGAATGGCTGAATACATTTGCCCCGGAGGGCAGCACTGTGCAGTCCAGTGTTATGAGTTCCTTTCTGTGCTGGTGAGCTTTGATCATGGACAGGAAGGCCAGGTCTCCATCACTGGCAGAAATAGGCACCATGGCAACCTAGTTACCTAACAGGGCTTGTTACCAAGGCAACACAAGCATGATCATCTCTCAAGGGCAGCACATTTTCCCACCCCTTTATTCTACATGATTTCCGTTATCTCTCTCTCCCTCTCTCTCTCTCTCTTTCTCTCTCTCTCTCTCTCTCTCTCTCTCTCTCTCTCTCTCTCTCTCGCTCACTCTCTCTCTCTCTGTAGATGTTGCAATGTCTCCCTTCTGTCTCTGTGTTTTCACACTGGCTATTGATATCATTTTCTTTACTTTACCCATCTGTGGCTTAGCATTCTCAATATCTTTGCTTGTGTTATGTCATTATTGTGCTGCTGTACACACAAAGGTTTTTTTCTTTTTTTGTAAGACGGGGAAAGGATTGACAGTGTCACACAGAGATATACACACAACACAGACTATTACGCATGTCCCATTATAACAGGACACCTGCTGTACTGTTGGTAACTCTGTCCACATGGCTGCATATTTGATATAAAAAAATATTGTACTATATATACTGCTAAAAAAATAAAGGGAACACTTAAACAACACATCCTAGATCTGAATGAAAGAAATAATCTTATTAAATATTTTTTTCTTTACATAGTTGAATGTGCTGACAACAAAATCACACAAAAATAATCAATGGAAATCTAATTTATCAACCCATGGAGGTCTGGATTTGGAGTCACACTCAAAATTAAAGTGGAAAACCACACTACAGGCTGATCCAACTTTGATGTAATGTCCTTAAAACAAGTCAAAATGAGGCTCCATAGTGTGTGTGGCCTCCACGTGCCTGTATGACCTCCCTACAACGCCTGGGCATGCTCCTGATGAGGTGGCGGATGGTCTCCTGAGGGATCTCCTCCCAGACCTGGACTAAAGCATCCGCCAACTCCTGGACAGTCTGTGGTGCAACGTGGCATTGGTGGATGGAGCGAGACATGATGTCCCAGATGTGCTCAACTGGATTCAGGTCTGGGGAACGGGCGGGCCAGTCCATAGCATCAATGCCTTCCTCTTGCAGGAACTGCTGACACACTCCAGCCACATGAGGTCTAGCATTGTCTTGCATTAGGAGGAACCCAGGGTCAACCACACCAGCATATGGTCTCACAAGGGGTCTGAGGATCTCATCTCGGTACCTAATGGCAGTCAGGCTACCTCTGGCGAGCACATGGAGGGCTGTGCGGCCCCCCAAAGAAATGCCACCCCACACCATGACTGACCCACCGCCAAACCGGTCGTGCTGGAGGATGTTGCAGGCAGCAGAACGTTCTCCACGGCGTCTCCAGACTCTGTCACGTCTGTCACATGTGCTCAGTGTGAACCTGCTTTCATCTGTGAAGAGCACAGGGCGCCAGTGGCGAATTTGCCAATCTTGGTGTTCTCTGGCAAATGCCAAACGTCTTGCACGGTGTTGGGCTGTAAGCACAACCCCCACCTGTGGACGTCGGGCCCTCATACCACCCTCATGGAGTCTGTTTCTGACCGTTTGAGCAGACACATGCACATTTGTGGCCTGCTGGAGGTCATTTTGCAGGGCTCTGGCAGTGCTTCTCCTGCTCCTCCTTGCACAAAGGCGGAGGTAGCGGTCCTGCTGCTGGGTTGTTGCCCTCCTACGGCCTCCTCCACGTCTCCTGATGTACTGGCCTGTCTCCTGGTAGCGCCTCCATGCTCTGGACACTACGCTGACAGACACAGCAAACCTTCTTGCCACAGCTCGAATTGATGTGCCATCCTGGATGAGCTGCACTACCTGAGCCACTTGTGTGGGTTGTAGAATCCATCTCATGCTACCACTAGAGTGAAAGCACAGCCAGCATTCAAAAGTGACCAAAACATCAGCCAGGAAGCATAGGAACTGAGAAGTGGTCTGTGGTCCCCACCTGCAGAACCACTCCTTTATTGGGGGTGTCTTGCTAATTGCCTATAATTTCCACCTGTTGTCTATTCCATTTGCACAACAGCATGTGAAATTTATTGTCAATCAGTGTTGCTTCCTAAGTGGACAGTTTGATTTCATAGAAGTGTGATTGACTTGGAGTTACATTGTGTTGTTTAAGTGTTCCCTTTATTTTTTTGAGCAGTGTACATTCAATAAAAACACAGCTATCTCGTGGGATTGAAAGAGCCACATGTTTTCTTATTCTAAACTGCTCCCATAACTCTAAAAGCAATTTTACCACTTGCATGGCAATTTAAACAAGTTTGTCCCATGTTTTCTAGATCCTCTATGACAGTTACTGAGTGATTGCATTCTCTGGGCTGAGAGGGAAGGAAAGCAGGGAGAGGGAGTTGAGACCGTTGTCTCATCTAGAAGAGACTCTCTCATCCCTTTTGCCTATTTCTGCACTATAAATAACAGACTCTCAGATCTGTGTTCCCCATCGGCTGCTGTATCACCACATTGACTGTTCCTCTGAGAGGAACATAGGGATGTGAGCCATAGCGATAGAAGACTCATTATGGATATAACCCGTTTTGACATGAACATTGCCATTGAGGGCTTCCACCATGCTTCCGCCATTTTGAAGTAGTCAAAGTAGTTGACTGGGTGGGAATTCCTTTGGGTTGTAGCCTCAATGGCGCTGCCCATGCTGTCACAGATGCTATAATGTCACAGATATAAAGATGAGAAAGATATTGACCTCATCCCGTCAGTAGAGGATGCCTGGTCGCTCTTTAAAAGTGCTTTCCTCACCATCTTAAATAAGCATGCCCCATTAAAAAAAATCTAGAACTAAGAACAGACATAGCCTTTGGTTCACCCAGACTTGACTCCCCTTGACCAGCACAAAAAAACATCCTGTGGCGTTCTGCATTAGCATCGAATAGCCCCCGGGATATGCAACTTTTCAGGGAAGTCAGGAACCAATATACTCAGTCAATAAGGAAAGCTAAGGCTAGCTTTTTCAAACAGAAATTTACATCCTGTAGCATTATTCCAAAAAGTTTTGGGACACTGTAAAGTCCATGGAGAATAAGAGCACCTCCTCCCAGCTGCCCACTGCACTGAGGATAGGAAACATTTTCACCACCGATAAATCTACGATAATCGATCATTTAAATAAGCATTTTTCTACGGCTGGCAACGCTTTCCACCTGGCTACCCCTACCCCGGCCAACACCTCAGCACCCCCTGCAGCAACATGCCCAAGCCCCCCCTCCCCCCACTTCTCCTTCACCCAAATCCAGACAGCTGATGTTCTGAAAGAGCTGCAAAATCTGGATCCCTACAAATCAGCTGGGCTAGACAATCTGGACCCTCTCTTTCTAAAATTATCCACTGAAATTGTTCCAACCCCTATTACTAGCCTATTCAACCTCTCTTTTGTATCGTCTGAGATCCCCAAAGATTGGAAAGCTGCCGCGGTCATCCCCCTCTTCAAAGGGGGAGACGCTCTAGACCCAAACTGTTATAGACCTATATCCATCCTGCCCTGCCTTTCTAAAATCTTTGAAAGCCAAGTTAACAAACAGATTATCGACCAATTCGAATCCCACCATACCTTCTCCACTATGCAATCTGGTTTCCGAGCTGGTCATGGGTGCACCTCAGCCACGCTCAAGGTCCTAAACGATATCATAACCTCCATCGATAAAAGACAGTACCGTGCAGCCGTCTTCATTGACCTGGCCAAGGCTTTCGACTCTGTCAATCACCACATTCTTATTGGTAGACTCAATAGCCTTGGCTTCTCAAATGACTGCCTCACCTGGTTCACCAACTACTTCTCAGATAGAGTTCAGTGTGTCAAATCAGAGGGCCTGTTGTCCGGACCTCTGGCAGTCTCTATGGGGGTGCCACAGGGTTCAATTCTCGGGCCGACTCTTTTCTCTGTATATATCAATGATGTCGCTCTTGCTGCTGGTGATTCTCTGATCCACCTCTACGCAGACGACACCATACTGTATACATCTGGCCCTTCTTGGACAACATGCTAACAAACCTCCAAACGAGCTTCAATGGCATACAACACTCCTTCACTGGCCTCCAACTGCTTTTAAATGCAAGTAAAACAAAGTGCATGCTCTTCAACCGATTGCTGCCCGCACCCTTCCGTCCAGCTAGCATCACTACTCTGGACGGTTCTGACTTAGAAAATGTGGACAACTACAAATACCTAGGTGTCTGTTTAGACTGTAAACTCTCCTTCCAGACTCACATTAAGCATCTTCAATCCAAAATTAAATCTAGAATCGGCTTCCTATTTCGCAAAAAAGCCTCCTTCACTCATGCTGCCAAACATACCCTCGTAAAACGGACTATCCTACCGATCCTTGACTTTGGCGATTCCATTTACATAATAGCCTCCAACACTCTACTCAGCAAACTGTATGTAGTCTATCACAGTGCCATCCGTTTTGTCACCAAAGCCCCATATACTACCCACCACTGCTACCAACATCCTCTCGTTGGCTAGCCCTCACTATTCATTCGTCGCCAAACCCACTGGCTCCAGGTCATCTATAAGTCTTTTCTAGGTAAAGCCCCGTCTTATCTCAGCTCACTGGTCACCATAGCAACACCCACCCGTAGCACACGCTCCAGCAGGTATATTTCACTGGTCACACCCAAAGCCAACACTTCCTTTGGCCGCCTTTCTTTCCAGTTCTCTGCTGCCAATGACTGGAACGAATTGCAAAAATCACTGAAGCTGGAGTCTATATCTCCCTCTCTAACTTTAAGCATCAGCTGTCAGAGCAGCTTACCGATCACTGTACCTGTACACAGCCAATCTGTAAATAGCACACCCAACTACCTCATCCCCGTATTGTTACTTATCCTCTTGCTCTTTTGCACCCCAGTATTTCTGCTTGCACATCATCATCTGCACATCTATCACTCCAGTGTTAATCCTAAATTGTAATTATTTCGCCTCCATGGCCTATTTATTTCCTGACCTCCCTACTCGTCTACATTTGCATACACTGTACATAGACTTTTCTATTGTGTTATTGACTGTACGTTTGTTTATGTGTAACTCTGTGTTGTTGTTTTTGTCGCACTGCTTTGCTTTATCTTGGCCAGGTCGCAGTTGTAAATGAGAACTGGTTCTCAACTGGCCTACCTGGTTAAATAAAGGTGAAATAAAATAAAAAATGAGTCCTCTATCTATCTCTATGGTGTACTGTAAGGACACAGGTGGCCGTTAGATGGCGCTAGAGAAGAGGAGTACAGAGAGTGCAATAGCCAGGGAGGGAAATGGCAGAAAGTAGAAAAGGAGATGGGAAGAAAGTGTTGTAGAGCACAAAGAATACCATGGTAAGTAAAGTGTTAGAACCAGACTTGTTACTGTTGGGCTGGAATAATAAAAACCTACACACACTGCAGAACTCCAGGACCAAAGTTGTCCATCCCTGTTATAAAGCAATGACAAACTCACAATTGAGTGTCTGTGTAGTGGCAGAATTAGCATTAAACCATGATGCTTTGAGCTTTGAGCTTTGTTGTTCCAGAACCCAATGCTGTCAGCAGTCACTTCATCTTCCTCCCCTGCCACACCATGCAGGAGGATGGAACAGGGGTCTCTGAAATTTTAATGCTAGGCAATTAAACCTTCATAACCGCTTAGTCAGGCCGGCCGGCTGGCCACTATGCAGGGAAGGTGATGGATATAAAGGAGGTTAGAGCAAGGCTCATAGAGAGCTGGAAGGGGGAAATGTGATCCTGGAGCTATATGAAGAAACCATGGACACGGTAAAAATAGTGTGTGTGTGTGTGTGTGTGTGTGTGTGTGTGTGTGTGTGTGTGTGTGTGTGTGTGTGTGTGTGTGTGTGTGTGTGTATGTGCGTACCTGAGATGAATGGTGATGATTATGGTCTTGAGGTCACACAAAGACAAATCAGATTGATATTCCACATCAAATCCAATCAAATCAAAGTGTATTTGTCACGTGTGCCAAATACAACAGGTGTAGACCTTACAGTGAAATGTTTACTTCCAGATTTCTATTTGAGATTTTATTAGAATCCCCACTAGTCTTACTGGTGTCCGACACATAATGAAAAAGACATTACAGACAAAAGACTTTCCAATTGACATACATTTAAAAACATTAACATGTAGTGTGTACATCTATTAGTTACACATTCATGTCAGTACAAACACACAACAAGTAGGTCACATGGGGGAGAGGCGTTGTGCTGTGAGGTGTTGCTTTATTCGTTTTTTGAAACCAGGACGGCTGTTCACTTGAGCTATATAAGATGGAAGGGAGTTCCATGCAATCATGGTTCTGTATAATACTGTACATTTCCTTGAATTTGTTCTGGACATGGGGACTGTGAAAGACCCTGGTGGCATGGCTGGTGCAGTAAGTGTGAATTTGTATTTATTATGGATCCCCATTATTCATTACGAAATGTAGCTGAGCTTTAGGGTTTAGGGAATGATTTGTCCCAAATACAATGCTTTAAGTTTTGTAAATATTTAGGACTAACTTATTCCTTGCTACCCATTCCGAAGCTAACTGCAGCTCTTTGTTAAGTGCTGCAGTCATTTCAGTCGCTGTAGAAGCTGACGTGTATAGTGTTGAGTCATCCGCATACATAGACACACTGGCCTTACTCAAAGCCAGCGGCATGTCGTTAGTAAAGATTGAAAAAAGCAAGAAGCCTAAACAGCTACCCTGGGGAATTCCTGCTTCATTGCTATGTGTAAGTTGAGTATGCAAACAATTTGGAATTTCCAACAAATTAATGTTTCTTATAAAAACAAGAAGCTATGCAGTAAGTCTTTCCTCAACTCTTAGCCAAAAGAGACTGGCATGCATAGTATTGATATTAGCCTTCTGGGCAAGCTGCAGCTTAACTAGGTCCTTCTTTGCTGCACTTGACCATATGACTGGACAATAATCAAGATAAGATAAAACTAGAGCCTGCAGGACCAGCTCAAGAGGTGCAGCCTTCAGGTTGTCTCACATTATGAGCAAACAAGAGGAAGTCAATTATCTAAAAAGCATTTCCCTTTTTGTCCAGTTTTAAAGCATAGGAGTTGACATGATGTCACTATGTTCTGCAAGTATATGTTACACATTCAGGAAACGACATGCTATGCTCTCCCTGTGTCTCCGTTTATTTATCTGCAGGAGATCTATCCTCCCCACTGTTATGTCTCTCTCTCTTTCACTCCCTTCTGGACACTCCCTCCTTATTTCCTCCCTCTGTGTCACTCCTCCAGTGGTTATTCGTTCCTTTTTCAGCACAGCAGTCTTTCCAGATCCCTTGTTTTTGGTGTTGTCACCATAGAAATAAAACAAACTCATACTAGTTGTGTGGTTGTCACATTGTGGCATTGATAACGTGTCATTCTGATACTCGCTCTTCCAGGTGGCATAGGATCTTCACAGATGTTGGGGCATAACAGTATGGAGGGAGTTGTGTACAGCTATATAAAGCCCTGAATAATCCTGTGAAACCAATCCACACAGAAAAAGAGAGAACAGTGTGTCACACAAACACTATGGCAAATGTTGATTACACACACACACAAGAACATAACGTTTTACTGTCATCCTGGTCTTCCCTATAGATTAGTCTCTGGAGAGAGGTTCTGTGTCTCTGGATGACATCACATTTTATTATTTTTTTCTACTAGTGATGAAATCAAATCAAGTTGTATTGGTCACATAAACGTGTTTAGCAGATGTTATTGCAGGTGTAGCGAAATGCTTGTGCTTCTATCTCCGACTGTGCAGTAATATCTAACAAGTAATATCTAACAGTTTCACAACATATACCCAGAATACATGTAAATCTAAGTAAGGAATGGATTAGGAATATATACTGCTCAAAAAATAAAGGGAACACTAAAATAACACATCCTAGATATGAATGAATGAAATAATCTTATTAAATACTTTTTTCTTTACATAGTTGAATGTGTTGACAACAAAATCACACAAAAATAATCAATGGAAATCCAATTTATCAACCCATGGAGGTCTGGATTTGGAGTCACACTCAAAATTAAAGTGGAAAACCACACTACAGGCTGATCCAACTTTGATGTAATGTCCTTAAAACAAGTCAAAATGAGGCTCCATAGTGTGTGTGGCCTCCACGTGCCTGTATGACCTCCCTACAACGCTTGGGCATGCTCCTGATGAGATGGCAGATGGTCTCCTGAGGGATCTCCTCAGAGACCTGGACTAAAGCATCCGCCAACTCCTGGACAGTCTGTGGTGCAACGTGGCGTTGGTGGATGGAGCGAGACATGATGTCCCAGATGTGCTCAATTGGATTCAGGTCTGTGGAACGGGCGGGCCAGTCCATAGCATCAATGCCTTCCTCTTGCAGGAACTGCTGACACACTCCAGCCACATGAGGTCTAGCATTGTCTTGCATTAGGAGGAACCCAGGGCCAACCACACCAGCATATGGTCTCACAAGGGGTCTGAGGATCTCATCTCGGTACCTAATGGCAGTCAGGCTACCTCTGGCGAGCACATGGAGGGCTATGCGGCCCCCCAAAGAAATGCCACCCCACACCATGACTGACCCACCGCCAAACCGGTCATGCTGGAGGATGTTGCAGGCAGCAGAACGTTCTCCACGGCGTCTCCAGACTGTCACGTCTGTCACATGTGCTCAGTGTGAACCTGCTTTCATCTGTGAAGAGCACAGGGCGCCAGTGGCGAATTTGCCAATCTTGGTGTTCTCTGGCAAATGCCAAACGTCCTGCACGGTGTTGGGCTGTAAGCACAACCCCCACCTGTGGGCGTCGGGCACTCATACCACCCTCATGGAGTCTGTTTCTGACCGTTTGAGCAGACACATGCACATTTGTGGCCTGCTGGAGGTCATTTTGCAGGGCTCTGGCAGTGCTCCTCCTGCTCCTCCTTGCACAAAGGCGGAGGTAGCGGTCCTGCTGCTGGGTTGTTGCCCTCCTACGGCCTCCTCCATGTCTCCTGATGTACTGGCCTGTCTCCTGGTAGCGCCTCCATGCTCTGGACACTACGCTGACAGACACAGCAAACCTTCTTGCCACAGCTCGCATTGATGTGCCATCCTGGATGAGCTGCACTACCTGAGCCACTTGTGTGGGTTGTAGACTCCGTCTCATGCTACCACTAGAGTGAAAGCACCGCCAGCATTCAAAAGTGACCAAAACATCAGCCAGGAAGCATAGGAACTGAGAAGTGGTCTGTGGTCACCACCTGCAGAACCACTCCTTTATTGGGGGTGTCTTGCTAATTGCCTATAATTTCCACCTGTTGTCTATTCCATTTGCACAACAGCATGTGAAATGTATTGTCAATCAGTGTTGCTTCCTAAGTGGACAGTTTGATTTCACAGAAGTGTGATTGACTTGGAGTTACATTGTGTTGTTTAAGTGTTCCCTTTATTTTTTGGAGCAGTGTATATACATATACACTACCATTCAAAAGTTTGGGGTCACTTAGAAATGTCCTTGTTTTTGAAAGAAAAGCACATTTTTGTCTCCATTAAAATAACATAAAATCGATCAGACATACAGTGTAGTCATTGTTAATGTTGTAAATGACTATTGTAGCTGGAAATGGCAGATTTTATTATGGAATATCTACATAGGCGTACAGAGGCCCATTATCAGCAACCATCCCTCCTGTGTTCCAATGGCACGCTGTGTTAGCTAATCCAAGTTGATCATTTTAAAAGGCTAATTGATCATAGGAAAACCCTTTTGCAATTATGTTAGCACAGCTGAAAACTGTTGTCCTGATTAAAGAAGCAATAAAACTGGCCTTCTTTCGAATAGTTGAGTATATGGAGCATCAGCATTTGTGTGTTCGATTACAGGCTCAAAATGGCCAGAAACAAAGAACTTTCTTCTGAAACTCATTAGTCTATTCTTGTTCTGAGAAATGAAGGCCATTCCATGCGAGAACATTCCAGGAAACTGAAGATCTCGTACAACACTATGTACTACTCCCTTTACAGAACAGCACAAACTGGCCCTATCCAGAATAAAAAGAGGAGTGGGAGGCCTCACAAGCCATCAACTGGCAGCTTCATTAAATAGTACCCGCAAAACACCAGTCTCAACGTCAACAGTGGAACTCTGCCTTCTAGGACGCTTCTCTTTAATTATATTCTCATTCTCTCTCATCGGCACTGCCTATGCAACATGACCAAACTAACATGTCCTCAGTCAAAATCAAATCAAATCAAATTTATTTATATATACATCAGCTGATATCTCAAAGTGCTGTACAGAAACCTAGCCTAAAACCCCCAACAGCAAGCAATGCATGTGAAAGAAGCACGGTGGCTAGGAAAAACTCCCTAGGAAAAACTCCCTAGAAAGGCCAAAAACCTAGGAAGAAACCTAGAGAGGAACCAGGCTATGAGGGGTGGCCAGTCCTCTTCTGGCTGTGCAGGGTGGATATTATAACAGAACATGGTCAAGATGTTAAAATGTTCATAAATGACCAGCATGGTCAAATAATAATAATCATAGTAGTTGTCGAGGGTGCAACAAGCACGTCCGGTGAACAGGTCAGGGTTCCATAGCCGCAGGCAGAACAGTTGAAACTGGAGCAGCAGCACGGCCAGGTGGACTGGGGACAGCAAGGAGTCATCATGCCAGGTAGTCCTGAGGCATGGTCCTAGGGCTCAGGTCCTCCGAGAGAAAGACAGAAAGAGAGAAAGAGAGAATTAGAGAGAGCATATTTAAATTCACACAGGACACCGGATAAGACAAGAGAAATACTCCAGATGTAACAGACTGACCCTAGCCCCCCGACACATAAACTACTGCAGCATAAATACTGGAGGCTGAGACAGGAGGGATCAGAAGACACTGTGGCCCCATCCGATGATACCCCCGGACAGGGCCAAACAGGCAGGATATAACCCCACCCACTTTGCCAAAGCACAGCCCCCACACCACTAGAGGGATGTGCAGCCCCCACACCACTCAGTGTTTGCAATAGTATATCCTAGGAGTATGGGGGAAAAGCACTATCACAGCAGTGAGATAGATGTCTACCCCACCTGATCCTGCATCAAACCACCTTATGACTTCCTTTCCATCCTGCATCCTCAATCTGATTAATACCCCAATGTGTGGGGTGTGTCTTGAGAACAAACACTCCATATGCAATTAATGCATATAGTGCATGTTCTATGTGATGCCAATTGTAGCCTCATCATAACTTTGACAAACGACTCATTGCACAAATGCTACTAGGCCATAACCAAGGTTGACCCCTCCTGCCATGTGTGAGAGTTACTATTTTTCCATAAAGTTATACAATCCCTCCCCCCTCTGGCCATCGATTTATATTGCAGCCGGTGAAGAATAGAGCGTCTTCTGTTAAACAATCTCAATCTAACTCTGTGTTGCTTGAGACATTTTTTAGCTTACTTTAAAGGTAGTTATACTGAACAAAAATATAAACGCAACATGCAACAATTTCAATACTTTTGCTGACCTACAGTTCATATAAGGAAATCAGTCAATTGAAATAAATTCGTTAGGCCCTAATCTATGGATTTCACATGACTGAGAATACAGATATGTATCTGTTGGTCACATATACCTTGAAAAAAAGGTAGGGGCGTGGTTAAGAAAACCAGTCAGTATCTGGTGTGACCACCATTTGCCTCATGCAGCGCCACACATGTCCTTTGCATAGAGTTGATCAGGCTGCTGCTTGTGGCCTGTGGAATGTTGTCCCACACCTCTTCAATGGCTGTGCGAAGTTGCTGGATATTGGCGGGAACTGGAACACGATGTCTTACACGTCAATCCAGAGCATCCCAAACATGCTCAATGGGTGACATGTCTGGTGAGTACGCAGGCCATGTAAGAACTGAGACATTTTCAGATTCCAGGAATTGTGTACAGATCCTTGCGACATGGGGCTGTGCATTATCATGCGGAAACATGAGGTGATGGCGGCGGATGAATGGCACGACAATGGGCCTCAGGATTTCGTCACAGTATCTCTATGCATTGAAATTGCCATTGAGAACATGCAGTTGTGTTCATTGTCCGTAGCTTATGCCTGCCCATACCATAACCCCACCACCACCACCATGGGGTACTCTGTTCACAACATTGACATCGGCAAACCACTCGCCCACATAACGCCACACACACTATCTTCCATCTGCCAGTTACAGTTGAAATCGGGATTCATCCGTGAAGAATACACTTCTCCGGCATGCCAGTGGCCATCGAAGGTGAGCATTTGCCCACTGAAGTCAGTTATGACGCCAAACTGCAATGAGGTCAAGACCCTGGTGAGGATGACGAGTATGCAGATGAGCTTCCCTGAGACGGTTTCTGACTGTTTCTTCGTTTGTGCAAACCCACAGTTTCATCAACTGTCCAGGTGGCTCATCTCAAACCATCCCACAAGTGAAGAGGCAGTAATTAGAGGTCCTGGGCTGGCATGGTTACATGTGGTCTGCGGTTGTGAGGCCATTTGGACTTATTGCCAAATTCTCTAAAACAATGTTGGTGGCTGCTTAGGTAGAGAAATTAACGTTCAATTCTCTGGCAACAGCTCTGGTGGACATTCCTGCAGTCAGCATGCCAATTGCACACTCCTTCAAAACTTGAGACATCTGTGGCATTGTGTTGTGTGACAAAATGGCACATTTTAGAGTGGCCTTTTATTGTCCCCAGCACATGGTGCCCCTGTTTAATGACCATGCTGTTTAATCAACTTCTTGATATGCCACACCAGTTTTGAGAAATAAATGTGTGCATGGAATATTTATGGGATATTTTATTTTAGCTCATGAAACATGTTGCTTTTATATATATCCTCCTGGATGTGGCTCGTTTTTTATGTGTTCGCTAAGGAAATTTGAATTATAATGATGAGTAATTATTAGCAATCATAGCGCATAGTATAACACAGTGTGTGAACATGGAGTACATTTAATGAGAGAAAAACAGAACAAAGAAACTACTGTAAATATTTCCCCATAGCTAGAAGCCCAGAATGCAGACAACCACTTCTCAATGCAAGGATTGGTTTACCAGGGATCTTTTTACACAAATTAAAGATTTTCAATAGAAGTACATTCATGTCATCTTCCAAACACAAATACATGCACATAAATTCCTTCCTTGAACATCTTATGTGAAATAGACAACTGGAGGTCAACAGTAGTAGCAGCAGAAGGTCGATAAGGTACACACACACACACACACACACACACACACACACACACACACACACACACACACACACACACACACACACACACACACACACACACACACACACACACACACACTCATATAATACTACCACATCTCTATGCTTTGTGCAATGTGATAATACATGTATAGACTGTCACTCACTATACACACAAGCATGTAACTTTACATCCACACGAGCACATTCACAAATGTATTGAAACGGTTTATGCCAAACGAGTACAATACAATATCTATAAGACTCCTGTTGCATTAAGATAGAACTTTCAATAGAAAAGAAATACTGCATATAAAAAACAAGAGAATATTAGTCATTATAAGCAAGAGCCAAGGAAAGGTCAGTTTCGGTCACATTCTAATCATCCTTGTCAATATTATTATTCACATGACAAACCCAAAAATGTATTGAATTTTAAAGTAAACTACTGGTTAATAATTTAATAAAGTTAATATAACATTTGAATTTTAAGAGTTATCATTTTTTTTGTAGGTAAAAGGCTGTTTGGGGATATCAGTGAGTAGGATTAAAGCAGTGAGCTGCTTGGTAAGGATCAGGTGGTAGACAACTACAGACAGCAGTACAGGACTGTGTCAGGTATATGGTTGCAACATTTCTGAAAATTCCCAGGTTTTCCAAAAATCCTGGTTGGAGGATATCATATTTCTTGCTTATTTCCTCCTGATTCTGTGAATCCTCCAACCAGGATTTCTGGACTACCTGGAAATGTTGGGAAAGTTACCAGAATTCTGCAACCCTTGCAAGTATGAGGGCCAGGCAGGCTGGTCAGACAGCGTAGTGTTTGTTAAGGCGCTGTAGGGCGTCGGCCACGATGTCCAGTTCATGTCTCAGATCCTCCACCATGCTGTTGATGCTGGATGTGTCCTTCAGCACGTCCACACTGTGGGTGTAGGGGTTGTACCTCACAGTAAACGGACGCTTGATGGTCTTGGCAAACTCCCTGTGTGCATAAAAACAGATGATGACAAAAACATATCTAAGCCCAGGTTTGGAAAGGTGAAAGAATAGTTTATTAGCCCACTAACAGTTTATTTGCCCACAGAACAGCCAAGAAAGTAATGTCACAATTGACCTACCTCATCTTGACTTTGGCCTCTTCAAAGCTCTCTGACACAAAGTAGACATCTTGGAATGTAGTGATAATGCACTCCTGCTTGCAGGTGACCTTGGGGTCAAAGGGCATGATCTTTGCATTGTCAGAGAGTGCATGCTGTATGAGGGAAAATAAGTATTTTAGGATTTTTCCTTTGCATCAGATGGTGTTTTTACGCTTTAAATGGTGTTTGAATATTAATCTTAATATGAAATACTTTTACCTTCAGCTCACTGATAGAGGAGAGTAGTCCTGCGCCGTAGGCTCTCATCTTTCCCTCCTGTTTACACAGGCCAAACTCTACTGTGAAAAAGTAACACTGCAAAACAAAAACACAAAAAGCCAACAACGTTTGAATATATCAGTTAGACAAGAAAAACGGTTAAATTCAAGCATAGTGTTTGGATATTGTTATAATGGAAACAGCACTTACGGTGGCCAGCGTCTGGACAGACTCATCTGAGGCCCCCAGAGAAGCCAGACCTATCTCCTGGGAGAACTGGGCAAAACTAGGCTCCGCCAGCAGAGGGACATGACCCAACAGCTCATGACATGTGTCTCTGTAATGCAAACATAAACACACATACATACAGTATGTGGATTATTAAGCTAATGGGTGGACATGTGCAAATTTATGACAGTGTAACCAAGTGTTCTTCCATTAGATTTTTGAAACAATCAACCCCCCTATCCACATCGACGGGACAGTAGTGGAGAAGGTGGAAAGTTTTAAGTTCCTCGGCGTACACATCACTGACAATCTGAAATGGTCTACCCACACAGACAGTGTGGTGAAGAAGGCGCAACAGCACCTTTTCAACCTCAGGAGGCTGAAGAAATGTGG
Organism: Salmo salar; assembly: GCF_965601325.2. NCBI lineage: Eukaryota > Metazoa > Chordata > Actinopteri > Salmoniformes > Salmonidae > Salmo > Salmo salar. The sequence goes on along the minus strand of NC_138316.1, from coordinate 24,798,608 downwards.
CTTGTCACCTAATACCCTCAAAAACTTTTTCAGATGCACAATTGAGAGCATTCTGTCGGGCTGTATCACTGCCTGGTACAGCAACTGCTCTGCCCACAACCGCAGGGCTCTCCAGAGGCTGGTGCGGTCTGCACAACGCATCACCAGGGGCAAACTACCTGCCCTCCAGGACACCTACAGCACCCAATGTCACAGGAAGGCTAAAAAGATCATCAAGGACAACAACCACCCGAGCGAGCCACTGCCTGTTCACCCTGCTACCATCCAGAAGGTGAGGTCAGTACAGGTGCATCAAAGCTGGGACCGAGAGACTGAAAAACAGCTTCTATCTCAAGGCCATCAGACTGTTAAACAGCAATCACTAGCACAGAGAGGCTGCTGCCTACATAGACTTGAAATCATTGGCCACTTTAATAAATGGAACACTAATCACTTTAATAATACCATTTGAATAATGTTTACATATCTTGCATTACTCATCTCATATGTACAGATGAAGTCGGAAGTTTACATGCACCTTAGCCAAATACATTTAAACTCAGTTTTTCACAATTCCTGACATTTAATCCGAGTAAAAATTCCCTGTCTTCGGTCAGTTAGGATCACCGCTTTATTTTAAGAATGTGAAATGTCAGAATAATAGTAGAGAGAATGATTTATTTCAGCTCGTATTTCTTTCATCACATTCCCAGTGGGTCAGAAGTTTACATACACTCAATTAGTATTTAAATAGCATTGCCTTTAAATTGTTTAACTTGGATCAAACTTTTTGGGTAGCCTTCCACAAGCTTCCCACAATAAGTTGGGTGAATTTTGGCCCGTTCCTCTTGACAGAGCTGGTGTAACTGAGTCAGGTTTGTAGGCCTCCTTGCTCGCACATGCTTTTTCAGTTCGGCCCACAAATGTTCTATATGATTGAGGTCAGGGCTTTGTGATGGCCACTCCAATACCTTGACTTTGTTGTCCTTAAGCCATTTTGCCACAACTTTGGAAGTATGCTTGGGGTCAATGCTTCAATATATCCACATCATTTTCTTCCTCATGATGCCATCTATTTTGTGAAGTGCACCAGACCCTCCTGCAGCAAAGCACCCTCACAACATGATGCTGCCACCCCCGTGCGTCACGGTTGGGATGGTGTTCTTCAGCATGCAAGCCTACACCTTTTTCCTCCAAACATAACGATGGTCATTATGGCCAAACAGTTCTATTTTTGTTTCATCAGACCAGAGGACATTTCTCCAAAAAGTACGATCTTTGTCCACATGTGCAGTTGCAAACCGTAGTCTGGCTTTTTTATGGCGGTTTTGGAGCAGTGGCTTCTTCCTTGCTGAGCGGCCTTTCAGTTTATGTCGATATAGGACTCGTTTTACTGTGGATATAGATACTTTTGTACCTGTTTCCTCCAGCATCTTCACAAGGTCCTTTGCTGTTGTTGTGGGATTGATTTGCACTTCTCGCACCAAAGTACGTTCATCTCTAGGAGACAGAACGTGTCTCCTTCCTGAGCGGTATGACGGCTGCGTGGTCCCATGGTGTTTATACTTGCGTACTATTGTTTGTACAGATGAACGTGGTACCTTCAGGCATTTAGAAATTGCTCCAAAGGATGAACCAGACTTGTGGAGGTCTACACTTTTTTTCTGAGGTCTTGGCTGATTTCTTTTGATTTTCCCATGACTTCAAGCAAAGAAGCACTGAGATTGAAGGTAGGCCTTGAAATACATCCACACAGGTACACCTCCAATTGACTCAAATTATGTCAATTAGCCTATCAAAAGCTTCTAAAGCCATGACATCATTTTCTGGAATTTTCCAAGCTGTTTAAAGGCACAGTCAACTTAGTGTATGTAAACTTCTGACCCACTGGAATTGTGATACAGTGAATTATAAGTAAAATAATCTGTCTGTAAACAATTGTTGGAAAAATGACTTGTGTCATGCATAAAGTAGATGTCTTAACCGACTTGCCAAAACTATAGTTTGTTAACAAGAAATTTGGTGGAGGGGTTGAAAAACGAGTTTTGATGACTAAGTGTATGTAAACTTCCGACTTAAACTGTAGAAACTGTATTCTATACTATCTATTGCGTCTTAGCCTATGCCGCTCTGCCATTGCTCATCCATATATTTATAAATTCTTATTCCATTCCATTCCTTATTCCATTAGGTATTTGTTGTGGAATTGTTAGATATTAGTTGTTAGATATTGCTGCGCTGCCGGAACTAGAAACACAAGCATTTCGCTACACACACAATAACATCTGCCAACCATGTGTACGTGACCAATAAAGTTGGATTTCATTTGATTTGAATGATTATGTATGCAGAAGCACCTTTGAGTACCTATCTCATGCTGGACTGTAGCTGTGGAAAATGCCCTTTTGAGTTGCAATCAGCCGGAAGAGTTAAGTGTGCTTAGGGGTGTGACAGGCCAGGCTTGTTCAATCAAATACAGGCTCTTTGTATGGAATGATACTCACTGTTCCTTTACGATGATTTTCGGTACGGTGACGCACTGCTATGTTTACAGTATGTGACTATGAACATCACACTGATATACTCAACATCAGATGGATTTATGTTCAACAATGATAGTGAATTAACATTTGCCTAGACTAACTTCTCCTTATTAATGTAACATGTGTCAAGGGGTACTTACGGCTCAGGTGTGTAGAGAGGGTCAGAGCTGTGGCGAACATACTGAGTGCAGTGGAAAACCCGGAAAGCCAAACCTGCCAGAAAGTCTCGTGGGGAGAGGTAACCTGCCACGGGCCGAATGATAAAGCCTGTGCGTTCTGATGAAACACACACATACGTATTTACTCATGTAAAAGGCCACGACACATTCAGCAACATCTAATTTGATACCCCTAAATCCACACTTTTCATTTTACAATAGCCTTCATTATGCTGATAAACATTTACATTTACGTCATTTAGCAGACGCTCTTATCCAGAGCGACTTACAGTAGTGAATGCATACATTTCATACAATTTCATACATTTTTTATCTGTGCTGGCCCCCCGTGGGAATCAAACCCACAATCCTGGTGTTGCAAACACCATGCTCTACCAACTGAGCTACAGGGAAGGCTGAGCATCAGACTGAATGAGACTGTGTGGTGTCATGCACAGCGGCAGACTCTGTCTGTCTCACCTCTGAGGAAGTGTGACACATCTTCCAGCTGGGGGATGTTGTCCTCCCTGCAGTCACAGTGCTTGGAGAGCAGTGGCAGGTTCTTTAGGTACTCCCGGCAAGCATGGGTTGGATACAGCTTATTGAGCTCCCGATAGACCACACCCCAGGTCTTCACCTCCTCCTCTGTGAACTCGATATGTGGAATTGGATTCCCACTAAAAGAGAGGGAGAAAGAGAGAAACAGAAAGATAATGAAAGAGAGTAGCACTACAATGACACTGTAGGCCGTCATTGTAAATAAGAATTTGTTCTTAACTGACTTGCCTAGTTAAATAAAGGTGACTTTTTTTAAATACAGTATAAATGTCTAACTATACCTGTGTGCATTAGGACATTAAAGTAAAAAATACACATAGCATCATAGCTTTCCAAATCAGATCTCACAAAGCATGATAATATGACCTACTGTTTGTAGCTCATGGCAAGATCAGCAAAGTGTTTCCTTCTTTTGCGGTAGACGTTGTCCTTGAAGCCCTCCAGACAGAAAAGATAAGTAATTGAGGTGTGACAGCAAGTCATGCACTGACTTACTGAGTGGCTATTCTGTAAGTGTGCCGCTTATCACAACAGAAGTATTAGTCTAATCCTCCATCTGCCACTCTAATACAGTCAGTGTAGTTCTAACTGGCTTTGATAGTTGTACCATTGTCACAGGTTTGCCTCCTGTTTCAGTAGGTCAGTGAGAGTCTGAGACATAGAGATCCTATATTATGAATTATTGGATATCTTGTGGCCTATGGTGGTCTAGTGGTCTAAGCCGCTGACCCTGGCACACATGTATACCAGAGTCAGCATGGATTCAAATCAGGCCCACTGCCCTTTGACTCCCCCTGTCTTTCCAACACTATTCTATCTCTTCAATAAAAGCTCAAAAATTACAAAAGGAGTGTGACTGCCACACTCATTAAACATTTTTATTTAAAAATAATTATAGGATATCTATGGTCAGATAGGCTTGCAACTAGAATGTAAAGTCATTGACCAGAGCATATTAGAAGGTATGCCTACTGGGTGATCAGCATCCAGGTCTAAGCCATACATCAAGACACGGTTAGCACACATGTCCAGGTCTGAGATTTTCTTTGGGAACCAGGGAATATCTTCAGTGTCTGAAACAAAAGAAACATGGGATGATCTGGGATGGCCTCTACACTAGATTTTAGTCATGTCTGGGGCTATCCGGGATCCTTGGGACATCCCTACCTCACTGAAGTTTACATTTAAAATGATTAAGGTAAGGGTTAGGGTTATGGACAGGTAAGGGATATGGTTATGGTTCAGTTAAGGTTAGGGGTTAAGGTTAGGGTGTGGGGTAGGGATGTCCCAAGGATTCCGGATAGCACTGACCCTTTAGTAACCTCGTACAACAATCTGGAAGTCTCTCTTTCGCTACACGCAGAGGTAATTAGTCTGGTAATAGGTAATAAGCCTACGTGGCTAGACTTTAGGGACTCTGTAATAATTTCAAAAGTAGCAGCTAGGCCTACCTTCTTCAGGCAGGCTGGAATTGTCAGGTTGGTCATGGTCCATATCAACTACGTTGGCGGCGTGCTTTCGTAGCAGGTCAGTGAGCTCCTTGAGTTGCTCGTGGCCGCTGTCACAGTCAACAAAGATCTCAAACTCTGAGCCGCGCCGCCTCGATTTTCGGGACTCGATGTGAACAAGGTTGACGTGGTTCTCCTGGTGATGATGATAATAACAAGACTATTAAAGTTATGTCATGTATCTTGATGTGCATGATAATGTCTCTACCAGTGTTGGGGAAGCTAATCTGAAAAGATTGTTTACAAAGCTACCAATTACTTCACACTGGAAGAAGTTAAGCTACACTAAAGCTACCCTTAAGAAAATATAGTTTAATTACCTAAAGTTACTTAGAAAAATGTGTTAACTACATCCAAACTACTTCTTTATAAATTATCATATCTAAATCTGAAATGTCATAGACTACAAGTTGCATGAACAGATCACTTTGGAGTCAGATGTTAACAGAATGTGTAATTTAGCCTATTAAACACAAAAACGATGTTTCAAGTGAGAATTAGGCAAGTCCAATGCTGAAAAAGAAAGGAAATGATTGCCTACCTCACACATATTTTATTTTGCAACAAAAAAGTAGTCTGTAGTCCCAGTACTTAGCTTCACCGCTACATGCCCCCCAAAAAGTTATTAAGTAATGAAAACACTACCAAGATTTGATTTGAGTTCAACTACCACCAAACTACTGCAAAATGTAGTTAAATTACTAGTTGAACTACATGTAGTTCACTACTTCCCAACACTGGTGTCTACCATCACCCGTTTGGTATGTGATAGCCTACTTTAAAATATTCAACCTTACTTGGAAAAGTTTAAGTGCCTTAACGAGCCCGCCAACTTCATTCTTGAGGGAGAAGGCGATGGCTGTGCGACCCTTTTCCAAAGAGCGACCATTCTCCCAAGATGAACTCTTGTTGTCCTTGTTCTCATCGATCTTGCTGAAGGTACACTTTTTCATCTGTTGGGAAAGCGAGGGAAAATATTAATGAAAAACAAACCTCGGAGCTGGCTAGGCCTATTTGTGGAAAGTAAGGATTTGGCAGTGTTTTGGGCTATGATACACTTAATTGTTTTGGAAAAGCACATCACCTCCGATGACAATTTGTTTGAAAGGGCAAGCTGCGTTTTAGATGGACTAATAGGCCTACGGATTTGTTCAATATCCTGTGCGTAAGAGCCATATTTGAACAAGAGTTTGCTAGCCTCACAAAGAAAGGGCAACCAAATCAAACAATGTATTTACACAACCAAAGTGTAAATTAACCCTCCTGCTGTGTTCCGGTCGAATTGGACCGATTTTCAAGTTTTCCCTCTGAAAAATGTAGTTAATTTAATCTGATTGTCATAAGGTTCCATGACTTCGTCCCCACAGCGCATCTGAACACACAAAATACATTTTGATAATTTTCCTGACATTTTGGGTGTTTTATTTAACTTTTGTACACCTGTGGCGTTCCCATTAGAAATTAATGGGTGAGACTACAATTAGTGTATAAAATGTAGTTCAGGCACATGCCCATTCATCAGATGGACACACTTCCTCTCCCAGACCACCACATGCATGTGTGTTTGAGCACACACACCACACACACACACACACACACACACACACACACACACACACACACACACACACACACACACACACACACACACACACACACACATACACATACACACACACACACCTCACTCCCCTTCTTGGCTTCCGTGGCAACCCCCACGTGAATAGAATATTTCCCCCATGGCAACCACACTTGTTGGCATTCTCACAAACAATCGCAACATTGTTTCAATAATATCTAGATATATAGATATAATATTCTCGCAGCTCTGGTATATCAAGCTTTTTTGAGGCCTTGCTCACAATTCATTCTGTGGCAGCACAAATGCCATTGATATACTGTATGTGAGGCTCTTGATCATATCTTTGATCATGACACTGGTAAGGAGGAGAGAGGCCAGGAAATTGACAGTGAAGATACATTAGAGGAGAAAGTGTCAGAAGTTGAAGACAACACAGAATATGATCCAGACCAAGAGACACCCGATGTGGAACAATCCGGTGATGAGGAAGAGGGCCCTGCTGAGGTTGTTGTTACATTCCGGTCAAAGAATGGGAATTTGTCCTGGTCTTCATCCCCACCAGAGAGGAGAGGTCGGCTGTCGGCTGAAAATGTTATCACGATGACCCCAGGCCAACGAGACACGCCATATCCGGGTTGATGACATAAAATCTTGTCACTATTTAAAAATGTGAAATGGTTTCAAAACAAATGTCCTTGTTAAACTTTGACACAAAGTAGTCTGTGATAAATAGCACAATATGTTTATCTGAGTATTTGTTATAGTCAAAATTATCCATACATTATGTTTGTATTACTCAAAAACGAGTTTTATGAGCTCAGGTCTATGAGGCCTACAGGCCATAAATAGCAAATAGAAGTTCAAAACGTGTAATGTTCACAAGAACTTAAGTTGATAAAAAAATATCTAACACAACATATCACAACAGGTGATAATATATGTATTATTATGGATTTATAATCAGCTATAATGGGGCGGTCATTTTGGACCAGGAACACAGAATTAATTAACATGAAACGAAAACAACAGGAGGGTTAAGAGTAAACAATCACAGTATTCACTGCAGCTGAATGCAAACTGAATACTCCACCTAATCAGGCTACTTCGAGATTTCAGCACTGGACAGCGACTACACTTGGCTGCGCGCAGAAGGAACTTTAAAACTGTGACAGCAAATAAAGTATAGGGACAAAATAATAAGATCATAATTTAGACTGATATTGTTAGGTCTAAATATTTACCACACTTAATTAGTCTATAGATTGGAAGCGTTAAACTGTCGAATTTTTTTCCGGTAGGCAAAATGTATTTTGTGTCTGTCTCATTGTAAAGAGATCTGCAGCAGTAATCGCATTTGGTGACGAATGATAGCGCTCTCCAATCCAAATCCAACCCGGGATTATAGATGGCTACTTTCAGCGCAGCAATAAATCCATCAAGGGAACATATCCTGGACGTATGTTCTCTTATCATCTTGAGGTGTTCAAATTGTTGATTTTGTCGGTTTCATTTCAGTTGATGCCAAATGTCTTTTGGGGCCAGTCTATGTCAATCATCAGAATATTAGAAATATTTTTGGAATAGGCTAATTCATCTAAATTCAATGTACATTTACTGACAGGAAATACAATTAAAATCAACATGTTGTACGTGCACATTCTTATCAATTACGTGCTTGGTTTTAGTTTATATCTCAATAATATGCCTAAATCAAGATGCAGTGGCTCGTTGTGAACACAGACAAATAACTTATTTTATCTAGTCTGATGTCTGCGAAGATCTGCGGCGTAAGCGTTCTGAAAAGTTATGACTGCGTGCTCCTTTATTTCACTTTACTATAATGTATCTTGCGATGACCTCCTTATTGTATGACGTAGGCTACGCATCTCATTTGTCTCCAGATTTAGGTGGTTTATGGCAGACATAAGAGAGCTAGCTAAACCTAACCAGAGGGGAGGGGAAAACTCTGATATGCACAGAAAATAAATGAACTAATGAAGTGGAGGGTAAGATTACAGATTGACGCAACAAAAGTAAGTCCTTTATGTGTGATAATTGAAGTCAAAAGTAAAATGCTTCATGTTTGATTATTCAAGCCTTTGCCAAAAGCGTATTAAATCAAAGACAATTCGAAGTAAAATGACTGTTCATTTGTATTGTTCCATGAAAAATAATTTCGTTTAGTTTAGCCAGTTATTATTTAATTACAATATAAATTTAACTTACCTCATTATTCAGTTGCTTTTCCTCGTAACAAGTATGCAATGAAGAACTCATAGAGTCGAAAGACCTTCCTCTGCGCGGCCCGTCAATCTTGTTTGAATACATGTCAAAGTCCTTTGATTGATATGTTTGAGTGAGAATAAGTAAGGCAGTCCACTGCTGCTGTAACTGCTATGATATACCTATGAGTCTCTCACTCAAAGCACAAGGCGCCTCAGTATTTATGAACACTGAGTGGAAGGAGGGGGTAGGGATGGGGTGGGGGGGAGGAGTATCACAACTATATGCCTAAATGTAACATGGTAATGGTTATACAACTAATCTCACATTAATGTCACACACTGATGGTTACTAAAAGATTCACTTTCATGAAGGGAATCAGTAGCCTATAATAATGAGGTACTGTTGGTGTAGTTGTGATTGCTTGCTTGCTAATTGACACGAGGGAAATGTAAGCCTATCATACAGCCGAAAACCAACAGCAAAGCATCCCAGGTCTAACGGTTTTCATATCGATGTCATATCATTTACTGTACATAAACTACATTTTTTAACCACACAATCCCAACTACTCATCCCTATAAAAAATTCAGCACCACAGCGTAATGGACAGTTTCCCCCATCTGGACGGTTCTGCGGCTTCCAAAATAAGAGATCTATCTATACCGTACACACAAAACGTGACCTGCTGTAGACCTTGATATTTACACATTTATTTGGTATACAATTAGTCATTGTAGTCTTCCTCTTGTTCTCTTTTAAGTGTGGTTAGAGAACGTTTTGAAAGACACCTGCTGAGTAAAGGCCACAGGAAATACCAAACCTGAATGTAACTAAGAGTATATTAAATAGTGGTGACAGATAGTCCTGCCCCGCTTCCCATCGTAGTCTAGGCCTATACAGTGCCTTCGGAAAGTATTCAGACCTCTTGACTTTTTACACATTTTGTTACTTTACAGTCTAATTCTGAAATTTATTCAAATGTTTTTTTAAATCCTTGGCAATCTACACACAAGACCCCATAATTACAAAGTGAAAACAGGTTTTTAGAAATTGTTGCACATGTATATATATATATATATATATATATAAAAAATGTATTTGTATAAGTATTCACACCCTTTGCTATGAGACTTGAAATTGAACTCAGCTGCATCCTGTTTCCATTGATTGTCCTTGAGATCTTTCTACAACTTGATTGGAATCAACTTGTGGTAAATTCAATTGATTGGACATGATTTGGAAAGGCACACACTTGTCTATATAAGGTGCCACAATTGACAGTGCATGTCAGAGCAAAAACCAAGCCATAAGGTCGAAGGAATTTTCTGTAGAGCTCTGAGACAGGATTGTGTCGACGCACAGTTCTGGGGAAGCATACCAAAAAATGTCTGCAGGATTGAAGGTCCCCAAGAACACAGTGGCCTCCATCATTCTGAAATGGAAGAAGTTTGGAACCATCAAGACTCTTCCTAGAGTGGGCTAAACTGAGCAATCGGGGGAGAAGGGCCTTGGTCAGCGAGGTGACCAAGAACCCGATGGTCACTATGACAGAGCACTAGAGTTCCTCTGTGGAAATGGGAGAACCTTCCAGAAAGACAACCATCTCTGCAGCACTCCACCAATCAGGCCTTTATGGTAGAGTGGCCAGACAGAAACCACTCCTCAGTAAAAGACTCTTGACAGCCCGCTTGGACTTTGCTAAAACCATGAGAAACAAAATTCTCTGGTCTGATGAAACCAAGATTGAACTCTTTGGCCTGAATGCCAAGCGTCACATCTGGAGGAAACATAGCACCATCCCTATGGTGAAGCATGGAGGTGGTAGCATCATATTGTTGTGATGTTTTTTAGCGGCAAGGACAGGGAGACTAGTCAAGATCAAGGAAAAGATGAATGAAGCAAAGTACAGAGAGATCCTTGATGAAAACCTGCTCCAGAGCGCTCAGGACCTCAGATTGGTGTGAAAGCTCACCTTCCAACAGGACAATGACCCTAATCACACAGCGAAGACAACGCAGGAGTGGCTTCGAGACAAGTCTCTGAATGTCCTTGAGTGGCCCAGCCAGAGCTCGGACTTGAACCCGATCGAACATCTCTGGAAAGACCTGAAGATAGCTGTGCAGCAACACTCCCCATCCAACCTGACAGAGCTTGAAAGGATCTGCAGAGAGAAATGGAAGAAAATCCCAAAATACAGGTGTGCAAGCTTGTAGCGCTATACCCAAGAAGACCCGAGGCTGTAACCGCTGTCAAAGGTGTTTCAACAAAGTACTGAGTGAAGGGTCTGAATACTTATGTAAACATGATATTTCAGTTTTTATATTTAATACATTTTTTTCTTCTTCTAAAAACCTGTTTTTGGATTGTCATTATGGGGTACTGTGTGTAGATTAATAAGGGAAAAAAACAATTGAATCAATTTTAGAATAAGGCTGTAACGTAACAAAATGTGGAAAAATTCAAGGGGTCCGAATGCACTGTACTTCCTGAAAAACTCCAGGACCCAGTTGCACATGTTTGGCTACTGTATGACAAACCCGAGGGAGCGGGGGCGTTATGTTCCTAAGGGAGCTTGGTACAACATCATAAACGTGTTAATGAACAGTGGTCGTATTATAATAATGATGTGGATGTTATGAGCAATTCTTGTGTTTACAAGCTCACACCGTTAGTAATTGCATTAAAAGTGCAAATAATGAGGGTTTCCTTTAGGAAAAATAAATGCAACACATGACTAATCTTTTATTCAGACATTCTCACGCAACCGTTCCTGCTTTATTGGTCTTTGTCTCCACCTCCACTCCTCGGTCACTAGACTGAGAGACTGACGTAGGCTAGGCATGACTGCCGGTAAACAAGACTGACCACGCGCTGCTTTGTGCGTCTCAAATACCCATCTAATTAGACCATGTGCAAAGAGGCTACTCAGTGCCCCAATTCACTTCTACCTCCGACTGAATTGGAAAAGAGACAGTTTTAGCAGGATTAGTGGAAAATAGTTAAATACTGGTTGTGTGAAGTGTTCTGTGCAATGAAGCCTGTATACAGTTATAGGCTACACACTATTTGTGTGGATATGTGTGTGTGTGTGTGTTACATGAGAGGTCTATGACCTCTATGAGTGAGGGGATACAGAGACCTGAGGATCAGGCAGGGGGTTATCTAGGAATGAGGATATGGTTTCGTGTGTAGCCTTATTAGTATAGATAGTCTGAGGGGATGGATATGGTTTGACCTCTCTTCAGTTTGTGGTGGGAAAAGTGCAGTAAGGAGGCCAGGAATCCAGTAATATCCCAGAAATTATTCTAGTTATAGGAAATATTTTTGTGAAGCCTACTATTGTATACTGTTTAGCTGATTAGGTTCTCACATAAGACAAACTCACTTGCACTTTTTTTTATTAGCAAATAAATATAATAAAACAATTTGACAATTTCACCTTTTGCCAATAGGTTTATCATTAAGCAGCCTGACATATTTGACATATATTTTGTAATGTACAGAGCACACATTTTTCTGTCAATTATCCTTAGGAAACAGCAGCCACATTCACATTCACAACATCACATCCTGTCTGTGGGAAACTCAATATGAGACCTTGCCCATTCAAATATACGTACTCACAATTCAGAGTCAGATCCATCACTATGATGTCTAATGTAATTATGGAGCTCAGTCCCTCTACACTCCAGCCAATAGAACTATGAAGCCTTGTGTGTTATCATGTTCTCTAAAGTAACCATGGAGCCTGGACCATCTTCATACAGTCTAATGATCAGTATCCGGTATAATGCAAGACAGCATATTCATCATTATCCCCTCATTCAAGTTCATTTACGCTCGTATTGGTTTGCATCAGGTTTCATTTTGTCTTTCAATTGCATGGACCATTGTCTGGACTGGATAGATTACGGCAAGTTGAATTTGGTTCAACATTTTGGTCTATCAGAATATAAAGCCCACTGAAATAAGGGCCTATTTTGACTCCTTTATTGGCAATGCAATGATAGGTCAGGGTGCGATCAGATTTAATCGTTGACGTCTTTGTGTGGACAACAGACACCCTTGTGATGATGAATGCATGGTGACATTATGAGTTGACATTGAGAAGACACAAATTTCAGATAACTGTGATGTCCTGGTTTAGCACCTTGAAGGGATGAGCCTTTTGAGATGCATTGAGATTGGAGAGCAGGATTATTGCACAGCATGAGATTTACTTAATCTGTGTCTCCCTCATCTCTTCCACATCGGCAACAACCAGGCTAAGCCGTGAGTAACCATGTCAGAGAAGCTTGCATGACTACCATGACCTTCACACTGAAGACGTTTAAAACATTTGTCTGTTTGAATCTTTGCCAAGCATTGAAACATGTATTCAAAGATCAGTTTATTGACTGGTTGCTCAAACCTCTCTTTCCATCTGTCAGATGTTTTTATTGAAGGGAAACATTTGATACACAATAGCCCCCCCCCCCCCCCCCCCCATCTTTACTGACCCTCAGTTTACCAGACATTCTCACATCACTTTCCAGAAAAGCTCAAGTTTGTCTGAAACCTAGCCCATGTGAAAGGTCAGTCTGAGGTGAGGATGATGAGAGCGAGCAAGGGGCTGAGAGTGAGTCTCATTTTAGGAGGGTCTGGGTGGGGATTACTGGACTCTAATCCTGTTCATTGCTACCCATTGACCCCCACTTTCTCCCCTCTACCCTCCTTCACACCCTTACAGTCAATTTGGTCTCAGTACATCTGGACAGATGAGAATGTAATTCTAGTTTAAGGTGTGTTATTAAAATCATGTACCAATGCTTCACTCAACTGATTCTCTCACCATTTAAAATGTCTTCATTCTACCACATTAATGCATTTCCTTATTTACTTACGGACTGCCCTCTTCAATTCAAACCAAAGGTTTTTAATGGGTTTCAAGATTGAGATGAGATGGCCATTGCAAAATGTCGATTTTGTGGGATTTGATGTGTGCTTGGTATGAATAATGATAAATATCATACCAAATATCAAGTTTTGTGGGCATGATCTTTGTGCATCTGTAACTTTCTAACTCATCATTATTCATTCACGATGCATTCATGATTATCCGTAATCATGGTAGCATCCACATTAATATAGAAGTGTTCAAGAACATATTATATTCTTATTTACAATAAAAGTGACTCCAAAATGACATATTACATTACTTACCATTCATTTCTATTGGGCAGAAAATAATCAGAAACACAACCAAAACAATCTGCAAATGTATCCAACAAGTTTGTAGACACAAGCTTGATGTAGTCATTGCGTGCTAGGAAAATGAGACCAAATACTAAACCTTTGACTACATTTAATACACTAAAAGGGTAATTTGTCCAATTACTTCTGACACCTTCAAATGGGAGGACTAGAGACATAAGTGCTGTCATTTGTAAATGGTAAACAGATATGTACTGTATATAAAATACCAACAAATAAAACGTGACATTCTGTGCAATCGCCTCATACTTTATAAAACATTTGATCTCAAATCCAAAATGCTGGAGTGTATAGCCAAATTAAACGTTTTAGCTTCACTGTCCAAATAAATACATAGCGGAGAGTACATAGCTCTTGACTAAAACTGGGAAATATTGTCTTGACAAATAGAATAATAGGAACAGACTTCGGTAAAATTATGTACATTTACCCTACTATGCAAAGGTTTGAAAATTATATTTAATTGTTTGGTATAGTCCTAGATTCTTTGTGCTACATTGTCAATGTTTTTTGTATACTTCACGTGTAGAGGAGATGTTAATTAAAAAGACTGAGTGTATGCACCTCTCTTTCAGCAGGAGAGTGTCTTTTGTCAGAGCCCTTTTTGAAGAGTCTTCTATTATGGGGGAGGAAAGCTATGCTCACCCATCTGATTATCAGAATACATGCTTTTCATCCTGTGCCTCTGCATCTATCACCCATGTGACAACCAGAATGAAGCTTATATTCTCCTCCTGTTTCCATTGGAACCTATTTGATAAACATTGAACACCTGTCTGTCACCTTTATATAAGAAGTAGACTCCTGTCAAACAAAGGTTAAGAAAAACGTCTTAGTGTAAAATACCATGTTTGCCATCTGTCTAAATCAGATTACACAATAAGCATGCAAATCACTGTTCCATGACCATGGTGTAATTATAGGACTGTTGACACTAGATATGCAGTATGAGCAGACTTTGGAAAATACGTAGAGGGACCTAATTGAAGTGCACCGTATTTGTCACTGATGTTGGAATGGCTGATGATGTAATGAGTCTGGGTTGATGTGTCACGGCTGTCATAGGGTAAAGACCAAGACGCAGCGGGAAAATATATACTCATCTTCTTTTTATTTGGTGAAGAAGGAAAACACAAATGTATACAAAACACAAACGAACTGAACAGTCTTGTCAGGCACACAGCTAAACAAGCACAATCTCCCACAAAAACCCATGAAAAACAAACTCCTAATTATAGGACCCTCAATCAGAGGCAACAATAACCAGCTGCCTCCAATTGAAGGTCCAACCCCAATTAACTACACATAGAAATACAAAAGACTAGATAGAACATAGAAAATATACTAACATAGAACATAGACTAACAAACCCCGAACCACATAAACCAAACACCCCCTGCCACGTCCTGACCAAACTATAATAACTATAATTAATGGAGTCATTAAAACTCGTTTTTCAACTCCCCCAAATTCTTGCTAAGAAACTATAGTTTTGATAAGTCGGATAGGACATCTACTTTGTGCATGACAAAAGTCATTTTCCAACAATTGTTTACAGACAGATTATTTCAGTTATAGGTCACTTTATCACAATTCCAGTGTGTCAGAAGTTTACATACACTAAGTTGACTGTGCCTTTAAACAGCTTGGAAAACTCCAGAAAATTATATAATGGATTTAGAAGCTTCTGATAGGCTAATTGACATAATTTGAGTCAATTGGAGGTGTACCTGTGGATGTATTTCAAGGCCTACCTTCAAACTCAGTACCTCTTTGCTTGACATCATGGGAAAATCAGCCAAGACCTCAGAAAAAAATTGTAGACCTCCACAAGTCTGGTTCTTCCTTGAGAGCAATTTCCAAATGCCTGGAGGTAGCACGTTCATCTGTACAAACAATAGTACGCAAGTATAAACACCATGGGACCACACAGCCGTCATACTGCTCAGGAAGGAGACGCGTTCTGTCTCCTAGAGATTAATGTACTTTGGTTCGAAAAGTGCAAATCAATCCCAGAACAACAGCAAAGGACCTTGTGAAGATGCTGGAGGAAACAGGTACAGAATTATCTAGATCCATAGTAAAACGAGTCCTATATCGACATAACCTGAAAGGCCACTTAGCAAGGAAGAAGCCACTGCTCCAAAACCGCCATAAAAAAGCTAGACTACAGTTTGCAACTGCACATGGGGACAAAGATCATACTTTTTGGAGAAATGTCCTCTGGTCTGATGAAACAAAATAGAACTGTTTGGCCATAATGACCATCATTATGTTTGGAGGAAAAAGGTGTAGGCTTGCAAGCCGAAGAACACCATCCCAACCGTGAAGCACGGGGGTGGCAGCATCATGTTGTGGGGGTGCTTTGCTGCAGGAGGGACTGGTGCACTTCACAAAATAGATGGCATCATGAAGATGGAAAATTATGTGGATATGTTGAAGCAACATCTCAAGACATCAGTCAGGAAGTTAAAGCTTGGTTGCAAATGGGTCTTCCAAATGGACAATGACATTTTTTACATTTTTTTATTTTTTATTACATTTTAGTCATTTAGCAGACGCTCTTATCCAGAGCGACTTACAGTAGTGAATGCATACATTTCATACAATTTCATACATTTTTTTTTTTTTTTTTTTTTTTCTGTGCTGGCCCCCCGTGGGAATCGAACCCACAACCCTGGTGTTGCAAACACCATGCTCTACCAACTGAGCTACAGGGAAGGCTATGACCCCAAGCATACTTCCATAGTTGTAGCAAATGGCTTAAGGACAACAAAGTCAAGATATTGGAGTGGCCATCACAAAGCCCTGACCGCAATCCCATAGAAAAGTTGTGTGCAGAACTGAAAAAGCATGTATGAGCATGGAGGCCTACAAACCTGACTCAGTTACATCAGCTCTGTCAGGAGGAATGGGCCAAAATTCACCCAACTTATTGTGGGAAGCTAGTGGAAGGCTACCTGGAACATTTGACCCAAGTTAAACATTTTAAAGGCAATGCTACCAAATATTAATTTAGTGTATGTAAACTTCTGACCCACTGGGAATGTGATGAAAGAAATAAAAGAAATACTATTATTCTGACATTTCACATTCTTAAAATAAAGTGGTGATCCTAACTGACCTAAGACAGGGAATTTTTACTAGGAATTGTGAAAACTGAATTTAAATGTATTTGGCTAAGGTGTATGTAAACTTCCAACTTCAACTGTATACATTCATATGCAATAATTGACTGTCTGGAGAAAATCTGTATCAGTCACCTGGACAATATTTCCCTTCTACTGTGAGAGTTGCATCTTGTCTCGCCATAACTGTTTTCCATGAAAACAGTATAGCCATGGCTTAGCCACGTGAAAGCAGGAAGACAGGTTTGACTCAGGAAAGCAGGGGGCAAACATGTGCAGTCAAGAGAGTGGATATGATGAGAAAATATGAACGCATGGTTCAATGGAAATTCAGGCTGTCAGGTCCACTTTGTGCAAGACATGGATCCACAGGATGAATGACAGCTAAAGGAAAGCTCTGGGGCAACAGTGAACGGGAAGTCAAATCATATTATCTGTATGGCCATGAACCTGATGGTGGGCGTTTGATTGAGTCTCTCTTCCTTCTATAGGTATATAGGGGTCCATGCTTTCGGTAGAGGAACAGAGATAGGCCCTACCACTGTCTCTAATTCTAAGACTGCATCATCATTCATGATACTGTGCATGATACAACTGCCCCCAGCCCCCACCCAAAGAGTTTGTGTTTGCATGCAACCATAGACTCTATTTAACATCAAGCCTTTGTGATTTCCAAAAGTGGCGACAGCAGCACCACCATATGAAGGACCAAGGAAATAAAATTCCATCTCAACATGGACACAAATTTCACAGATTATGTGACTAGTTGAAAATTCTCTCAATATAAATACATACTGAATAGGCCTGCAAGATACAAAAGGGATAACTTGCACAGAGATTGTAGTACCAAGCGGAATAAATGACAGAATCCACACATGATAAAGTGACATGCATCTGTGTTTATCCATCAATTTGTTGTTGTTGTCTGTCTGTCTGTCTGTCTGTCTGTCTGTCTGTCTGTCTGTCTGTCTGTCTGTCTGTCTGTCTGTCTGTCTGTCTGTCTGTCTGTCTGTCTGTCTGTCTGTCTGTCTGTCTGTCTGTCTGCTAGATTATACTAACTAAAAGTATTTCTGAAACAGAATTCACCATGCATCATGTGGCGTACAGCAGGTCAGCCACCAGGGGGAGACTCGTCGGGGATTGGTGATAGATGGAGCATACATCACGAGGCGATGGCGCCATCTGCTGGACGTGACAGGTCTCGACGGGCTCTCCGGCCAGGACTAATTGGGGCTGATTGCTCACCAGCTGTACAAGTCCCATAAAGCTGCCAGAAGGGCAGCACATAGGGAAGAGAGTGGGGGAAAGAAAGGACTCCTGTATAGTTGGGGACAGTTGCAGAGGAAACAGGAGTAAGTTCAGTTTTTGATCCCCACAGGAACAGCAAGACCCGGAGCCAAGAAGACGGTATCCCTGAGAGGGTCTCATGGGGGAGACATATTCTTTTCTTTTGAACTATTATTTTAATAAACACCTTTGAAACTGAGCTAATCCTACTCTGTCCGTGTCTGATCTGTGTAAACGTTTTGACCCAACCCCCTGGTCTGCCACAATCATTAATAAAACCACTCACTGTACTTGAAATGAGTGGCTTAGTGCACCACTTTTCACACCCTGGGAATCTTGGAGTTGGCTCATTCACTCTAAAAATTCCTGTCCTCTGACGTTTACACATCCTGAGGTCTCTACTGGGCATGTCTCACCGAGGTAAAGACAGATTCAGGTTGGATCTTCGACAGATATTCGCCTGTAGTTTTCCTTACATCCAACAGCAGTTAGGGACCGTCAACATAGTGACAAATCTAATTTTTCAAATTTCAAGAGCTCTTTAAACATTACTCTTAAAACTTTCAAAACTGCCATCGGGTTAGCTAGAACCATAGACACACATTGCACGCACTGTTTTGTTGGTTTACATCTCACACTATTTTAAATGATTTATTTAAATTTGACATTCAATAGCGCCTTGGTCATGTGACCCACACACCTCAAACAAGGTTCATAATGTACACTCAGTGGGCCTACACATTGCACACCCTTTTGTCTGTCCATTTGCATCTCATTAGATCATTTTTTAAAGATTCAAATTTCAATAGCTCCTTAGTCTTATGACCTACAGCCCTCAAACTACTTTCAGAATATCCACTGAGTAGCCTTATATGTAGCACAACCTTTTGTTTGTCCATTTTCATCTCACAAGATTTTACATAAATGTTCAATGTTTCTAATTTCAATAGCTCCTTGGTCATGTGACCTATAACCCTCAAACTACTTTCAGAACATCCAGTCACTAGCCTTATATATTGCACACCCTTTAGTTTGTCCATTTTCATCTCAGGTGATTTTACATACATTTTTCTATGTTTTTTATTGTTTCGAATTTCAATAGCTCTCTCCCTTCCCTTGGCGCAGGGTTCTTGGCGGGAGGGTGGCTTCGGGTCCCGCCAAGCTCTGTTCCCCGCATCTCCATGTTGCCTGGGTTGCACCCGACCGGCTACACCCCCCTTTCCCCGTTAGGCACAGCCACATGGTACACCTGTGGGGTTGCCGGTGAACCGGGTCTTACCACCTCGGTATCCAACATTAAGCGCGGCTCTGGGTACCTAGCCAACCATTCTGCGTCCCGGCGCAGGCAGTGGTTTAAAGTCTCCCCTCCCGTCGCTACAGCAGTGGCAGAGTGCCCGGACACTTTCATTTCAATCTCAAACCTTTTTGCTCAGTGAACTGTGGCCTTTCGCAGGTGGGGGAAAGAAAAAACTAATGGGTGTGCAATGTGTAGGCCCACTGAGTGTACATTCTGAACCTTGTTAGAAGTCAGTAGGTCACATGACCAAGGAGCTATTGAAATTCTAAAGTTGACAAAATTCATGTGAATCACCTGAAATGAAAATGGACAAACTAAAGAGTGTGCAATGTGTAGGCCCACCGAGTGTACATTCTGAACCTTGTTTGAGGTCATTGGTCACATGACCAAGGAGCTACTGAAATTAGAAAGTTTGAAAAATGTATGTAAAAACATGAGATGAAAATTGACAAACCAAAGGGTGTGCAACATAGAAGGGTAGTCAGTGGACATTCGGAACCTTGTTTGAGTCCAGTAGGTGACATGACCAAGGAGCTATTGAAATGTTTAATTTTGAAAAATTCATGTAAAATCGAGTGAGATGAAAATGGACAACTAAAGGGTGTGCAATATAGAAGGGTAGTCAGTGTACATTCTGAACCTTGTTAGAAGTCAGTAGGTCACATGACCAAGGAGCTATTGAAATTCTAAAGTTGACAAAATTCATGTGAATCACCTGAAATGAAAATGGACAAACTAAAGAGTGTGCAATGTGTAGGCCCACCGAGTGTACATTCTGAACCTTGTTTGAGGTCATTGGTCACATGACCAAGGAGCTACTGAAATTAGAAAGTTTGAAAAATGTATGTAAAAACATGAGATGAAAATTGACAAACCAAAGGGTGTGCAACATAGAAGGGTAGTCAGTGGACATTCGGAACCTTGTTTGAGTCCAGTAGGTGACATGACCAAGGAGCTATTGAAATGTTTAATTTTGAAAAATTCATGTAAAATCGAGTGAGATGAAAATGGACAACTAAAGGGTGTGCAATATAGAAGGGTAGTCAGTGGACATTCTGAAACTTGGTTGAGGTCAGTAGGTCACATGACCAAGGAGCTATTGAAATTCGAATGTAAAAAAAGGTTGTACTTTGTTTACGCTCCCTAACTAATTAAACTAGGAATACAAAGTGCTGCTCACATTTACACATGTTTATTAGCTTTGGAAAGCGAATTGGTGTCCAAATCGTGAAAATAAGACGTTGAAAGTTGTGCGCAATTTTTCCAACATCATGACACTTATTTGGAGTCTGTGGCTCAAGTGACCCCGCCTCTTTAACAAAAACCTGCTCCCGAACAACTGAAATAAAGTGTATTTACGGTCTGACTGCAGAGAATAGGCCAAAAATAAAATATCGCGTAGAACAAAATGCCTGCAGTCTCTAAAGGAGATGGAATGCGTGGCCTCGCTGTGTTTATATCGGACATTAGGAACTGTGAGTAGATGATGTTGACTTGCTGATTAGCAAGCTACAGTTCAGTTGGGAGGAATGCAACGTTGGCTAGCTAGTGAAGCAAAAATAGCCCGCAAAGGACGGTAGCTAACTATGTTTTCTTAAACAAACGTCCAATCTGTGAAATAAAGGTAAATAGCTAGCTACAGAGAGCAAATGCAAGCTTTTACTGTACTAGTTATACTTAACTAGCTGGTTTAATGTCACGCTAGGCTAGCGAGTTTAGCAAACTAGCCAATGGGCGTGGGTCACACAGAGTCAGGAAATTTAAAAAAAAATGATGGTGACATATATAATTTTGGCTGGCTGGTGTTACACCGTTGTAGATTGATAATTTGCATATTTGGTGCTGGGTATATCTGTAATCTAGTAGCAAACTAGTTACCTCTACAAATGTTGACTAACTAATTAAGATACATTTTCTCTCTAGCAACTATCATCATGCTCTGTCTATGAATGAGTGCGTATTCCACCGACAATAACAATACTAGTAACTGGATTGCATACACTACCATCAAGAAATCCAGCTGTAGTGCAGGGTTTTATGGTGATGGGACTGGGAACTTTCACCTAGACTAGAGCCATGGAAGTCTAAATGTGCTCTGTGAGCAAATTAGTCTATTTAGAGCACTAGTTTCCCTGCGTAAATCCATAGCAGAGACATAGCAGACATTGAAGGTTACCAACCTACCATATGTAGGTGTGAATGAGGCATGCTACAGATCCATGCAGAAAAACTGATCCTAACCCGTAGGTCTGGGTCTGATCCTCCCGACCCAGGTATGCTCTCCTGACCTAAATCCATGCCGTAATTTAGACATCTTACTACTAAGACCATTGCTCCTGAAGGGTATCCAGTTTATTTCCTGACCTCACCTCCCTAGTTCATGGTGCATAGGCACATCAATACACATACTTTGCAGAAAATAAAATAAACAATCAATAATTTAGCTCAGTCTTTGAGTACTGTGGTACAGCCAAACTGTTCCATTCCACAAGTGCTGTCATTCAGGCTTGCATACAGGGGCATATGGCCCATACAGGGGCATATGGCCCATACAGGTGCATATGGCCCATACAGGTGACATTGAACATATAACATGTTTTGTTTTCCATTTCAGGTAAAAGTAAAGAAGCAGAGATCAAGAGAATTAACAAAGAGTTGGCCAACATCCGCTCAAAATTTAAAGGTAAGCCAAGCAAAATCCCTTAAAATCTGGGTGTGAACACACTTTGGTGTCTGATGGTTCCACATAAAGTTTGTGGACACTGACACTAGTCATTTAGCTTATTAACAGTGCCCTCACAGGAGATCACCATGCAGCTATGCTGCATGTCAGAAATGTTCTCTACCACCTGTTCCATCTAGCCTAAAATAAGTCAGCTGTTCCAAAGTGAAAATGGATTTTGTCATGTATAAAATTATGTGACTTGTGTTTTGGTGGGTAGAAAACATGTAGTGCCTATCTGCAAAGTTGCTTTTGAGGGGCTTATGAGCCCCTTTTATCACATAACAACACATTTGTATGGAAAGGCTTGCCTTCCAAACTGATGGAGTACTTAGGCTACCACTGAGGCAGGCTATTTGGTTAAAGAACAACTGCACCCAAAAAGCAACTTCTTATTTTAAAAATGTATTCTAGTGTCAAAATGTACTACATTGCAAATAGGATAATTTTGGTCATAAAGCCAGTCTTGTCCAAAACTGAGATTTGCGAGATGATAGTAAAAAAATATGTAACGGAATGAAGGGTACTGTAACAGTTTTCTGTGGGTTGGGTTTATTTTAATCCTGCCCACAGCTGGCAGCACCCAAGTAGGCTAATCATCAATTTGGAGCACAGCTGCACATGACCTGATCGTAACACCCATGGTCAATTTGGTTTCACATTCAATATCCCTATGGGTCAATACCTCCAAATTTCAATGACTTAAAAAAACACAACCCAATTATAAATTGTATACATTTTATAAAATATTGTTCCATCTACATTGTATAATTTATTGACGGTCCCTAACTATCCCCAGAGATAGGCTATATTAAAGTTCAGTGAGGCAGGGAGAAGCTAAAGGGCATAGTCAAACAGGGAGAGTTGTTGAGTCAACTGTTCTGTCATGAAACTGAGGGGGGCACAGTATGTTAGCATGCTGGAATCCTTTCCCTTGTTTCCCGAGGAACTTCCTGTGGAGCTCTACAGAAAATCTCTTTCTTGCTGTTCCTCTCTCTTCCTCTCTCCATACACACATTCATTAAAGGTTTTATGATTGTGATGTAAACATGTTTATCTTACTTTGAACTGGATAATACTTAGTTTACACAGAAAGTTCAGAAAATAGAAAATTATAGCCTTATCTTAGAGAAACTCCTTATGCATTGTCCAACTAATCCTTAATGTAGAGCCCCTCCTAATCTCTCTCACGGGACATCGTCCCACAGACAGTGGAGGTGGGGTTCCAGACAGGGGTGGGGGCTTCATTAAACTCCCACTTTCAGAATGCTGTTGCAGCTCTTCAAGCTATAATGTGCATTGGTCTGCGTTTGGAAGTGCACTTCCAGGTTTCCTGTAAGCGGCATTGGACATACATTATTTATTTGTGCAATGTTCTGAATCTGTCATTATTTTCATTGCACAGCTGCGCTCATTTGGCCACTTCCCATTTGCCCTCTTTCACCAAGGTGAAAAAAGTGCTGCGCTCAGCTTCCTGTCTTGTGCTGCTGACTCACCCTCTCCTCAACTACCGTCAGTTGTGGGATTGATTTACCTAGCAACATGGAATGTCGTACTTTTATCTATTCCTAAGTGGCTTTCATGTTTTTCTTCCCATGAATAGGAGTGGTTAGCATGTTGCTCTTTTAGGCCTCCGTGCTTCAGATTAGGATTCATTTTAAAAGGGAAGAACACTAAAGTTCCGTGCTCTCAAACACGTGATCAGTCATTGTGACTTGGCTTGCCTTAAAAGTATTCTTTCCTTCCAGTTTTTTTTTGCTTCTAAATCTTCATAGTCATGACAACAACCTTTCTGTTTTGCTGCAGGAGACAAGGCACTAGATGGCTACAGTAAGAAGAAATATGTGTGCAAGCTGCTTTTCATATTCCTTCTTGGCCATGACATCGACTTTGGCCACATGGAGGCAGTCAACTTGCTCAGTTCCAACAAGTACACAGAGAAACAAATTGTGAGTAGATAAGCCGGTCTTTGAATTTGTTTGCGTGAGTGGATTAAGTTATGTATCTAATTGTTTAATTAACACAGTGTTTTGTCCAATCTATTCTCAAAGTTTATGTTCAACTATTATGATAACTTCCCTTTAATTCCTTTCAGGTTTGATAAACTGTTTGTTTCAATCCAACTCCTCAGGGTTACCTGTTCATCTCAGTGCTGGTCAACTCAAACAGTGACCTCATCAGCCTTATCAACAATGCCATAAAGAATGACTTGTCCAGCAGGAATCCCACTTTCATGAACCTGGCCTTGCATTGCATTGCCAATGTGGGCAGCAGGGAGATGGCTGAGGCTTTTGCAGCTGAGGTGCCCTGCATCTTGGTGGCTGGGTAAGAAAGGGTAGTGGTGTGGAGCAGACTTAGCCTAATGACCGAGGTACCCTCTCTGTCAATTTAACATTTGAGGCTGTAACTTTCACTCAGTCAGGTCTCTTTGTAAAAAACCTGAGGCTATGTGCCAGTTAAGTGATGCTGATGTTCTGTCATAATTTGTCAGGGTTTGTCTTGCAGGGACACCATGGACAGTGTGAAGCAGAGTGCTGCCCTATGCCTACTGCGTCTCAACAGGACCTCTCCAGACCTAGTGGCAATGGGGGAGTGGACCACCCGGGTGGTTCATCTGCTCAATGACCAGCACCTGGTACGGACTGCCATGGGGTTATTATGAGAGGACTGTGGACCTTTGGTTTTAGTGAGGGAGATTTGGATCGGTGGGGTGTGGATGAGAGGATTATTTCACCATGACCTTCTGTCTTCGTTGTTAGGGCTATGTTTGAGCCAAAATAATAGTTTGTGGGCGTAATGAGGAAAAACATTGCATGCAAAAAAATTCTGGGATTGGTTTGTGTATAGTGTAATACAAATGATTAGCTGTTTGTGTGTAATGGCAGTTGTATTACTTCCCTTTTCCACAGGGTGTGGTGACAGCCGCCACCAGCCTGATTACCACACTGGCACAGAAGAGCCCAGAGGACTTCAAGACCTCTGTCTCCTTGGCTGTAGCCAGACTCAGCAGGGTAGGCATATGGCCATGTGCAGGACTTTTATTTCTTCTTTCATCAATATGACCATTGAATGTTATTATGACCCTTATTTATTAGTCAGTTGTTTGCTTGAGGAGTAATGTGTTAGTCATGTCTCATGTCCTCCTGTTCTCTAGATCGTCTCCTCGGCCTCCACTGACCTGCAGGACTACACCTACTATTTTGTTGCAGCTCCCTGGCTTTCTGTCAAGCTCCTGCGTCTCCTACAGTGCTATCCTCCGCCTGGTAAGAAGCTGTGTCAGCATGATGACATGCGTGTGGGTGTTTGACTATATGAACATAATATTACTCAGAAAAGGTCTGTAGTGTTGCCGGGATGAACATAGTTGTGCTTTCATCTGCGACCCCCCCCCCCCCCCCCCCCTCCTCCCCCTTTCCTGCCCTCTCAGAGGATGGTGCGATCCGGGGCCGTCTGACCGAATGTCTGGAAACCATCCTGAACAAGGCCCAGGAGCCTCCCAAGTCGAAGAAGGTGCAGCACTCCAACGCTAAGAACGCTGTGCTGTTTGAGGCCATCAGTCTAATCATCCACCATGACAGGTCAGTCCCTCTCCCAGTTGCAGCAGCTACAGAGGACCAATGTATTCAAGAAATGCAGTTTGTATGTGTTGAGTTGGACTGTCCTGGTGACAATGGCACCAATGTCTGTCTTTCTCCCCACAGCGAGCCCACTCTGCTGGTGCGGGCCTGTAACCAGCTGGGCCAGTTCCTCCAGCACCGGGAGACTAACCTGCGCTACCTGGCCCTGGAGAGCATGTGCACTCTAGCCAGCTCCGAGTTCTCCCATGAGGCTGTTAAGACACACATCGAGACGGTCATAAATGCCCTCAAAGTACGCAAACGCATTTGTACCTGCATTCACAAGCTACATCTGTCAATCCTAGTACTCAGTGTCGTCTTGAGTACGTAGTGTATGTATGCCTGTGTCTGTTTTGTTCCTGTTAGTGTGACTCTGCCTTAGTCCTGATGTTTGTGTTTGACCTGGTTGAATCCTGCAGTCGGAGAGAGATGTCAGTGTGCGTCAGCGTGCTGTGGACCTGCTCTATGCCATGTGTGACCGCAGCAACGCCAAACAGATTGTAGCAGAGATGCTCAGCTACCTGGAGACTGCAGACTACTCCATCAGAGAGGAGATAGTGAGTTGTAGCCCAGTATCTAACCATTTCTCTAATAATTTCACCAACCAAAAGTTTATGATAGCTTCATGTTTTAAATGCCACTGAGGTAATTTGGAAGAATACGTTCCACAGACCTAAATAAAAACATGAATGCCATCGTTCTTTGATCTGATAAGACTACCTCTCACCACAGGTGCTAAAGGTGGCCATCCTGGCAGAGAAGTATGCAGTTGACTACACCTGGTATGTTGACACCATCCTCAACCTGATTCGCTTTGCTGGGGACTATGTCAGTGACGAGGTCTGGTACCGTGTCATCCAGATCGTCATCAACAGAGATGAAGTGCAAGGTTATGCTGCCAAGACAGTGTTCGAGGTGCTTATTTTATTTTTGTGAATAATCTGTCTTTAACCAAGCTATGGGGGACTCATTGTAACCTAATGTTTGTCTGTCTGGATTGACTAATGGTGCTTCTGTCCTTTTTTAAAATGTATTTCATCTTTATTTAACCAGGTAGGCCAGTTGAGAACAAGTTACAACTGCGACCTGGCCAAGATAGAGCAAAGCAGTGCGACACAAACAACACAGAATTACACTTGGGATAAACAAACGTACAGTCAATAACACAAT
Organism: Salmo salar; assembly: GCF_965601325.2. NCBI lineage: Eukaryota > Metazoa > Chordata > Actinopteri > Salmoniformes > Salmonidae > Salmo > Salmo salar. Next base: position 24,771,580 of record NC_138316.1, on the reverse strand, counting down.
AGTTCTGATGTAGGCGTGTTTCCTTAATCATATTTGTTTTAATCAGCTCACTTCCGATGCTCATCACAGGCGCTGCCTGCTTGGATGTGACCTGTGAGGTCAGGGGGATGGAGAGCGTCATTCACTATTCACCACTAAACCTGTCTTTGTCTTCTCAGGGAGGAAACTATGAGCCCGCCTTGTGCTTTGGTACAGCAATATAAGATGACTTGATTCTCCCTTCAGTCTCTCTGCTTGTGTCTGTCTCACTGTCTCTCACTGGTAGGTCACTGTAAGATCCTAAAACAGACCCATGCAGACTGCTGCTCCATCCCTCCATCCCAGTTTTGTGGATGTGTAGTCTTGAGCCCTCCCTCCTCTCCAGTGTCTTTCCTCCTTCATTGCTCATTATCTCTATCACTGCATACTCTGACATTAGATACATTGATGTCTACTGCAGATATACATCGTTTCAGAACCAGTGATATGCCTTCTCATTTTTCCTTTAGTCAGTTCCACCATAGTTTCAGCTGTGTTTTTGTTTTATAGTTACGTTTGTCCCCATGTTCAGACTTGCTACCCCACATGAATCTGAACTTTATGACATACCTATCATGGGAATTCCCTCATGTGCATGTTAAGATCTGCTGACTGATATGCTCTGAGTCCCTTATCTATCAATCAATCAAATGTATTTATAAAGCCCTTTTTACATCAGCCGACATCACAAGTGCTATACAGAAACCCAGCCAAAAACCCCAAACAGCAAGCAATGCAGATGTACTGTAGAAGCACGGAGGCTAGGAAAAACTCCCTAGAAAGGCAGGAACCTAGGAAGAAGTCGCTCTGGATAAGAGCGTCTGCTAAATGACGTAAATGTAAATGTAAACCTAGAGAGGAACCAGTCTCTGAGGGGTGGCCAGTCCTCTTCTGGCTGTGCCGGGTGGAGATTATAACTGTACATGACCAAGATGTTCAAACGTTCATAGATGACCAGCAGGGTCAAACAATAATAATCACAGTGGTTGTAGAGGGTGCAACAGGTCAGCACCTAAGGAGTAAATGTCACAGTTGGCTTTTCATAGCCGATCATTCAGAGTTAGACACAGCAGGTGTGGTAGAGAGTTGAAAACAGCAGGTCCGGGACAAGGTATCACGTCTGGTGAACAGGTCAGGGTTCCATAGCCGCAGGCAGAACAGTTGAAACTGGAGCAGCAGCATGACCAGGTGGACTGGGGACAGCAAGGAGTAATCAGGCCATGTAGTCCTGAGGCATGGTCGTAGGGCTCAGGTCCTCTGAGAGAAGAGAGAGAGAATCAGAGGGAGCATACTTAAATTCATACAGGACACCGGATAAGACAGGAGAAATACTTCAGATATAAGACTGACCCTAGCCCCCCGACACATAAACTATTGCAGCATAAATACTGGAGGCTGAGACAGGAGGGGTCGGGAGACACTGTGGCCCCGTCCGACTACACCCCCGGACAGGGCCAACCAGGTAGGCTATAACCCCACCCACTTTGGGATATCTTCAATCACCAACTTACTACCCTGAGTCAAGGCCAAGTAATGACCACGAAGATCTCCCCCACGGCACGAACCAGAGGGGGGCACCAACCCGGACAGGAAGATCACGTCAGAGACTCAACCCACTCAAGTGACGCACCCCTCCTAGGGACAGCATGGAAGAGCACCAGTAAGCCAGTGACTCAGCCCCCGTAATAGGGTTAGAGGCAGAGAATCCCAGTGGAGAGAGGTGAACCGGCCAGGCAGACAACAGGGGTGGTTCGTCGCTCCAGTGCCTTTCCGTTCACCTTCACACCCCTGGGCCAGACTACACTCAATCATAGGACCTACTGAAGAGATGAGTCTTCAATAAAGACTTAAAGGCCGAGACAGAGTCTGCTTCTCTCACATGGCTAGGCAGACCATTCCATAAAAATGGAGCTCTGTAGGAGAAAGCCCTGCCTCCAGCTGCTTGCATAGAAATTCTAGGGACAGTAAGGAGGCCTACGTCTTGTGACTGTAGCGTACGTGTGTACGGAAGGACCAAATCGGAAAGATGGGTAGGAGCAAGCCCATGTAATGCTTTGTAGGTTAGCAGTAAACCCACCCACTCCAATCTATTATGCTATTTCATACATAACTCTGACTCTCTTTCCTTTCCACAGGCACTCCAGGCCCCAGCCTGCCATGAGAACCTGGTGAAGGTCGGAGGGTACATTCTAGGGGAGTTTGGGAACTTGATAGCAGGAGATTCAAGGTCAAGGTTAGTAACCAATCAATGCCATATATTTCAGTGATCCACTGTTATTCTCAGTTTTAGACAGTGGAGGCTGCTAAGGGGAGGACGGCTCATAATAATGGGTGGAATGGAGTCAATGGAATGGTTTCAAACACGTGGTTTCCATGTGGTTGATTCCATTACATTGACTCCGTTCCAGCAATTACGAGCCGTCCTCCCCTCGGCAGCCTCCACTGGTTGGAGAAATGTACAGTCAATGATATCCTTTGGAGCTGAGGACAGACGTCACTCACTGTGTGTCATCCATTGTCCTTGCTCTAACTCCTTAGTCCACTCATCCAGTTTGACCTGCTCCACTCCAAGTTTCACCTGTGCTCGGTGCCCACCCGGGCTTTGCTGCTCTCAGCCTACATCAAGTTCATCAACCTGTTCCCTGAGGTGAAGGGCACCATCCAGGAGGTGTTGCGCTCAGACAGCCAGCTCCGCAATGCAGACGTTGAGCTACAGCAGCGTGCTGTGGAGTACCTGCGCCTCAGCTGCATCGCCAGCACTGACATACTGGTCGGTGACATTCCACCCTGCCTTTGTGCCATTATAAGCTTGATTGATTGCATTTATTAGGTAATTAAAAGTAGTAGTATGCTCCAGCTGGAGACATTACATTCTTTAAAAATTAACTAGCATAAAAAAACAGCCTGAATGCTTATTTCCATTGTGGTCCTCTATGGTAGTGAGCTAGCAGGTGGACAAGATTGACACTTTTACATTTAATGCAATTAAAAACAACCATATTATATTACACTTTGCTGTTTGGTTTTTAGTTGTTCAGAATACAACCCACAGGAAATCTTTGTTGGTAGAAAGACTGTAATTCAGAAAAGGACACTGTAAAGCCTCCAGTTCCTCCACCACAGGTCATGCTTTTCATTCCCCATTCATTCTGTGCTCCCCTCAAGGCCACGGTGTTGGAGGAGATGCCTCCCTTCCCTGAGAGGGAGTCCTCTATACTGGCCAAACTCAAGAGGAAGAAGGGACCAGGAAACCTGCATCCCGATTTGGATGAGAACCGCAAAGAACGCAGTGTCAATGGGGGTACTGCAGACCATAGCAGCACTACCTCAAATGCCAAGGTATTACTGTTGTCATGTGTTGTTTACTTATTAGAGCCTCCTATTCCTTTCCTCTCAGGTGTGTACATTTCCTATTTTTCTGTCCTGGTGTTTTCTGCTGTCTTTTCAGTAACTCTCCTCAGCTCTCTCGTTCTGTCCTGCCTTCACTGTTTCCTCCTTTGTTCATTAGAGCTCTCCTCTCTTGTTTGTTGGGGATCTTCTGGCCCCCGCCTCGACCGCACCCCCACCAACCGGCCACGTCCGGTCTCCTCTTCCTTTCTGTGAGCTTGATTACTTAGCAGTATCTATTCTTAGGTTTTTACAGTTTATTTCTTTTTATTGTTGAGTCCTAATAATTATAGATCCTCTCACAGAGGTTTGTTTTGTATGGTGTGTGTGTGTTGCACTGCTCTGTACTTTCATCAGCGTAAGACCAATTGGAGCGGTTGATTGGTTCAGATCCTGAACTTCCGAAGTTGAGTAATTGTGACCGTTACCTCTCCTAAGGTGGCCGCGTCCCCCACTCCCTCCACAGACCTGCTTGGCCTGGGCAGCACCATCACCACTCAAAACTCTGCCCCTCGTGCCTCCAAGGGGGCAAGCCTGCTGGTGGATGTCTTCTCTGGAAACATAGCAGCCTTTCCTGTAGAGACACCAGTGTCAGTGGGGCCTGTTGCAGATGAGAACTTCTCCAGGTAAGAAAGAGTGTGTTAGTGGGTCAAATATCAGATGGAGGGAGGGGCTTTTTAACTGCATTGATCCGTCATGGAGCTTACTAATACCTGGTGTGAATGTGCTCCTCTCGCCCTTTACATTCTCGCTGTGCGTCTCACTCATGGCTTCAGTTTCCTGCCGAATACTCCACAAGTAGCATATGCCAACGCCACTCTGCCCACTGCAGAGGAACCTGAAGACAAGTAAGAGATGTCATCAGTGGAGTCTGTTCAAAACACTTGCATGCTCACAGCAGATTGCGCTGGTGAAAGGGACATTAGTTACATCCCTACTGTACACTGGGGGACTCTTGGCATATTGGTTGGAATCCAATCCTGGGAGTCAATACAGTACATTAAGCCCAAGATACCAGATATGAGATGCTTACCACTTGCCCCATTCCCTTCCAGGTTTGTTTGCAAGAACAATGGTGTCCTGTACGAGAACCAGCTCCTCCAGATCGGCCTGAAGTCTGAATTCAGACAGAATCTGGGTGAGTACGCCTCAGCAAAAATACATATGCACCTAAGTGTGATTATGCTCATGGTTTGACCCTTAGATCTTAGGTTTAATTAAGTCTCTTTTTTTCCAATATACAGGTCGGATGTATGTGTTCTTTGGTAACAAGACATCAACCCAGTTCATGAATTTCGCTGCCTCTGTGGTCTGCCAAGATACTCTGCAGGCTCATATCCTTTACTAGAAGCTATTATGTCATTTTCAAAAATAATTTCCGTATGCTGTTTTAATAAATCCCTCCCAGTTTATATTATTTATTGTCTAGGGGTGGCCATTTACTGCCCCCTATTGTGCCTTTTTCTTAACTGTTTCCCTACAACTGAATGTCCATGCCAAGCCTGCAGACCCCACTGTGGACGGGGGTGCACAACTCCAGCAGATACTCAACATTGAGTGTGTGTCTGACTTTGTGGATGCACCAGTGCTCAACATTCAGTTTAGGTAAGAACTTATTTTCCTCCTTTTATGTGCTTATACATTGCATATCGGAGTGTGTGTTTCAGGGTGCAAATATTTTCTATATTGGTGATAAATGTTTGCATGAATGTTGTTGTAAATGCTACTGTATCGGTTTCCCAGTTATTTGTTTTACTCCTGTTTCTACCCACAGGTACGGGGGAACTCTCCAGAACATTGCTGTTAAACTGCCTATTACTTTAAACAAGTTCTTCCAGCCTACAGAGATGACATCGCAGGACTTCTTTCAGCGCTGGAAACAACTTGGAGCGTAAGGAAACATATATCTCTGCTATATACTTGGTCATATTTTTTTTTATTTTTTTTATTTAACTAGGCAAGTCAGTTAAGAACAAATTCTTATTTACAATGACGGCCTAGGAACAGTGGGTTAACTTCCTTGTTCAGGGGCAGAACAAAATATTTTTACCTTGTTAACTTGGGGATTCTATCCACCAACCTTTCAGTTACTGGCCCAATGCTCTAATCAGTTGTCTACCTGCCGCCCCAAAAAATATCATGTTTTTCTCTCTTTTGATATGGACACAATATTCCCCTCTGACAATGTGCCAGTTTACTCTTCCTTGTATTCCGATGACACAAAAGGGTTCATTCATTCAGATTGTCCTGCATGTGTAAATATTAACATAAATAGTGTGTACTGTCTCCCACTGTATATTTTAAATGTGAATGAAATGCCAACAGAATAGGTACACAGTGTCTTGTGAAATTGTTCCATTAGAGCTTGAGCAACATTGCCAAGAGAAATAGATACGTTTCCCTAGGAGTGTGTAAAGTCTGTGGTGACCAATTAATAATTAACCGGTATTCCAGAAAGCGCTTCTACCAAATATTGATTTATGTAGGTGGTATAGGTCAGTGAAATACATCTTAGTCTAATGCATTTTAATTAAATGCAACTAAATGTGAAAATTGTGCAACGACGTCAACATGTTCACATGGAGAATACATTTGTATCTATTTTCCATCATTCAGCAACAAGGTGAAACTTAGTGTAGTTACACATCCTTAACAGCTGAAGGTGAAGCTGCTAGTGGCTGCTAGCTGCTAGCCACTAAAATGGCGCGGGAAGAAATGGCAACAGTTTTACGGGCGCCAAACCAATTGTGCTATTATGTGTTTTTTTTTCCCCGCGTTATTTGTAACTTATTTTGTACATAATGTTTCTGCCACCGTATCTTACGGCAAAAAAGAGCTTCTGGATATCAGGACAGCGATCACTCACCTCGGATTAGACAAAGATTTTTTTTATTCAACAAACAAGACGCACAAGACATTCTCCAAACGCCCGGCAGGGTCGACATCCCCGTTATTTGCAAGAGGAAGAGACGCAGGTACAGAAGACAAAGAGCCGGATGCCTGGTCAGGACCCGGAAAAGGCGAGTGGGAAAGCTGCCGTTACTGTAAATACTACTCGCCAACGTGCAATCATTGGACAATAAACTAGATGAGGTACGATCACGAATATCCTACCAATGGGACATCCAAAACTGTAATATCCTATGTTTCACGGAATCGTGGCTGAATGACGACATGGATATTCAGCTAGCGGGATATAGTCTGTGCATATTTGTAAACAACAGCTGGTGCACGAAATCTAAGGAAGTCTCTAGATTTTGCTTGCCTGAAGTAGAGTATATTGTGATAAATTGCAGGCCATACTACTTGCCTAGAGAGTTTACAGCTATACTTTTCGTGGCTGTTTATTTACCACCACAGACAGATGGTGGCACTAAGACCGCACTCAGTCAGCTGTATAAGGAAATAAGCAAACAGGAAACCATTCACCCAGAGGCAGTGCTCCTAGTGGCCGGAGACTTTAATGCAGGGAAACTTAAATCAGTTCTACCAAATTTCCATCAACATGTTAAATGTGCAACCGGAGGGAAACAAATTCTAGATCACCTGTACTCCACACACAGATAGGTGTACAATGCTCTCCCTCGCCCTCCATTTGGTAAATCCGACCACAACTCTATCCTCCTGATTCCTGCTTACAAGCAAAAATTAAAGCAGGAAGCACCAGTGACTCGGTCTATAAAAAAGTGGTCAGATGAAGCAGATGCTAAACTAAAGGACTGTTTTGCTATCACAGACTGGAACATGTTCCGGGATTCTTCCGATGGCATTGAGGAATACACCACATCAGTCACTGGCTTGATCAATAAGTGCATCGAGGATGTTTGTACGTACATACTCCAACCAGAAGCCATGGATTACAGGCAACATTCGCGCTGAGCTGAAGGGTAGAGCTGCCGCTTTCAAGGTGCGGGACTTTAACCCGGAAGCTTACAAGAAATCCTGCTATGCCCTGCGACGTACCATCAAACAGGCAAAGTGTCAATGCAGGGCTAAGATTGAATCATACTACACCGGCTCCGACGCTCGTCTTATGTGGCAGGGCTTGCAAACTATTACAGACTACAAAGGGAAGCACAGCCGCGAGCTGCCCAGTGACACGAGCCTACCAGACGAGCTAAATCACTTCTATGCTCGTTTCGAGGCAAGCAACACTGAGGCATGCATGAGAGCATCAGCTGTTCCGGACGACTGTGTGATCACGTTCTCCGTAGCTGACGTGAGTAAGACCTTTTTTAAACAGGTCAACATACACAAGGCTGCGGGGCCAGACGGATTACCAATGACGTGTGCTCCGGGCATGTGCTGACCAACTGGCAGGTCTCTTCACTGACATTTTCAACATGTCCCTGATTTGAGTCTGTAATACCAACATGTTTCAAGCAGACCACCATAGTCCCTGTGTCCAAGAACACAAAGGCAACCTACCTAAATGACTACAGACCCGTAGCTCTCACGTCCGTAGCCATGAAGTGCTTTGAAAGGTTGGTAATGGCTCACATCAACACCATTATCCCAGAAACCATAGACCTACTCCAATTTGCATACCGCCAAAACAGATCCACAGATGACGCAATCTCTATTGCACTCCACACTCCCCTTTCCCACCTGGACAAAATGAACACTTATGTGAGAATGCTATTCATTGACTACAGCTCAGCGTTCAACACCATAGTACCCTCAAAGCTCATCACTAAGCTAAGGCCAACCAACCAGTCAGGAGAGCATCCTGACTGGTTGCATCACTGTCTGGTACGGCAATTGCTCGGCCTCTGACCGCAAGGCACTACAGAGGGTAGTGCGTTCGGCGCAGTACATCACTGGGGCTAAGCTGCCTACCATCCAGGACCTCTACACCAGGCGGCGTCAGAGGAAGGCCCTAAAAATTGTCAAAGACCGCGGCCACCCCAGTCATAGACTGTTCTCTCTACTACCGCATGGCAAGCGGTAGTGGAGTGCCAAGTCTAGGACAAAAAGGCTTCTCAACAGTTTTTACCGCCAAGCCATAAGACTCCTGAACAGGTAATCAAATGGCTCTTCGGACCATTTGCATTGTTTGCGCTGCTGCTACTCTGTTTATCATATACGCATAGTCACTTTAACTATACATTCATGTACATACTACCTCAATTGGGCCGACCAACCAGTGCTCCCGCACATTGGCTAACTGGGCTATCTGCATTGTGTCCCACCCGCCAACCCCTCTTTTACGCTATTGCTACTCTCTGTTCATCATATATACATAGTCACTTTAACCATATCTACATGTACATACCGGTTAGTCAGGCTGATTGAGGTAGTATCTGTATGTAGCCTCGCTACTGTATATAGCCTGTCTTTTTACTGTTGTTTTATTTCTTTACCTACCTATTGTTCACCTAATACCTTTTTGGCACTATTGGTTAGAGCCTGTAAGTAAGCATTTCACTGTAAGGTCTACACCTGTTGTATTCAGCGCACGTGACAAACTTTGATTTGACTGACTTTCTCTACCCACAGCCCTCAGCAAGAGGTACAAACTATCTTCAAAGCAAGGCATTCCATGGACACAGAGGTTACCAAAGCCAAGGTGAGAGATGAACTGAACTGATCCTTTTATGATTAGAATTGCAATGGAGATTTTGTCTTGACTTGTTGGTTGCCTAGTAGCAGCACTTCAGCCTTTTCTTTATTCAAAATGTATACCTGATCAGTATATTTTTGTTGATAGAAATGTTTGGGGTTTTAGGCTGGGTTTCTGTACAGCAGTTTGTGTCATTGGCTGATGTGAAAAGGGCTTTATAAATACATCAAATCAAATTTTATTTGTCACATACACATGGTTAGCAGATGTTAATGCGAGTGTTGCGAAATGCTTGTGCTTCTAGTTCCTACCATGCAGTAATATCTAACAAGTAATCTAACAATTTCACAACAACTACCTTATACACACAAGTGTAAAGGAACGAATAAGAATATGTACATAAAAATATATGGATGAGCGATGGCCGAACGGCATAGGCAAGATGCGGTAGATGGTATAGAGTCCAGTATATACATATGAGATGAGTAATGTAGGGTATGTAAACATTATTTTAAAGTGGCTAGTGATACATTTTATTACTGACTTTAATAATTAAAAATTGGATGTATGTTGGCAGCAGCCACTCAATGTTAGTGATGGCTGTTCAACAGTCTGATGGCCTTGAGATAGAAGCTGTTTTTCAGTCTCTCGGTCCCAGCTTTGAGGCACCTGTACTGACCTCGCCTTCTGGATGATAGCGGGGTGAACAGGCAGTGGCTCGGGTGGTTGTTGTCCTTGATGATCTTTTTGGCCTTCCTGTGACATCGGGTGGTGTAGGTGTCCTGGAGGGCAGGTAGTTTTCCCCCGCTGATGCGTTGTGCAGACCTCACTACCCTCTGGAGAGCCTTACGGTTGTGGGTGGAACTGTTGCTATACCAGGCGGTGATACAGCCTGACAGGATGCTCTCGATTGTGCATCTGTAAAAGTTTGAGTTTCTCGTTGACAAGCCAAATTTATTCAGCCTCCTGAGGTTGAGTGTGAGGTTAATTTCCTGACACCACACTCTGAGGGCCCTCACCTCCTCTCTGTAGGCCTGTCTCGTCGTTGTTGGTAATCAAGCCTACTACTGTTGTGACGTCTGCAAACTTGATGATTGAGTTGGAGGCGTGCATGGCCATGCAGTCATGGGTGAACAGGGAGTACAGGAGAGGGCTGAGAACGCACCCTTGAGGGGCCCCAGTGTTGAGGATCAGTGGGGTGGAGATGTTGTTTCCTACCCTCACCACCTGAGGGTGGCCCGTCAGGAAATCCAAGACCCAGTTGCACAGGGCGGGGTCGAGACCCAGGGTCTCAAGCTTAATGACGAGTTTGGAGGGTACTATGGTGTTAAATGCTGAGCTGTAGTCGATGAACAGCATTCTTACATAGGTATTCCCCTTGTCCAGATGGGTTAGGGCTAGAGGTCGACCGATTAATCGGAATGACCGATTAATTAGGGCCGATTTCAAGTTTTCATAACAACCAGGATTTTTGGCCACCGATTTGCCAAAAAAAAAAAAAAAAACATTTATTTATTTATTTTTAGCACCTTTATTTAACTAGGGAAGTCAGATTAATGACACATTCTTATTTTCAATGACAGCCTAGGAACGGGGGTTAACTGCCTTGTTCAGGGGGGATTCGGGGATTCGTTTTTGCAACCTTCTGGTTACTACTCCAACGCTCTAACCACCTGCCTTACATTGCACTCCACGAGGAGCCTGCATGGCAGGCTGACTACCTGTTACGTGAGGGCAGCAAGAAGCCAAGGTAAGTTGCTAGCTAGCATTAAACTTATCTTATAAAAAACAATCTTAACATAATCACTAGTTAACTATGGTTGATGATATTGCTAGTTTATCTAACGTGTCCTGCGTTGCATATAATCGATGCGGTGCCTGTTAATTTCTCATCGAATCACAGCCTACTTCGACAAACGGGTGATTTAACAAGCGCATTTGCGAAAAAAGCACTGTCGTTGCACCAATGTACCTAACCATAAACATGCCTTTCTTTAAAATCACTACACAAGTATATATTTTTAAACCTGCATATTTAGTTACTATTGCCTGCTAACATGAAATTGTGTCACTTGCGTTCATTGGCTCTTGCGTTCATTGCCTGGCTCGTTGCGAACTAATTTGCCCGAATTTTACGTAATTATGACATTACATTGAAGGTTGTGCAATGTAACAAGAATATTTAGACTTAGGGATGCCACCCGTTAGATAAAATACGGACCGGTTCCGTATTTCACAGAAAGAAAAAAACGTTTTGTTTTCGAGATGATAGTTTCCGGATTCTACCATATTAATGACCTAAGGCTCGTATTTCTGTGTGTTTATTATATTATAATTACGTCTATGATTTGATAGAGCAGTCTGACTGAGCGGTGGTAGGCACCAGCATGCTCGTAAGCATTCATTCAAACAGCACTTTACTGCGTTTTGCCAGCAGCTTTTGCAATGCATTGCGCTGTTTATGACTTCAAGCCTGTCAACTCCCAAGATTAGGCTGGTGTAACCGATGTGAAATGGCTAGCTAGTTAGCGGGTGCGTGCTAATAGCGTTTCAAACGTCACTCGCTCTGAGACTTGGAGTAGTTGTTCCCCTTGCTCTGCATGGGTAACGCTGCATCGAGGGTGGCTGTTGTCGATGTGTTTCTGGTTTGAGCCCAGGTAGGAGCGAGGAGAGGGACGGAAGCTATACTGTTACACTGGCAATACTAAAGTGCCTATAAGAACATCCAATAGTCAAAGGTATATGAAATACAAATTGTATAGAGAGAAATAGTCCTATAATTCCTATAATAACTACAACCTAAAACTTCTTACCTGGGAATATTGAAGACTCATGTTAGAAGGAACCACCAGCTTTCATATGTTCCCATGTTCTGAGCAAGGCACTTAAACGTTAGCTTTCTTACATGGCACATATTGTACTTTTACTTTCTCCAACACTTTGTTTTTGCATTATTTAAACCAAATTGAACATGTTTATAATTTTTTTGAGGCTAAATTGATTTTATTGATGTATTATATTAAGTTAAAATAAGTGTTCATTCAGTATTGTTGTAATTGTCATTATTACAAAGAAATAAAAAAAGTTTTCCGATTAATCGGTATCGGCTTTTTGTGGCCCTCCAATAATCGGTACCGGCGGTGAAAAATCATAATCGGTCGACCTCTAGTTAGGGCAGTGTGATTGCAATTGCGTCATCTGTGGACCTATTGGGGCGGTAAGCAAATTAGTAACACCATAGGAAGCATCACTACTCTGTACGGTTCTGACTTAGAATATTTGATTGATTGAAAGACGGAAGTGAAGAAACTGCCTAAAGGTCACCCTGACTTCACTAGCAAAACTAATTAACATGCTGACCACACCTCCTGCGTGGCATGGACTCTACAAGGTGTTGAGCGTTGCAAAACAATGTGCACGGGCACGTCAACGAGCATCTGTGTAGCTAGGCGCTAAAATTGAACTTGGTTCTATTTTGGACGCTTGACGCGCTGCAAGTCCCGCCTGTCCCATCATTGGTTTTCAGGAGCATATACACACGTGGGTGATTGAAAGCTGAACTGAGGTCCACACTAGTCCAGTTGGTGGTAATGCACCTTAAAGTTGGTTGCCAACCACCATATGAAGTCCACAGAAGAAGACTGAAGGAGGAGCGATTACTAGAAACTAACTAGGTTTCTACTTTTATCTGTGGATGAATTGTCTAAGTAGAGGACACACAATTTTGTGTGACTCAAAATTCTACAAAGATCCAGGGAAAAAAAGGATCTTGTGCAATTTCATGTAAAATAACAATATCCCATGACAAATTAGCTAGCAACAGCAAGCTAGCTAGCTAAATGTCCATGAATGTTTAATGTGTTTTGACCTGTTCCCAAGTTAATATAGTTGGTTCAGAGTTCATTTTGATATTTCAACCTGCCTGTCCTGATCGCGTCTGGTGTGAGTTGTCAAAATCAATATGCGCACGATGACGCATGTGCTCGCCCGGTCTAGTCAGCATGTTGGGCTGTGTTGTCGATAGTCTTAACCTTGATCTGCTGTCTGTTTTTGTTTTCCAGATAATGGGGTTTGGTGCTGCTTTGCTGGATGGGGTAGATCCAAACCCCTCCAACTTTGTGGGCGCTGGTGTCATCCATACAAAGACCACCCAGGTTGGCTGCCTCTTGAGACTGGAGCCTAATACTCAAGCACAGGTATGTAGCCCTCACCTCCCTCCAGTGAAAATTACTCTCCACCCCAGGACCCTGTCACCAACTCTTTCCTCTTTCTTACATGGTGGTTGAAAGGAGTTTTCAATATCCAGACAATGTATTTGACCCACCTATTTAACCCATCTCTCCTTTATTTTTTCAGATGTACCGCTTAACACTAAGAACAAGCAGAGATACTGTGTCACAGCGCCTGTGTGATCTGCTCTCAGAACAATTCTGAACTGTTTCCAGATCAGGTCTTCTTACCTGGTATACCACAGAGCTGTACAAGCTCCCCCTGCCACTTGTGAAGACACCACATGGTTCATAACAAACAGGTCACACTTATCCTTCCCGTCTGTCTCATTTAAATTGGAATTGATACAGTGTACAGTGTAAATTCTTTTTTTATTTGACTTATTATAAATATCAAATGACTTTTTCACTCACTTTACTAATATTTCACTGCGTTAAATCTGTCTTATGTCCATGTATTCACAGAATATTTACGGCTGTGCTTTTGTTGTGGAAAAGGCTTAGTCCTCTCCCTGTGCTTTAAAGACATATTGACTGGAAGAATTGGAGTTCAGGGGAACTGGCAAGAAAATGTCTTAATTGTCTGACCCTCTTCTCCAACTGAGTAATGATAGTCCATAGATGTGCCTATTTTGTGTTTCAGATCCAGGGTTACTGTTACAAAAGCATACATGAAAAGATGTCATCTTTTTTAGTTCTAAGGACGGCAGCTGTCTTCTCTGCTCTTGTCTTGCCTGGAAACAAGCCCTGTCCCTGAACACGTTATGACCCTATTGCAAACCCTAGCCATTGTGTATGATTTTTTTTTTGGTGTATGGAGGTGAGAATTTAAATTGCAGCAGTCATTATGTAGATATTTCCGGCTGGTCTTAACAGTCAGGTAAAGGGAATGTTATGAGAAATCCTCTTGTTAGTAGTGTGTGTGTGTGTGCGCTTATGTTAAAAAACAAACCACTAAGGAATGAAGTGCTGTCCTTATTTTCAGATATGCATACAATTGTGTGTCCAACCAAAGTTATCTGTCCCAAATCAGGGGGTTATTGGTATCTAATATGTCTCCAGGACATGTATCTAATGAAATCATTTTTTTTGTTTGTTCAATAGACACTGGCTGGAATACGGTTTTAACCAATCGGGATTAGACCCACCCATTGTATAATCATGGATATTACACAACCATACCAGCATCCGTCACCACTACGGAACCCTTCTAGAACAAAGGCTGGAACTCTTTTATGTATTATTTATTTCATTGGTTAATAGGCTATTTACACAGTTGGCTAAGGTTTTAGGTTGTTGATAGTGTACCATCAGAACATTCACCAGATTATTTTATATTTTTGCAATTGAAATAGTAGAGTGCTATATATAAAATACATTCAGCCATTAGGCATGCATAACCCAGCTTCTTCTATATGCCAGAGAGAGCACTTTTATGCTCATAAAATAGGTGGTCGGTGTGTCTGAAAGTGTTAAACTTAAACAAGACATTCAATTACAAACTCTGGACATGTTGATGATTATCAGAATTACGAATGTATTCTTGTTTTTGGTAAACGGGGTATAGGACCCTAAACTTATCCTTGATGGCAAAACAGAAATTTTCCTGCAGCACATCGTGGCTTATTATCTCTTGGCCTCTAGCGAGTACTCTTCACACAGCAGTTGAATGATGGTTCAGGAAAGGAGCTGAGTTTCAGGGTTAGTCCTATGCTTGTACACTTGGAAAATGTTGAATGAAACTTGACTAATAGTGGAATATGTGATGGCCACAATTACTTCTGTGATGTGTAGGGAGGAGCAGTTTTGTTTAATGCATAGATATTTACCCTGAATCAATAATATGATTCCGATGAAATTATGGCGTAACTGGGCAAAATGTCTTCATTGAGTGTAACTATAAGTTGTTACCCTACTATTACCATGTTATTAGCGCATAATCCTGTGCTGGAATGTAAAACCCTACTGATATTTTGTTATATTATGTTTGTTTCACCATTATATTTAAAATGGGATCTATAGTACTGGTATTTGGTTATAGAAAATGCAATATTGAAGGGGAATAAATATGAAGGAATTTTCAAGAATCACCAACACCGGAGAGGTATACTACAAAGCAGGCTCAATGAGTTGGCCAGCTGACTTTGATAAAACAACTGAAATTACTATTGAAAGCTAAGCTTAAATATGTGTTTTTGGTTTTTGAATCAATTAGACCATGCCCATGTCAAGCTTATCTTTCCAAAAAATAAGAATGTAGTTCAGAATATTTAGGCAAGTTAGCTGGCTAACTCATTGATCCTGCTTTGTAGTATACCCCTCAGGATAACTTGTCAAGATTCCGTTAAGCCCCAGCCGGACCTAGGCTTTTAGCCACACCCATCTGTGGGTCGTGGTTCCTCTCTGGTCCCCATTTACACAATGGCACCACTCCTGTTTGTTAAACAGTGCTTACCCAATAGCACAATGCCAAAAGTTGGACAGCAATCAGCTACCTCTGATAAAGTTTACCAATCTGTCTTTTCTATCACAGCTGTAGAATCAAACAGGACGGGAAGCCCATAGGAACATGTCAGACGCGTCCACTACATGTGTTTCTCAATAGCACATGATACGATCCACAAGCACACATGTTGAAATGCAGTATAGGCTTACTTGCACATAAAATACTTGTGGCTGTAGACCTACTTGGGCACAATCTTATATTTGCTCCCATAAAAACATACATTAAAGGCCCAGTGCAGTCAAAAATGTGATATTTCTGTGTTTTAAATGCACTGAGTGTACAAAACATTGCACCCCCATTTTGCCCTCAGAACAGCCTCAATTTGTAAGGGCATGGACTCTACAAGGTGTCGAAGGCGGTCCACAGGGATACTGGCCCATGTTGACTCATACTTCCCACAGTTGTCAATTTGGCTGTGAAAAACCCAGCAGCGTTGCAGTTGTTGACACAAACCGGTGGGCCTGGCACCTATAACCATCCCCCATTTAAAGGCACTTCAATATTTTGTCTTGCCCATTCACCCTATGAATGGCGCACATACACAATCCATGTCTGAAGGTGTACAAATCCTTCTACATTGATTTAAAGTGGATTTAACAAGTGAACTCTAAGTGATCAAAGTTTTCTCCTGGATTCACCTGGTCAGTCTGTCATAGAAAGAGCAGGTGTCTCTATTTTGTACACGCGTTATGAGGTTGGAATAATACTGAAATTGTGAAAATGATGATGCCCCTTTAGTTTAAGAGAGGTTTAAAAAAGACCACCTGAAATTTCAGCCTGTTTTGGTGGGATGGAGTTTTGGCCTTCGATGGTGATATCATCATGCAGTAAATTACACTGAACAAAAATATAAATGCAACATGCAACAATTTCAAAGATTTTACTGAGATACAGTTCGTATAAGGAAATCAGTCAATTGAAATGAATTCATTAGGCCCTAGCCTATGGATTTCACATGACTGGGAATAGAGAAATACATCTGTTTTTGGTCACTGATACCTTTTAAAAAAAAAAGTAGGGCTTGGATCAGAAACCCATTCAGTATCTGGCGTGAACACCATTTGCCTCATGCAGCGCGACAATTCTCTTTTGCATAGAGTTGATCAGGCTGTTGGTTGTGGCCTGTGGAAGGTTGTCCCACTCCTCGTCAGTGGCTGTGTGAAGTTGAGGCATATTGGCAGGAACTGGAACATGCTGTCGTACACGTCTATCCAGAGCCTCCCAAACGTGTTCAATTGGCCGTGCATTATCATGCAGAAAAATGATGTGAAAGCGGCGGATGAATGGCAGGACAATGGGCCTCAGGATCTCATCACGGTATCTCTGTGCATTCAAATTGCCATCAATATCATACAATTGTGTTTGTTGGCCATAGCTTATGTCTGCCCAAACCATAACCCCGCCGCCCCCATGAGGCACTCTTCACAATGTTGACATCAGCAAACCAGTCCCCAACACAATGCCATACACGCTGTCTGCTATCTGCCTGGTACAGTTGAAACTGGGATTCATCCTTGAAGAGCACACTTCTTCAGTGTACCAGGTGAGAATTTGCCAACCGACATCGGTTACGACACTGAACTGCATTCAGGTCAAGACCCTGGTGAGGATGACGAGCACACAGATAAGCTTACCTGAGACAGTTTGTGCAGAACTTCTTTGGTTGTGCAAACCCACAGTTTTATCAGCTGTCCGGGTGGCTGGTCTCAGATGATCCTGCAGGTGAAGGATGTGGAGGTCCTAGACTTGCGTGCTTACATGGGTTTTGCGGTTGTGAGGCCGGTTGGACGTACTGCCAAATTCTCTAAAACTATGTTGGAGGTGGCTTATTGTTGAGAAGTGAACATTCAATTCTCTGGCAACAGCTCTGGTGGACATCCCTGCAGTCAGCATGCCAATTGCACACACTCTCTAAACTTTAGACATCTATGGAATTGTGTGACAAAACTGCACATTTTAGTGTGACTTTATTGTCCCCAGCAATAGGTATACTTCTTGATATGCCACACCTGTCAGGTGGATGGATTATCTTGGCAAAGGAGAAATGCTCACTAACAGGGATGTAAACAAATTTGTGCCTACATTTTGAGAGAAATATGTTTTCTGAACATGTGGAAAATGTATGGGATATTTTATTTCAGCTTATGAAACATGGGACCAAGACTTGTTGCATTTTTATATTTTTGTTCAGTATAGGTAATCCACCAAAGTTTAGAACGCTTTTAAAACATGGAAGCCAATCGCTGAAACTATGGATACAACTTTTTTTGCCAGTGGGGGAGGCTGCCTTGCAGATTATATTTGTTTTGCCCGCCTACAGACATCTTTATTTGTTTGCTAATACAGGACTGGTAATGGCCCAGTGCATGGGCCATTACCAGTCCTGTATGTATTTGTATATGAGTGGTTACCAGCATTTGGAGGCATGCAGAGGATTTGGAGGCATGCATGATTGATAATAGGTGGGAGGTCCAGTATAAATACAAACTCACTTCCTTGACAACAGCTCTGACTTCTGCAGAGGCCATATCCCAGTAAATGCTGTACGGCCACTGCAGACATCGGATTGACCACCTTTTATCCAGAGCAACTTAAAGCAGTGAGTGCTTACTTTTTCGTATTGGTTCCCTGTGGGAGTCGAACCCAAACCCATAGCATTGCAAGCACCATGCTCTACCAACTGAGCCACATACATCATATCATCACAAACCACTTGATGTGTCAGTGTACTCAATTACTGTATTGTGCATTGTTTTTCTTCACGGTGATGGAGAAATCCCCATATTAGCATGTTTCTGTAAGCTGATACATCATGACAAAATACACACCATATTACTGTCCTGCTGATGTGCCTGGACCTTGTAGGCTAACTGATCCAATTGGTTGACCAATAAGTCAGGCAAGATGCAGTTATTTCGAAATGAATATGTATTCAAAACGCCAGGCTATTGAGCGGTTATTAAAATGTTATTTACATTTTTTAATTTAACCCTTATTTTACCAGGTAAATTGACTGAGAACGCATTCTCATTTACAGCAACGACCTGGGGAATAGTTACAGGGGAGAGGAGAGGGATGAATGAGCCAAATGTAAACTGGGGATGATCAGGTGACCATGATGGTTTGAGGTCCAGATTGGGAATTTAGCCAGGACACTGGGGTTAACACCCCTGCTCTTACGATAAGTGACATGGGATCTTTAGTGACCACAGAGAGTCAGGACACCCGTTTAACGTCCCATCCGAAAGACGGCACCCTACACAGGGCAATGTCCCCAATCACTGCCCTGGGGCATTGGGATATTTTTTTAGACCAGAGGAAAGGGTGCCTCCTACTGGCCCTCCAACATCAAATGACATAGGCACATGTCCTGTTTTGTTTCATGACAAAATATCTGCATAGTCCAACAGCCTAGGCTGGATTTTGCAACCATTTGGATGAGTTTGGGTGTATTCTTGACAGTTTAGAGAAGGTCCAGAAAGGCACATTAGCAGGCCACTCATATGGTGTAGGCATCATATGGTGTAGGCCTATTTTGTCAGGATGTAGCCCGTGTTAAGATAGGCCTACTTCAGGAAAATATTGGCTTTTCCTTCCAACTCCCCACCCGTTAATGCTGTAGCCTATTTTAAATTCAGCAAGCAACAGCAAACAAGTATCTTTCCTCCAATAGGCTATTAGTAGGCTAAGGAAAATAATTCAAAATAGGTGTCCAACAAGCTTTTGTAGTCTGGCTTTTCCTGGGACTCCACAAGATTTAAAAGGAATATCCGTGGCAGCGGAGAGGCCAGGTGCCAATTGCGCAACCAAACGATGAAGACAGACTACATCTCGAGCCTATGGCCTAAATTAGAAGCGTATGCATATTAGCCCATAATTCATAAACTCAATTAGACTTAATACTGCAGGGGTTTTAGGCTGAGTTTCTGTAAGGCACTTTGTGACATCTGCTGATGTAATAAGGGCTTTATAAATAAATGTGATTGATTGATTGATTGATTTGAGTCACAGTGAATGAAAAGAAAGTTTATGAAATCATAGATAGCCTACACTATGTGTGCTCCCAAGGTTGAGCTGATTGCGCTCCCTCCCAGTACCTGGGTACACAGATGGAGAAGCTACCCTATTGTTTAAGTTTTTTAGGGACAAGAAATGTTTCCTACCTAGGCTACAACAACACAATGTAATAATGAATGTTACTGTTTTCAAGCGATTACAAAACTGTAGTCTAGGCTGTAAACTGCAGTGAATGTGTGAGGGGCTATTCAAATGAGCCAGTTTACAATAATTGTGTATTCACTTGATAAAAATAATACATTCCTCATTGCACTGTGTTGTTGTAGCCCAGGTTTAATTATTTTATTTTCTGAAAAAGTAGGCCTAGGACTAATTAATAGTGAAGCTTTGAGTGCAGCCTGGAGGAACACCTACAGATTTGTAATTTCATAATCTGTTAACTGTTATTTTTCTTGGACTTTGAAAGGTAAATGTTTAGCCTATAGTCCTAATATCTATCTAATGAATGGCTTAATATCTACATCATATTTAGCTTCTTACTTCGGCTACACATCACTAGCCACTCTCTTCCAACTGTTCCCGTGCCCAACAGGCTATAGGCTATGCAAGCCTTTCCGCAATAGGCATTCCTCTTCTCGTGAAATCCCAGGAAAAGCTATAGGCTGCAAAAATTACATATTTTATTAATGCTATGCCTAATAGCCTATTTGGGGAAAGAAGCAGGCTTGCTCTTGCTAATTGCTGAATGTGGCCTATAGCTTAGAAAATGCATGTTGGGGAAAGTTAAGGAAAGAAAGTGCATTGGTGTGATCACTTTTGTCCGGTTATGATGACATTGTTGCACTGATGCACTGCAAATATTCTGAACAAAAATATTAACACATTTGAAGTTTTGGTCCTGTTTAATGAGCTGAAATAAAAGATCCCAGAAATTGAGCATTACTTCTTTTCCAAGATAATCCATCCACCTGACAGGTGGCATATCAAGAAGCTGATTTAAACAGCATGATCATTACACAGGTGCACCTTGTGCTGGGGTCAACCGGCCTCACAACAGCAGACCACGAGTAACCACGCCAGCCCAGGACCTTCACATGTGGCTTCTTCATATGTGGGATCGTCAAAGACCAGCCACCGCAGACGGCTGATGAAACTGGGTTTGCACAACCGAAGAATTTCTGCACAAACTCATAGAAACCATCTCAGGGAAGCTCATCTGTGTGCTCAATGTTCTCACCAGAGTCTTGACCTGACTTCAGGTCGGCATTGTAGCCGACTTCAGTGGGCAAATGCTCACTTTCGAGCGCCTCTGGCACATTGGAGAAGTGTGCTATTCATGAATTAATCCCGGTTTCAACTGTACAGATGGCAGACAGTGTGTATGGCGTCGTGTGGGAGAGCGGTTTGCTGATGTCAATGTTGTAAACAGCGCCCCATGGTGGCGGTGGGGTTATGGTAATGGTAAACAAGCTACGGACAACAAACACAATTGCATGTTATCAATGGCAATTTCAATGCGCAGAGATACCGGGATGAGATCCTGAGGCCTAATGAATTTATTTCAATTGATTGATTTCCTTATATGAACTATAACTCAGTAAAATCTTTGAAATTGTTGCATTTTACATGTTTATTCAGTCTATAATTTCCCATGTCCAATATCACTTGGTTGAAGGAGTTTATCATTGTTTGGTAATGCAGTAACCTGATGTTATCCCAACTGAGCTTGAGAGAGAAAATCCCAGCAACATGCATATTCAACATTTCTAACCATCAATATGAGAACTCAAGATAGTTCATTGTAGCAATGAGACATATTTGACTTTTTTTCTTCCAACATTAGACTGCTGTTGTACCGTACGTATGTAAATGTAACCACATACAATTGAGGCAGAGAGGTTTCAACCCTCATTGCGTGAGGTCTCAGCCACATGACCCTTGCCCTGACTCCCACAATGCTCTAGGGGTGGGGGTGAGAGCTGTCTGTCGGTTGGACGGTCTACCCATCTGTTACAACTTACGTACGTGTTATATTTTTTTAAGCAAATGTTAGACTAATTTTGGCAATGTGGTTGTATGCTAGTATTAGTGTGAGAGATTCTGCTTTTTTTTGGGGCTCACCAAGTGTAATTCATGTGTAACTTGGAGGGCACCAATAAGCTACAAATATTTGCTGAAGAAAAGGTCTGACAAATATTGAAGTATGGACACCCAGCGGAGACTGTAATTGCATACGCAAACAGACGTATATGTGTTTCACTACATAAGGTTTTCTGTCCAGAACTGTTGCAACACATCTGAGTCACTGCTTCCTTAAGCTCCCTGCGGGCAGCCGCTCCACCTGTGTATCTAGAGGTGGGTAGGGCTTTTGAACCAGTACCTTGTCATTGGTGATAGAACCCAAAGTACAAACTGATAAACGAACATTCCACAATTCATCAAACACTTTTTTGAGGTTTCTAAATTCTTTATTGCTACAAGTACGTATAGGAAAAACTCGTAAAAAAAACAAACATTTGAAGAATATTGTTACATCTTGGGACATTACCAAAGCCTTGCATAGTATTATTAATTCATTTGCTCAGAGCTAATTTAGATAACCGCATTAACGTCTAAAGTGGGAATGAAAAGCTCCACTTGTAAAGTTGATATGCAACAAAAAATGTTTGTGCTTTTTTTCAGCTGTTCACATCATTACGTCACACCAAATGTACAGTATGTACTGTAGCTACTACACTTTGCTGAGTTATGGCTACATATTGTTTTGTCTGCTTGGCTACAAAAAAGACATGGACTAACGCCCAGTTTGTCTGGCTCTCAGTGACACGCAATGCACTCTGACAATCTCCTCCCAGAAATAGATCCCCACTCCCCCCAAGGAGTTCTAACCACAGACCCGTGGGCTTTAACTGTAAAATGAAAAGCTCTGTGTGCAAAATATCGACACGGTGTGGAGAGAGGGAAACATTGCTGATCAGGGTAAATAAAGTGCTTTCTTTTCTGTAAAACAGGTATGTATGAAAATACCCTCAAGTAAAGTTGACATTCTGTACTGTTGCCTCATATACAACATTTGATCTCACATACAAAATGCTGGAGTATAGAGCCAAATTAAACATTTTAGCTTCACTGTACAAATAAATAAGAAGGTCAGTGTACATTATATATATATTTTTGTTTTACAGCAGGATTGAAGTGATTTTGCACTGCTCTTGTTCTGATATAACTCATGGCTGAATATATGGCATACTGACCTACATATCAGGGAGGTCCCCCATCATATGATTCGTTTCAAATTATAATTCTATCACAACAATGACATCAAATGCAACTTTATTACTTATTAAATGGACATGTATTCATGAGTGCCGGGTTCCAGATCCTGTTCTTGGAAGTGCTGTAATGCTGACACATTTTGGCAGTGCAACCATTGCAATGACCAGGACTGTCAGTGAATGAAGTGGGAATGACCATTTATTGGCCATTTTTCAAGTGATTAACAAACCAAGGGATGATTACATTGCTACGCCATTCAATTAAGAGGTTAGGGCATCAGTGCAGAGTCCAATTTCTCTGGTTTTATATGGCTAGATGGGCTGACATTTCTTCCTGTTGATTAAATTAACATTTGTATATAATTTCAAGATGAATTGAAAGCTGCAGTACAGTACATACAGCAAGACAGGCTTTATTAAAGGGGAAATTCAGGATATTACAACTTGTTGTTAGATGGTTCCTCATCCTAATAGTAGCCTGTGGGCCAGGAGAAACTGTAATCCATTATCTTAACAGCCACTATAAATGTCAGCTAACTTTAGCCACTGCTAGCAAAAAATCTATAGAACTGATGGGGGCATGTGTGCAATTGTCAAAATGTCACAGTCAAATAAACTGAAATAATCATATTTGGTTTGATGTCACTAAAAGGTGATTTGGCTCACATTGAGGCTCAAACCCAGGACATCTGCCTTGCGGCCCTCCCGATGACAGAGGGTAGTGCGTTTGGCCCAGTACATCACTGGGGCTAAGCTCCCTGCCGTCCAGGCCCTCTACACTAGGCGGTGTCAGAGGAAGGCCCTAAAAATTGTCAAAGAACCCAGACACCCCAGTCATAGACTGTTCTCTCTACTACCGCATGGCAAGTGGTACCGGAGTGCCAAGTCTAGGACAAAAAGAAAAGCAAGCTATTTGCTACTGCAAGCGGGGACACTTCAGGCTGAGGACTAAGTTTCACACATCCCCATGTGCCTCACACATGTCCCTTCCATTGATTGTTAACTAGTGGTGGCTAAAGTTAGCTGAAGTTTGTAGTGGCTGTCTTAAGAAAACCAAAGCATGGAATACATTTTCTTCTGGCCCATAGACTACTTTCAGGGTGAGGAACCATCTAACATCAAGTTGTAAAATCCTGAATTTCCGATGTGCAGGTTTGGCCAAGTCTAGGTTGCACTGTTGGGACTATTCCATTAGTTACATTATAACAGGCAAGTTAATCTAGTGCACCTCAAGTATTTGACACATGTATTTGACCCAGGTCTGGTATTTTTCTTGCTTCAACTATGACCCAACTAACTTTGATGTATGGTATATGTACAGTCCTGGATATCTGTACCGAAGACCCAAAATTATTATTAAGTTCATTATTTGCCATAGGGATACACGGCATAGAGCTCTCTGGTTGTTATGTCCAGGTGTGTATGGCCCTTCTAGTGTGTAGTCTCCATGACACTGTGCGCTAATGACTAAAACCAATTATTTTGCAACATGTTATGGGGTAATTACGTATTATTCTTCTTTTGGTGTTAAACATGAGTACAAGTATAATATACAAACTGATTTATTTGGTAACACTTTACTTTAAGGTAGGCTACACATACAGTATAAACCACTTGTTTTTTGTTTATAAGTGTGTATATAAATAGCTAAAATGTCACGGTTGTTGAAATTGACGGACCAAGGCACAGCGTTTGTTGAGTTCCACATCTTTATTAGTAGTGAAACTTCCAGAAAAAAAAATAAACCAACAACGAACCGTGAACATAGTGGTGCAACATGAACAACACAAAACCAATATCACACAAAGCAGGTGGGAACAGGGAACCCTTAAGTATGATCCCCAATCAGAGACAACGAACATCA
Source organism: Salmo salar (assembly GCF_965601325.2). Lineage (NCBI taxonomy): Eukaryota > Metazoa > Chordata > Actinopteri > Salmoniformes > Salmonidae > Salmo > Salmo salar. The sequence goes on along the minus strand of NC_138316.1, from coordinate 24,746,721 downwards.
GCTGCCTCTAATTGGGAACCATACTAAGAGCACCAACATAGAAATGGATAAACTAGAACACCCGCTAGTCACACCCTGACCTACAACAACATAGAGAACCAAGGGCTCTCTATGGTCAGGGCGTGACATAAAAGGCCTTTAATGTGTCCTATTAGCCATATATTAGGCATTGTTTAAGTGTTTTCCTATTCACACATTATAAGTCATGTGTTAGCCATAATAAAGGCAACATTATTTAATAAAGAGCAAGTTTCAGAAGAAACATACTTTTTGTGGGCCTTCTCCCATTCCTCTCTTCCCTCATCAACTCATTCTACCCCTCTGACTTCAAAATGGTCAGAGTTGCTCCCCTCATCATGAAACCAACACTCAACTCATCTGACGTAAAAAATTATAGACCTGTATCCCTTCTTTCTTTTCTTTCCAAAACACATGAGTGTGCTGTCTCTGATCAACATTCTCGTTATCTCCCTCAGAACAATCTTCATGACCATAAACAGTCAGTCACTCAACCGAGACTGCTCTTCTCTGTGTCATGGAGGCTCTCCACACTGCCAAAGCTGACTCTCTCTCCTCTGTTCTCATCCTTCTAGATCTATTCGCTGCCTTCAACACCATGAACCATCAGATCCTCCTCTCTACCCTCTCAGGGCTGTGGGTCTCAGGCTCTGCACACTCTAGGATTCAATCCTACCTGGTTGGCCGCTCCTACCAGGTGACGTGGAGAGGATCTGTGTCTGCACCACGTACTCTTGCTACTGGTGTCCCCCAGGGCTCGGTTCTAGGCCCTCTCCTCTTCTCTCTACTCCAAGTCACTCGGATCCATCATATCCTCACATGGTCTCTCATTGCTATGTGGATGACACTCAACTACTTTTCTCCTTCCCACTTCTGACACCCAGGTGGCAGATATCTCAACTTGGATGTCGGTCCACCACCTCAAGCTCAACCTCGACAAGACGGAACTGCTCTTCCTCCCGAGGAAGGCCTACCTCGGCGGAAGTCGTGACACCCGAGCACTCAGTTCTGCCACCTCAGGTCTATTGGCCCTCCCACCCACCTGTTTTGAGCCGCACATTTTTACCAAAATAATAATAATTTTAAAAAGAATAATAAAATACATAATATTTTTTTGGGGGGGGCTTGCCTGTTATGCATGTTATTTTGGCATAAATACATGTCACATATCAGTTTGCAAACAAAGAAAAAACCAAGATATCATTCAGTTATTAAAGCTGCATACACACATGGTCTCTTTTTGTTTTCTTGAGTAAGGCAGCTCCAAAATGCAGGTGTTTCAGCCTAGCTCAGTGCTTTCTGTGGTGGTGGGGGGTGCCAGCAGAAAATAGGAGCATTGCACCGTGATTGTCTCAGTGTTCTGTCACTCATGGGGACAGTACGTCATTGCCAAGTCCTTAGTAAGGGTAGACATCCAACATTTCAGCCCTTTGGGTCCTGCCATAGTTATATTACAAGTACCCTTCCATGAAGGCTCAAGGTCATTGGCCACAGATACAATGACATCAAATCACGTTAGCCACATCTTACTTTCAAGGTCTTAGCTAGCAGTCATCATCACGAATCAAGTCGACAATCTACTGGCAAATCCTTTTTAATCCTTGTCATATGAAGAGAAATAATGAAGATAAATTATAGATAAAATGTATCGGTGCTCATCGGCCATTGGACATAAAGATTTCACAACAAGCTGGAAATCGCAAATTCAACAATGAGTTGTTTGGAAGGAATCAGTGGCTAACTGTAAGCATTGCAAAGCAAACACTAACGTTAGCCTGCTATTCAATGGAGTGGCTATGTGTTTTTTTTCAGAGTTCCCACCATAAATCCAGAGACTTTGATGACAAAGTTTGATGACAAAATTTGCACACAAAGGACCACCACGCCACCTTCACAAGGTGAGTCCAAAAATGTCTTGTATGCTGCGGAATAAATGATGTAATATGGGGATATGTATACTGTAGCTAAAAAGTAATACTAAGTGTATGTTGTTAAGTAAGCTGTTAGTAGCCCATGTGCCTCACCCTAATAATTTGGTCTATTTTCACCAATGCGGTATTGTACACACATTGTCCGTGGCCGGTGTGTGCTTGTTTTGTACAGCTTTGACAGTGCTACTGATAGTAGTGGTGGCGTTTGGCTTGCACTTGTAAATTCACACACACAACATTCTATAATAGAATTGTGTTATTTGTTGTGTCAAATTAAAAGCTTATTTAACGCATCAAATAGTGTTATATGATGTGTATCTTTTTTGACAAGCAAAGACCCAAACGGCGTTCAATGTGCCTCACCCTAATAATTTGGTCTATTTTCACCTCTTAATTTCACCTTCTGTTATAACTTGGTGGTGCACATGTAGCCTATAACCTGTTTTAGAGAAATGTAATCATCAAATATTGTAAGAGCTTTCCTGGTCTGTTTATATGCCCCCTTTATTTATACTACGGTTCTGACTTGTTGTACAGGGAGTGCACTGTAAGAATGGCCTATGTTCTGAATTCTGTCGCTGTACATTTCAAAAGTGCTGAACAAGTAGTTATATTGACTACATCCGTCGTCGCTCGCTCATTAATGTCTTAATTGAAATTACGGATTGCCTCTTACCCGCTTGTCGTCCCCTCATGCCATAGTTTGTACATCTCGATTGTCAGTAGAAAGCACATTTGTTTAAGCAAGTCAGCCATATCAGGTATGTTTTTTTAAAAGGCAGTAAACGAGGCTGAATGAACTGTTTTGCTGTCAGACAAGGCTCCGCTGAACGCCAGGTGTAGCAGTGGTAAGGTGTTGGGACTGCTGTTGGGACTTTATGTAGGCCCAAATAGTTTGTGGGCACTGTTTGTCACCGTTATAGTGCAATGAATATATTGTTTAGTGTTGTGTAATGGCTTTGCTGGCATGCATCCCACAATTTATTTTTTGTTCCACCAAGATTTACATGCAAAAATCACCACTGTGCTCTACCCAGCCCAAGCTCTTCTCTGTCCTGGCACCCCAATGGTGGAACCAGCTTCCCCCTGAGAGAGCCCGTCCCCCACTGATAGCTACGTAATTGAGGAAAAATGTACTTTCTATGTCTGTGATATTTGGTTGTTCCACCGAGCTATCTTAAGATAAATGCACTAACTGTAAGTCGCTCTGGATAAGACCGTCTACTAAATTACTAAAATGTAAAAAATTTGAAAATGTAGTAGCTGTCTCAATGTGGAACTAATAAAGACATAGTGTGCTACTTGCAGAAATATTGTCCAAAAATGACTTCATTGGGCAGATCAAATACATTACTAACTAAATTCACATGGAGACCACTGCATACTAGCAGCAAATGTTAATACATAGTGGTCATGCTAATTTAAAGAAACTATCAAAGTTTGGTTGTTAATTGTTATTAGCTCCTTATGTACATGCTTATGAGTACCTAAAAATAACTTGTTACCATTTACTTTCAAGGGTATAACTGTATGTTTAAATTACAAGATGGTATCAATATCCTTGTCAAATGTCTAGTTGGGGATACAGTTTGTGTAGAATCTTTCTAACCCTTGTGTGAAATTCATGAATAGCTCAGTGACAATTGCATTTTCAAATCATGAATCAATTCATGCTTTGCAACAGGAACACAGCTTTCAACAATACATTCCGTTCATTCAGTTTTAATGGCCGTATTTTGAATCCAAAAGGGGGTTTTCATGCCAAAACACTCTCATTTTGAACCTCAGTTCTGGGTCGTTCCATTTGTTCGCACCCCTTTTGATTTGGACAAAACTTTCTATACATATTTGCCCATGGTACGACCCACAATTGAGGTAAACCCAGAAACAATGATAAACTCTTTCAACCGAATGATATTGGACATGGGACATTATAGACTGAAAAGAAATGTAAAACGCAAAATGTAACAAATTCATTAGGTCCTAATCTATGGATTTCACATGACTGGGAATATAGATATGCATCTGTTGGTCACAGATACCTAAAAAAACGGTAGGACAGAGTTGATCAGGCTGTTGCCTGTGGAATGATGTCTCACTCCTCTTCAATAGCTGTGCAAAATTGCCTGATATTGGCGGGAACTGGAACACACTTTTGTACTAGTCAATCCAGAGCCTCCCAAACATGCTCAACGGGTGACATGTCTGGTGAGTATGAAGCCATGGAAGAACTGGGACATTTTCATGCATTATCATGCTGAAACATGAGATGATGGCAGCGAATGAATGGCATGACAATGGGCCTCAGGATCTCGTCATGGTATCTCTGTGCTTTCAAATTGCCATCGATAACATGCAACTGTGTTTGTTGGCCGTACCATGACCCCACCGCCACCATGGGGCACTCTGTTCACAACATTGACATCAGCAAACCGTTCCCCCACACAATGCCCTACCTGTTGTTGGCTATCTGCCCGGTACAGTTGAAACCGGGATTCATCCTTGAAGAACACTCCAGGGTGCCAGTGGCCATCGAAGGTGAGCATTTGCCCACTGAAGTCGGTTACAACGCTGAACTGCAGTCAGGTCAATACCCTGGTGAGGATGACGAGCACGCAGATAAGCTTACCTGAGACAGTTTCTGAGAGTTTATGCAGAACTTCTTTGGTTGTGCAAACCCACAGTTTCATCAGCTGTCCGGGTGGCTGGTCTCAGGCTATCCCGTAGGTGAAGAAGTGGAGGACTGAGGCTTGCGTGGTTACACGTGGTCTGTGCTTGTGAAGCCAGTTGGACATACTGACAAATTCTCAAAAACTACGTTGGAGGTGGCATATTGTAGAGAAATGAACGTTCAATTCTCTGGCAAAATCTCTGGTGGACATTCCTGCACTCAGCATGCCAATTGCACACTCCCTCACAACTTGATACATCTGTGGCGTTGTGTGACAAAAAAAAAAGTGGTCGGAGGCGCTGTGTAGATGTTGACGCAATTGCGTGGCCTCCGGAGGCATGAAGAGGTCAAACCTTGTTCTGTACCGCATCGCCCACATTTTCTTACAGTGCGGAGGGCTCCGTATAGCTCCACATTGAAATGATTGGTTGACGGTAGGTGGAGGCGGGTGTCCAGTATAAACACAAACTCACTTCCTTGACAATAGCTCTGACTTCTGCAGAGGCCATATCCCAGTAAATGCTGTATGGCAGACATCGGATTGACCACCTTTTATCAAGAGCAACTTTTTCGTACTGGTTCCCCGTGGGAGTCGAACCCAAACCCATAGCAATGCAAGCACCATGCTCTACCAACTGAGCCACATCATATCATCACAAACCACTTGATGTGTCAGTGTACTCAATTACTGTATTGTGCATTAATTGAGTACCCTGGGCCTCAACTCAGCCCTGTGCAATTGGGTCCTGGATTTCCTGACGGCCGCCCCAGGTGGTGAAGATAGAAAACAACATCTCCACTTTGCTAATCCTCAACACTGGGGCCCCACAAGGGTGCGAGCTCAGCCCCCTCCTGTTCTCCCTGTTCACCCATGACTGCGTGGCCATGCATGCCTCCAACTCAATCGTCAAGTTTGCAGACGACACAACAGTAGTAGGCTTGATTACCAACAACGACAAGACAGCCTACAGGGAGGAGGTGAGGGCACTCGGAGTGTGGTGTCAGAAAACAACCTCTCACTCAACGTCAACAAAACAAAGGAGATGATTGTGGCTTCAGGAAACAGCAAAGGGAGCACCCCCCTATCCACATCGACGGGATAGCAGTGGAGAAGGTGAAAAGTTTTATGTTTTTCGGTGTACACATCACAGACAAACTGAAATTGTCCACCCACACAGACAGTGTGGTGAAGAAGGTGCAACAGCGCCTCTTCAACCTCATGAGGCTGAAGAAATTTGGCTTGTCACCTAACACCCTCACAAACTTTTACAGATGCACAATTGAGAGCATCCTGTCGGGCTGTATCATCGTCCTGGTACGGCAACTGCATCGCCCACAACCGCAGGGCTCTCCAGAGGGTGGTGCGGTCCGCACAACGCATCACCGGGGCCAAACTACCTGCCCTTCAGGACACCTACAGCACCTGATGTCACAGGAATGCCTAAAAGATCATCAAGGACAACAACCACCCGAGCCACTGCATGTTTACCCCTCTACCATCCAGAAGGTGAGGTCAGTACAGGTGCATCAAAGCTGGGACCGAGAGACTGAAAAACAGCTTCTATCTCAAGGCCATCAGACTGTTGAACAACCATCACTAACACAGAGGCTGCTGCCTACATACAGACTTGAAATCATTGGCCACTTTAATAAATGGATCACTAGTCACTTTAATAATGCCACTTTAATAATGTTTACATATCTTGCATTACTCATCTCATATGTATGCTATTCTATACTATCTATTGCATCTTAGCCAATGCCGCTCTGTCATTGCTCATCCATATATTTATATGTATATATTCTTATTCCATTCCTTTACTTAGATTTGTGTGTATTAAGTAGTTGTTGTGGAATTGTTAGATTACATGTTAGATATTGCTGTACTGTCTGAACTGTACTGTTCTTTCTGCATTTCATTAGAATGATGATCGAGGGGAAAGGGAGAGAGCAACAACTTTTACAAATCCAACTATTGAATCCTGCAAGATACTGTTCTTAATTATACAACTACCTTTTTTGCCAAAACAGAGATGCTGATTTTTTTTCCCCCACGCTACAGATGTCTATATTGGTTGGCTAATACAGAACTAACTACCCCAATTAACCAAACATAGAAACAGACACACTAGACTCAACATAGAATACATGAAAACCAAACAGTGCCCAAAAACCCCGGAATACTTAAATCAAATGCCCCTTCAACAAACACACCACCCCGAACCACATAAAACGAATATCCTCTGCCACGTCCTGACCAAACTACAATACCAATTAACCTTATACTGGCCAGGACGTGACAAGTCCACTACTTTTGTGAAATTATGATTATTTTTTATTCCTATTTTTCAGGGGGTACTGCAGCACCTTCAGCAACCCTACTTCCTGCAGCTGTGTGTGTGCCACTAGAAATCCCCATATTAGCATGTTTCTGTTAGCTGATACATCATGACAAAATACACACCATATTATTGTCCTGCTAATGTGCCTGGACCTAGTAGGCTAACTGATCCAAATGGTTGCCCAATCAGGCAGGCAAGATGCAGTTATTTCCAAATGAATCTGCATTCAAAACACCAGGCTTTTGACCGGTTATTCAAATAGATTCATAGGTATATGTCCTGTTTTGTTTCATGCTGAAATAACTGCAAAGGCCAACAGCCTAGGCCTGATTTTGCAACCATTTGGTTCAGTTTGGGTGTATTCTCCACAGTTTAGGTCCAGAAAGGTACATTAGCAGGCCACTCATATGGTGTAGACCTGTTTTGTAAGGATGTAGCCCAGTGTTAAGATAGGCCCACTGTAGGAAAATATGGACTTCTCCATCCAACTCCCTGCCCGTTAATGCTGTAGCCTATTTTACATTCAGCAAACAAGAGCAAGTGTGCATCTTTTCTCCAATAGGCTATTCGTAGGCTAAAGAAAATAATTACAAATAAGTGTCCAACAAGATTTTGTAGTCTGACTTTTCCTGGAAATCAAGATTTAAAAGGAATATCTGTGGCAGCGAAGAGGGCAGGTACACAATTGTGCAACAGAACAATGAAGACAGACAGGCTCGCGATGTAGCCTGTAGCCTAAGTTAGAAACGTATGCATATTAGCCCATGATTCATAAGCTCAATGTTAGGCTTAATACTGCAGTGAATATATCCAGTCAATTTACACAGCGAATGAAAAAACAGTTTATCAAATAATTAAATCATAGATAGCCTACACTATGTGCGCTCTGGAGGCTATGCTGATTGCGCTCCCTCCCAGTTCCCTGGTACCAGCTGGAAAAGCTACCCTGTTGTTTCAGTTTTTTAGTGACAAGAAATATATCCTACCTAGGCTACAACAACATAATGTAATAAATCATGTTATTATTGTTTTCAAGTGAGTACAAAACTCTAGTCTAGGCTGTAAATTGCTGTAATTTCTCTATCATAAGCCGCCTCCAACGTTGTTTTAGATCATTTGGCAGCACGTCCAACTGGCCTCACAACCGCAGACCACAAATAACCACGCCAGCCCAGGACCTCCACATCCAGCTTCTTCACCTGCGGGAATGTTTAAGACCAGCCACCCCAGTCAGCTGATGAAACTGTGGGTTTGCACAACCGAAGAATTTCTGCACAAACTGTTAGAAACCGTCTCAGGGAAGCTCATCAGTGTCCTCATCGTCCTCACCAGGGTCTTGACCTGACTTCAGTTCGGCGTCGTAACCGACACAATTGCATGTTATCTATGGCAATTTGAATGCACAGGGTTACCGTGATGAGATCCTGAGGCCCATTCATTCGCTGCCATCATCTCATGTTTCAGAATGATAATGCACAGCCCCATGTCACAAGGATCTGTACACAATTCCTGGATGCTGAAAATGTCCAAGTTCTTCCATTTCCTGCATACTCACCAGACATGTCACCCATTGAGCATTTTTGGAATGCTCTGGGTCGACGTGTACGACAGCGTGTTCCAGGTCCCGCCAATATCCATCAACTTCACACAGCCATTGAAGAGGAGTGGGACAACATTCCAAAGGCCACAATCAACAGCATGATCAACTCTATGTCCTACCTTTTTTTTTTTGGTATCTGTGACCAACAGATGCATATCTATATTCCCAGTCATGTGAAATCCATAGATTAGGACCTAATGAATTTGTTACATGTTGCGTTTTACATTTCTGTTCAGTCTATAATGTCCCATGTCCAATATCATTTGGTTGAAGGAGTTTATCATTGTTTGCTAATGCTGTAACGTGATGTTGTCCCATTTTAGCTGGCGAGAGAGAATCCCAGCAACATGCAAATTCCACATTTCCAAGCATCATATATGGGAAGTCAAGATAGAAAAGTATTAATTGTAGCAATGAGACATATTTTACTTTTTTTACGTTAGACTGTTGTTGTACCGTACGTACTGTATGTAAATGTAACCACATACAATTGAGGCAGAGAGGTTTCGACCCTCATTGCGTGAGGTCTCAGCCACATGACCCTTGCCCTGACTCCCACAATGCTCCAGGGGTGGGGGCGGGATCTGTCTGTCGGTCAGACGGTCTACCCATCTGTCTATTTGTTGCAACCTAGGAACATGTTATACTATTTAAGCAAATGTTAGACAGTAATTTTGGCAATGTGGTTGTATGCTAGTATTAGTGTGAGAGATTAGATTTTTTTGGGGGTTCATCAAGTGTAATTCATATGTAACTTAGAGGGTATCAATGTACAAATATTTGCAGAAGAGAAGGGCTGATATTGAATTATTTACACCCAGCAGGGACTGTGTAATTGCATACGCAAACAGACGTATATGTTAAGTGTTTCACCACATAAGGTCTTCTGTCCAGAACTGTTGCAACAAATCTGAGTCACAGCTTCCTTAAGCTCCCTGCAGGCAGCCGCTCCACCTGTGTATCTAGAGGTGGGTAGGGCTTTTGAACCAGTACCTTGTCATTGGTGATAGAACCCAAAGTACGAATTGATGAACGAACATTCCACAATTCATCAAACACTTTTTTGAGGTTTCTGAATTCTTTATAGCTACACGTATGTATAGAAAATATCTTCACATTTTTTAAAAGGATATTGTTATGTCTTGGGAGATTAACAAAGCCTTGCATAGTATTATTATTTAATTTGCTCAGAACTAATATAGGCAACGGCATTAACATCTAAAGTGGGAATGAAAAGCTCTCACTTGTAAATTTAAGATATGCAAGCAAACATTTGAGTAGCTTTTTTTTCAGTTGTCAACATCATAACGTCACACCAAATGTACAGTATGTAGCTACCACACTTTGCTTAGTTATGGTTACTTATTGTTTTGTCTGCTCGGTTACAAAAAAGACTAACGCCAGGTTTGTCTCAGTGACACGCAATGCACATTGACAATCTCCTCCCAGAAAGAAATCCCTACTCCACCCATGGAGTTCTAACCACAGACCTATGGGTTCCAACTGTAAAATGAAAAGCTCTGTGTGTAAAATATCGACACGGTGTGGAGAGAGGGACACATTACTGATCAGGGTTTTCACTGAGCAAGTGTTGTATTAGGCTGAATTTATACTCCCCTAGACATACCCAGTAGAGGCTTTGTGACTTCTCACTACACAGAGGGCAAAGTACAGAGATTTTGTTGCATGCTGTAAGTTAAATCATTAAGTATTGGTGTCTTGCTACGGTGAATGTTTGGTGGAGTATAAACCCAGCCTCAGTTGGATGTTTGTTCAAATACTTATGAAACCTTCAAATGGGAGGACTAGATACATAAAGTGCTGTCATTTCTAAACTGTAAAACGGATATGTATGAAAATACCCTCAAATAACGTTGACATTCTGTACTGTTGCCTCATATACAACATTTGATCTCAAATCCAAAGTTCTGGAGTATAGAGCCAAATTAAACATTTTAGCTTCATGGTACAAATAAATACCAAGGGGAGTGTATGTATATATATATATATTGTTTTACAGCTGGATTGATTGAGTCTCTGTAAGACTGCCAAAGTGATTCTCCTTTGCACTGCTTTTGAGAAATTGTTGTTCTGATATAACTCATTGCTAAATATAAGGCCGACTGACCTACATATCAGGGAAGTCCCCCATCAAATGATTCGTTTCAAATTATAATTCTATCACAACAATGACATTAAATAGAGCTTTATTACTTCATGAGTGCCAGGATACAGATCCTGTTCTTGGAAACGTAATGCTTACACATTTTGGCAGTGCAACCATTGCTATGACCAGCCTACATATTTACCCTGGTGAGTCTAAGGAGTGGCAGCGAATGAAGTGGGAATGACCATTTAATGGCCATTTCTTCAAGTGATTAATGAACTATGGGATGATTAGATCGCTACACCATTAAATTAAGAGGTTAGGGCATCAGTGAGGAGTCCAATTTCTCTGGTCTTATATGGCTAGATGGGCTGACATGTCTTCCTGTTGATTAAATTAAAATGTTGACATAATTTCAAGATGAATTGAAAGCTGTAATACAGTACATACAGCAAGACATAAAGCAATACAGGCTTTATTAAAGGGGAAATTCAGGATATTACAACTTGTTGTTAGATGGTTCCTCATCCTAATAGTAGCCTGTGGGCCAGGAGAAACTGTAATCCATTCTCTAAACAGCCACTACAAAAAACAGCTAACTTTAGCTAAAATGTATGGAAGGGATGGGGGCATGTGTGCAATTGTCAAAATGTCACGGTCAAATAACTGAAATAATCGTCATAAACTCAGTAAAAAAAGAAATGTCCTCTCACTGTCAACTGCCTTTATTTTCAGCAAACTTAACATGTGTAAATATTTGTATGAACATAACAAAATTTAACAATTGGGACATAAACTGAACAGGTTCCACCAACATGTGACGAACAGAAATTGAATAATGTGTCTCTGAACAAAGGGGGGGTCAAAATCAAAAGTAACAGTCAGTATCTGGTGTGGCCACCAACTTCATTAAGTACTGCGGTGCATCTCCTCATGGACTGCACCAGATTTGCCAGTTCTTATTCCACCAAGGCACCTGCAAGTTCCCGGACATTTCTGGAGGGGAATGGCCCTAGCCCTCACCCTCCGATCCAACAGGTCCCAGACGTGCTCAATGGGATTGAGGTCCGGGCTCTCCACTGCCATGGCAGAACACTGACATTGTAACGGTCGGCGTATATAGTAGACCAAGTCGCAGCGGGTTGAGTGCTCATTTTTTACTTTTATTTGAACACTTAAACAACAAAACGAACGAACGCACAGCAATACAGGCTAAACACAGCAGTGCAAAAACAACTTCCCACAAAGGACAGGTGAAAACAGGGCTACCTAAGTATGACTCCCAATCAGCAACAACGATGTACAGCTGTTCCTGATTGAGAGCCATACCAGGCCAACACAAATAAATACACAACATAGACAGAGCATAGAAATACAAAACATAGAACATAACCAAAAACCCCGGAATACTCTAAACAAACACCCCTCTACATAAACACATATCCCAACAAACCCCGAACCACATAAAACAAACACCCCCCTGCCACGTCCTGACCAAACTACAATAACAAATAACCCCTTTACTGGTCAGGACGTGACAGACATTCCTGTCCTGCAGGAAATCACGCACAGAACTAGCAGTATGGCTGGTGGCATTGTCATGCTGGAGAGTCATGTCAGGATGAGCCTGCAGGAAGGGTATCACATTAGGGAGGAGGATGTATTCCCTGTAACGCACAGCGTTGAGATTGCCTGCAATGACAACAAGCTCAGTCCGATGATGCTGTGACACTGCCCCAGACCATGACGGACCCTCCACCTCCAAATCGATCCCGCTCCAAAGTACAGGCCTCGGTGTAACGCTCATTCCTTCAACGACCATCACCCCTGGTGAGACAAAACCGCGACTCGTCAGTGAAGAGGACTTTTTGCCAGTCCTGTCTGGTCCAGCGACGGTGGGTTTGTGCCCATAGGCGACGTTGTTGCCGGTTATGTCTGATGAGGAACTGCCTTACAACAGGCCTACAAGCCATCAGTCCAGCCTCTCTCAGCCTATTGCAGACAGTTTGAGCATTGATGGAGGGATTGTGCGTTCCTGGAGTAACTCGGGCAGTTGTTGTTGCCATCCTGTTCCTGTCCCGCAGATGTGATGTTTCTGATGTACCGATCCTGTGCAGGTGTTGTTACACGTGGTCTGCCACTGCGAGGATGATCAGCTGTCCGTCCTTTTTCCCTGTAGCGCTGTCTTAGGCGTCTCACAGTACGGACATTGCAATTTATTGCCCTGGCCACATCTGCTGTCCTCGCAGCATGCCTAAGGCACATTCACGCAGATGAGCAGGGACCCTGGCTCTAGGTCATCTATAAGTCTTTGCTAGGTAAAGCCCCGCCTTATCTCAGTCAGTTGGAATTAGTGCTACAGGATGCAAATTTCTGTTTGAAAAAGCTAGCCTTAGCTTTCCCAACTGACTGTGTATATTGGTTCCTGACTTCCCTGAAAAGTTGCATATCGCGGAGGCTATTCGATGCTAATGCAGAACGCCACATGATGTTTTTGTGCTGGTCAAGGCCAGTCAAGTCTGGGGTGAAGCAAGGGCTATATCTTTTCTTAGTTCTCTATTTTTTGAATGGGGCATGCTTATTTAAGACGGTGAGGAAAGCACTTTTAAAGAGCAACTCATCCCAACCTCTACTGATGGGATGAGGTCAATATCCTTCCAGGATACCCGGTTCAGGTTTATTTACAAAGGCCTGCTCGCTGAAGTGTTTTCGGGAGCGATTGACAGTGATGAGGGGTGATCATTTGACCGCGGACCCATTACGGATGGCAGTCTGATTTGCTCTGGGTTGTGGGCAGTGTATCACATCGGACTGAGCTTGTTTTCATTGCAGGCAATCTCAACGCTGTGCATTACAAGGAAGACATCTTCCTCCCTCATGTGGTACCCTTCCTGCAGGCTCATCCTGACATGACCTTCCAGCATGACAATGCCACCAGCCGTACTGCTAGTTCTGTGCGTGATTTCCTGCAGGACAGGAATGTCAGTGTTCTGCCATGCCAGCGAAGAGCCCGGATCTCAATCCCATTGAGCACGTCTGGAACCTGTTGGACCAGAGGGTGAGGGCTAGGGCCATTCCCCTCCAGAAATGTCTGGGAACTTGCAGGTGCCTTGGTGGAAGAGTGGGGTAACATCTCATAGCAAGAACATGCAAATCTGGTGCAGTCCATGAGAAGGAGATGCACTGCAGTACTTAATGCAGTTGGTGGCCATACCAGATACTGACTGTTACTTTTGATTTTGATCCCCACTTTGTTCAGGGACACATTATTACATTTCTGTTCGTCACATGTCTGTGGAACTTGTTCAGTTTATGTCTTAGTTGTTGAATCCTGTTGTGTTGATACAAATATATACACATGTTAAGTTTGCTGAAAATAAAGGCAGTTGACAGTGAGAGGATGTTTCTTTTTTTACTGAGTTTACTTCGCAGATAGAGTGTGTCAAATCGGAGGGCCTATTGTCCGGACCTCAGGCAGTCTCTATGGGGGTGTGTTAAAGGAATTTTATATCTTGATGATAATAATCAATAATCAATTCGCCTTGACTAATGCCCAAGGTTTGTAAGACAATGGGTTATAATAATTAGGCAAGGACTCAGCTTTCTGCAAAAGGTATCTGTAGCTTTATTCAGAGAACGTTCTGAGGTCAGGATAACAAAACAGTCATTATATAGTTCTTGCTTACTTACGCACATGCATTTACACACAATCCGTTGGTGACCTGCATCCCCCATAAACTTCTCACACTGTTTATCACTCTCCAGAGCTCAGCCTGTTCTTTTCCCTCAAGGTTCAAGAACTCTTTGAAGCTTTTACTCCCTTGACCATCTGCCCCTCTATCTCTCTATACTAATTGCATACACACATTTCTTTCCCTCTCCAGTGGTTCCTGGACTTTCCGGAACTAATCAGACTAATCGATCCCTACATTGATCATTACATTGATTATTCATTAAACCTGCTGTATGACTAATAATTCATCATGGTTTATTGATTCATTTACATTTATTAGATAATTCTCTTATCAGGGTGTCACAGGGTTCATTTCTACGGCCGACTCTTTTCTCTGTATATATCAATGATGTCGCTCTTGCTGCTGGTGATTCTCTGATCCACCTCTATGCAGATGACACCATTCTGTATACATCTGGTCCTTCTGTGGACACTGTGTTAAGAAACCTCCAAACGAGCTTCAATGCCATACAACACTCCTTCCGTGGCCTCCAACTGCTTTTAAATGCTAGTAAAACTAAATGCATGCTCTTCAACCGATTGCTGCCCACACCCAACCGCCCGACTAGCATCACTACTCTGGACGGTTCTGGATTAGAATATGTGGACAACTACAAATGTCTAGGTGTCTGGTTAGACTGTAAACTCTCCTTCCAGACTCACATTAAGCATCTCCAATCCAAAATTAAATCTAGAATTGGCTTCCTATTTCGCAACAAAGCCTCCTTCACTCATGCTGCCAAACAAACCCTCGTAAAACTGACTATCCTACCGATCCTTGACTTTGGCGATGTCATTTATAAAATAGCCTCCAACACTCTACTCAGCAAACTGGATGTAGTCTATCACAGTGCCATCCGTTTTGTCACCAAAGTTCCATATACTACCCACCACCGTGACCTGTTTGCTCTCGGTGGCTGGCCCTTGCTTCATATTCGTTGCCAAACCCACTGACTAGGTCATCTATAAGTCTTTGCTAGGTAAAGCCCCGCCTTATCTCAGCTCACTGGTCACCATATCAACACCCACCCGTAGCACAGGCTCCAGCAAGTACACTGCTCAAAAAAATAAAGGGAACACTAAAATAACACATCCTAGATCTGAATGAATGAAATAATCTTATTAAATACTTTTTTCTTTACATAGTTGAATATGCTGACAACAAAATCACACAAAAATAATCAATGGAAATCCAATTTATCAACCCATGGAGGTCTGGATTTGGAGTCACACTCAAAATTAAAGTGGAAAACCACACTACAGGCTGATCCAACTTTGATGTAATGTCCTTAAAACAAGTCAAAATGAGGCTCCATAATGTGTGTGGCCTCCACGTGCCTGTATGACCTCCCTACAATGCCTGGGCATGCTCCTGATGAGGTGGCGGATGGTCTCCTGAGGGATCTCCTCCCAGACCTGGACTAAAGCATCCGCCAACTCCTGGACAGTCTGTGGTGCAACGTGGCGTTGGTGGATGGAGTGAGACATGATGTCCCAGATGTGCTCAATTGGATTCAGGTCTGGGGAACGGGCGGGCCAGTCCATAGCATCAATGCCTTCCTCTTGCAGGAACTGCTGACACACTCCAGCCACATGAGGTCTAGCATTGTCTTGCATTAGGAGGAACCAAGGACCAACCGCACCAGCATATGGTCTCACAAGGGGTCTGACGATCTCATCTCGGTACCTAATGGCAGTCAGGCTACCTCTGGCGAGCACATGGAGGGCTGTGCGGCCCCCCAAAGAAATGCCACCCCACACCATGACTGACCCACCGCCAAACCGGTCATGCTGGAGGATGTTGCAGGCAGCAGAACGTTCTACACTGCGTCTCCAGACTCTGTCACGTCTGTCACATGTGCTCAGTGTGAACCTGCTTTCATCTGTGAAGAGCACAGGGCGCCAGTGGCGAATTTGCCAATCTTGGTGTTCTCTGGCAAATGCCAAACGTCCTGCACGGTGTTGGGCTGTAAGCACAACCCCCACCTGTGGGCGTCGGGCACTCATACCACCCTCATGGAGTCTGTTTCGGACCGTTTGAGCAGACACATGCACATTTGTGGCCTGCTGGAGGTCATTTTGCAGGGCTCTGGCAGTGCTCCTCCTGCTCCTCCTTGCACAAAGGCGGAGGTAGCGGTCCTGCTGCTGGGTTGTTGCCCTCCTACGGCCTCCTCCATGTCTCCTGATGTACTGGCCTGTCTCCTGGTAGCGCCTCCATGCTCTGGACACTACGCTGACAGACACAGCAAACCTTCTTGTGCTCAGCTCGCATTGATGTGCCATCCTGGATGAGCTGCACTACCTGAGCCACTTGTGTGGGTTGTAGACTCCGTCTCATGCTACCACTAGAGTGAAAGCACCGCCAGCATTCAAAAGTGACCAAAACATCATTCAGGAAGCATAGGAACTGAGAAGTGGTCTGTGGTCCCCACCTGCAGAACCACTCCTTTATTGGGCGTGTCTTGCTAATTGCCTATAATTTCCACCTGTTGTCTATTCCATTTGCACAACAGCATGTGAAATGTATTGTCAATCAGTGTTGCTTCCAAGTGGACAGTTTGATTTCACAGAAGTGTGATTGACTTGGAGTTACATTGTGTTGTTTAAGTGTTCCCTTTATTTTTTTGAGCAGTATATATTTGAATAATAAAAAAAAATCTAGTAGATAACTAATGCAATAATAATGGTTATGAACATTGTCTATGGACACTGTGTCTCCTGAATGATGGGTCAGGGCTACATCCTCCTGGGTTGTGGCTCAACTCAAGACTAGGTTGACATTTACATTTGGTTTATTTGGTTGGTCTCAATACATTTTGGAACTTGGTCAGAAGGTAAACAAATCTAGGAACCACTTGTTGATGATACCTTTTTCTGTGCAATGAGAAAATGGGGTTTAAACCTCTCATACTGGTATGAGATGGCCATGAAATCCTTGGGATGGAGCCAACCCTTCTGCCACACCTTCACGTCCAGAAGAACTTAAGACCTTCCTTTGACTCAGGTGGTATAAAACCAAGCTAAGTACCTTTCTAATACCACCTGTGTTCACTACCCAGAGGATGACCATGAGGACAACACAGACACCCACATGGGTGTTAATATGGATGGCTCTGGCGATTGGTTTAACTGCCTCTCAAAGTCAGATGCAGTTGCACCCCTAAAAACTAAAAACATTTGTCATAAGAAACTAGCTCCCTGATATACAGAAAATACATGAGCTCTGAAGCAAGCTTCCAGAAAATTGGAACGGAAATGGCGCCACACCAAACTGGAAGTCTTCCGACTAGCTTGGAAAGACAGTACCGTGCAGTAACGAAGAGCCCTCACTGCTGCTCGATCATCAGGTTTTTCCAACTTAATTGAGGAAAATAAGAACAATCCGAAATTTATTTTTGATACTGACGCAAAGCTAACTAAAAAGCAGCTGTCATGACTTCCGCCAAAGTCGGCCCCTCTCCTTGTTCGGGCGGCGTTCGGCGGTCGATGTCACCGGCTTACTAGTCACCACCGATCCATGTTTCCCTATTCGTTTTGTTTTGTCTTAATTATACACACCTGTTTTCAATTCCCTTATTATGTTCCTTATTTAACCCTCTGGCTTCCCTTTCGGTTTTGTCCGTGATTGTTTCGTGTCAGTGGTTGTTGGAGGTGTTTCTCCTAACCCTGTTGTTTTGCTGTTGGAGATTTTTGATTGTGTTTTTTGAGTAAACAAGACTGTTTGCACTCATACCTGTGTCCTGCTCCTGACTCTGCTACGTCTCCAAACAAAATCGTTACAGCAGCATTCCCCAAGAGAGGATGGCTTTCACTTCAGCAGAAATAAATTCATGAACTTCTTTGAGGAAAAGATCATGATCATTAGAAAGCAAATTACGGACTCCTCTTTAAATCTGCGTATTCCTCCAAAGCTCCGTTGTCCTGAGTCTGCACAACTCTGCCAGGACCTAGGATCAAGGGAAACACTAAAGTGTTTTAGTACTATATCTCTTGACACAATGATGAAAATAATCATGGCCTCTAAACCTTCAAGCTGCATACTGGACCCTATTCCAACTAAACTACCTAAAGAGCTGCTTCCGGTGCTTGGCCCTCCTATGTTGAACATAATAAACAGCTCTCTATCCACCGGATGTGTACCAAATTCACAAAAAGTGGCAGTAATAAAGCCTCTCTTGAAAAAGCCAAACCTTGACCCAGAAAATATAAAAAACTATCGACCTATATCGAATCTCCCATTCCTCTCAAATATTTTAGAAAAAGCTGTTGCGCAGCAACTCAGTGCCTTCCTGAAGACAAACAATGTATACGAAACGCTTCAGTCTGGTTTTAGACCCCATCATAGCACTGAGACTGCACTTGTGAAGGTGGTAAATTACCTTTTAATGATGTCAGACCGAGGCTCTGCATCTGTCCTCGTGCTCCTAGATCTTAGTGCTGCTTTTGATACCATCGATCGCCACATTCTTTTGGAGAGATCGGAAACCCAGATTGGTCTACACGGACAAGTTCTGGCCTGGTTAGATCTTATCTGTCGGAAAGATATCAGTTTGTCTCTGTGAATGGTTTGTCCTCTGACAAATCAACTGTAAATTTCGGTGTTCCTCAAGGTTCCGTTTTAGGACCACTATTATTTTCACTATATATTTTATCTCTTGGGGATGTCATTCGAAAACATAATGTTAAATTTCACTGCTATGCGGATGACACACAGCTGTACATTTCAGTGAAACTTGGTGATGCCCCAAAATTGCCATCGCTGGAAGCCTGTGTTTCAGACATAAGGAAGTGGATGGCTGCAAACTTTCTACTTTTAAACTCGGACAAAACAGAGATGCTTGTTCTAGGTCCCAAGAAACAAAGAGGTCTTCTGTTAAATCTGACAATTAATCTTGATGGTTGTACAGTCGTCTTAAATAAAACTGTGAATGACCTTGGCGTTACTCTGGACCCTGATCTCTCTTTTGAAGAACATATCAAGACTGTTTCAAGGGCAGCTTTTTTCCATCTACGTAACATTGCAAAAATCAGAAACTTTCTGTCCACAAATGATGCAGAAAAATTGTTATTTCTAGGTTGGACTACTGCAATGCTCTACTTTCTGGCTACCCGGATAAAGCACTAAATAAACTTCAGTTAGTGCTAAATACGGCTGCTAGAATCCTGACTAGAACCAAAGAATTTGATCATATTACTCCAGTGCTAGCCTCCCTACACTGGCTTTCTGTTAAGGCAAGGGCTGATTTCAAGGTTTTACTGCTAACCTACAAAGCATTACATGGACTTGCTCCTACCTATCTTTCCGATTTGGTCCTGCCGTTCATACCTACATGTACGCTACGGTCACAAGACGCAGGCCTCTTAATTGTCCCTAGAATTTCTAAGCAAACAGCTGGAGGCAGGGCTTTCTCCTATAGAGCTCCATTTTTATGGAATGGTCTGCCTACCCACTCATCTCTTCAGTGGCTCCTATGATTGAGTGTAGTCTGGCCCAGGAGTGTGAAGGTGAACGGAAAGGCTCTGGAGCAATGAACCGCCCTTGCTGTCTCTGCCTGGCCGGTTCCCCTCTCTCCACTAGGATTCTCTGCCTCTAACCCTATTACAGGGGCTGAGTCACTGGCTTATTGGTGTTCTTCCATGCCGTCCCTAGGTGGGGTGCGTCACTTGAGTGGGTTGAGTCACTGACGGGGCCTTCCTGTCTGGGTTGGTGCCCCCCCCCCCCCCGGGTTGTGCCGTGGCGGAGATCTTTGTTGGCTATACTCGGCCTTGTCTCAGGATGGTAAGTTGGTGTTTGAAGATATCCCTCTAGTGGTGTGGTGGCTGTGCTTTGGCAAAGTGGGTGAGGTTATATCCTTCCTGTTTGGCCCTGTCCGGGGGTATCGTCGGATGGGGCCACAGTGTCTCCTGACCCCTCCTGTCTCAGCCTCCAGTATTTATGCTGCAGTAGTTTATGTGTCGCGGGGGCTAGGGTCAGTCTGTTATATCTGGAGTATTTCTCCTGTCTTATCCGGTGTCCTGTGTGAATTTAAGTATGCTCTCTCTAATTCTCTCTTTCTCTCTTTCTCTCTCTCTCGGAGGACCTGAGCCCTAGGACCATACATCAGGACTACCTGACATGATGACTCCTTGCTGTCTCCAGTCCACCTGGCCGTGCTGCTGCTCCAGTTTCAACTGTTCTGCCTGTGGCTATGGAACCCTGACCTGTTCACCGGACGTGCTACTTGTCCCAGACCTGCTGTTTTCAACTCTCTAGAGACAGCAGGAGCGGTAGAGATACTCTCAATGATCGGCTATGAAAAGCCAACTGACATTTACTCTTGAGGTGCTGACTTGTTGCACCCTCGACAACTGTGATTATTATTATTTTACCATGCTGGTCATTTATGAACATTTGAACATCTTGGCCATGTTCTGTTATAATCTCTACCTGGCACAGCCAGAAGAGGACTGGCCACCCCTCATAGCCTGGTTCCTCTCTAGGTTTCTTCCTAGGTTTTGGCCTTTCTAGGGAGTTTTTCCTAGCCACCATGCTTTGACACCTGCATTGCTTGCTGTTTGGGTTTTTTTGGCTGGGTTTCTGTACAGCACTTTGAGATATCAGCTGATGTAAGAAGTGCTATATAAATAGATTTGATTTGGATGCCCAAACCCATCTACATATCATTGAGTGTCAACCTACTGAATGTGATACTCACTGCCAGCAGGTATGTGATCTTTATTGACACATCTACACACTTTGGCCTCATATGTAATTCAACCAACTTAGTCTAATATTTTATGAGTTCTTAGTAATTTCAAAATATTATAATAACCCTGATTCCTATGTGTCCACTATTGGGCTACTTCTGGATAAGTGTAATTTACTAGTGAGTTACCAGGATCACACATTGGTATAAGAGAGATCATGTGCACATCATAAAGGGTTTCTCCTCTCTGGTCTGTCTTCTTCCTTTCAGGGCTATGATCATCAAGCTGTTCCTGGGCAGTGTTGTGGGAAGTGTGTACAGACAAGCTGTGTGGTTATGCTGCCAGATAATACCACACACACTATTCAGGTAAAATACCATCAGGCAGCATTATTTATCTCCCACAGATTCGCAAATTGTATATACCTTTTTTTACAATTCGTAAAACATATCAGTCCTATTTCACTTGATTATTTAAAAACACCAACATGTAATTTCACTGTAGTAATAAGGTGTTATGCAAAATAACTATCTTAGCAATGATATAGTATATCTTATCTTACATAATTTGAAGAATCTCCTGTTGATATCTTTCATATTCTCACCTCTACAGCCTGGTTCTGTCTGGGTACCATCTGGAGACAAGTGTCAAGTTTGAGTGTGTAAAGATTATGGACCAATTCATCCCAATCGAGGCTAAGACTGTGTGCCCTGACTTCTACCCAGAAGACTGCATACCCGTAAGTTACAATAACCATCAGGCAAATGATCTTGGTCCGGGAAACTGCCCCATTTAAAAACAACTGGACAATGTGCAAAATCATACTTGTGATATACAGTTAAAACATTCCCAGTCGCTCAGACCAAGGCCTGTTGCTTAATATAGTATACCTACTGTGTATTTATGTGAGGTTATTGACACCTGCTGCTTAAAGTGAACAAAGCAAGAACACTGCACTGAAAAACATGTGGAGTGAGTTTGGTAAACGCTACATCAGTGACTTATAAATGTTCTTGTTTTTTCTTCCATTTTCTTGTTTTTAAGGGAACTGAAGTTATTGCTCCAGATGGTTGCTGCCATGTCTGTGAGTGTCTTTTTAACACCATCCTTTTTGATAGACATTTGTAAATCATTCTTGCCCTTTATTATGCATTGGAAAAAGTGTTTTAGCTATTGCCATGGTCCTCAGGATGATTAACGTTAATTCATTTGAAAATGTCACTTTTGTGTGCAGGTATTTCAAAAACCATGCAACGTGACAAGCCATGCAAGCCATGCAATGTGACAAAGGGCAAAGTGTACCTGGACAGCAATGTCTGCAAACGAGGTGGAAGTGACAACATGCGGTGGATCCTGTGGCACCTACACCATGTGAGTATTTTGATCATTCCTGAAATATTTCAGTAACACTAACACATTAATCCTCCCAATAAAACAGAATTGGGCTGCCTGTCTAAATGCAAACTACAAATTATATTTTCAGTAATATGTTATGTTACAATGGCTGTGTTTACGAAGGCAGCCCAATTCTGATATTCTTCCCAATTATTGTCAAAAGAGCTCATCTGATTGGTCAAAAGATCGGCATTAGGCTGCCTGTGTAAACGCAGCCAATGTTATCTAATGCTACCATCATTACTTCCACATAATGACATCGGCTCTCCTTTCTATTTTCAGGTATTCTCTTGAGGCCAACATGATGGAGCGCTCTTGTACCTGCTTTTGGGAAGTATCCACCACCCTTTTTTAAATTTGTATTTATTTATTTACTTAACCAGGTAGGCAAGTTGAGAACAAGTTCTCATTTACAATTGCGACCTGGCCAAGATAAAGCAAAGCAGTTCGACACATACAACAACACAGAGTTACACATGGAATAAAACAAACATGCAGTCAATAATACAGTAGAAAAATAAGTCTATATACAATGTGAGCAAATGAGGTGATATAAGGGAGGTAAAGGCAAAAAAGGCCATGGTGGCAAAGTAAATACAGTATAGCAAGTGAAACACTTGAATGGTAGATTTGTAGTGGAAGAAAGTGTAAAGTAGAAATAATGGGATGCAAAGGAGCTAAATAAATACAGTAGGGGAAGCGGTAGTTGTTTGGGCTAAATTATAGATGGGCTATGTGCAGTGATCTGTGAGCTGCTCTGACAACTGGTGCTTAAAGCTAGTGAGGGAGATAAGTGTTTCCAGTTTCAGAGATTTTTGTAGTTCGTTCCAGTCATTGGCAGCAGAGAACTGGAAGGAGAGATGGCCAAAGGAGGAATTGGCTTTGGGGGTGACCAGAGAGATATACTTGCTGGAGCGTGTGCTACAGGTGGGTGCTGCTATGGTGACCAGTGAGCTGAGATAAGGGGGGACTTTACCTATCAGGGTCTTGTAGATGACCTGGAGCCAGTGGGTTTGGCGACGAGTATGAAGCGAGGGCCAGCCAACGAAAGCGTACAGGTCGCAGTGGTGGGTAGTATATGGGGCTTTGGTGACAAAACGGATGGCACTGTGATAGACTGCATCCAGTTTATTGAGTAGGGTATTGGAGGCTATTTTGTAAATTACATTGTCGCGGATCGGTAGGATGGTCAGTTTTACGAGGGTATGTTTAGCAGCATGAGTGAAGGATGCTTTCTTGCGAAATAGGAAGCCAATTCTAGATTTAACTTTGGATTGGAGATGTTTGATGTGATTCTGGAAGGAGAGTTTACAGTCTAACCAGACACCTAGGTATTTGTAGTTGTCCACATATTCTAAGTCAGAACCGTCCAGAGTAGTGATGCTGGACAGGCGGGCAGGTGTGGGCAGCGATCGGTTGAAGAGCATGCATTTAGTTTTACTTGTATTTAAGAGCAGTTAGAGGCCACGGAAGGAGAGTTGTATGGCATTGAAGCTCGTCTGGAGGGTTGTTAACAGTGTCCAAAGAAAGGCCAGAAGAATACAGAATGGTGTTGTCTGCGTAGAGGTGGATCAGAGACTCACCAGCAGCAAGAGCGACATCATTGATGTATACGGAGAAAAGAGTTGGCCCAAGAATTGAACCCTGTGGCACCCCCATAGAGTCTACCAGAGGCCCGGACAACAGGCCATCCGATTTGACACATTGAACTCTATCAGAGAAGTAGTTGGTGAACCAGGCGAGGCAATCATTTGAGAAACCAAGGCTATTGAGTCTGCCGATGAGGATGTGGTGATTGACAAAGTCGAAGCCTTGGCCAGGTCAATGAATACGGCAGCACAGTATTGTTTCTTATCGATGGCGGTTACGATATAATTTAGGACCTTGAGCGTGGCTGAGGTGCACCCATGACCAGCTCTGAAACCAGATTGCATAGCGGTGTGGTGGGATTCGAAATGGTCGGTGATCTGTTTGTTGACTTGGCTTTCGAAGACCTTAGAAAGGCAGGGTAGGATAGATATAGGTCTGTAGCAGTTTGGGTCAAGAGTGTCCCCTCCTTTGAAGAGGGGGATGACAGCAGCTGCTTTCCAATCTTTTGGAATCTCAGACGACACGAAAGAGGTTGAACAGGCTAGTAATATGGGTTGCAACAATTTCGGCAGATCATTTTAGAAAGAAAGGGTCCAGATTTTCTAGCCCGGCTGATTTGTAGGGGTCCAGATTTTGCAGCTCTTTCAGAACATCAGCTGACTGGATTTGGGAGAAGGAGAAATGGGGAAGGCTTGGGCGAGTAGCTGTGGGGGGTGCAGTGCTATTGACCGCGGTAGGGGTAGCCAGGTGGAAAGCATGGCCAGCCGTAGAAAAATGCTTATTGAAATTCTCAATTATAGTGGATTTATCAGAGGTGACAGAGTTTCCTATCCTCAGTGCAGTGGGCAGCTGGGAGGAGGTGTTCTTTTTCTCCATGGACTTTACAGTGTCCCAGAACTATTTCTCCTAAACGTAGGAGAAATAGTTTCAGCTTCTTATTTAATTTTTATTTAATTTTAGCCATTCAAAACACATAAATAAAGTTGGCAATAGGCTATGCATATATACGACGTTCTTGTTTTCATTCCTTTTTGAAATTAAGGAAATATTTGATTGCAGACACCCAGTTCAACAATGGCTTATCCTCTTCTAGATAAACAACCACAATTCAAAGTGTCAAAACACTTATTTCAATTTGAGATGGTGTTAGGTTAGAGAAACGGATCAGTAATCTAAAGGTTTCTGGTTTCAGATCCCTGGCGCCACTTCCTACTGTGGTCCTTGAGCAACGCACTTAGCTAACCTCTAGATATATCCAGGGACAGCACTGTGGCTGACCCTGTGCTCCTCCCTATACAGTACTAAAGATACATTTTCATCTTTGATGGACTAATAAAGTATTTGTCCTAACTCATCTCTCATATTAAATAAAGTATACCAAATAGAAACTATATTGTCTGGGCAATAATAGTCCTTTGGTTTCACCGAAAATAAAAACCAGATAATTTCATTTTGACTGTACCAAGTGTACAAAAGGGAAATACATGGGGCATGTGTGATTATATAAAAGAAATGGAAATACATGGGGTATGCATGATTACATAAAACAAACACAGTATTATTATGCACTTAAACGATTTCTTTCAAATGTTTTTGATAGTGTTTGTCAAACTGCGTGAACAGAAATGGGAAGGTTTCCACCTTAGTTGGAGGGAATTATAGAAGTCTTTTGCTATTATAACCAGTCCACTGTTACTTATCTTACTGATGTTGTTGCCTTTCAACAATCAGACAAAAACTGGATAGACATTCAAATCAAAACTAATATTGCAGAAAAGAGCACTCTGCCTGCTTTATAACATGATCATGTTATACTGACTTGTCTACAACTGGCATAACAAGTGTTGGTGTCCAAAGGATCATTTTGCTGACAGCTTTTGGTTAGTTGAGGCTCTTTAAAATGAGAAATACTCTCTACAGTTTCTTGAAACCCCTTACCTGAAACAGAATGATGAATTATGGAATAATGGGCCCTTCAATAGTCAAGGCATTTGACAAACATAACATTGATTTCAATCAAAGTCATGGACAGGACATGACAGATTTAGAAGATTATGCCTTGAGGTGCCATAGTGTCACGGTGGTTTGGATATACATTTAATTTGTAATTAGATCAATAATTGTATTGATGCTGGCTCAACATTGAAAGTCCCACCTATGTAGGCAAACATTCCTGTGAGATAAAAAGTATGCAGTAGAACAGGAAGGGTCAACTTAATAGGGACCCCATTGCCCAAAGGCCATAATACTAGGACTGTTTATTAGTTTTACCCAGCTCCAGGCACTGTATACTTGCTGCCAAGTCATCAAAAGGAACTCTGAGCTCACAGAAAGTGGGTCATATGTATAACATAATTAGAACAGGCACAGTAAAATACCCATTAAATAATATAATGGTCAAATAAATAAGCTAATGTATTTTTTTCTTAAACATACAGTAGTGTTGTTAGGGAACTTCTCTTTACTAGCCTATATAGCCAATAAAACAGTAAACATATGTTGCTCAACTGTGTGCTCCACCCTGGAAAGTTAATCCTGAGTCATTTCTCCCACTCTATTCAACATGTTTTAATATTACACTTACTTTTTCATAAAGGTTCCAACCTACCTCAATCTAACCTTTAGTTACACTTAACATTAAGCTGTCACCCATAAGTCATCACAGTTTGTTTGAGTTATTCAGAGTGCTCATCAACTTGCGCTGTATAATATTACTTCTGTGTGCTGAATTGAGGTTGAGAGTAAACTCAATCTATTTACCCAGAGCTTGTGTAATAATGGTCCTATACAAAAACCAAGTATAGCTATGATGGTAGAAAAGCCAAATACGTAACCCAGAGCTGCTAAAATCATCAAACATTGTTGAAGCCTTTGTAAGGTTGAACAGCACACAGCCTCTGGCAAGACCTAGGTGGGGATGGGTGGGGAAGGATGGATAGGCTATTCAGTGAAGGCTTTGTTAGGAAAGAAACAACCTGGGGTGTAGACACAAGGGCATATGCCATAGCCTAGGCAGTGTGAAAGACATTTAAAGGCTGGGCCAATTATCAGTCATAAATCAGTACATTGTAATACAATTTGGGTTAATGAGGTTTGAGGTTAGTCTGAATTCCTGATTGACCACTATGAATATCCCATTGTCCAATGTAAAGATGGGTCAAATACGTAAAGTATCAACCTGCAAACATGCAACAGATTCAACCCTATAGCAGATTAATGTAGACAATCAGATATGATCATTTTACACATAGGTCGACTCTGTCAGCAATTGATTATAAAATCAAAATTAGGCAAGTTAGATGATTGACTTAATAAAAAAAAAGGCAATTCTTCAACAGATGTTGATCAACTGACGGTACAATATTTCATGTCATGTGTTACATTCATCACAGGAAAACCAAGCAGTATTTTGCTTGGTTTGAACACAGAACTGCTAAAGTGAAGGAAACACCAACATAGTGTCTTAATAGGGCATTCGGCCACCATGAGCTGCCAGAACCGGTTCAATGCACATTGGCATAGATTATACATTTACATTTTTTTTTACATTTTAGTCATTTAGCAGACGCTCTTATCCAGAGCGACTTACAAATTGGTGCATTCACCTATAATATCCAGTGGAACAACCACTTTACAATAGTGCATCTAAATCTTTTAAGGGGGGGGTTAGAAGGATTACTTTATCCTATCCCAGGTATTCCTTGAAGAGGTGGGGTTTCAGGTGTCTCCGGAAGGTGGTGATTGACTCCGCTGTCCTGGCGTCGTGAGGGAGCTTGTTCCACCATTGGGGTGCCAGAGCAGTGAACAGTTTTGACTGGGCTGAGCGGGAACTGTGCTTCCTCAGAGGTAGGGAGGCGAGCAGGCCAGAGGTGGATGAACGGAGTGCCCTTGTTTGGGTGTAGGGCCTGATCAGAGCCTGAAGGTACGGAGGTGCCGTTCCCCTCACAGCTCCGTAGGCAAGCACCATGGTCTTGTAGCGGATGCGAGCTTCGACTGGAAGCCAGTGGAGAGAGCGGAGGAGCGGGGTGACGTGAGAGAACTTGGGAAGGTTGAACACCAGACGGGCTGCGGCGTTCTGGATGAGTTGTAGGGGTTTAATGGCACAGGCAGGGAGCCCAGCCAACAGCGAGTTGCAGTAATCCAGACGGGAGATGACAAGTGCCTGGATTAGGACCTGCGCCGCTTCCTGTGTGAGGCAGGGTCGTACTCTGCGAATGTTGTAGAGCATGAACCTACAGAATCGGGTCACCGCCTTGATGTTGGTGGAGAACGACAGGGTGTTGTCCAGGGTCACGCCAAGGCTCTTAGCACTCTGGGAGGAGGACACAAGGGAGTTGTCAACCGTGATGGCGAGATCATGGAACGGGCAGTCCTTCCCCGGGAGGAAGAGCAGCTCCGTCTTGCCGAGGTTCAGCTTGAGGTGGTGATCCGTCATCCACACTGATATGTCTGCCAGACATGCAGAGATGCGATTCGCCACCTGGTTGTCAGAAGGGGGAAAGGAGAAGATTAATTGTGTGTCATCTGCATAGCAATGATATGAGAGACCATGTGAGGATATGACAGAGCCAAGTGACTTGGTGTATAGCGAGAATAGGAGTGGGCCAAGAACAGAGCCCTGGGGGACACCAGTGGTGAGAGCACGTGGTGCGGAGACAGATTCTCGCCACGCCACCTGGTAGGAGCGACCTGTCAGGTAGGACGCAATCCAAGCGTGCGCGGTGCCGGAGATGCCCAGCTCGGAGAGGGTGGAGAGGAGGATCTGATGGTTCACGGTATCAAAGGCAGCAGATAGGTCTAGAAGGATGAGAGCAGAGGAGAGAGAGTTAGCTTTAGCAGTGCGGAGAGCCTCCGTGACACAGAGAAGAGCAGTCTCAGTTGAATGCCCAGTCTTGAAACCTGACTGATTAGGATCAAGAAGGTCATTCTGAGAGAGATAGCAAGAGAGCTGGCCAAGCACGGCGCGTTCAAGAGTTTTGGAGAGAAAGGAAAGAAGGGATACTGGCCTGTAGTTGTTGACATCGGAGGGATCGAGTGTAGGTTTTTTCAGAAGGGGTGCAACTCTCGCTCTCTTGAAGACGGAAGGGACGTAGCCAGCGGTCAAGGATGCGTTGATGAGCGTGGTGAGGTAAGGGAGAAGGTCTCCGGAAATGGTCTGGAGAAGAGAGGAGGGGATAGGGTCAAGTGGGCAGGTTGTTGGGCGGCCGGCCGTCACAAGACGCGAGAGTTCATCTGGAGAGAGAGGGGAGAAAGAGGTCAAAGCACAGGGTAGGGCAGTGTGAGCAGGACCAGCAGTGTCGTTTGACTTAGCAAACGAGGATCGGATGTCGTCAACCTTCTTTTCAAAATGGTTGACGAAGTCATCCGCAGAGAGGGAGGAGGGGGGGGGGGAGGGGGAGGAGGATTAAGGAGGGAGGAGAAGGTAGCAAAGAGCTTCCTAGGGTTAGAGGCAGATGCTTGGAGTTTAGAGTGGTAGAAAGTGGCTTTAGCAGCAGAGACAGAAGAGGAAAATGTAGAGAGGAGGGAGTGAAAGGATGCCAGGTCCGCAGGGAGGCGAGTTTTCCTCCATTTCCGCTCGGCTGCCCGGAGCCCTGTTCTGTGAGCTCGCAGTGAGTCGTCGAGCCACGGAGCAGGAGGGGAGGACCGAGCCGGCCTGGAGGATAGGGGACAGAGGAAATCAAAGGATGCAGAGAGGGAGGAGAGGAGGGTTGAGGAGGCAGAATCAGGAGATAGGTTGGAGAAGGTTTGAGCAGAGGGAAGAGATGATAGGATGGAAGAGGAGAGAGTAGCGGGAGAGAGAGAGCGAAGGTTGGGACGGCGCAATACCATCCGAGTAGGGGGAGAGTGAGAAGTGTTGGATGAGAGCGAGAGGGAAAAGGATACAAGGTAGTGGTCGGAGACTTGGAGGGGAGTTGCAATGAGATTAGTGGAAGAACAGCATCTAGTAAAGATGAGGTCAAGCGTATTGCCTGCCTTGTGAGTAGGGGGGGAAGGTGAGAGGGTGAGGTCGAAAGAGGAGAGGAGTGGAAAGAAGGAGGCAGAGAGGAATGAGTCGAAGGTAGACGTGGGGAGGTTAAAGTCACCCAGAACTGTGAGAGGTGAGCCATCCTCAGGAAAGGAACTTATCAAGGCGTCAAGCTCATTGATGAACTCTCCAAGGGAACCTGGAGGGCGATAAATGATAAGGATGTTAAGCTTGAAAGGGCTGGTAACTGTGACAGCATGGAATTCAAATGAGGAGATAGACAGATGGGTCAGGGGAGAAAGAGAGAATGTCCACTTGGGAGAGATGAGGATTCCAGTGCCACCACCCCGCTGGCTCGATGCTCTAGGGGTATGCGAGAACACGTAGTCAGACGAGGAGAGAGCAGTAGGAGTAGCAGTGTTATCTGTGGTGATCCATGTTTCCGTCAGCGCCAGGAAGTCTAGGGACTGGAGGGTAGCATAGGCTGAGATGAACTCAGCCTTGTTGGCCGCAGACCGGCAGTTCCAGAGGCTGCCGGAGACCTGGAACTCCACGTGGGTCGTGCGCGCTGGGACCACCAGGTTAGAGCGGCAGCGGCCACGCGGTGCAAGTGTCTGGAACTTTATTGGAGGGATGCAACAACATTTCTATCATGCCAAATTCCATAATTTGGTGTTTTGTTGATGGTGGTGGAAAGCACTGTCTCAGGCTCCACTCTAGAATCTCCCACAAGTGTTCAATTGGGTTGAGACTGACACACACACACACACACACATACATACAGTATGGTGGAATGTTAATTGCTTAATTAACTTAGGAATCACACCTGTTTGGAAGCACCTTCTTTCAATATACTTTGTGTTCCTCAATTACTCAAGTGTTTCCCTTATTTTGTCAGTTACCTGTACAATGTTGGTAAAATAAATTTGTGTCAATGAAATATGGAAAGGCATTGTCACGCCTTCTCCCACTCCGGCGCTCGATGTCGCCGGTTTACTAACCACCGGTCTTGGCAACCCATCATGACGCACACCTGGCAACCATCATTATGCACACCTGGACTTCATCACTATCTTGATTACTTGCCCTTTATCTAGCACTCTGTAGCCTCACTCATCAGGCAGTATTGGTTCTGTTTTCTTGTCCAGACGCTGCTTTTGGTTTATATCGCGCCTTGTTCATTATTATTAAACACACCAACTGCACCTGCTTCCAGACTCCCTGCATCTCCGTTACAGAATACTACCTCAGCAAATGGAAGCAGCAGGTAATCAAGACATCTCCCAGATGGTCGGTGAACAGGGACACCTACTTCGCCAACACCACGACCAGATGGTGCCACTGGGGATGGCTATGGATGAGGTCCTCCGCGTTCTTCAACGCCTTGGCATTACCCGAGGGGCGTCACCTCCAACTAGCGTAGGATTCTCTACCACGAGTCGACCCAACGAGCCAGTACCCCAGCCTATCCAGTGCCCCCACTCAGGTCAGTGACGCCTGATTCTCCCTCCCGGACAAATATGACAGGATTATCTAAATCCTGTGGCTTTCTATTCCAGTGCTCCCTCTATATTGTCCGTGAAATGGGAGCCCCCACTGCCGAGAGGTCCAAGGTTGCCATGGTTATTTCCCTGCTGACCGGACGGGCATTGGAGTGGGCTACGGCCGTCTGGGAGAGGAAGAGCTGGGTTCCTACGAGAGGTTCATGGCTCTGTTCAGAAGTTTCTTCGATCATCCACCGGGGGGGGGGGGGGGTTGGCATGCCAAGACAACACCCTCTCCGCGGCTGAGTGACGGTGTCAGAGCTTTGGCTCTGTCCCTATTGCGGTCAGGAGGGGCACCAGCTTCAATTGTGTCTGATATGTTCCAACCCATGGTTCACGAGAGCAGAGACCATGATCATCCATCTCCTGGGTTAGGCGTGAGTATTCCATCACTTTCTGCCAAACCCTTTCTAGTATTGATTTCACTGGCTGCCTGTCCCTCGTGTGTTGTTTCTACAACTCTATTGGACTCCGGTGCCACAGGGAATTTTATGGACCAGGCCCTTGCCTCCTCCCTGAACATCACCTTTCCTCTCCTTTTCTGATTCAAGTGCTGTATAGTGGACCACTGGGATCTGGGACTATCACACACATCACAGCACCACTCACCCTCACCGTGGAGTCCATACATCAAGAAAACCTTTCCTTTCTTATCATCAGTGCACCCGTACACAAGGTCGTCCTCAGCCTCCAATGTCATGACCCCACCATATCATGGTCGAGGATGACAATCACGGACTGGGCACCTGAATGCCGGATGACCTGCTTTCCCTTCCCCTGTGGTTCCACGTCAGTCGAGAGTCCTGTGGTTGCCCTTCAGCCCAACATCCCGTAGGTATATCAAGACCTGCTGGAGTTTTTCTCCAAGACCCGTGCCATCTGTCTCCCTCCTCATCGCCCCTGGGACTGTGCCATCGATCTGCATGTAGGCTCTGCACCACTGGAGTGACATAGTGTGGGGCTTAAAGACACACAGAGCCTACAATGGCATCACCATAGTCTCTAGGCTATGGTTCAACGAGATGCCCCACTTGACCATAGCTCGCTCGGTTTGACTGCAGCGACCGTGCAAAAAAGTAGGCCCAAAATGAAGCCTGGCCTAATTTTGAGGTGCTTTTGGGTGACAGTGGCAGAACCGTTAAGTTTAGAAACACAATTCAACCACAGGAATGTTCCTAAGGTCCTCCCAATCTGTGCAAACCTTGACCGTGTGGAATTAACCCTTAACAGTGAAAACAGGGTGTTTTCATCTAACAGTTAACAGTGACATCTCTCCCCATAGGAATACATTGCCTGCTCCCTTAACTTCAACCTGAAGCCTATGTGGGTTATGATTGCCATATCAAACTGTCTTCAATAACAATCCATCAGGCCACTATGAGGATTACCTGTGTTGATTCTAAGCTTCCTGGAGCAACCCGGAAGTGGTTAAATTCACCCTGAATTTTTGTTTTTATTTCACAATCTGCAGTTAGGGAAAAACACTGCATTCAACCCTCTATAAACCAGTCAGTTCTTAACGTAAAGACTTGAAACTCAGGATTTTATAAAAGCCTACCCCAATGAGGATATGTGTTTACTTCCTGTGCCAACCGGCAGTGCCTTAAATTGGGGTCATAGGGGCTGTTTCGAAGGGTTAAAAGTTCACATCTTTCCAAAATGTCATATGTGTGATTAGGCAACCATCATGAACTGTAAATCAGTTATTTCTCCCATCAGATGTCCAAGAAAAACACACACACACACACACACACACACACACACACACACACACACACACACACACACACACACACACACAGCCAGGATGGAGTAACACAGTGTGGGGCTTACAGACACACTGAGCATGCAATAGATACCAGCGTACGCACCATCAAATATCTGTCTGACCAAGAGCTCTGAAACTTTAGAAACCTGTTCTAGAGCTTAAATCGGTAGTGCACGGCGAGTTATGTGGCTCTAGAAGGTTCTCAAGCCGAGAAACCGCCTCGTTCATTTGCAATAACTTCAATTCATTTTGAACGTTGTGAAAATGACAACATTTAGAAAAGTCCTAGAATCACAAGACTAGGTCCCTTGAAACCGCCTCGGCCCACAGGATGACACTTGGCATTTGCCATGTTCCGCTTGCAATTCTGTTTTGATGAACTGCCGTCCATTTGAGTGGTATTTGCGATTGTGTATATGGTTCGACCAATGCCAATAAGTTGCCATTCATTTTTGTCCCTTTCATGGGGGTCTTCCCTTACCTTCGTGGTGGAAGTGGACGCTTCAGAAGTGGATGTGGGGGCTGTCCTGTCCCAACGACGAGGTAATCCACAGAAATTGTATCCATGTGCATTTTACTCAAAGAAACTGCCTCTTGCAAAGAGAAACTATGACGTTGGAGATCGGGACCACATGGCGGTGAAGTTGGCATTAGAGGAGTGGAGACACTGGCTGGAGGGCACCAAGGATTTCTCATCCTCACTGACCATCAGAACCTGGAGTACATGCGGACAGCGAGGCGGCTGAACCTGTGCCAAGCAAGGTAGGCCCTTCACTAGAGTCAACTTCACTCTGACATATTGCCCAGCTTCAAAGAACATCAATGCCCTGTCCCATCTCTTCGATTCGGGAGAGGTTCCTGTCCTGACTGCACCCATAATTCCACCCACTTGAGTCGTAGGGTCCATGCTCTGGGACATAGATGTGGACATTCGCCAGGCCCTCGAAAGGGAACCCGCACCTGCTACCTATCCTCCTGAAGCACACCAATGTTCTCACGGGGATAATGGAATGGCTGTGGACCTGGGCATGCACAGCTGTCATCACTGGACATCTAGGTATCACCTGCACAATTCAATCTCTGGAAACTACTGGTGGCCCACCTTGGCACCGGACATCACTCGCTATGTCAACTCCTGTTCCGTATGTGCCCAAACTAAATCTTCTTGGCACGCTCCAGCAGGGAAACTCCTTCCCGTGCCTCAACGTACCTGGTCTCATCTGTCTATTGATTTTTGTCACTGATATCCCCTCTGATTGTTTCACCACCATTTTGGTGGTTGTGGACAGATTCTCTAAATCCTGCTGTTTTAACCCACTCTCTGGTCTCCCTGCCGCTCTCCAGGTTGCTGAGGCACTGTTCCAGGAGGTCTTCTAGCACTGATCTTCCAGAGAAGCAGGGGGTCATCGTCAGTCTCAGTTCTTAGTCTAACAGGCAGGTGGAGAGGATGAACAAAGAGCTGGGGAGGTTCCTGAGGAGTCACTGCCAGGACCGGCAGGGGGAGTGGGCCCAATTCCTTTCCTGGGCAGAGTACGCCCACAATTCATCGCGTCACTCCTCCACCGGGCTGACTGCCTTCCAATGTGTTCTGTGTTCCCTGGACATCGAGGGGAGCCCTGCCTAAGCCATCAGATCCCTCCTGGATTCCTGACGTCATGTGGGCCGGCTCCAGTACCTGGTGGACTGGGAGGAGTACGGTCCAGAGGAGCAGTGTTGGGTCCTGGTGGACGATATTCTAGATCCCGAGATTTCCACCTTCGCTGTCCGGACCGGCCTGCTCCTTGCCCTCGGGGCCGTCCCCCTGGCCGGCATCCCCCTGGACCACCGGTCCTGGCAACCATCATTACACACACCTGCGCCTCATCATTATGCACACCTGAACTTCATCACTATCTTGACTACTTCCCCTTTATCTAGCACTCTGTAGCCTCACTCATCAAGCAGTATTGGTTCTGTTTTCTTGTCCAGACACTTCTTTTGTTTTGTATCTCTCCATGTTTATTATTATTAAACTCACCAACTGCACCTGCTTCCAGACTCCCTGCATCTCTGTTACAGGCATGCAGGTAGAGCAAACTTCTTTAATGGGTTTTTAGTAAAATGTTAACTTTTTGGTCGTTTAGTGTGATTTATGTTTAGTAAAAGAAAATTGAGCATATTTCCAGTATGTTGAGACTTAAATGTGTGCTTAATAACCATAAGCCTTAAAATGACAACCACCAATTGAACAGGGATGGTTTGAAAAAAAAATGAATGTTACATTTTCAAACATAAATTTGGAAAACGTAGATATGCTACTAAACACATGTTACTAAAGTTAATTTTGCAACAGCATAGGGGGTATGTAGCACATATTCCCATCTAGTCAGTCCTGTTGAATTATCATTTTTAAACCAAAAAGAGTAGGTTGATACTATTGATAGACTAAGAAATCTGAAGTGATTAACATTATAATACTTGTGAATTTCTTCACATCAGTGTGTCAATTATTTCCAGGATGCAGTTCCTGGATCAGCTTGGTGAGTCACACTAGACTATGAATACAATTAGTAGGATTACTCCTTTGAGCAACAGCAGAGAGACAAATGTTTGCATTTGGACAATGTGTGCTCAAGATACTGAGCCAATAAAGTGGATTAATCTATTATTAATCTGTTATACATTGCCAGAGTTTGGGATGGCCATGGAGATGCACCTTTTTGTTCTATCAAATCTCACTACTTATAATGAATGTATCTGTAATTATACATTAAAATATACATTACATAAAGAAAAAGCATATATTGAATTGTGGACGCCAGGAGGTGTGTCTGCTGCTTTCGGGATAATGGGGATCCTAATACAATACCAAATGCTTAAACCACTGGAGTGGAGATCCTGCCTGAGATAGATACTGAATGAGGAAGGAAGACACCTCTCCCTGTAATAAAGGAAATCACAGACTATTAAGTAACTTCTCTTGCGCAATATAGATGTGTAGGTCTATAATAAAGGACATTATGAACCCCCTGAGTTTATAATAACAATAGGGGTACACAACTAATCCCAATAATAGAATACTTAATAAAAATAGCTAAATCTGTATGTAAATGCTCATGCTTAATGTACTAAAAACCTCATAAGACAGAATATTCAAGTCTTAAAGTCGTCATTGAGTCATGTTTAACCTGTGGCCCCACCTTTGTGTTAACCTTTAAGGTCCCTCCTCAAATACAGGTGGTTATAAAAACCAGATCCATCCTAAGCACCTCTCTCATATCACCTGTGTAGGACCTGTTCACGACCCACAGGATCACCATGGGGACAACCAAGAATACACCGATATGGAGGCTGATATGCCTGGCACTACTGATCAAATCAACACAAACAGGTTGGTAGAATATTCATTCATTAGCCTAAATCAGAAGGGAAGGTAACTTTCAGATTTGATAATATCTCTCTCTCTATATATATATATATTTAATGTAAAATCTCATTATCAAAAATATTTATGTGTTAGTTATTCAGAAATGTACTAACACACAAAAGTGATTACATGTATTATACATGCATTTTAAAGAATTCGACAGTAGGCATACAGTAGCAGTTTTTACTCAATAATTTACTACGATCATATGATTACATTATTCATTTACGTTTTCATCCTAGTTCTGTTCCTTATACACATTTGTTTATTAAAAAAAAAAGAATTCACCTTTATTTAACCAGGTAGGCTAGTTGAGAACAAGTTCTCATTTACAACTGCAACCTGGCCAAGATAAAGCAAAGCAGTGCGACACAAACAACAACACAGAGTTACACAGGGAAAAAACAAACATACAGTCAATAATACAATAGAGAAAGTCTATATACAGTGTGTGAAAATGAGGTAGGATAAGGCGGTGAGGCAAATAATAGGCCATAGTGGCGAAATTATTACAGTATGGCAAATTAAACACTGGGGTGATAGATGTGCAGAAGATGAGTGTGCAAGTAGCGGTACTGGGGTGCAAAGGAGCAAAATATATTAAATTAATAACAATATGGTGATGAGGTAGTTGGATGGGCTATTTACAGATTGGCTATGTACAGGTGCAGTGATCTGTGAGCTGCTCTGACAGCTGGTGCTTAAAGCTAGTGAGGGAGATATGAGTCTCCAGCTTCAGTGATTTTTGCAGTTTGTTCCAGTCATTGGCAGCAGAGAACTGGAGGGAAAGGCGGCCGAAGGAGGAATTGGTTTTGGGGGTGACCAGTGAAATATACAGTGGGGCAAAAAAGTATTTAGTCAGCCACCAATTGTGCAAGTTCTCCCACTTAAAAAGATGAGAGAGGCCTGTAATTTTCATCATAGGTACACTTCAACTATGACAGACCAAAAAAATCACATTGTAGGATTTTTAATGAATTTATTTGCAAATTATGGTGGAAAATAGGTATTTGGTCAATAACAAAAGTTTATCTCAATACTTTGTTATATACCCTTTGTTGGCAATGACACAGGTCAAACGTTTTCTGTAAGTCTTCACAAGGTTTTCACACACTGTTGCTGGTATTTTGGCCCATTCCTCCATGCAGATCTCCTCTAGAGCAGTGATGTTTTGGGGCTGTCGCTGGGCAACACGGACTTTCAACTCCCTCCAAAGTTTTTCTATGGGGTTGAGATCTGGAGACTGGCTGGGCCACTCCAGGACCTTGAAATGCTTCTTACGAAGCCACTCCTTCGTTGCCCGGGCGGTGTGTTTGGGATCATTGTCATGCTGAAAGACCCAGCCACATTTCATCTTCAATGCCCTTGCTGATGGAAGGAGGTTTTCACTCAAAATCTCACGATACATGGCCCCATTCATTCTTTCCTTTACACGGATCAGTCGTCCTGGTCCCTTTGCAGACAAACAGCCGGGGAGCATGATGTTTCCACCCCCATGCTTCACAGTAGGTATGGTGTTCTTTGGATGCAACTCAGCATTCTTTGTCCTCCAAACACGACGAGTTGAGTTTTTACCAAAAAGTTATATTTTGGTTTCATCTGACCATATGACATTCTCCCAATTCTCTTCTGGATCATCCAAATGCTCTATAGAAAACTTCAGACAGGCCTGGACATGTACTGGCTTAAGCAGGGGGACACATCTGGCACTGCAGGATTTGAGTCCCTGGCGGTGTAGTGTGTTACTGATGGTAGGCTTTGTTACTTTGGTCCCAGCTCTCTGCAGGTCATTCACTAGGTCCCCCCGTGTGCTTCTGGGATTTTTGCTCACCGTTCTTGTGATCATTTTGACCCCACGGGGTGAGATCTTGCGTGGAGCCCCAGATCGAGGGAGATTATCAGTGGTCTTGTATGTCTTCCATTTCATAATAATTGCTCCCACAGTTGATTTCTTCAAACCAAGCTGCTTACCTATTGCAGATTCAGTCTTCCCAGCCTGGTGCAGGTCTACAATTTTGTTTCTGGTGTCCTTTGACAGCTCTTTGGTCATGGCCATAGTGGAGTTTGGAGTGTGACTGTTTGAGGTTGTGGACAGGTGTCTTTTATACTGATAACAAGTTCAAACAGGTGCCATTAATACAGGTAACGAGTGGAGGACAGAGGAGCCTCTTAAAGAAGAAGTTACAGGTCTGTGAGAGACAGAAATCTTGCTTGTTTGTAGGTGACCAAATACTTATTTTCCACCATCATTTGCAAATAAATTCATAAAAAATCCTACAATGTGATTTTCTGGATTTTTTTTTCATTTTGTCTGTCATAGTTGATGTGTACCTATGATGAAAATTACAGGCCTCTCTCATCTTTTTAAGTGGGAGAACTTGCACAATTTGTGGCTGACTAAATACTTTTTTTCACCACTGTACCTGATGGAGCGCGTGCTGCGGGTGGGTGCTGCTATGGTGACCAGTAAGCTGAGGTAAGGCGGGACTTTACCTAGCTACGACTTATAGATGACCTGGAGCCAGTGGGTTTGGCGACGGATATGAAGCGAGGGCCAGCCAACGAGAGCATATAGGTCACAGTGGTGAGTAGTATATGGGGCTTAGGTGACAAAATGGATGGCACTATGATAGACTGCATCCAATTTGCTGAGTAGAGTGTTGGAGGCTATTTTGCAAATTACATCGCCGAAGTCAAGGATTGGTAGGATAGTCAGTTTTACTAGGGTATGTTTGGCAGCATGAGTGAAGGATGCTTTGTTGCGAAATAGGAAGCCGTTTGTAGATTTAATTTTGGATTGGAGATGCTTAATGTGAGTCTGGAAGGAGAGTTTACAGTCTAACATGACACCCAGGTATTTGTAGTTGTCCACATATTCTAAGTCAGAACCGTCCAGAGTAGTGATGCTGGACGGGAGGGTAGGTGTGGGCAGCGATCGGTTGAAAAGCATGCATTTAGTTTTGCTTACATTTAAGAGCAGTTGGAGGCCACGGAAGGAGAGTTGTATGGCATTGAAGCTCATCTGGAGGTTGTTAACACAGTGTCCAAAGAAGGGCCAGAAGTATACAGAATGGTGTCGTCTGCGTAGAGGTGGATCAGAGAATCACCAGCCGAAAGAGCGACATCATTGATGTATACAGAGAAAAGAGTCGGCCCGAGGATTGAACCCTGTGACACACCCATAGAGACTGCCTGAGGTCCGGACAACAGGCCCTCCGATTTGACACACTGAACTCTGTCAGAGAAGTAGTTGGTGAACCAGGCGAGACAGTCATTTGAGAAATCAAGGCTGTTGAGTCTGCTGATAAGAATGTGGTGATTGACAGAGTTGAAAGCCTTGGCCAGGTCGATGAATACAGCTGCAAAGTATTGTCTCTTATCGATGGCGGTTATGATGTCGTTTAGGACCTTGAGCATGGCTGAGGTGCACCCATGACCAGCTCGGAAACTAGATTGCATAGCGGAGAAGGTACGGTGGGATTCGAGATGGTCGGTGATCTGTTTGTTAACTTGACTTTTGAAGACCTTAGAAAGGTAGGGTAGGATAGATATAGGTCTAGCAGTTTGGGTCTAAAGTGTCTCCCCCTTTGAAGAGGGGGATGACCGCGGCAGCTTTCCAATCTTTGGGGATCTCAGACGACACGAAAGACAGGTTGAATAGGCTAGTAATAGGGGTTGCAACAATTTGGGCTGATAATTTTAGGAAGAGAGGGTCCAGATTGTCTAGCCCGGCTGATTTGTAGGGGTCCAGATTTTGCAGCTCTTTCAGAACATCAGCAATCTTGATTTGGGTGAAGGAGAAATGGGGAAGGCTTGGGCAAGTTGCAGTGAGGGGTGCAGGGCTGTTGACCGGGGTAGTGGTAGCCAGGTGGAAAGCATGGCCAGCCATAGAAAAATGCTTATTGAAATTCTCAATTATCGCGGCATTATTGGTGGTGACAGTGTTTCCTAGCCTCAGTGCATGAGATTGTTTATGAGATTGTTTCCATCTAAATTTGAAAATGTTACACATTTGTGGTGAAAAATCTATAACCTTTTAGAAATCTTTATCATTAGTGATTGTTATCAAGAGTGGTTGTAGCATAAAGCACTCCCCCCACTGGGTGTGTGTTTGTGCTTTAGATTTTGTTTGTTGATCAGGAACAAAAACAAGAACAGAATACAGACAAAACTCAAGTGTATATCTTTAAAATAACAGTTGTGGTAAGTATGTCAAATGTCTGATATTACTGAAATAATACTGAAAGGAAACATCTGATGCCTAAATATGTAAAATAGGAACTGAACATTCGTCGGAATTCAATGTGTTTAGTTTACAAAGCAGATGACACTTGATTAAGGAATCTTCAGGTTTGTTTTATTTGTCGGATGACCTGTCAGCCAGGGCTGAGCTTTCCAAAAGCTTTGATCACACCTATGCAATTCATAGAGCATCAAAGTACTGTGGTTCAGGCACAGAAGACTCCGCGAACACAGGAACATTCCCTTTAAAATTAAATTGCACGATAGCACTGAACTTCGGCGATACGGATTGAATGGAGCCTTAGGTTCGCTGTCAATATTGAATGGGTCACATCATGCCTCAAATGTCCCTTTGTCTAGACATACTGCTGTGCAAATCAAATACACTTCTAAAAGCGCAGTGCAACAATCTATATCTGCAATGATTGAATTCCATCCGGAATGTTCATATAACACTGTAAAATACTCATGAATTGCTTTTTTTCAGTGAACCCCACAACAAGTGTAACAATCATCCCGACAATGATCACAACGATATCCACACTTTCAGGTAAATCTCTGACAGAATGCACACTGAATAAATGACTGGGTATCCATCAATACGCTAAGAAGGAACTGACGTTTGTATTCCTTGTCCCTCAGGATTGAATGCCTCACACAATGACCAGGTCTGCAGCACATGGGGTAACTACCATTTTAAGACTTTTGACGGGGACTTTTTCCAGCTCCCCTCCACCTGCAACCATGTTGTGACCTCACTGTGTAAGAGCAGCTATGAGGCTTTCAACATCCAGATGAGGCGGCAGGTGGTGGACAACCAGCCCACCATTAGCAAGATTACCATGAAGCTGGATGGTGTAGTGGTGGAGCTATCCAAGGGTGTTGTTGTGGTCAATGGGCAGACGTGAGTTTCCCTGTCATTTGACTGATTCGCCATTCTGCAAGCACCTCTCTTGAGGATTTTATGTGCTACATTCCGGAATGTAATAATAATTATAATCATAATGTATTGGATGACCTTTAAACATCTTCTTCCTCCTGAAGGGTGACCCTGCCGTTCAGCTTGTCTGGAGTCAGCATCGTGAAGACTACATCCAATGTGAAGGTCGTAGCCAAACTGGGGCTGGTTGCTGTTTGGAACAAGGATGACTCCCTAATGGTAAAATACCTGCATTTCTAATTTCCCTCTTCAATGGTTGATTAGTTAATAATGTTACATTTTTCTTTAGATTAAAAGCATAACATCTTTGTAATCATTGGCAATGATCAGCAGTTGATCGTGAGTGAGAAACACCTATTTTTGGCTGCACATTGTTGGTTGAAGCACTGTCTACTCCCCTCCTAAAATATTAATATTGAAAGGCAGAATTAGCTGAAGAACGAGGATGAATTAAACTGGATATGTGAAGATGTATAGGCTATACACACACAGGCTAAAGTTCCAATGTTTATTTGATGAAGTGTTTGCAAATATTTGTTGATTTGAATTACATTTTCTGTCACTCCCTAATATAAGACAAACAAAAAGATAGGTTATAAACATGGAGGATAGCCAAGACTGAACACGTGAATGGTGCTGAACAGGATGAGATTTTGTGGACAAAACACATTGTATCTGGTCATTCTACAGATTGAAATGAATGAGAAGTACAGAAACCAGACCTGCGGACTCTGTGGTGACTTCAATGAAGTCCAAACATATAACGAGTTCATCATCAATGGTAAAATAATTTCAGAAATCTCCAAAACTGAAATGTAACTACATTACATACTGTAGGTGGAAAAGCAAATGTTCAATGTCTGTGTTGTTGCAGGTGGGAAACTCTCTAGCTCTGACTATGGAAACCTCTGGAAACTGGATGGCCCTCTGGAAGTCTGTGAGGAGCCTACGCTAACTTCTGTGGAGAGTTGTGGAGATGAGGTATTCCAATTCAAACCACAGAAGAAGAGTACAAAACAATGTTAATAGAAGTTAGAAATAGCAATTAATCCATGTGATCCAACAAATGTTTTCTATATGGTAACCTTTTGTGGTTTGTCTCTGTAGGAATTTTGTCAGCAGCTGTTCTCCAGTGCAGCTTTCAGTAGCTGTGCTAATTATTTGGACATGGACGCCTTTGTCGAGACCTGCCTTGCAGACCTGTGCCACTGTGATAACAGCACCAACTCCTTCTGCCTGTGCAACACCATCTCAGAGTACTCCCGTCAGTGTGTTCATGCAGGGGGGAAGCCCCAGCAATGGAGGACTAAACAGTTCTGCTGTAAGCATGCAGATACTCTTCAACATGCCCACCAAACACTAAATGATCATGTTCACAATCTATTTTAAGGAAACAGTTAATCACAATGTTTATTTTCTCAGATAAGACATGCCTCTACAACATGGAGTACCAGGAATGTGGAAGCCCCTGTGTTGACACCTGCTCCAACCCAGAGGCCAGCCAGATGTGTGAAGACCACTGTACAGATGGCTGCTTCTGTCCTCTAGGTACCA
Organism: Salmo salar; assembly: GCF_965601325.2. NCBI lineage: Eukaryota > Metazoa > Chordata > Actinopteri > Salmoniformes > Salmonidae > Salmo > Salmo salar. Next base: position 24,703,228 of record NC_138316.1, on the reverse strand, counting down.
CACAGGTTCAACTCAAATCAAATCAAATGTATTTATAAAGCTTACATCAGCTGATATCTCAAAGTGCTGTACAGAAACCCAGCCTAAAACCCCAAACAGCAAGCAATGCAGGTGTAGAAGCACGGTGGCTAGGAAAAACTCCCTAGAAAGGCCAGAACCTAGGAAGAAACCTAGAGAGGAAGCAGGCTATGAGGGGCGGCCTGTCCTCTTCTGGCTGTGCCGGGTGGAGATTATAACAGAACATGGCCAAGATGTTCAAATGTTCATAGATGACCAGCAGGGTCAAATAATAATAATCACAGTGGTTGTCGAGGGTGCAACAGGTCAGCACCTCAGGAGTAAATGTCAGTTGGCTTTTCATAGACGATCATTCAGAGTATCTCTACTGCTCCTGCTGTCTCTAGAGAGTTGAAAACAGCAGGTCTGGGACAGGTAGCACGTCCGGTGAACAGGTCAGTGTTCCATAGCCACAGGCAGAACAGTTGAAACTGGATCAGCAGCACGGCCAGGTGTACTGGGGACAGCAAGGAGTCATCAGGCCAGGTAGTCCTGAGGCATGGTCGTAGGGCTCAGGTCCTCCGAGATAGAGACAGAAAGAAAGAGAGAATTGGAGAGCATACTTAAATTCACACAGGACACCGGATAAGACAGGAGAAATACTCCAGATATAACAGACTGACCCTAGCCCCCCGACACATAAACTACTACAGCATAAATACTGGAGGCTGAGACAGGTGGGGTCGGGAGACACTGTGGCCCCACCCAACGATACCTCCGGACAGGGCCAAACAGGCAGGATATAACCCCACCCACTTTGCCAATGCACAGCCCCCACACCACTACAACTCTGTTGTACAAGTTAACCTAAAGCACATCATGAAAACACCACACCTTTACCCATTATGCCTTTTATGTCAATGTGTGCAAAGTATCTGAATAAGGTGACAAAGGAAGGAGTAAATAATGGATGTTTTTCTCAGTTACTTCCTGGAGTCAGTGCAGTTCTCTGTGTAAAGTAAACATTAGAATAACACTCCTTACTGAATGCAGTTTTAGCAATCTCTTAAAGGAATACTTTTCTGTCAGGAACTAAAATCTTTCTGAATGTTGTCTTAAAATTATGCCTGATCTCTCACCAAATAGGTACTGTTTTTGATGATGTCAGCAACAGTGGCTGTATTCCATTGAGCGAATGCCTCTGTGTCCACAATGGACAAGTATCCAAATCTGGAGAGTCTTACACCAGCAACTGTAAAGAATGGTAGGCCAAGTACATCATCTGATTTAAACATCACATATCCCATGCCTCATTTTCATGAATCATGCCAAACTCTACAGTGTGATTATTAAAACTGTATGCATGTAAATATTTCTAAAATACTATATGAATGCAGTTGTGAGATGAGCCTGTAAATGTTCCCTTTAGCACCTGTGCTGGTGGTCAGTGGGCCTGTACAGACAAGGACTGTCCTGGGACCTGCTCTGTGGAGGGAGGATCCCACATCAACACCTATGATGGGAAAGCCTACACCTTCCATGGGGACTGCTCTTATGTTCTGACCAAGGTCAGTTCATGTGGTGCAGTATAGCAAAGCAAGTAGAAACTAGTAGAAAACATTCAATAGAACTTTTCAGTGCAAAGGTGAGGTAAAATAGCTTTTCCTCAAGCCATACGTTGACGTAGACGTGTCCAAAGGGGTCAATCTTTAAGTGAGTCATTCTCATTTCATGTTTTTACCTTCAAACTCATGCTGGTTTTCTTTCAGCAATGCAATGGAACTGAATTCACCGTGCTGGGAGATATTGTGAAGTGTGGGTTGACTGACACTGAGACGTGCATGAGGGCTGTTACCCTAGCCCTCTCCAGCAGATCCACTGTAAGGCAACTCTCCAAATACTTTTCAGACCAAATAATACAGGGACCTGTCAACTCATTTTCAAACAAAACCGCTTCTTTAAGATAATTATACTAGTTTGCAAATAAATGTCCCTCAAACTTTTTGTCTAAACACACAATAACCTTATTTAAAATTGCCCTGATTTGGCAAATATTGCTGGGATATTTGCAATCTCATAAAATGCTTATGTATGGAAACAAATGAGAATTTAATAAAATATATTATCTTATCTAATTCACAGGTGATCCGAGTCCTGTCAAGTGGAAGTGTTTTTGTAAATCAGATTCTTTCTCAGCTCCCGCTCTATACAGGTGAGATAATCCATTGTAATGCCAAATTAAATTGTAGTGTGGATCAGTGCATGAACTCCATATCATTTATATTCACTAGATGAAGCCTTAATGGTGTCCCTCTATTTATTTAATGTATTGCAGCTGAAGTGACCGTCTTCAAGCCCTCCTCATTCTACATTGTTATCCAGACAACTCTTGGAGTTCAACTTCAGATCCAGCTTTCACCAGTTATGCAGATGTACATAACTACCATCTCATCCTACAAAGGAACAACCTGTGGTATGCTTCAGATTCATCCACCAGTTTCATACCTTTTTCTTCAGTATATCTGTTAATACAAATCTAATAACATCATATGGCTTCAATTATTTTCCACAGGCCTTTGCGGAAACTACAATGACGTTCAGGCAGATGAGTTCAGAGTCATCAGTGGATTGGTGGAGGGCACAGCTGTAGCTTTTGCCAACACATGGAAGACCATGTCTAGCTGCCCTGATGTCAAGACTAGCTTTGAAAACCCTTGCAGTTTGAGCATCGAAAATGGTACGTATTTAATAAGCCTACAGATTAATCACTTGTTGAATGATTATAACAAAGTTATATAAGATAGTATATGCGTATGTGGAAATGATGATTGTCTTTTTCACAGAGAAATATGCCCAGCACTGGTGTTCCATGTTATCAGATCCTAAAGGAGTGTTCTCCCCTTGCCATTCTGAAATAAGACCTGACACCTACAAAACCGTAAGTTAGTTAAGAAGGATACGATCGCAAAGTAAAACCATTAAACTCTTATGTGATGAGGTTATAGTCTTGACACACTTTGACTCTTTTTCCAACAGAACTGTATGTATGACAGCTGTAACTGTGAGAAGAGTGAGGACTGCATGTGTGCTGCCGTCTCCTCTTATGTCCATGCTTGTGCTGCCAAGGGTATCCAGCTCAGCAGTTGGAGAGACACTATCTGCAGTGAGTAGGCCGCACGGCACCATGGAGACCTCTCGCAATGTGTCATTATAATGAGTGCTGAAAATTGATTAGAATAGAATGATTTTACTGAAACAACAACAGTAGGTACAAAGTACAAATAACCTGAAGAAATAACTGCACAAATACAAAGATATAAGGAAACCAATATCTTGCTAATACTACTCATATCTAATGACTTTTCACAGATAAATTCGCCACCTGTCCCAGTCAAACAGTTTATACCTACAACATGACCAGTTGCGGACGCACCTGCCGCTCCCTGAGCATGACAGACCAATCTTGCCAGGTGGAGTTTGTTCCGGTGGATGGCTGTGGCTGTGCAGAGGGCACCTACATGGACGAGGCTGGCCAGTGTGTTGCCCCCACCAATTGTCCCTGCTATGACAAGGGCTCGGTGGTCCCTGCAGGAGAGACTATCAGCAGAGACGGTGCCACCTGGTAAGCACCTCCCTCATACATATAAAGCTAGGAGACCAAAATAAATACAAATGAAACTTCATGGATATATTCAAAACTGTGTATTAAATTATGTCATAATGATATTTGCTGTTGATTTGATTATCTTACTAACTATAACTATTAATACTGTAACTATTTTATAGTACTTGCAGACAAGGGACACTGAGTTGCACTGGGGGAGCAAGACTATTTAGTAAGTTTTATGATCTTTTATTACAATTTATTCATTTAATTAATTTATTAATAAAATATATGGCTCAATATGATTTAACCCTTTACATGCATCCTTCACAAAACAGGTACATTTGAAATGAACCAAGAGGATTCAAGCAATTCATGTAAGACAATGTGATTAGTTATGATGATGAATGTGGATATTTCTGGATATATGATAATTATATTCTGCTTGTTTGAGAATTGAAAATAGTTTTTTTTACTTGTATTCTCATATATCCCCAGTATGCACACTGCCAATGGTTTTCTTCAACTGCTCAACTGCACCTCCAGGAGCTTCAGGTTCTGAGTGTCAGAAGAGCTGCAAAACTCTGGATATGACCTGTGTGAGTCCCTCATTCTGTCTAAATGGGATTGTCACATACTGTCACTATTATACTGAGTTTTGTGTTGACTGAACAAAAACTTTTGAGAATCTCAATTATGTCAAATACCCACCCCCCTCCTCCCCCGGTGTACAAAAACATAGTCCATATCTCTTTAATTTGCCATGACTTATGTATGCATTTTGTTAAATCCCTTTAGATCAGCACAGAGTGCACATCAGGTTGTATGTGCCCCACCGGACTGGTGTCTGATGGGAACGGAGACTGCATCAAGGAGGAACTTTGTCCTTGTTCTCACAATGGAGCTACTTACCAAGCTGGAGAGACTCTTAAGGTTGACTGCAATACATGGTATGCCTGTTTTGTGTCTTACACCTCAGGGGGGAGAAAACATAAAGAACACATACTTACAAATAACGAAAAAAATGTCAGGCAATTTTTGTGACATTATGTGTGTGTTGTTCACAGTACTTGCAAGGACAGACAATGGCAGTGTACCACACATCTTTGTGATGGAGTTTGTGCAATCTACGGAGAGGGTCACTATATCACCTTTGATGAGAAAAGGTTCAACTTTAATGGAAACTGTGAATACACTCTCATTCAGGTTTGTGTCTCTTTATTTGGTAGAATTGTATCAGCATTGAAAAGTGTGAATTTTAAACATATTAAGAATATTTTCCTTTCGCACAGGACTACTGTGGCAATACTAATGGCAGTGGCAGCTTCAGAGTTCTCACTGAGAACGTTCCTTGTGGAACTAAAGGCACCACCTGCTCCAAGACCATCAAGCTCTTCCTGGGGGTAATGAGCAACTTGACTTCACACAATACTGTACATTCCATCCCTCGTGTAAAGAACAATCAACAAATCATCAACCAAACATCAAGTTGAGATCCGATTTCAGACCAAGTTATGTATGAAAACATATTTTCCTTCTTCAGACCAGTGAGCTCCTATTGGCAGATGGGACCGCTCAAGTTGTCAGGAGTACTCCAGAAGAGCAGTTTCCTAAACAGATCAGCCTTCTGGGGAATTATCTGGTTATTGAAGTCAAAAGTGGTCTAATCCTCATGTGGGACAAGAAGACCAGTCTCTTTATCAAGCTGAGTCCACAATACCAGGTACATTAAGATACTCTGATGAAGAAATGAGTTCAGGATTCAGTCAAAACTGATATTACCGAGACTTTTGTATAACCCTGCCAAGTCAATCATTTTAATTCATGATCTCTTTTCTTCAGGGGCAAGTGTGTGGTCTGTGTGGAAACTATGATGGCAACGCAAACAATGACTTCACCACTAGAGCCCAGGCGACAGTTGTTGATCCGGTGGAATTTGGAAACAGCTGGAAAGTTTCATCAAGCTGCCCAAGTGTATCCGCTGTAGTGCACCCATGTACCTCCAACCCGTACAGAGCGTCTTGGGCCCAGAAACAATGCAGCATCATTAAGAGCGATGTCTTCACAGCCTGCCAGAACCAGGTATGGATATGTTCAACTAGGATATACTACTAGTAAGATATGTGGATTTGTCTTTTGAGGACAAAGAAATGTACTTCACCGTGCAACTTCTGTATATCTTACAACACATTGCTGTGCTTTTAAGGTGGACCCCTCTCCTTACTACGATGCTTGTGTGAGAGACTCATGTGCTTGTGACAGTGGTGGAGACTGTGAGTGCTTCTGTACAGCAGTGGCAGCTTATGCAAAGGCCTGCAATGAAGCTGGAGCATGCGTAGCCTGGAGAACCCCTCGAATTTGCCGTAAGTTTCTTCACAATCAACAGTGAAGTCTGAGCTGAGTAAAATCAAGGTTGAATTGAAAAATGTTTAATTCTGGTCTGGAACGTGATTTTCAACTACATTAAGGCGCTTGTCAATTCAATTCTGGACCAGGTTGACACATTATCATATAGGACAGTTTATCATGGAAAGGGATCATTGTTCTAGTTCAATTAATGAAAACGTTTTTGTCCACCATATTTTGTCCACCACATACAGCACTGTTCTGTGATTACTACAACCCCACTGGAGAATGTGAGTGGCACTACAAGGCATGTGGAGCTCAGTGTATGAAGACCTGCAGAAACCCTTCCGGAGACTGTTCTAGTTTAATTCCAGCATTGGAAGGTAGGGATATGACCGTCTAACTCATATTTTGTCTCATTTTGTATATTATTTCTGAATAACAATTGCAATTGGAACTGACCCCGACAATGGTTATAAATATACATGCTGTGTGTCTGAGCAGCCTCAGGCTACATTTACACTGACTACTGTTATCCTTAACAACACTTGACCTTTTGTAACCTCTTGGCTATTATGCTTATTACAGGCTGCTATCCTAACTGTCCTGCGGCACAACCTTACTTCAATGAGGAGACAATGAAGTGTGTGGTGAGGGAACAATGTGGCTGCTTTGACTATGAAGGAAACCAATACACCAATGGACAGAATGTTCCGGCACCAAATTGTGAAAGATGGTATGTTAAAATCATTCAATTCACAGTACCTGTGCTATTTCAGAGCATATTCTGAATGTTCGAACTGTGAAAGTACCAGTTATTCTGTGTTATATTAATTCTGGGGAAGAGGTTAGGGGTTTGGCTAAGATTGGAAGGGTCATGCTAGTTTTTCCATAGTGATGCCAATTATGGTTGTATGACAATCTGAAAACGTGCCCTGCTCCCCATGGATTTCACAACTTACTTTATTACCAAGTCCTGACTAGTCGTACCTCTTTACTAGTATTTTGAACAAAACATTTATATCTATTTAATTTGAACCTGTGAATAATTTCAATGTTTAACAAATGTTTCTTCTTTTTAAGCACCTGCACAATGACTGGAGTGAGCTGCAGTTATGATGTAAATGGTAAGGATGACATCATCAAATTAAACTAACATAGTTAGCAATGACCAAAGCAACATTGATTGAATCTAATTGTAAAATACTTTCCCCTTTGTAGTTTGTACATGCTTGCATAATGGTAAACAACACCCATATGGAGCAACCCTCTACAATACAACAGATGGGATTGGTAACTGCATTGTTGCAGTTTGCGCCGCGAACGGAACCATTACCAGGAACATTTCCCCTTGTCAAGTGACCACAACTCCAGTACCAACTACAACTTCCCCTCTGACCACAACAACTGTCCATGCAACTACAACACAGGCCTCTACGACAACACTAAAGCCCACAACTGTCTTCCACTTTTCAACACCTGGTAAGCAGAGAAACTCTTCAATGAATGATTAAAGTCCAGCCACATGTTTTCTAAATACCATAGTTATAAATGGCAATCTTGATGGCAATTAATATCAATTGGTATGTAAGGTGTTAGTAAATGTATTCTCGAAGTCCAAAAAGTTGGCCCCGGACCCGAATGGACCCGAGGACAATCAAACTCGGACACGAACGCAAACAAGAACAATTATACACAAACCCAACGACAACCAGACCTGGGTCTCGGTCAAACCCGATTAGACCCGAGTGTCAGACAAATTACGTTTATCAGCCAAGTTTCTACACTGTTTAACAAAAAGGATTATATGTTGCCTTCGATAAGTATGAAAATAAACCTTATTAGCGTAAATTAAATATGCTATAGGCTATGCAGAGCTTTGATTGGGTCCACTCAGGTTTATCAGCTGTACTTACAAAGACCCGAGAGCTAATGACAATAAAACAGGAATCGACCCAAACCAGGGTAAACGAGACCCCAGCAGCTAGGGTCACGGGTGGGGTCTCGAGTATTTGGGTTTGGATGGACCCGTGAAGACCTTAAGGTGGTAATGATTAGTTAAGATTAATTCATATGTTAAACTTAAGAATTGTAAATGTAAGCTATTTGGTAAATTAAAATGTAATTTTTCAGGCCAAGTAAACTAAAGATATATCTTTTTCAAAAACAGAACCAACATCTACTTCAACTTGGTCTTCCACAACAATGGAGTTGACACCTAAAATCACCACAAGTTCATCATTAAATCCTTCAACTACATCATCAGGATCAAGTACAGTCACAATTCCCAACCCGACAACTGTAACTACAACAAATGTGGTACCCTCAACAAGTGGAGAAGTAGCTACATCGACCACAGCTGAGACTTCAACAAAGGAAGACACCACAAATGAGACGATCACATCTATAAAGCCACCTAAAGAAGTCACCACCGGCCCAACAACCACTTCCACCACTGTAATTGTTGAAACCTCTACCTCAACATCACAACCCAAAACAACAGGTGAAGAAACAACAGTTCCAGTAGTGATCACATCCAATCCCACTACTTTAACATCAACTACAATTGTACCCACAACAACTACACCTACCACAGGTGGACCTACAATTGAGGAAACCACAACTGAGAGTATTCTACCTACATCCACAAAGCCACCCAAAGAAGTCACCACAGGCCAAACAACCACTTCCACCACTGTAATTGTTGAAACCTCTACCTCAACATCTCAGCCCATAACAACAGGTGAAGAAACAACAGGGCCAGTTGTCATAACTTCCAGTCCCTCTACTTTAACAACAACAACAATTGTACCCACAACAACTACACCTAACACAGCTGGAACTACAACAGTTGAAGAAACCACAATTGAGACAAGTCCATCTACATCCACAAAGCCACCCAAAGAAGTCACCACCGGCCCAACAACCACTTCCACCACTGTAATTGTTGAAACCTCTACCTCAACATCACAACCCAAAACAACAGGTGAAGAAACAACAGGACCAGTTGTCATAACTTCCATTCCCTCTACTTTAACAACATCTACACTTGCACCCACAACAACTACACCTACCACAGGTGGAACAACAACAGCTGAAGAAACCACAACTGAAACAAGTCCATCTACATCCACAAAGCCACCTAAAAAAGTCACCACCGGCCCAACAACCACTTCCACCACTGTAATTTTTGAAACCTCTACCTCAACATCTCAGCCTATAACTACAGGTGAAGAAACAACAGGTTCAGTAGTGATCACATCCAATCCCACTACTTTAACAACAACTACAATTGTACCCACAACAACTACACCTACCACAGCTGGAACGACAACAGTTGAAGAAACCACAATTGAGACAAGTCCATCTACATCCACAAAGCCACCAATAGAAGTCACCACCAGCCCAACATCCACTTCCACCACTGTAATTGTTGAAACCTCTACCTCAACATCTCAGCCCATAACAACAGGTGAAGAAACAACAGTTCCATTAGTGATCACATCCAATCCCACTACTTTAACAACAACTACAATTGTACCCACAACAACTACACCTACCACAGGTGGACCTACAATTGAGGAAACCACAACTGAGAGTATTCCATCTACATCCACAAAGCCAGCCAAAGAAGTCTCCACCAGCCCAACAACCACTTCCACCACTGTAATTGTTGAAACCTCTACCTCAACATCACAACCCAAAACAACAGGTGAAGAAACAACAGGGCCAGTTGTCATAACTTCCAGTCCCTCTACTTTAACAACAACAACAATTGTACCCACAACAACTACACCTACCACAGCTGGAACTACAACAGTTGAAGAAACCACAATTGAGACAAGTCCATCTACATCCACAAAGCCACCTAAAGAAGTAACCACCGTCCCAACAACCACTTCCACCACTGTAATTGTTGAAACCTCTACCTCAACATCTCAGCCCATAACAACAGGTGAAGAAACAATAGGTCCAGTAGTGATCACATCCAATCCCACTACTTTAACAACAACTACAATTGTACCCACAACAACTACACCTACCACAGGTGGACCTACAATTGAGGAAACCACAACTGAGAGTATTCCATCTACATCCACAAAGCCACCCAAAGAAGTCACCACCAGCCCAACAACCACTTACACCACTGTAATTGTTGAAACATCTACCTCAACATCACAACCCAAAACAACAGGTGAAGAAACAACAGGGCCAGTTGTCATAACATCCAATCCCACTACTTTAACATCAACTACAATTGTACCCACAACAACTACACCTACCACAGGTGGACCTACAATTGAGGAAACCACAACTGAGAGTATTCCATCTACATCCACAAAGCCACCCAAAGAAGTCACCACCAGCCCAACAACCACTTCCACCACTGTAATTGTTGAAACCTCTACCTCAACATCACAACCCAAAACAACAGGTGAAGAAACAACAAGGCCAGTTGTCATAACTTCCAGTCCCTCTACTTTAACAACAACAACAATTGTACCCACAACAACTACACCTACCACAGCTGGAACTACAACAGTTGAAGAAACCACAATTGAGACAAGTCCATCTACATCCACAAAGCCACCTAAAGAAGTAACCACCGGCCCAACAACCACTTCCACCACTGTAATTGTTGAAACCTCTACCTCAACATCTCAGCCCATAACAACAGGTGAAGAAACAACAGGTCCAGTAGTGATCACATCCAATCCCACTACTTTAACAACAACAACAATTGTACCCACAACAACTACACCTACCACAGCTGGAACTACAACAGTTGAAGAAACCACAATTGAGACAAGTCCATCTACATCCACAAAGCCACCTAAAGAAGTCACCACTGGCCCAACAACCACTTCCACCACTGTAATTGTTGAAACCTCTACCTCAACATCACAACCCAAAACAACAGGTGAAGAAACAACAGGGCCAGTTGTCATAACATCCAATCCCACTACATTAACATCAACTACAATTGTACCCACAACAACTACACCTACCACAGGTGGACCTACAATTGAGGAAACCACAACTGAGAGTATTCCATCTACATCCACAAAGCCACCCAAAAAAGTCACCACAGGCCAAACAACCACTTCCACCACTGTAATTGTTGAAACCTCTACCTCAACATCTCAGCCCATAACAACAGGTGAAGAAACAACAGGGCCAGTTGTCATAACTTCCAGTCCCTCTACTTTAACAACATCTACACTTGCACCCACAACAACTACACCTACCACAGCTGGAACTACAACAGTTGAAGAAACCACAATTGAGACAAGTCCATCTACATCCACAAAGCCACCAATAGAAGTCACCACCAGCCCAACATCCACTTCCACCACTGTAATTGTTGAAACCTCTACCTCAACATCTCAGCCCATAACAACAGGTGAAGAAACAACAGTTCCATTAGTGATCACATCCAATCCCACTACTTTAACAACAACTACAATTTTACCCACAACAACTACACCTACCACAGGTGGACCTACAATTGAGGAAACCACAACTGAGAGTATTCCATCTACATCCACAAAGCCAGCCAAAGAAGTCACCACCAGCCCAACAACCACTTCCACCACTGTAATTGTTGAAACCTCTACCTCAACATCACAACCCAAAACAACAGGTGAAGAAACAACAGGGCCAGTTGTCATAACTTCCAGTCCCTCTACTTTAACAACAACAACAATTGTACCCACAACAACTACACCTACCACAGCTGGAACTACAACAGTTGAAGAAACCACAATTGAGACAAGTCCATCTACATCCACAAAGCCACCTAAAGAAGTAACCACCGGCCCAACAACCACTTCCACCACTGTAATTGTTGAAACCTCTACCTCAACATCTCAGCCCATAACAACAGGTGAAGAAACAACAGGTCCAGTAGTGATCACATCCAATCCCACTACTTTAACAACAACTACAATTGTACCCACAACAACTACACCTACCACAGGTGGACCTACAATTGAGGAAACCACAACTGAGAGTATTCCATCTACATCCACAAAGCCACCCAAAGAAGTCACCACCAGCCCAACAACCACTTCCACCACTGTAATTGTTGAAACATCTACCTCAACATCACAACCCAAAACAACAGGTGAAGAAACAACAGGGCCAGTTGTCATAACATCCAATCCCACTACTTTAACATCAACTACAATTGTACCCACAACAACTACACCTACCACAGGTGGACCTACAATTGAGGAAACCACAACTGAGAGTATTCCATCTACATCCACAAAGCCACCCAAAGAAGTCACCACAGGCCAAACAACCACTTCCACCACTGTAATTGTTGAAACCTCTACCTCAACATCTCAGCCCATAACAACAGGTGAAGAAACAACAGGGCCAGTTGTCATAACTTCCAGTCCCTCTACTTTAACAACATCTACACTTGCACCCACAACAACTACACCTACCACAGCTGGAACTACAACAGTTGAAGAAACCACAATTGAGACAAGTCCATCTACATCCACAAAGCCACCAATAGAAGTCACCACCAGCCCAACATCCACTTCCACCACTGTAATTGTTGAAACCTCTACCTCAACATCTCAGCCCATAACAACAGGTGAAGAAACTACAGTTCCAGTAGTGATCACATCCAATCCCACTACTTTAACAACAACAACAATTGTACCCACAACAACTACACCTACCACAGCTGGAACTACAACAGTTGAAGAAACCACAATTGAGACAAGTCCATCTACATCCACAAAGCCACCTAAAGAAGTCACCACTGGCCCAACAACCACTTCCACCACTGTAATTGTTGAAACCTCTACCTCAACATCACAACCCAAAACAACAGGTGAAGAAACAACAGGGCCAGTTGTCATAACATCCAATCCCACTACATTAACATCAACTACAATTGTACCCACAACAACTACACCTACCACAGGTGGACCTACAATTGAGGAAACCACAACTGAGAGTATTCCATCTACATCCACAAAGCCACCCAAAAAAGTCACCACAGGCCAAACAACCACTTCCACCACTGTAATTGTTGAAACCTCTACCTCAACATCTCAGCCCATAACAACAGGTGAAGAAACAACAGGGCCAGTTGTCATAACTTCCAGTCCCTCTACTTTAACAACATCTACACTTGCACCCACAACAACTACACCTACCACAGCTGGAACTACAACAGTTGAAGAAACCACAATTGAGACAAGTCCATCTACATCCACAAAGCCACCAATAGAAGTCACCACCAGCCCAACATCCACTTCCACCACTGTAATTGTTGAAACCTCTACCTCAACATCTCAGCCCATAACAACAGGTGAAGAAACAACAGTTCCATTAGTGATCACATCCAATCCCACTACTTTAACAACAACTACAATTGTACCCACAACAACTACACCTACCACAGGTGGACCTACAATTGAGGAAACCACAACTGAGAGTATTCCATCTACATCCACAAAGCCAGCCAAAGAAGTCACCACCAGCCCAACAACCACTTCCACCACTGTAATTGTTGAAACCTCTACCTCAACATCACAACCCAAAACAACAGGTGAAGAAACAACAGGGCCAGTTGTCATAACTTCCAGTCCCTCTACTTTAACAACAACAACAATTGTACCCACAACAACTACACCTACCACAGGTGGAACAACAACAGTTGAAGAAACCACAATTGAGACAAGTCCATCTACATCCACAAAGCCACCTAAAGAAGTAACCACCGGCCCAACAACCACTTCCACCACTGTAATTGTTGAAACCTCTACCTCAACATCTCAGCCCATAACAACAGGTGAAGAAACAACAGGTCCAGTAGTGATCACATCCAATCCCACTACTTTAACAACAACTACAATTGTACCCACAACAACTACACCTACCACAGGTGGACCTACAATTGAGGAAACCACAACTGAGAGTATTCCATCTACATCCACAAAGCCACCCAAAGAAGTCACCACCAGCCCAACAACCACTTCCACCACTGTAATTGTTGAAACATCTACCTCAACATCACAACCCAAAACAACAGGTGAAGAAACAACAGGGCCAGTTGTCATAACATCCAATCCCACTACTTTAACATCAACTACAATTGTACCCACAACAACTACACCTACCACAGGTGGACCTACAATTGAGGAAACCACAACTGAGAGTATTCCATCTACATCCACAAAGCCACCCAAAGAAGTCACCACAGGCCAAACAACCACTTCCACCACTGTAATTGTTGAAACCTCTACCTCAACATCTCAGCCCATAACAACAGGTGAAGAAACAACAGGGCCAGTTGTCATAACTTCCAGTCCCTCTACTTTAACAACATCTACACTTGCACCCACAACAACTACACCTACCACAGCTGGAACTACAACAGTTGAAGAAACCACAATTGAGACAAGTCCATCTACATCCACAAAGCCACCAATAGAAGTCACCACCAGCCCAACATCCACTTCCACCACTGTAATTGTTGAAACCTCTACCTCAACATCTCAGCCCATAACAACAGGTGAAGAAACAACAGTTCCAGTAGTGATCACATCCAATCCCACTACTTTAACAACAACTACAATTGTACCCACAACAACTACACCTACCACAGGTGGACCTACAATTGAGGAAACCACAACTGAGAGTATTCCATCTACATCCACAAAGCCACCCAAAGAAGTCACCACCAGCCCAACAACCACTTCCACCACTGTAATTGTTGAAACCTCTACCTCAACATCACAACCCAAAACAACAGGTGAAGAAACAACAGGGCCAGTTGTCATAACTTCCAGTCCCTCTACTTTAACAACAACAACAATTGTACCCACAACAACTACACCTACCACAGCTGGAACTACAACAGTTGAAGAAACCACAATTGAGACAAGTCCATCTACATCCACAAAGCCACCTAAAGAAGTAACCACCGGCCCAACAACCACTTCCACCACTGTAATTGTTGAAACCTCTACCTCAACATCTCAGCCCATAACAACAGGTGAAGAAACAACAGGTCCAGTAGTGATCACATCCAATCCCACTACTTTAACAACAACAACAATTGTACCCACAACAACTACACCTACCACAGCTGGAACTACAACAGTTGAAGAAACCACAATTGAGACAAGTCCATCTACATCCACAAAGCCACCTAAAGAAGTCACCACTGGCCCAACAACCACTTCCACCACTGTAATTGTTGAAACCTCTACCTCAACATCACAACCCAAAACAACAGGTGAAGAAACAACAGGGCCAGTTGTCATAACATCCAATCCCACTACATTAACATCAACTACAATTGTACCCACAACAACTACACCTACCACAGGTGGACCTACAATTGAGGAAACCACAACTGAGACAAGTCCATCTACATCCACAAAGCCACCTAAAGAAGTCACCACCGGCCCAACAACCACTTCCACCACTGTAATTGTTGAAACCTCTACCTCAACATCACAACCCAAAACAACAGGTGAAGAAACAACAGGGCCAGTTGTCATAACTTCCAGTCCCTCTACTTTAACAACAACAAGAAATGTACCCACAACAACTACACCTACCACAGCTGGAACTACAACAGTTGAAGAAACCACAATTGAGACAAGTCCATCTACATCCACAAAGCCACCCAAAGAAGTCACCACCGGCCCAACAACCACTTCCACCACTGTAATTGTTGAAACCTCTACCTCAACATCACAACCCAAAACAACAGGTGAAGAAACAACAGGGCCAGTTGTCATAACTTCCAGTCCCTCTACTTTAACAACATCTACACTTGCACCCACAACAACTACACCTACCACAGGTGGAACTACAACAGTTGAAGAAACCACAATTGAGACAAGTCCATCTACATCCACAAAGCCACCTAAAGAAGTCACCACCGGCCCAACAACCACTTCCACCACTGTAATTGTTGAAACCTCTACCTCAACATCTCAGCCTATAACAACAGGTGAAGAAACAACAGGTTCAGTAGTGATCACATCCAATCCCACTACTTTAACAACAACAACAATTGTACCCACAACAACTACACCTACCACAGCTGGAACTACAACAGTTGAAGAAACCACAATTGAGACAAGTCCATCTACATCCACAAAGCCACCTAAAGAAGTCACCACCGGCCCAACAACCACTTCCACCACTGTAATTGTTGAAACCTCTACCTCAACATCACAACCCAAAACAACAGGTGAAGAAACAACAGGGCCAGTTGTAATAACTTCCAGTCCCTCTACTTTAACAACATCTACACTTGCACCCACAACAACTACACCTACCACAGGTGGAACTACAACAGTTGAAGAAACCACAATTGAGACAAGTCCATCTACATCCACAAAGCCACCTAAAGAAGTCACCACCGGCCCAACAACCACTTCCACCACTGTAATTGTTGAAACCTCTACCTCAACATCTCAGCCTATAACAACAGGTGAGGAAACAACAGGGCCAGTTGTCATAACTTCCAGTTCCTCTACTTTAACAACAACTACACTTGCACCCACAACAACTACACCTACCACAGGTGGACCTACAATTGAGGAAACCACAACTGAGACAAGTCCATCTACATCCACAAAGCCACCTAAAGAAGTCACCACCGGCCCAACAACCACTTCCACCACTGTAATTGTTGAAACCTCTACCTCAACATCACAACCCAAAACAACAGGTGAAGAAACAACAGGGCCAGTTGTAATAACTTCCAGTCCCTCTACTTTAACAACAACAACAATTGTACCCACAACAACTACACCTACCACAGCTGGAACTACAACAGTTGAAGAAACCACAATTGAGACAAGTCCATCTACATCCACAAAGCCACCTAAAGAAGTCACCACCGGCCCAACAACCACTTCCACCACTGTAATTGTTGAAACCTCTACCTCAACATCTCAGCCTATAACAACAGGTGAAGAAACAACAGGTTCAGTAGTAATCACATCCAATCCCACTACTTTAACAACAACAACAATTGTACCCACAACAACTACACCTACCACAGCTGGAACTACAACAGTTGAAGAAACCACAATTGAGACAAGTCCATCTACATCCACAAAGCCACCTAAAGAAGTCACCACTGGCCCAACAACCACTTCCACCACTGTAGTTGTTGAAACCTCTACCTCAACATCTCAGCCTATAACAACAGGTGAAGAAACAACAGGTTCAGTAGTGATCACATCCAATCCCACTACTTTAACAACAACAACAATTGTACCCACAACAACTACACCTACCACAGCTGGAACTACAACAGTTGAAGAAACCACAATTGAGACAAGTCCATCTACATCCACAAAGCCACCTAAAGAAGTCACCACCGGCCCAACAACCACTTCCACCACTGTAATTGTTGAAACCTCTACCTCAACATCTCAGCCCATAACAACAGGTGAAGAAACAACAGGTCCAGTAGTGATCACATCCAATCCCACTACTTTAACAACAACAACAATTGTACCCACAACAACTACACCTATTACAGGTGGAACTACAACAGTTGAAGAAACCACAATTGAGACAAGTCCATCTACATCCACAAAGCCACCTAAAGAAGTCACCACCGCCCCAACAACCACTTCCACCACTGTAATTGTTGAAACCTCTACCTCAACATCACAACCCAAAACAACAGGTGAAGAAACAACAGGTCCAGTAGTGATCACATCCAATCCCACTACTTTAACAACAACAACAATTGTACCCACAACAACTACACCTACCACAGCTGGAACTACAACAGTTGAAGAAACCACAATTGAGACAAGTCCATCTACATCCACAAAGCCACCCAAAGAAGTCACCACCGGCCCAACAACCACTTCCACCACTGTAATTGTTGAAACCTCTACCTCAACATCACAACCCAAAACAACAGGTGAAGAAACAACAGGACTAGTTGTCATAACTTCCAGTCCCTCTACTTTAACAACAACTACACTTGCACCCACAACAACTACACCTACCACAGGTGGAACTACAACAGTTGAAGAAACCACAATTGAGACAAGTCCATCTACGTCCACAAAGCCACCTAAAGAAGTCACCACTGGCCCAACAACCAATTCCACCACTTTAATTGTTGAAACCTCTACCTCAACATCACAACCCAAAACAACAGGTGAAGAAACAACAGGGCCAGTTGTCATAACTTCCAGTCCCTCTACTTTAACAACATCTACACTTGCACCCACAACAACTACACCTACCACAGGTGGAACTACAACAGTTGAAGAAACCACAATTGAGACAAGTCCATCTACATCCACAAAGCCACCCAAAGAAGTCACCACAGGCCAAACAACCACTTCCACCACTGTAATTGTTGAAACCTCTACCTCAACATCTCAGCCCATAACTACAGGTGAAGAAACAACAGGTCCAGTTGTCATAACTTCCAGTCCCTCTACTTTAACAACAACAACAATTGTACCCACAACAACTACACCTACCACAGCTGGAACTACAACAGTTGAAGAAACCACAATTGAGACAAGTCCATCTACATCCACAAAGCCACCCAAAGAAGTCACCACCGGCCCAACAACCACTTCCACCACTGTAATTGTTGAAACCTCTACCTCAACATCACAACCCAAAACAACAGGTGAAGAAACAACAGGGCCAGTTGTCATAACTTCCAATCCCTCTACTTTAACAACATCTACACTTGCACCCACAACAACTACACCTACCACAGCTGGAACAACAACAGCTGAAGAAACCACAACTGAAACAAGTCCATCTACATCCACAAAGCCACCTAAAAAAGTCACCACCGGCCCAACAACCACTTCCACCACTGTAATTGTTGAAACCTCTACCTCAACATCTCAGCCTATAACAACAGGTGAAGAAACAACAGGTTCAGTAGTGATCACATCCAATCCCACTACTTTAACAACAACAACAATTGTACCCACAACAACTACACCTACCACAGATGGAACTACAACAGTTGAAGTAACCACAATTGAGACAAGTCCATCTACATCCACAAAGCCACCCAAAGAAGTCACCACCGGCCCAACAACCACTTCCACCACTGTAATTGTTGAAACCTCTACCTCAACATCACAACCCAAAACAACAGGTGAAGAAACAACAGGACTAGTTGTCATAACTTCCAGTCCCTCTACTTTAACAACAACTACACTTGCACCCACAACAACTACACCTACCACAGGTGGAACTACAACAGTTGAAGAAACCA
Source organism: Salmo salar (assembly GCF_965601325.2). Lineage (NCBI taxonomy): Eukaryota > Metazoa > Chordata > Actinopteri > Salmoniformes > Salmonidae > Salmo > Salmo salar. The sequence continues at coordinate 24,684,011 of NC_138316.1, read as the reverse complement.
CAATTGAGACAAGTCCATCTACGTCCACAAAGCCACCTAAAGAAGTCACCACTGGCCCAACAACCAATTCAACCACTGTTATTGTTGAAACCTCTACCTCAACATCACAACCCAAAACAACAGGTGAAGAAACAACAGGGCCAGTTGTCATAACTTCCAGTCCCTCTACTTTAACAACATCTACACTTGCACCCACAACAACTACACCTACCACAGGTGGAACTACAACAGTTGAAGAAACCACAATTGAGACAAGTCCATCTACATACACAAAGCCACCTAAAGAAGTCACCAACGGCCCAACAACCACTTCCACCACTGTAATTTTTGAAACCTCTACCTCAACATCACAACCCAAAACAACAGGTGAAGAAACAACAGGGCCAGTTGTCATAACTTCCAGTCCCTCTACTTTAACAACAACTACAATTGTACCCACAACAACTACACCTACCACAGGTGGACCTACAATTGAGGAAACCACAACTGAGAGTATTCCATCTACATCCACAAAGCCACCCAAAGAAGTCACCACAGGCCAAACAACCACTTCCACCACTGTAATTGTTGAAACCTCTACCTCAACATCTCAGCCCATAACAACAGGTGAAGAAACAACAGGGCCAGTTGTCATAACTTCCAGTCCCTCTACTTTAACAACAACTACACTTGCACCCACAACAACTACACCTACCACAGGTGGAACTACAACAGTTGAAGAAACCACAATTGAGACAAGTCCATCTACGTCCACAAAGCCACCCAAAGAAGTCACCACCGGCCCAACAACCACTTCCACCACTGTAATCGTTGAAACCTCTACCTCAACATCACAACCCAAAACAACAGGTGAAGAAACAACAGGTCCAGTAGTGATCACATCCAATCCCACTACTTTAACAACAACTACAATTGTACCCACAACAACTACACCTACCACAGGTGGAACTACAACAGTTGAAGAAACCACAATTGAGACAAGTCCATCTACATCCACGAAGCCACCTAAAGAAGTCACCACCGGCCCAACAACCACTTCCACCACTGTAATTGTTGAAACCTCTACCTCAACATCTCAGCCTATAACAACAGGTGAAGAAACAACAGGTCCAGTAGTGATCACATCCAATCCCACTACTTTAACAACAACAACAATTGTACCCACAACAACTACACCTACCACAGCTGGAACTACAACAGTTGAAGAAACCACAATTGAGACAAGTCCATCTACATCCACAAAGCCACCCAAAGAAGTCACCACCGGCCCAACAACCACTTCCACCACTGTAATTGTTGAAACCTCTACCTCAACATCACAACCCAAAACAACAGGTGAAGAAACAACAGGTCCAGTAGTGATCACATCCAATCCCACTACTTTAACAACAACTACAATTGTACCCACAACAACTACACCTACCACATCTGGAACTACAACAGTTGAAGAAACCACAATTGAGACAAGTTCATCTACATCCACAAAGCCACCTAAAGAAGTCACCACTGGCCCAACAACCACTTCCAACACTGTAATTGTTGAAACCTCTACCTCAACATCACAACCCAAAACAACAGGTGAAGAAACAACGGGGCCAGTTGTCATAACATCCAATCCCACTACTTTAACAACAACTACAATTAAACCCACAACAACTACACCTACCACAGGTGGACCTACAATTGAAGAAACCACAACTGAGAGTATTCCATCTACATCCACAAAGCCACCTAAAGAAGTCACCACCAGCCCAACAACCACTTCCACCACTGTAATTGTTGAAACCTCTACCTCAACATCACAGCCCACAACAAAAGGTGAAGAAACAACAGAGCTAGTTGTCATTACTTCCAATCCTACGACTTCAACGACAACAACAATGGCACCCACTACAACTACAGAGGTAATTAAACCTACCACAGGTGGAACTACAAGAGTTGAAGAAACCACAACTGAGACAAGTCCATCTACATCCACAAAGCCACCTAAAGAAGTCACCACTGGCCCAACTACGTCTTCTACAACTGTTGTCATTGTAACTTCAACTTCAACATCACAACCTTCAACAACAAGTACAGAAACAACAGAGCCAGTTGTCATCACAGGCCCATTAGAAGCAACAAGAACTCCTTCAGCATCGCCACAAGTGATTATTACACCTACATCACAAGCAGTCACCATCAGCCACTGCATTTGCAATGTTAATGGGACACAGTATCTACCAGGTAACATGTTATAAATGTCATTCAGATAATCAAAATAAAGGACATTTCACTAATCTTTTATGAACTTTGCAAAATGAAATGTTCATACACTTGCCTTTCTCAACAATCAGGGAACCTAGTGTATAATGTGACCGATGGTTCAGGGTGGTGCTTCACGGCTTACTGCAAAGCAACGTGCCAAGTTGAAGTGGAATCAAATCCATGTCCTTCCTCTACACCACCCACTGTATCACCCACAACGTCAGAAGAGACCACGACCACACCACCAACAACTCAATCCTCGCCAGACTGCACTAGCGTTCAGCCACCAAGAAAGGTCATTTTTTCCCTAAAAATCTGTTTTTTGGGTGGGTAAAAATAAATGGGTGAAATGGTATTTTAATGCTTGAGACATGGATCGTGTATGTGTGCCATTCAGAGGTTGAATGGGCAAGACAAAAGATTGAAGTGCCTTTGAACGGAGTATGGTAGTAGGTGCCAGGCACACTGGTTTGTGTCAAGATCTGCAACACTGCTGAGTTTTTCATGCTAAACCGTTTCCTTTATGCACCAAGAATGGTCCACCACCCAAAGGAAATCCAGCCAACTTGACACAATAGTGGGAAGCACTGGAGTCGACATGGGCCAGCATCCCTGTGGAAAGCTTTCGACACCTTGTAGAGTCCATGCCCCGACGTACACTTAGAGTATGTTTAACCCACCTTGTGCATGTTTGAGTAATTGCTTTCCCTTATCAAATCAATGGCAGAATGGAGAATCTTGGCAGCTGAATAGCTGTACCACAGCAATTTGCCAGGACGGCATTGTTGTCCCGCTACCAGTAAAATGCAAGCCAGTGGAGCCACTACAGTGTGAGAATGGCCGTCCACCTGTCAAGGTCTACGATTCAACTGGATGCTGCTTTACATATGAATGTGAATGTAAGTGAGAACATACAACCCAAAAATCTGAATGAAAATAAGACATTATTGCTCATTAGTTTTCAATGTCCTCTGTCAATAGCTTAGATTATTATCAACTCATATTTTAACATGTTGCAGGTGTATGCAGTGGATGGGGTGGATCTCACTACATGACATTTGATGGAGTATATTACAATTTCCAGGAGAACTGCTCATACACCTTAGTGAAAGAAATCAACTTCAAATACAACCTTACTATTATTGTTGATAATCACTACTGTGGAAACGCTGACAGTGGATTCTGTCCTCAGTCCCTTATCATTCATTACAAATCCGATGAAGTGATTCTAACCCAGCAGAGATCTGGTGAAACAACAGAGAATGTGGTAACTATTTAAAAAATATAATTCTCGTTGCTTTTAAAAAAAATATCCATAATTGTTTTATGTATGTTGCTGCGTTATCATGCTTTACTTAAATCCCATAACTTTAAATGAAAACCAATTATGGGGTTAACATTGTCATGTTACTACTTTCAAGATAACACGTGACTCAACCATCTAAATGTGTATTCATTTCTACACAAACGCAGGTATATGTCAACAGTAAACGAATCTACCCAGCTTACAGAATGGGTGACATTGCTCTAACAAGTACTGGTGTGGAGGTCGTGCTGGAGATCACTGATCTTAAGGTTCAGGTGTCTTACAAGGGGTCATCATTTAGCATCAACCTTCCTTACTCCCTCTTCCAAAGCAGCACAGAGGGCCAGTGTGGTGAGTATTATTAAAGAGGGTCAATATACATTTCACAGTTTCAAACTTTCAGTATATGCTCCTATCTACACCACCCTATAGAAATTGCTTACAACAAGACAACTATGACTTGTCCTTGCTTACTAGGTTTCACCCTACTTAATATCCATATTTTTCAAGGTACCTGTGATAATTCCCAGAAGAATGACTGCCAGTCACCTAATGGTCAGATACAGAGCTGCTCAGTCGCAGCTAGCCAGTGGCTGATTCCAAACCAGGACTGTCAAACTCCTCCAACAGCACCACCCACTACCACCACAGCAACCCCAAGTACATCCCCTACCCCCTGCAAGACAGTCATTTGTGAAATCATGAACAGCAAGTAAGGAACATATCAAGGGAATGAAAAAGGGAACAAGAACACAATAAGAATGACTTTCCTAATTGTAATGTACATTTTCTGTCATGTTCATTTTCTTGTATTTGCACCGGTTTTTATCATAATACAGGTACTGTTCCATTGGCATTTCTAGTTAAAGGTTGCACTCCATGCATCTCTTTAAATCACTCTCTATGTTATTTTATTTCAAAGGGTCTTTGAGGAATGCCATAAAGCGGTTTCTCCTGATGCCTTCATTCAGGCCTGTAGATCAGATGTCTGCTACAATACTAATTCTAGCTGCTCTAGTCTGGAGGCGTATGCATCTGAATGTGCAAATAAAGGGATCTGCATTGACTGGAGGAAGTCCACCGATGGAGAATGTGGTGAGCTATGAATCCAAGCATAGTAGTCATGCCACAAATTCATAGGAAGCTACTTTTGTCTTAGGCTACTTAAAAAAATGTTTTTGATGGTGTTTAGCATTGCTGTGACCTATTTTTGTCCTGCAGAGCATACATGCCCAGCCACTAAGGTGTACATGCCATGTGGTCCAGCAGTTGAACCAACATGTAATACCAGGTAATCTTTAGTCTGATTGGATGTCATATGAATTTCCTTCATATGAGCCTTCTTTTAAATAAACGATCTCCTGCATAATCCCAAACCTCTTTTGTATGCAGATATAATGAGAAGTATTTGAACAACCAAACCCAAATGACCAATAAGACAAAGGAGGGTTGCTTCTGTCCATCTAAAACCGTCTTGTTCAGCACCTACTCTGATACTTGTGTGGTCTCCTGTGGTAAGAATGGGTTATGGGTCATTTGCAGGTAGCTATCAATATGAAAATTAGCCCTTTCTGTACTTTGAAACCTTAAATGAATCATGAATCATGGTTTACAGGTTTTATTTGTAATGGTACAGTTAACAAAATGTGTTGATGTGGAGGTGTTAAGAATTTGACGCCAACCATGTGAGACAAAACTTTTAAACACACCCTTATTTTTCAGGCTGCACCGGACCTGATGGCAACCCCAAAATGGTAAGAATTTCCTCCATCTAAATATTTTCCAGATATTCAATCTCACATAGACATATCATGAGATGCATTTCACATGAGTCAGGGAAACTTACATACTTGGATGGATACTTTTCATTGACATAGTATAGGTCTTGGCCTCTTTATTCCTTCCAATGAACTGACCAGGAGAAAACTTTAAATCTCTGAATAACTGCCTCCAAACCATTTCTTCTCAGCTAATGATGGTTCATATTAACTGCCATGGTTAAATCCAGTTCATTGCAGAACAAAAACAGTTGAGTTACTCTTTTCTGTTTCTGTATTGACCTGACATTGCCCTGTTTTTTTCTTAAGCCTGGTGATACATGGGAGAGTGGTTGCCAGCAGTGCACCTGTGACATGGACTCCATGATTGTCCAGTGCCAGCCTATCACTTGCCCCACACCAGCCATACCCATCTGCAATGAGACTGGATACAGATTGGTGAACAAGACAGAAGGCTGCTGCCAGAAATATACATGTGGTGAGTGATGGAGCAGACCCTTCAGTAAATCATTAGAAAGCCAACTCTTATTCATACAGTACTAGACCAAGATTATCTGTAGGGTCATAGAGGTTATTTGACCCTCTATCGGCTTGTCTTTTAATCACTTCTCATTGCTTACCTCTGTAACAGAGTGCGATGCACTGCTTTGCCACAAAGTCATGATGGACTGCCAGCCAGGGTGGGAGGCAATTATAAGCACGTCCATCTCAAGCTGCTGTCCAGAGTATACCTGTGGTAAGTCCCCTTGATTTACTTCATCAGTGGTTTAGTTAGTTCATTGACTTTGTAATTCCCAGGTATCACTAGTTTGAATTATGTTTGTGTTAGCTACTGTATGACATGAGTCACTGGTATCACTGACTGATTTATTCTCAATGTGTGTCTGTTCAGTTCCTAAGGGTGTATGTGTCTACAATAACATTGAGTACCAGGTAAGAATAAATAATTTAAAATAAATTATATTAAACAAGCTTCTGAAAGATACAACCAGAAATAGCTTAAGATAAGCTATATTGTGTTTGCTGCCCTCATAATTGGTCACATTCTACTATAGAACTGCTACCTTTGCACTCTGACCCTCCTCCATTCCAACAGTATTTTATAGTGGATGATAACTTTTGTCTCTCTCTTTCACTCCAGCCTGGTGCTGAAATTCCTAAAGGAACATGCGAGAATTGCACCTGCAGCTCGATCATGGATCCTAGCACCAAGCTCAACAACATTGTGTGCACAAATATCTCCTGCGACACTACATGTTCACAGGTAGATATGTCTCTCTTACAAAGATGATCAATTCATTTACATATTTATAAGAAACGTGCAGTAGCCTACTCTGGAGGCTACTGCATGCTTATACAATAAGTGAACAATGATTCAATGATTCAATGATGGCTCTCCATCCTCGTCTTAGGGCTTCCAGTATCAGGCCATACCTGGTCAGTGTTGTGGGAAGTGTGTACAGACAAGCTGTGTGGTTACTATGCCAGATAAGACCAAACACACTATTCAGGTGAGTACAACAAGAGTGTATGAGGATGCATAATCTGTCTGCATGATCTGAAACTCCATCATAATTCTTCATCATCTTGTCCTTGTGCGATAGGTGAACGAAACATGGTCACCACCTGGTGACAAATGTGTGAAGTACACATGTGAGAAACCTGGTGGCCAATATATACCAGTGGAGGTGAAGACTGTGTGCCCTGCATTCAGCCCAGAGAACTGTGTCCCAGTGAGTTTCTGTCCTATCTCACCTCCATCGTGGGGACAATCAACACTGCAGTTACACTGTTTTCCATTCTCACTCAGAATGTTACTATCAATCCTAGCACTCTTGGGTCATAGCGATAGATGTTTCAGTAACATTTAGAATGGGAGCTCACATAATGTATACAATCTGCCACTTATAAATCATCTCTCTTATTTTTCACCCCAGGGCACAGAAAAGACAGACGCAAATGGATGTTGCAAGACCTGTAAGTAACACGTCCAGCCAAAACATTCCTAATAACCACCTATCTACTGGTTAATAATAGCATGCTATGTCACCTAAACAATACCAACCGGAAACATTGTGTGACTACATACTGGACAAAAATGTATATGTTGGCTGTTTCTGCTTCATCTGTGTCATACCAAACAATAGCCTAACTCTTGATGCATCTTCCCTGACCAGGCACAGAACGCAGCAATGTCTGTGAGATGAAGTACACCACCACTAGCATTGTCATCAGTGGCTGTGCGACTGCTGAGCCTGTGGAGATCAATTCCTGCTCAGGAAACTGTGGAACCTCTTCTATGTAAGTACTACAGATGCTGAATGCAGCCCTAGTCAATGTCATGCAGGCCCCAGTCAGTGATCACCTATTCACTGTCTAGTGTGCCCTTTATGAACAAGGAAACAATTTGACTTATCTTGTCAAGACAACCCAGGGAATTCAAGCCCTCTTTTCAACTTATCTTGTGTTTATGTGAATGTGCAGGTACTCAGCAGAGGCGAACACCATGATGCACTACTGCTCCTGCTGCCAAGAGGCGACCACTAGCCAGAAAGAGGTGGAGCTGATGTGCCCTGATGGGTCAAAGGTCAAGCACTCCTACATCCACGTTGAGTCTTGCGGATGCCATGTCACAGACTGTGATGCAGGCATGACCGCCGCCCCGGGGACGACGAGACAGCGCAGGAGGAGGCGCTAAACGTCTAGGGAGACAACATGCACACTGATATCGCAATTGTCCTCATGACATCGAATGTTTTAGTCCAAATTTGTTTTCTTGTTACGATTTAATTAAATCTGTCATGCCAGTGTATTTCTACAATCGGCAACACTTAGTGTTATGTTCTTTTACCTTCATTGTGGAATTAATGTATTTTCTACGATAAATGTAGTGGAGAATCTCTTTTCTCATTTGTAGTGATTAATAAACCACAGGAACTTAAACATGTGCTTCTGCATGTTCCTTTTGCTCTTTGAGCAATTCTCAAATGGGGCTGGAGAAATGTAACCACTCTCAAATTCACAAACAGAGCTATGGATGGAAGGACCTACCATCCATGAGCTCAAAATGATTGTTTAAGGGCCAGATTCAATCCGATCACTTTTTTGTCCACTATATGCATGTTTTGAAGGCAATGTTCGAGCGATTGCGGAGACCACATTAACGGTAAATGCAGCATATGTCGGCTCAATCGAAAATTACCTTGATATATTAATATCTCTGTAACACAGATCTTCCACAGTACGGATTGAATCTAGGCCTTAATCATGTTGAGTCTATACAGTGTTTATTTACAATTACATCATTTACAAACAAAGAAGTAAAACAAGCTTATATTTAGGTTTCTGATGGGGTACGACAGTTGAACTAAGCTCATGAGTCATTTTTAAGTTATATTCTTCAAAAATCAATGGGTATATTTCAACAATTTTAAGTCCAAAAATGGCATGGCAAACAAACCAGTAGGTGGAAAAATATACTTCAAGACCAAACAAAATGCAGATAAAACATTTATTTCCATAATGTGTGTTACGAACCTCTTTGGCCCAGCGGTCTAGGGGGGATGGATACGAGACCCGTAACATAAATCATGCAAATTATAATCGTGACATGTAACAGTGAGAACCAAAAACCACAGACAACTGAAATCTACCGTCAAACTCAAAAGGTTTATTTTAAACACACGGTAAAGGGGTGTGGGAAAAGGGGCTGAGCTGGACCCAAGCAACGAAACAATAATCCAAAACCACCCCTAAGCTAGACTAGCCTATTTCAACAACAGCTAGCTAACTAACCAAAAATACAGTGGGTGGTCCGCCCAGTTCTAACTATGGTACTTAGACACAGTATTCCTACGGGTAATGTATGCCCATGGGCGACTTGTCTTGGTACCCCCTTTTCCCACCAAACAAACAAACAGTCAAATAACAAAACAATACTCACAGGATTACCGGACAAATGTGACATGTAGTTTGCAAAAACAAAAGAGATCAATACAGAGAGAGAGAGACACGGGGAGATAGAGATTGGACACAAGAGCGAATGAGCACAAAGATTGATCACAGAGTGAGAATGAGCTCGCGAGATAAAAATGAGCTCCGGGAGAAAACAACTGACTGGGTTTTTAAACCAAGGGAAAGGGACTGTGATTGGTTGAGGGAGAAGGAACAGGTGTCTTCTGATTGGGGACTGATGATTGTCACCTGTGATGGGGAGAAGGAGAGAAAAGAAACACACAGGATACACACTTGTATCCGTAACACTCCCACCCTTAAAAGAGCAACCCCCAGGGGGGATTGCGACTAAAAGTATGTACACAGTTTATACAAAAGTATCTACAATGAATACTCACAAAATCAAAGTCAATCTTCCGAAACATACAAAAATTATTACACACGAGACAAAGCATCTGCTAACATATTTTCAGAACCCTTTTTGTGGCAAATCTCCAAATTATAATTTTGTACAATAAGAGCCCAACGCATAAGGCGCTGGTTCTGGTTGTACATACGGTGGAGAAACACTAAGGGGTTATGGTCCGTATATACAGTCACAGGTAGGGCACTAGACCCTATGTACACCTCAAAATATTGCAGAGCTAACAACAACGCTAGAGCTTCTTGCTCGATGGTGGCATAGTTTGTCTGACATTTGTTAAATTTTCTGGAGAAATAACACACCGGATGATCCAGTCCACTCTTGTCCTGCTGAAGTAGAACAGCACCAGCACCTCTGGCACTAGCATCTACCTCAAGTTTAAATGGTTTTTCAAAATACGGAGCTGCAAGTACAGGGGTATTACATAATAGTGCTTTAGCAGTTTCAAAAGCTACCTTACAGTCCGGGGACCACACAAACGATCTTGCCGGACTGAGCAAATCGGTCAATGGAGCAACTACCGCAGAGAAGTTTTTACAGAAGCTACGGTAGTAGCCAACCATCCCCAAAAAGCGGCGTAGCTCTCGTCTGGTGGTAGGCGCAGGGAATGCAGTGATAGCCAAGACCTTAGCATCAACAGGGCGCACCTGTCCATGGCCTACCTCTTTGCCGAGATAGGTAACAGTGGCCTTCCCAAACTCGCACTTTGCCAAGTTCAGGGTTAAAGAAGCAGCGGCCAAACGTTCACATACTACCCTTAGAGAGTTAACATGATCTGTCCACTCAGATGAATAAATCACTAGATCATCTAGATATGCACTACAATTAGGAACGCCAGCTAATACGGTGTTAACCAGTCGTTGAAAAGTGGCTGGTGCATTTCGCATCCCAAAAGCCATGACAGAGTATTGTAGGAAGTTGTCTGGGGTAACAAAGGCAGAAATCTCAGAAGCACGTGAGGTTAACGGAACCTGCCAGTAACCTTTTAAGAGGTCCAACTTAGTTACATAAGTAGCAGCACCAACAGTGTCAATACAGTCGTCCAGTCTGGGTAACGGGAAAGAATCTGGCAATGTGACAGAATTTACCTTTCGATAATCCGTACATAACCTGGACGTACCATCAGGTTTAGGAACCAGAATGCAAGGAGAACTCCAAGGGCTTGAACTTGGCGTGGCCAGGTCATTTTCCAACAAATATTTCACTTCATCCCTCATTATCTTCCTCTTAGAAGCATTGACACGATATGGGTGTTGCTTGATAGGGGCAGCATTTCCAACATTAATGTCATGTTCCAACACATTTGTGCGAGTAGGAACGTCATTAAAGAGACATGGAAAACTGTGGAGTAGCCTCACAATATCGTCGGCCTGTCCTTCCGTTAAGTGAACCAGACCTGACTGGAGAGACATCAGCATTTCTGAGTTGGGCAATCTAACACACTGCTGCTGAGTATTGCGCAACTCCAATCCATCTCCATCAACATCATCAATATGACAGTCCACTATCATAGCCGTAGAAGCAGCAGAAATAGCAGTAACTTCCGCTGTGGTTGAACCATCTACCTGGGTGATGGGTCGGGTTTGGTATGCTTTCAACATGTTAATGTGGCACACACGAGATTGCCGTTTTCTATCAGGAGTTTGAAGCACATAATCAGTTTCACTTAACTTCTTTTCAATCAAATAAGGACCAGAGAAACGAGCTGACAGTGAAGATCCTGGAACAGGCAATAACACCAGCACTTGGTCACCTGGCTGTAGTGGACGAGAAACAGCCTGTTTATCATAGTGTCTTTTCATACTTGTTTGTGAGGAAGACAGAGCTTCCTTAGCGAGAGCACAGGCTTGGTGTAGGCGCTCACGAAAGCGACTAACGTAGTCCAACACATTCTCTTCTTCCGTACACAACTCTTGGGACAAAAACTGTTCTTTAAGGACTTTCATTGGTCCTCTCACTGTGTGACCAAACACTAGTTCAGCTGGGCTGAACCCTAGGGACTCCTGTACAGTTTCACGAGCAGCAAACAAAACTAGAGGAACTCCCTCATCCCAATCTTTCTCAGATTCCAAACAATATTTACGTAGCATAGACTTCAGTGTCTGATGCCATCGTTCAAGCGCACCCTGAGACTCTGGGTGATATGCGCTTGATACACGGTGCGCAACTGACAAGGATTTTAACACCTGCTTGAAGAGCTTTGACAGGAAATTTGTACCTTGATCAGTTTGTACCACCTTAGGTAACCCGAATGTCGTGAAGAACTTAATTAAGGCTTTACTCACCACTGGAGCTGTAATCCTTCTCAGAGGAATGGCTTCGGGGTATCTTGTTGCCATACACATTATCGTTACCAGAAACTGGTTACCCGATTTTGTCTTCGGTAACGGTCCAACACAATCAACCACCACATGTTCAAATGGTTCACCTATGACAGGTATAGGACAAAGAGGAGCAGGAGGAATAACCTGATTTGGTTTTCCTGTAACCTGACATGTGTGACATGTCCGACAGAACTGAGCCACATCTTGTTTTAAACCTGGCCAAAAGAAATGTCGAAGGATCCGATCATAAGTCTTCGTGATCCCTAAGTGTCCAGACCACTGGTGATCATGAGCAAGGGATAACACATTGTGTCGAAAGGCTGTAGGAATCACTATTTGGTAAACAGCATTCCAATCTCCCTCCGCGCCACCATGGGATGTCCATTTACGCATGAGGAGATTACCATCAAGAAAGTAAGCCACATTCTTCTTCTTTACCTCTTCCAATGAGACAACACTAGAAAAACATTTAGCAAGCTTGTTGTCAACCTTCTGGTTAGCAATCAGCTGCTCACGAGTGACTGGTAACTGTATTGCCTCAGCAATAAGTTCAACATACTTCGATTCTTCCCTTGTCTGTTTGTCAGAGGTGATCAGCTTCGCAGAGGTAGTACACAACCCATCCTCTTGATCATCTTCTTTGAACAGAACAGTGTTCGACAAATCTATCACGTCACCCACTTGTCTTGCCTGAGCACGAGTGACAGCACAAGCGGGGAACACATGGGGATAACTCTGTGCCAACTCATTGGAGAGAGAGTGGTCACTTTTATCCAACACTTCCAATACGGGTACTACCTTTCCTCCAGCAATATCGTTACCCATTATAAAGGTCACACCTTTTACTGGCAACATAGGACGTACCCCCACTCTGAATATTCCACTGATCAACTCAGAGTGTACATTCACAAAGTGCAATGGCACTGGGACAAAACCCATTTCAATACCCTGAACTAACACACTGGAACCACAGTATGTATTGTCGGATAAGGGCAACACATCAGACAATATAAATGACTGTGCCGCACCAGTATCTCTAAGGATTTTAACAGGACGCTGAGATGCTTCGTCATTCGCTATGGACACAAACCCCTCGAAAATGAACGGTTCGTAACTGCGGTCGGGTACTGAGACTTTCAAACTACATTTACCCTGAGGCACTGGTTTCGTTTCAGACCTCACAACAGTACGAATTAGCCCAACACCTGTCGGCGGCTTTGCACGAATAGGCATCCCTTGTTTGCGTTTTAGTAGGAAGCAATCATTAATCATATGTCCCACTTTATGACAATAGAAACAGGGACGCTCATTTTTCTGGCGTGCTTGATATACTGCGGGCCGACCAGGACTAAAAGTAGGCAACTCAGTAGCTCTACTCTCAGTATGAGCCGAAAACACACTCTTGTGCGTCAACACAAACTCGTCTGCCAACACAGACGCTTCTGACAGGGAGGATACTTTCTGTTCATTTAGGTATACTACAATGCGTTCGGGTAAACAATTTTTAAACTCTTCCAACAAAATTAACTCCCGGAGAGAGTTGAAATTAGTTACCTTACTAGCAGCATGCCATTTATCAAACAGATTTCCCTTGTCTCTAGCAAACTCCACATAAGTCTTATTAGAAGACTTTCTATGAGACCTAAATCTCTGTCGGTATGCCTCAGGCACAAGCTCATAAGCGCGAAGAACGGTAGCTTTGACCACTTCATAGTTCAAACTATCTTCCAGAGGTAGCGCTGATAAAACCTCTTGGGCTTTACCAGTTAATTTACATTGTAGCAATAAACACCATACTTCTTCAGGCCATTTCAAGGCTACAGCTATACGTTCAAACACACAAAAATAGGAGTCAACCTCTGACTCTCTAAACAAAGGTACTAAGGCAATCTGCCTACTAATGTCAAACGTGTTGGAAGCTACAGCTGGTGAGGACGACTCACTAACAGGCACAGTAGGAACGAAGGCTAGCCTCGCTGTCTCTGCTTCCAGTTCCATTTGGCGCATTTTGAAATCCATCTGCCGCTGTTCTCTTTCTTTTTCAGCCTCTATTTTACAGATTTCCAACTGCCGCTGTTCTCTTTCTTTTTCTGCCTCAAGTTTACACATTTCTAACTGGAGATTTTCTCGCCTAATTTGGGCTCTCTCTTCTGCCTCCAGTTGAAACTGTATAGAACGGACATCCCTTCTGGCATCACCAGTTGACAGTGGGGAGAGTGGATCAAAACGGGGCAATGTAGCTGGAGCTTTAGCCTCGCCTTCGGTCTCAGACACCGACGGGCTTACAGGAGCAGCAACATCCCCTACAGGGGTAGTAGGCTCAGGCAGCGGTAACACAAGCACCTGCTCTTTCAACAATACATTTAACACTAGTTTCTTAACCTCCGCCTTAACTAAATTGTGAGAAATAGACAATGAATAATGTTCTGCCAAGGTCATTAAATCAATTTTACGACATTTATTAAACACCTCCCACAAAGGGTTATCCAAAAAGGATTTCAACTCAAAAGTAGCCATCTTGAACTACTACCAAACACAAAAGCCAACAAATAGCAAACACTAATGCTTATGACGCTCAACACTGACTAACCACACAATAACAATCTGCATGAGCGGTATGGGCGTCAGTAATGACAGATCCCGGATGAGCCCCCACTTATGTTACGAACCTCTTTGGCCCAGCGGTCTAGGGGGGATGGATACGAGACCCGTAACATAAATCATGCAAATTATAATCGTGACATGTAACAGTGAGAACCAAAAACCACAGACAACTGAAATCTACCGTCAAACTCAAAAGGTTTATTTTAAACACACGGTAAAGGGGTGTGGGAAAAGGGGCTGAGCTGGACCCAAGCAACGAAACAATAATCCAAAACCACCCCTAAGCTAGACTAGCCTATTTCAACAACAGCTAGCTAACTAACCAAAAATACAGTGGGTGGTCCGCCCAGTTCTAACTATGGTACTTAGACACAGTATTCCTACGGGTAATGTATGCCCATGGGCGACTTGTCTTGGTACCCCCTTTTCCCACCAAACAAACAAACAGTCAAATAACAAAACAATACTCACAGGATTACCGGACAAATGTGACATGTAGTTTGCAAAAACAAAAGAGATCAATACAGAGAGAGAGAGACACGGGGAGATAGAGATTGGACACAAGAGCGAATGAGCACAAAGATTGATCACAGAGTGAGAATGAGCTCGCGAGATAAAAATGAGCTCCGGGAGAAAACAACTGACTGGGTTTTTAAACCAAGGGAAAGGGACTGTGATTGGTTGAGGGAGAAGGAACAGGTGTCTTCTGATTGGGGACTGATGATTGTCACCTGTGATGGGGAGAAGGAGAGAAAAGAAACACACAGGATACACACTTGTATCCGTAACATGTGTCTTGAATAAAGGAAACATGTCAAATTGTAAATATAATTTAATGCCCATTCCAACCAGATAACCAATTAAACTGCTGTAGCACGTAGCCTTGCCATTCCATTGTGACAGAATCAGAACAACCTTCGAACATAATTGCACACCTTGATCTAAAAGGACTGTAAAAGTGAAATAAATGATATGCTCTCTTTAGCTTAGGAAGGTACATTTAAGAACAAATAAGTAGAATGGCTAAATGTGTAAGAGTTAAATGGACATCTCTGGCTAACCATGACTCAATCATGTTCAACATATGTCTATGAGAATGGGATAAGTATGGGGAAAACAGAGAATTATATATTTTTTAATGTAAGTGCTTGCATTTGTTAAATCAAGAGCGGATAGTTCAATCAATCAAACATAAGTGCCCAGAATTGGGATCACTAAACAGCAATGAAGTCTTTAAACAATAAGTATTTTTACATATTGTATGACACTCATGGAGTATGGCCTAAGCATAAAGGAAATGGACTATATGCATTTTTTTATTAATCACATTTGAAGCTTAAGCAAATACAAATATAAAATGAAAACCCCATGTTAAAATCAGACCTTTGGGGGGACGGCAACATTCAATACCTCATGTCGATGGATCTTTACAAGTCTCCACTTTATGTGTGGGCCTATATAAGGTGGTGGTAGAACATTACATTTTATCTGTATGATAATCATACCAACGTATATCAATTTTCTGAATATCATGTTATTTGGTTGTGCACACCATTTTATTTATTTATCCAGCAGGGATTTTCACAGCCTATAACAATTTGCAATAAAGCCGGTGAATTCAGATAGGGTGAAGGGAAAGGATGATATCAGTAATATGTTTATTTCTTCACTGATTTCAATAATACCATGTAATTATCTGGTATTGCATTAACTCAATGTAGGGAAAGTGGGATACCTAGAACTGACTACATTCAACTAAAATGTATCTTGCGCATTTAACGCAAACCCTCTGAATCAGAGGGGGGCTGCCTTAATCCACATCCAAGTCATCAGCACACAGGGAGCTGTCAAGGTTGAAAGATCTGCTGTTCTCCACTTTAACTGCCTTGCTCAAGGGTAGAACAGCAGATCTTTCAACCTTGACAGCTCAGGGATTAGAAAGAGCGATCTTCCGGTTAATGGCCCAACGCTCTTACCGCTAGGCTACCTGCCACCCTTAAATTCTTACACCAACAGTGAACAACTTATGGGAGGATTTGCACATCTGTTTGTTACATTTTGATAAGTCCTAAATCTCTTGTCTTCATAATAATGCATAATCTTCTGAATATATAGAACTATATTTATTCAGATATACACTTAGTATACAAAACATTAAGAACACCTGCTCTTTCCATGACATAGATTGACCAGGTGAAAGCTATGATCCGTTATTGATGTGACTTGTTAAATCTACTTCAATCAGTGTAGAAGAAGGAGGTTAAATAATGATTTTTAATCATTGAGACAGTTGAGACATGGATTGTGTATGTGTGCCATTCAGAGAGTGAATAGGCAAGACAAAATATTTAAGTGCCTTTAAATGGGGTATGGTAGTAGGTGTCAGGCGCACTGGTTTGTGTCAAAACTGCAGCGCTGCTGGGTTTTTCACGTTCAACAGTTTCCCGTTTGTATCAAGAATGGTCCATCACCCAAAGGACATCCAGGCAACTTTCCACATTGTGGGAAGCAGTGGAGTCAACACGGGCCAGCATCCCTGTGGAATGCTTTTGACACCTTGAGTCCATGCCATACGAATTGAGGCTGTTCTGAGGGCAAAAGGGGGAGGTGCAACTCAATATTAGTAAGTTCTTCCAAATGTTTGGTATGCTCAGTGTACATACCAAACACAGATAGGCTCAATACAGTACTGGTCAATACACACATACAGAGAAGACTAAAATGTTGCAAAATGTTATATTATACTCAAGACACGTTATCGCCACACTTATTTTAGATGCTTTTCACTGACAGCCGCAACTCAGCCGGCCCTGATTGCCATCCTGATCAGAGCTCTATAAATATCCATCAACGATTGTCTGTCAGCACCCAATTCATAACCAGGGACCGAGGGCATGAGATTCACCATCTTCTTACACATTGTTTCAAAATGATCTTTCCATGCAAATCGCTCATTAAACCAAATATTTGACCTAACAAACCTTCCCCATAGGCTGTCCATAAAGAAACAACAATATATTAATCAGCAACTTTCTTCTTCGAGAAGAACATACAGCAAGACTTTGCCACTGACAGCTCAAATCAAATGTATTTATAAAGCCCTTCTTACATCAGCTGATATGTCACGCCCTGACCTGAGAGAGACGGTTTATTTCTCTATTTTGTTAGGTCAGGGTGTGGGGTGGGCATTCTATGTTTTGTATTTCTTTGTGTTGGGCCGAGTATGGTTCCTAATCAGAGTCTATCGTTGTCTCTGATTAGGAATCATACTTAGGCAGCCTTTTCCCACCTGTGTTTTGTGGGTAGTTTTTTTCTGTTTTGTATTCGTTACCTGATGGAACTGTTTGGCTTTTCGTTTTGTATCTTTGTTATAGTGTTTCATTGTTTTAATAAATAATATGAACACTTACAAAGCTGCGCTTTGGTCCCATGGCCTGGAGCCTTTAGGGATAATCCATGGCAAGAAACCTGTAGGGATGATCCATGGCCCGGAGCCTGTAGAGATGATCCATGGCACGAAGCCTCCAGTGATAATCCATGGCCCGGAGCCTCCAGTGATGATCCATGGCACAAAGCCTCCAGTGATGATCCATGGCGTGGAACCTGTAGTGATGATCCATGGTGCGGAGCCTGCAGCGACGGTCCCCAGTCCGGAACCTACAGCGACGCTCTCCAGTCCGGAGCCTTCAGCGACGCTCCCCAGTCTGGAGCCTTTAGCGACGCTCCCCAGTCCGGAGCCTCCTGCGACGCTCCCCAGTCCGGAGCCTCCAGCGACGTTCCCCAGTCCGGAGCGTCCAGCGACGTTCCCCAGTCCGGAGCGTCCAGTGACGTTCCCCAGTCCGGAGCTTCTAGCGACGTTCCCCAGTCCGGAGCGTCCAGCTACGTTCCCCAGTCCGGAGCGTCCAGCGATGTTCCCCAGTCCGGAGCCTTCAGCGACGCACCCCGCAGTCCGGAGTCTTCAGCGACGCACCCCGCAGTCCGGAGTCTTCAGCGGCGCACCCCGCAGCCCGGAGTCTTCAGCGGCGCACCCCGCAGCCCGGAGTCTTCAGCAGCGCACCCCGCAGCCCGGAGTCTTCAGCGGCGGTCGGTAGTTCAGAGCCTCTGGTGATGATCCACGGTCTGGTTCCTCCGGCGACACAGAAGCGGGGGGATCAGCGGGCGGTGTGGGGGCTACGCCCCGAACCAGAGCCGCTGCCAAATATAGATGCCCACCCGGACTCTATTTTGTTAGCTCAGGGTGTAGGGTGGGCATTCTATGTTTTGTATTTCTTTGTGTTGGGCCAAGTATGGTTCCTAATCAGAGGCAGCTGTCTATCGTTGTCTCTGATTAGGAATCATACTTAGGCAGCCTTTTCCCACCTGTGTTTTGTGGGTAGTTATTTTCTGTTTTGTATTCGTTACCTGACGGAACTGTTTGGCTTTTCGTTTTGTTTCTTTGTTATAGTGTTTCATTGTTTTAATAAATAATATGAACACTTACCACGCTGCGCTTTGGTCCCCATCCTCCAACGACGGTCGTAACATGATATGTCAAAGTGCTGTACAGAAACCCAGCCTAAAACCCCAAACAGCAAGCAATGCAGGTGTAGAAGCATGGTGGCTAGGAAAAACTCCCTAGAAAGGCCGAAACCTAGAGAGGAACCAGGCTATGAGGGGTGGCCGGTCCTCTTCTGGCTGTGCCGGGTGGAGATTATAACAGAACATGGCCAAGATGTTCAAATATTCATAGATGATAATAATAATCACAGTGGTTGTCGAGGGTGCAACAGGTCAGCACCTCAGGAGTAAATGTCAGTTGGCTTTTCATAGCCGATCATTCAGAGTATCTCTACCACGCCTGCTGTCTCCAAACAGGCAGCATATAACCCCACCATGTTTGCCAAAGCACAGCCCCCACACTACTAGAGGGATATCTTTCAACCACCAACTTACCATCCTGAGACAAGGCCGAGTATAGCCCACAAAGATCTCCGCCACGGCACAACCCAAGGGGGGCGCCAACCCAGACAGGAAGATCACGTTAGTGACTCAACCCACTCAAGTGACGCACCCCTCCTAGGGACTGCATGGAAGAGCACCAGTTAGCCTTTGACTCAGCCCCTGTAAAAGGGTTAGAGGCAGAGAATCCCAGTGGAGAGAGGGGAACTGGCCAGGCAGAGACAGCAAGGGCGGTTCGTTGCTCCAGTGCCTTTCCGTTCACCTTCACACTCCTAGGCCAGACTACACTCAGTCATAGGACCGACTGAAGAGATGAGTCTTCAATAAAGACTTAAAGGTTGACACCGAGTCTGGGTCTCTCACATGGGTAGGCAGACCATTCCATAAAAATTGAGCTCTATAGGAGAAAGCCCTGCCTCCAGCTGTTTGCTTAGAAATTCCAGGGACAGTTAGGAAGCCTGCGTCTTGTGACCGTAGCGTACATGTAGGTATGTACGGCAGGACCAAATTGGAAAGATAGGTAGGACCAAGCCCATGTAATGCTTTTTACGTTAGCAGTAATTTCTGAAATCAGCCATTGCCTTAACAGAAAGCCAGTGTAGAGAGGCTAGCACTGGAGTAATATGATCAAATGTTTTGATTCTAGTCAAGATTCTAGCAGCTGTGTTTAGTACTAACTGAACTTTATTTAGTGCTTTATCGAGGTAGCCGGAAAGTAGAGCATTGCAGTAGTCTAACCTAGAAGTGACAAAAGCATGGATTAATTCTTCTGAATCATTTTTGGACAGATTTTTTTTTTGCAATGTTACAGAGATGGAAAAAAAGCTGTCCTTGAAACAGCCTTGATATGTTCGTCAAAAGAGAGATCGGGGTCCAGGTCCTTCACAGTTTTATTTGAGACGACTGTACAACCATCAAGACTAATTGTCAGATTCAACAGAAGACCTCTTTGTTTCTTGGGACCTAGAACAAGCATCTCTGTTTTGTCCGAGTTTAAAAGTAGAACATTTGCAGCCATCCACTTCCTTATGTCTGAAACACAGGCTTCCAGCGAGGGCAATTTTGGGGCTTCGCCATGTTTCATTGAAATGTACAGCTGTGTGTCATCCGCATAGCAGTGAAAGTTAACATTATGTTTCCGAATGACATCACCAAGAGGTAAAATATATAGTGAAAACAATATAGTGGTCCTAAAACAGAACCTTTAGAAACACCGAAATTTACAGAGACAAACTGATATCTTTCCGACAGATAAGATCTAAACCAGGCCAGAACTTGTCCGTGTAGACCAATTTGGGTTTCCAATCTCTCCAAAAGAATGTGGTGATCGATGGTATCAAAAGCAGCACTAAGGTCTAGGAGCACGAGGACAGATGCAGAGCCTCGGTCTAATGCCATTAAAAGGTAATATACCACCTTTGCAAGTGCAGTCTCAGTGCTATGATGGGGTCTAAAACCAGACTGAAGCGTTTCGTATACATTGTTTGTCTTCAGGAAGGCACTGAGTTGTTGCGCAACAGCTTTTTCTAAAATATTTGAGAGGAATGGGAGATTCGATATAGGCCGATAGTTATTTATATTTTCTGGGTCAAGGTTTGGCTTTTTCAAGAGAGGCTTTATTACTGCCACTTTTAGTGAGTTTGGTATGCATCCATGGATAGAGAGCCGTTTATTATGTTCAACATAGGAGGGCCAAGCACCGGAAGCAGCTATTTCAGTAGTTTAGTTGGAATAGGGTCCAGTATGCAGCTTGAAGGTTTAGAGGCCATGATTATTTTCATCATTGTGTCAAGAGATATAGCACTAAAACGCTTGAGTGTCTCCCTTGATCCTAGGTCCTGGCAGACAACTGAGCTTTGGAGGAATACGCAGATTTAAAGAGGAGTCCGTTATTTGCTTTCTAATGATCATGATCTTTTCCTCAAAGAAGTTCATGAATTTATCACTGCTGAAGTGAAAGCCCTCCTATCTTGGGGAATGATGCTTTTTAGTTTGCTTTGCGACAGTATAAAAAATAAATGTTCGATTGTTCTTCCTCAATTAAGTTGGAAAAATAGGATGATCGAGCAGCAGTAAGGGCTCTTCGATACTGCACGGTACTGTCTTTCCAAGTTTGATGTGGCGCCATTCCGTTCCAATTTTCTGGAAGCTTGCTTCAGAGCTCAGGTATTTTCTTTATACCAGGGAGCTAGTTTCTTATGACTAATGTTTTTGGTTTTTAGGGGTGCGACTGCATCTAGGGTATTGCGCAAGGTTAAATTGAGTTCCTCAGTTAGGTGGTTAACTTATTTTTGTACTCTGACGTCCTTGGGTAGGTGGAGGGTGTCTGGAAGGGCATCTAGGAATCTTTGGGCTGTCCGAGAATTTATAGCACGACTTTTGATGATCCTTGGTTGGGGTCAGAACAGATTATTTGTTGCGATTGCAAACATAATAAAATGGTGGTGCGATAGACCAGGATTATGAGGAAAAACATTAAGATCCACAACATTTATTCCACAAGACAAAACTAGGTCCAGAGTATGACTGTGGCAGTGAGTAGGTCCGGAGACATGTTGGACAGTGATGAGTCGATGATGGCTCAGAAAGCCTTTTGGAGTGGGTCTGTGGACTTTTCCATGTGAATATTAAAGTCACCAAAAATTGGAATATTATCTGCCATGACTACAAGGTCCGATAGGAATTCAGGGAACTCAGTGAGGAACACTGTATATGGCCCAGGAGGCCTGTAAACAGTAGCTATAAAAAGTGATTGAGTAGGTTGCATAGATTTCATGACTAGAAGCTCAAAAGACTAAAACGTCGGGGTTTTTTTGTAAATTGAAATTTGCTATCATAAATGTTAGCAACACCTCCGCCTTTGCGGGATGCACGGGGGATATGGTCAATTGTGTAACCAGGAGGTGAGGCCTCATTTAACAAAGTAAATTTATCAGGCTTAAGCCATGTTTCAGTCAGGCCAATCACATCAAAATTATGATCAGTGATTAGTAAATTGACTATATCTGCCTTGGAAGTGAGGGATCTAACATAAAGTAACCCTATTTTGAGATGTGAGGTATCACAATCTCTTTCAATTATGGCACAGACACAGTCTCAATGGGGATAGCTGAGCTGACTACACTGACTGTGCTAGTGGCAGACTCCACTAAGCTGGCAGGCTGGCTAACTGCCTGCTGCCTGGCCTGCACCCTATCTCATTGTGGAGCAATTAAAACAATTAAAACCTCCAGTCAATTGACCATCCTTCAACATCCATTATAGATTGTTGAATAGATTTCCTTACCTGCTACCAAATAGCTCCATCATCAGCTTATAGGGAAGCCCCAATGCCCCTACCCACATTCGAAAACATAACATTGAACAAAATATGACTGATAGCACTACCTTGAGGAATGCCATTGTCAACTCCATAGGCATCAGATAAAATGGATCCTATTTTAACTACAATAGAGTGATTAAAGAAGAAGGCCAAAAGCCGGTTATATAACGTCCCACCAATATCAAATCTTTCCAGGAGGCCTTCTCGTCATATACTGTAGTGTCAAATGCCTTTTCAATGTCAAAAAAGACAGTAGATATTACTTATTTCATGACCAGAGTTTTTTCAACTTCATTGCTCACCTTTACTAATGCATCCGGGGCGGCAGGGGCAGCAGGTAGCGGCAAGTAGCCTAGTGGTTAGAGCGTTGGACAAGTAACCGAAAGTTTGCAAGATCGAATCCCTGAGCTGACAAGGTAAAAATCTGTTGTTCTGCCCTTGAACAAGGCTGTTAACCCACTGTTCCTAGGCTGTCATTGAAAATAAGAATTTGTTCTTAACTGACTTGCCTAGTTAAATAAAGGTAAAATAAATCCAATATAGAGCTACCTTTACAGAAGCCACATTGACTCAATAAACCTCTATGTTCCAGAAAATAGGAGAGTCTGTTGACTATCATCAGTTTACACAAGTTAGAGGTCATTGCTATTGGTCTGTAAGTATCAGCACATGACGGATCTTTACCAGGCATTATTAAAAAAAAAGTAATATTACTGCACTTTTCAATCCAGAAGGTATAACCCCCTCACTGCAAACTTTATTAAATAATCCCAGGAGAACATATATGATCCCATCAGGTAGATGCTTAAACATTACATAGCACAACTGATCATGACCTGGGGCTGTATATCCATATCTCATGTATGGTAAAATCAGCATCCAAAGAAGAGTCAACAGTGTCTCTTTTCTTATACACGTTAAATCTCACACCTGCGTTGCTTACAGTTGAAGTCGGAAGTTGACATACACTTAGGTTGGAGTCATTAAAACTAGTTTTCAATCACTACACACATTTCTTGTTAATAAACTATAGATTTGGCAAGTCGTTTAGGACATCTACTTTGTGCATGACACAAGTCATTTTTCCAACAACTGTTTACAGACAGAATATTTCACTTATAATTCACTGTATCACAATTCCAGTGGGTCAGAAGTTTACATACACTAATGAACGTACTTTGGTGCGAAAAGTGAAAATCAATCCCAGAACAACAGCGAAGGACCTTGTGAAGATGCTGGAGGAAACAGGTTCAAAAGTATCTATATCCACAGTAAAACGAGTCCTATATCGACATCACCTGAAAGGCCGCTCAGCAAGTAAGAAGCCACTGCTCCAAAACCGCCATAAAAAAGCCAGACTACGGTTTGCAACTGCACATGGGGACAAAGATCGTACTTTTTGGAGAAATGTCCTCTGGTCTGATGAAACAAAAATACAACTGTTTGGTCATAATGACCCTCGTTATGTTTGGAGGAAAAAGGGTGAGGCTTGCAAGCCGAGAACATATTGTGGGGGTGCAGCATCATGTTGTGGGGGTGCTTTGCTGCAGGAGGGACTGGTGCACTTCACAAAATAGATGGCATCAGGCGGCAGGAAATTATGTGGATGTGTTGAAGCAACATCTCAAGACATCAGTCAGGAAGTTAAAGCTTGGTCGCAAATAGGTCTTCCAAACGAACAAGGACCCCAAGCATACTTCCAAAGATGTGGCAAAATGGCTTAAGGACAACAAAGTCAAGGTATTGGATAGGCCATCACAAAGGCCTGACCTCAATCCCATTGAAAATTTGTGGGCAGAACTGAAAAAGTATGTGTGAGCAAGGAGGCCGTCAAACCTGACTCAGTTACACCAGCTCTGTCAAGAGGAATGGGCCAAAATTCACCCAACTTATTGTGGGAAGCTTGTGGAAGACTATCCAAAACATTTGACCCAAGTTAAACAATTTCAATGCAATGCTACCAAATACTAATTGAGTGTATTTGAACTTCTTATCCACTGGGAATGTGATGAAAGAAATTAAGGTTTAAATAAATCATTCTCTCTACTATTATTCTGACATTTCACATTCTTAAAATAATGTGGTGATCCTAACTGACCTAAGACAGGGAATTTTTACTGGGATTAAATGTCAGGAATTGTGAAAAACTGAGTTTAAATGTATTTGGCTAAGGTGTATGTAAACTTCAGACTTCAACTATATATACTTCGCCCAAAGTAACCCCACTATGTACCCTAGCAAATCTCTTCTCCAACAAGTCAACTTTTTCTTTATCAGTTACGGCCATTTTTTTTTTACCCACAACCAAACTGGAATTCAAGTGGACATGCTTCTTCCAGTCATCTTCTTCAACATAGACCATACATCCCCCAGCTCAGTACCCCTGCCTACTGTAGAGCAGAACAGTCTCCATGTATTTCTCTTCACAGACTTAATGACCCTACGTGCTAAACCACGTGTTTGATGTTATTGATACCTTTTCAATGATTCCGCTCTAGCCATTACCATGTGCCTTTATCGTCCTCCCCAATTAAAGTGACACTAACCTCCTGTGCATCACACATTCATATACAGTTAGGACAGGTACATTACAATATACAAGACCTTCTCTTATGAACGTAGCACAACCACCATGCTGTCCACTTGATCTATTGAACAATAACAAGGAATAACAAAATCAGGATGTGGTCTAAACCATGTTTCTTGAACACATATCACATCAGATTTGATCCCTCCATTAATTACATATTTCTTAAACTCCTGTCTGTTAGCAATAAGGCTTCTGTCATTCCACTGAAGGATGACAAAAACCATAACAATAATTGTCATCGTACTGAGACATTAGTATTATTAGGAATCATTATTATTAGTATTAATCATCATCATTATTATTAGGAATTGTGGGCTATACTCGGCCTTGTCTCAGGATGGTAAGTTGGTGGTTGAAGATATCCCACTGGTGGTGTGGGGGCTGTGCTTTGGCAAAGTGTGTGGGGTTATATCCTGCCTGTTTGGCCCTGTCCGGGGGTATCATCGGATGAGCCCACAGTGTCTCCTGACCCCTCCTGTCTCAGCCTCCAGTATTTATGCTGCAGTAGTTTATGTGTCGGGGGGCTAGGGTCCCCTGGAGTATTTCTCCAGTGTCCTGTGTGAATTTATAAATGCTCTCTCTAATTTTCTTTCTTTCTTTCTTTCTTTCTTTCTTTCTTTCAATTCTTTCTTTCTTTCTCTCGGGGGACCTGAGCCCTAGGACCATGCCTCAGGACTACCTGGCCTGATGACTCCTTGCTGTCCCCAGTCCACCTGGCCATGCTGCTGCTCCAGTTTCAACTGTTCTGCCTGCGGCTATGGAACCCTGACCTGTTCACTGGACGTGCTACCTGTCTCAGACCTGCTGTTTTCAACTCTCTAGAGACAGCAGGAGCGGTAGAGATACTCTGAATGATCGGCTATGAAAAGCCAACTGACATTTACTCCTGAGGTGCTGACCTGTTGCACCCTCGACAACCACTGTGATTATTATTATTTGACCATGCTGGTCATTTATGAACATTTTAACATCTTGGTCATGTTCTGTTATAATCTCCACCCGGCACAGCCAGAAGAGGACTGGCCACCCCTCATAGCCTGGTTCCTCTCTAGGTTTCTTCCTAGGTTCTGACCTTTCTATGGAGTTTTTCCTAGCCACCGTGCTTCTACACCTGCATTGCTTGCTGTTTGGGGTTTTAGGCTGGGTTTCTGTACAGCACTTTGAGATATCAGCTGATGTAAGAAGGGCTATATAAATACATTTGATTTGATTTGTTTTGAATCACCATATCAACAATCATGGCGACAGTAACATCTGTTACTCTGTCACGTCCTGACCAGTAGAGGGTGTAGTTGGGTCAGGACGTGGCAGAAGGGAGTGTGTTTTTTATTGTTTCATTGATTTTGGCCGTGTGACTTCCAATCAAGCACAGCTGTAGTGGGTTGTGGTTGGTTGGGAGTCACACATAAGTTGCCTACGTTTCCTTTGTGTTTCGTGGGTAATTGTGCTTGTCAATGTGGTTGCACCTGACAGGACTGTGTTGGCTGTCAGTTTTTGTTGTTTTTGTAAATGCATAGTGTTCGTGACATTAAATATGACGAACCCTAACTCCGCCGCATTTTGGTCCACTTCTTCCATAGACAGCCGTTACATACTCTTTCTTAAATCTCTGGTGCTGCTTCCACAATGATCTTCAACCTGGCAGTTCTTCTTTCCACAAACGCCGTCAGGTTGATAACCTTTCCAATGAAGGCTACGAAGTCAATTTGTTTAACTATCAAGGTGTCCTTTGACATGACACATTTGTAAGAGCAAGATTTCTGAACAGGTCTCATAACCGTGTCAGGACTAGTTTAAGCAACATTTCGTACAGTAGGTCCACTTATTCCAGGAGTAACCCCATTATCTCCAACATTCTGCCAACATTCTCCCTCACGACGCCAGGACAGCGGAGTCAATCACCACCTTCCGTAGACACCTGAAACCCCACCTCTTTAAGGAATACCTGGGATGGGATAAAGTAATCCTTCTAACCCCCCCCCCCCCCCCCAAAAAAAAAAGCTATAGATGTACTATTGTAAAGTGGTTGTTCCACTGGATTTCATAAGGTGAATGCACCAATTTGTAAGTCACTCTGGATAAGAGCGTCTGCTAAATGACGTAAATGTAAATGTAATAGTTTCACCAATTTGCCTTGCAGCCTCTGCATAAGATACATTATGAGTGATTTTAAATCATGTTCCCCTCTACACTTTGCACATATTTTCTGTCCTTTGCACTGAGCAGCTACATGTCCCATTCTTTGGCATTTGAAAAACTTTATTGAAGGTGGAACAAACTCTAGCACTGAACACCAGGAAGCTCATCTGTACTTTCTTAGGCAAAACCTTCTCAAACATTAATAGTACTTACAGGCTTTCACTTCTCTTCCCCTCTTTCTTACTGCAGCCTTTTGGCTTCAACCACTATGCCCCTCTGTACATTTTATTTTATATAATCTATGGACATAGATATTGGAACCCCAGAAATGACAAGGCCAGTATCCAAGTGCATTTCTGGACAGTTCTCCCTGCAATAACTATAACCATAATACAAAAATAAACATAGTTTAAGATTGCTGAAAACAGGGAAAGAAAACACAAGCCTGGTCTACCCCATTCTTGATGGTTTTGGTCTTAATATGAGTAATGGTTCTGGTCACCTCTCTTGGCAAGGGCATCAAAGTCTAGTGTCATTTTTGACATAGAGATCCTCAGAACAGCTGACAAGTAGTTGTTGTGACGAGGGCCCACGAGGGGGTCATGCCCAACAGGGGGTGATTTCCAATTCCAACTTAACACAGGAACCAGGGTCACCCTTCCTGTCTTTGAGGGGTTTACCAGAGCTGGAATGCCGGTCCATAATATGGTGGGGCCATAAAGGCCACCAAGGACAATAGCTCATCTGTAACCCCCCCCCATCCCTCAAATCATCAGATTACCCTGTGATCTGCCTGGGTTGCTACACAAGAGGGGCGGGAACAGGAGGGCTTCTTAAAGAAAAACTAACAGGTCTGTGAGAGCCGGAATTCTTACTGGTTGGTAGGTGATCAAATACTTATGTCATGCAATAAAATGCAAATGATTTACTTAAAAATCATACAATGTGATTTTCTGGATTTTTTTTTTTAGATTCCGTCTCTCACAGTTGAAGTGTACCTATGATAAAAATTACAGACCTCTACATGCTTTGTAAGTTGGAAAACCTGCAAAATCGTCAGTGCATCAAATACTTGTTCTCCCCACTGTATATAAAAAGTGAAGTCCCACACTGTGTCACGACTTCCACCGAAGTCGTTTCCTCTCCTTGTTCGGGCGGTGTTCGGCGGACGGCGACAC
Source organism: Salmo salar (assembly GCF_965601325.2). Classification (NCBI taxonomy): domain Eukaryota; kingdom Metazoa; phylum Chordata; class Actinopteri; order Salmoniformes; family Salmonidae; genus Salmo; species Salmo salar. The sequence goes on along the minus strand of NC_138316.1, from coordinate 24,655,207 downwards.
CGGTCTTCTAGCCATTGTCGATCCACTTTTCATTTTCCATTTGTTTTGTCTTGTTTTCCTACACACCTGGTTTCCATTTCCCTCATTAATTGTTGTGTATTTAACCCTCTGTTTCCCCCCATGTCCTTGTGTGGAATTGTTTGTTTGTAAGTGCTTGTACTCTATGTTACTGGTGCGCATCGGGTTTTTGTACCCATGTAGGTTATTTTTGTATTGCCGTGGGTTTTGTTATTAAACTGCTCCGGCTATTACCTATTTCTGCTCTCATGCGTCTGCCACCAGTTCCGCAACCCTTACACACTGGATATAGTCGCTGTGACAAGTTCTACCAAAGGGGTGTCTACACAAGCAACCGTGTGGCATTTTCTAAGGTTAATGCCAGGCCTAGAATCAACGAGTGCTTCAAACAGTCAGTGGACGAAGAACACTTCCATAACCGTCTCCTCTTTTGGATTCTAACATGGTAACAGTCTTCCGTCATGACTACATGCATTTAGTTTGTTTGATGCTCATGAGACACCCGTTGGATCTGTCGATGGGCAGTTGTGGTCCACTGCGTTGTCGTATTTCTTCCCGTCAAGCTTCCTCTATCTCGGAAAGGCTTGTAACTTTAAGGGAGTACATCCCTATGGAGTTTGCCAGAAAACCTTGTCTACTTGCTAACAGATTAAGATGGAAAGCGACAGAGCTGCATCAGTTTTTATTCTACACAGGTCCACTTGTTCTCAAGGAAGAGTTTCAGTCTCCTGTGTATGACAACTTCATGCTCCTTTCTGTTGGTGTATATCTTTTAGCGAGTCCTGAATATTGTTTTACAATAAATGACCTAGCCAACACATTACTTGTCTCATTTGTTCAGCATTTTGGACAACTGTGTGGTCAGGATTTATCGTTTATAACATTCATGGCTTAGTACATCTGAGCGAAGATATCAAAATACATGGACATATATATCTGATTTCAGGCTTTCTGTTTGAAAATGCATTGGGAACACTAAAAAGAATGGTCAGAAGGCCACACGATCCTTTAACTCAAGTGATCTGCTGACTATCAGAATTTGATAGGTTAAAGTCTAGTTAAAGAAGAGCAGCAAGAAATATCCTTGAGGAAGCCACATCAGGATGGGGGCCTGTGCACAGTGTTTTGTTGGAGTAGTGCATCAGTTCAAGGAGCTGTTGATTGATGGATTAGCTGTCAGAACCTTAGTGTCACGACTTCCGCCGAAGTCGGCTCCTCTCCTTGTTCGGGCGGCGTTCGGCGGTCGACGTCACCGTCTTTCTAGCCAGCGCCGCTCCATTTTTCATGTATCCATTTGTTTTGTCTTGTTCCCTGCACACCTGGTTTTCATTCCCCATTTTATGCTATTTTTGTGCTGTCATTTTGACCGGAATAAAAAGTGCGCCTGTTCACTACACTCTGCTCTCCTGTACCTGACTTCGCCTCTGATACAGCCATCTCTCTCTGTGTTAGGAGTGTGTATCAGAATTGATAAAGTTGTTTCTGTCCTGAATGTAATTTCTACAGAAGGCAAAGAGTATATTGTGGGTAAAGAATAAAGATTGAAAGCACCATTTTTTGAGTATCCTCTTGACTCCAGGGAGTTAGAATTCTATGTGAGTTCTAACCTGTTGTCACGTCCTGACCAGAGTGAGTGTTATTTTCTATGGCAGATTAGGTCAGGGCGTGACAGGGGGTGTTTGTCTGGTTTTTGTATGTCTATGTTTTGGTTCTAGGTTTGTATTTCTATGTTGGGGTTATTTGGCATGACCTCCAATTAGATGCAGCAGGTTGTCGTTGTCTCTAATTGGAGGTCCTATTTAAGTTTAGGATTGTCCCACAGGTGTTTGTGGGTGATTGTTCTTCGTGAGGTTTATGTTCCTCCAGCGTCACGGTTTGTTGCTTTGTATTTACTTAAAGTGTTAATTGTTGCCTTCGGTTTCACTGATTTAAATAAAACATGTGGAACTACGAAAACGCTGCATCTTGGTCCGCTCTTTCAAACAGCCGTGACACCTGTCCTCAAGAATTCAGTGCTTTCAGGTAAAACATCTGAAGAAATATGTGAGGTTGCCACCATATAACGGACATGCGGTTTATCCTCTTTTGCACTCAGTCCTAGGACTGGAACTCGATTCAACCCCCTGTTGATTCCCTATAATATATTTTTGTAAGTATACCTACTTTAGCCCAGAAAAAAGATGTCGCTACTAACTTAGTTTATGAGTGCATGTGAGCATATTTTATTTTTAAACATGCTCACAAGCTCCCATCACATAAATATTTTTTTAGCTACTGTAGTGGTGACTAAAGTTAGCTGAAGTGTGTAATGGTTGTCGGAGAACTATCTAATATAAAGTTATAAAATAGTGAACTTCCAATAAAAGCAGTAATATCTGTAATATACAGTATCATTTTAACCAAATGATTTTGAGTATAAGATATGAACATATGTATTGAGGGATTACATGTTAAAACGTACTGATAGTGTTCCTATTTGTTTCCCCTTAGGAAATGTAGCACGTTGTTTTATTTACTGAAACAAACGATTTGGCGGCGGTACCCGCATTGTGGGTAAAAGATGGTGTATGCCTCTCTATAAAATGGATAATGTTGTTAAGGCCCCAAAAACTCAGCAGCAACCTGGAGAGGCATGGATTCCATATAATGTCAGGGTGATTTTCTCAGCAGGTATTTATCCTTTTTATTTTGGTGTTCCAGGCGTGTGTAGAAAGGGTTCTACATGGAACCAAAAATAACTTTTCAGTATGTAGAGGGAGATGGACAAGCTCAACTAAATGATTAAATTATCTTCAAAAAAGAGTGAGCTAGATTCTAGCTATTCTAACTGGTAAATAGGTTAGTGTATACAGTAGTAGTAGCCCTCAATTGCTGCTCTCAACATAATTGTCGGTTTCCAATAGTAAACATATTCTGCATCCTTTAATCTTTACCATTTTACCAGATTTTAATCTTTTAAGTCTCATCCTAATGTCAATATAAAAAAATTAGAATAATGTATTTTTGTGTAAATAATAGAAGCAGCGCATTCTATTGGGGGAGGCAAGGTCATGCTGTGGGTGGGGCTGGCCTCATCAGTGAAATATTTCTGAACCACTCTCCTATGGGGAGAGACAAAGAACCCTTTTAGGTTTAGGTAGCATCTTTTTTTGATCATTTGATTTATGTTTTACAGATAATTATACCGCAGCATGGCTAAAACTACCAGAGGCGGAGGTGCACACAGATTTACAGACAGATACAGAGGAGTCTATTGTGAAGGTGAAATGCAGACGAATTTTAGTTAGGTTAGATTATTTTAATGTTTTGTGACTTGTAGAAAGCATTGTGTAAATGGCCTTAGTATGCAGATGTTCAGTCTCATGAAACTTTTAAAACATTTGTTTGAAAAACAGAAGATTCCCAGGAGAATGTGTTGATGATGAGCCAAAGAGTATGTCAGAGAGAAATCTACCCAGTGCACCAACAATTTAAGAGAGCAAAAGCAACAAAATGTTAAAGATACAACTGAAGCGTGCACCAAAAATCTATAATCTATAACCACTGCAGATCCAAAACTATGCATCTCCTGGGCCGTCAGACTCCAGAGGACACGCCTCTCCTGGGCCATTCGACTCTAGAGGACACTCCTCTCCTGAGCCAACACAGTCTGCTTATACTGAGTCACAAGATTTTAGAAGGTTGCACCAAATAAATACATTGGCCAATATGAATATCTAGGAACATGTTTTCAATTGACTTTTAACTTCGTTTGAGAAAATGTAGTATATGGCAAATCTATAGTTTTTTTTGCAGATGTATAACAGGTTTTAGTAAAAACATTGTAATTTTTATTGACATTACAACCCCAATATGATGATCATGGGAAATTCCACCCCCAAAAAAACAATTTAGATACTGTCACGTCCTGACCAGCAGAGGGAGTAGTGTGTAGTATTTTGGTCAGGACGTGGCAGAAGTCTGTATGTGTTGTCTAGTATGTCTGTTTCTGTGTTAATCTTGTGACTCCTGATTTGTAGTAAGCCTGTTAGTTTGTAGTAAGCCTGTTAGCCTGTCGTGAGTTTCGTGTTTATTGTTTTCCTATGTATGCTTTGCTCTTCTATATTAAAAAGATGAGTATCCACATTATCTGCAGTATAATATCTGCAGTTTGGTCCATACAACACGGCTTCGACAATTATGACAGATACGCCATTTTTACGCTAGTCTACTGTTGATACACTTCCAAAATGTCAGCAATTTTTAATATCCAAAAAGTGTCAAAGAATTATGCATTTTACATTGTGTTTTGAGTTGTGATTGCTGAATGTAACAAACTGTACCTACATACTTTTCTTTATAGCATTAGAGTAATACAATATCAATACAAATGATACAGGTTACTAATGTTTGAATTTCCAGTAGGGCTGAGCTAATCGAGTCCAGATGGTTAACAACTAGCAATGCCTCTGCCGAGTCTCTTGATTACTTCCCCACCACTATGTCTGGAAGAAACTTAACTCAACGCAAAGGACCACAAATCACTGAAGTGAACAACTGTGAGTATTTGTTTTGCACTAAGGAATTGTGCTGAATAAAGATGTGTGGCTCAGTTGGTACAGCATGGTGTTTACAACGCCAGGGTTGTGGGTTTGATTCCCACGGGGGGCCAGTACGGGAGAAAAAAAAATTATGAAATGAAATGTATGCATTCACTACTGTAAGTCGCTCTGGATAAGAGCATCTGCTAAATGACTAAAATGTCAAATGTAACAATTCACCAGTACTTATGCTCAGCCTTCCCTGTGGCTCAGTTGGTAGAGCATGGTGTTTGCAACGCCAGCATGGTGTGTGCAACGCCAGGGTTGTGGGTTCGATTCCCACAGGGGGCCAGTACAAAAAACAACACAAAAAAAAATGCATGAAATGAAAATGTATGAAATGTATGCATTCACTACTGTAAGTCGCTCTGGATAAGAGCGTCTGTTAAATGACTAAAATGTAAAAAATGCTCCCCGATTGAAATGTTGAAGATAGGAGTGCATCGCTTTGCAAACCCAAGATGTAGTATGCATCGTAAAAAAAATATTTAAACATTGCGAGTCGCCAGTTCAGAAAAAAGGCTTTCTTATTTATATTACATTATTTTCACTTTCCGAAAAATACCTCCCATCTTATGTGACAGCTGACGCATACTCTCCTCTCCTTCTTTCATGCGTTGTCTTGTCAAGCTGCACACCACCCAGCTTTACATGCTAACCAACACGCGTTTGACAGCTTTTTATTTTAGGCTTTATTAGTTTGATCATTTGTCAGGTTATTGTTATCTATGCCCTGTGGGTATGGATAAAGCAGTTTTTTTTACTGACTGTCAGATATACTGCATGTGCATGTGGTACAATTTGTAGTTTTGGGGTTTAGTTCTGATAAAACTTGTCACGCCCTGACCATAGAGATCCCTCGGGGTTCTCTATGGTGTAATAGGTCAGAGCGTGACTAGGGGGGTTTCTAGATACACATACACCAACATAGTATATTTCTATGGTTCCCAATTGGAGGCAGCTGAAAATCGTTGCCTCTAATTGGGGATCATACTTAGTGTGTTCCTTTTCCCACCTGCGAGGTGGGATATGTTTTGTATATGTGCTACGTATTTCACATCGTTATATCTTTGTTGTTTTGAGAAGTTTCACCATTATTAAAATGTGGAACTCTACTCAGGCTGCGCCTTGGTCCAATTATTTATATGATGATCGTGACAAAATTGGTGGTAAGTTTCCACAAACCTGCCAACCTTTACACATTTTGTGTAGTATCTACACAATTTGAAGTCAAAATACACAACAATGAAAGACAACCCTAAAATAATGCAAAAGAGTTGGTTTCAGTAATTGACAGGATTTTCAAAATGCTAAATTTTCCAATTCACCGCATTACCAACCAAAGACCTACAACAGCAACATATTTTCAAAAACATATATAGAGAGATCTGTTTTGGGCTTTCATGATTCCTCCTGGTCTTCAAATTTTGTTTACTCCGAAACACGTATACATGTTTCATAACTGGAGGGCAGACCAGGAATTATTCTCAGCGCAATGACAGGAAAAACATCACTATTGAATGGAGAAGATTGCTTTTGTTTGTGTTTATTAAATGTTTTGTATTGTTTAAAAGACTTTAAGACCCTTCATGTTTTTCAGCTCTACTCCTGACTCTTCTGACAAAGTAGGAAATTATATTAGAACAACTTAGAATAATTTTAATAACCGTTCAAGACCATAGAGACAGGAGGGTCCTGCAAGAAGACCTACCTGATGATATTTTCCAGTAGGCAGTCTTCAAGAGAGGAGCTGAAGAGGGGAGCTGAAGGCCAGCAGAGAGTTTAGGCAAAAGATGGTGAAATCTCTTTTTGCATTTCCTGACCTAGTCAGCCATTATAATTATGCTTTAAAAGTTTGTGGTATTATTAGCTGAGACATAACCAAAATCCAGATCTGTATGGAGCCTTAGTTATCCAAAAACTAAGATAATGTTTGTGTTTTAGGATAAAAAAAAATTCTCAGTAGCAATTAACATTTGGTAAATGACTTAATATTGACATACAGTATCCATATGTTATGGTCCCTTTTCTCTTGTCTATGTGGTTACAGATTGACTATTTGTGATTGAACCGTGGCTGTGATGTGAAAGTGTGTGTGGAGGATCATGGAACACAATCTCCCATGATCTTTCAAAGACCATGAACTGTAGGGGAATCAATGGAAACAGGAGACAAAGGGCTGTGAGACACGGGTTTAACTCTGGACACATGAAAGGTAGGATGTATACGAAGGGTACGGGGCAACAGAAGACGAACAGCAAAGGGGCTAATGATTTTGGAGATGGGAAACGGACCGATAAACTGGGGGGAGAGTTTGTGGGATTCCACCCGCAGGGGTAGATCACAGGTGGACAGCCATACCTTTTGCCTAAGACGATACCGGGGAGCCGGGGTCCGGTGGCATCCGCTTGTCGTCGATACCTCGAGGTGGTCTCTGCCTGTGGCAGAGCAGGGAACAGTGTTGCGGGTGTATTTGACCCACACCAGCTGCTGGCTCCAGGTGGTGGGGTTGGCAGAGACCAGGCAGCGCAGAGTAGTCTCTAGGTCCTGGTTGGCTCACTCCAACTGGGGGTGGATCCCGGAGGACAGGCTGGCCGACGACCCAATGAGGGTGTAGAACGCCTTCCAGAACCGGGACGAGAACTGAGGCCCCCGGTCGGAGACCATGTCCACGGGTAGTCCATGGATCACGAAGACGTGCTGCACCATGAGCTGGGCTGTCTATTTGGGAGAGGGTAGTTTGGGAGCCCGGGTGACAGGCAAGCCTGGAGGAGTGAGCCCACACCAGGACTGAGGAGGGAACCCTGTCAGGAACGAACATCCGGTTATCGAACATCCAGTTATATTCTGCCCCCTACAGCCAGTGCCTCCACTCCTCCAACGACATCTTCACCGCGAGAAGCTCACGATTCCCCACATCGTAGTTTGTCTCCGTGGCATTGAGGCGGTGGGAGAAGGTTCAGGGATGTAACTTGAGGTCCAGGGCCGACCGCTGGGACAGGACAGGCCCACTCCGACATCCGAAGCATCGGCCTCCACCACGAACTGGCGGGACGGGTCAGGATGAACCAAGATGGGAGCTGTTGTGAAGTGGTGTTTGAGATCCCGGAACACCCAGTCAGCAGCTGGGGACCACGTGAACGGAACCTCGGGAAAGGTGAGTGCAGACAGGAGGGAAGCCAGGGTGCTGTAGCTTCGGATAAAGTGGTGATAAAAGTTGGAGAATCCCAGGAAACGCTGCAGCTGTACTCTGGACGTAGGCCGGGGCCAATCCACCACCACTCTCACCTTCCCGCGATCCAGCTGTACGCTCCCTGCAGTGATGAACTAACCTAGAAAGGGGATGGTGGAGCGATGGAATTCGCACTTTTCTTCTTTTACAAAAAGCTGGTTCTCCAGAAGACGTTGGAGAACCTGTTGGACGTGGAGCACGTGTTCTTGGATGGAGCGGGAGAAGATGAGGATGTCATCGAGGTAGATGAAGATGAACCGGTTCAACGTGTTGTGGAGAACATCATTAACCATAACCTGGAACACAGCAGGGGCGTTGGTGAGGCCAAAAGGCATGACCAGATACTCGTAGTGACCGCTGGCTGTGTTTAAGACAGTTTTCCACTCGTCCCCTTCCCGTATCCACACCAGGTGGTAGGTGTTCCGTAGGTCCAGCTTAGAGAACACAGTTTATTCCCTGAAGCGGCTCGTAGGCCGAGGAGATGAGACGTAGAGGGTAGCAGTTCTTCACCATGATGTCGTTGAGACCTTTGTCCTTAGTAGTGCGAACGACCCAGTACATACATCACTGGGGCTAAGCTTCCTGCCATCCAGGACCTCTATAGCAGGCATGTGTCAGAGGAAGGCACTAAACATTGTCAAAGACTCCAGCCACCCTAGTCATAGACTGTTCTCTCTGCTACCGCATGGCAAGCAGTTACGGAGCGCCAAGTCTAGGTCCAACAGGCTTCTAAACAGCTTCTACCCCCAAGCCAGAAGATTCCTGAACACCTAATCAAATGGCTACCCAGACTATTTTCATTTGCCCCCCCCCCCCTCTTTATAACCGCTGCTTCTCTCTGTTGTTATCTATGCATAGTCACTTTAACTCTACCTACAGTACATGTACATATTACCTCGACTAACCGGTGCCCCCGCACATTGACTCTGTATCGGTACCCCCTGTACATAGCCTCACTATTGATATTTTACTGCACTCTTTATTTGTTACTTTAATTTGAGATTTTTTACTTATGGATTTTTTTACTTAACTACATTGTTGGTTAAGGGCTTGCAAATTAGCATTTTACTGTAAGGTCTACAGTTGTTGTATTCGGCACGTGACAAATAAACTTTGATTTGATCTGTGGTGGTAAGTTTTGCCGTCTTTAGACAATATCTGACATACATGTCCAAACTTCCATGTTTGCGCATGAACGTGCAAAGTTTCAAATGACACAATTTTTGTTTCTACAACATCTACAGACCTGCACCATGATAATGAGATCTTTGCAGCTTGTAAAAGGACGTACTGTATGTGTGAGGTTTTTAACCTTGTTCCTGTTGCCAACTTGCACCAAATTTCCAGAAGATGGTCAGGAAGACGAACGCTGCTTCAGGTCAGTTACTCAACTTAGTGATATATATGTCCATTTTTTTAAGTGTGTTCACCCATCTATAACATGGCATGTATATGATAAATATTGATTAGTCCTTCAACTGTAATTTGATTTCGCAACTTGGTCCTATGTGGGATTGTGGGATTTTAGGTCAACAATAGCCACATTGTAGTTCCAGGGTTTTTCTTTATTTTTACTCTTTTCTACATTGTAGAATAATAGTGAAGACATCAAAACGATCAAATAACACATATGGAATCATGTAGTAACCCAGAAAGTGTCAACCAAATCAAAATATATTTTAGATTCTTCAAAGTAGCCACCCTTTTCCTTGACGACAGCTTTGCACACTCTTCGTATTCTCTCAACCAGCTTCATGAGGTAGTCACCTGAAATGCATTTCAATTAAGTGGTGTGTCTTGTTAAAAGTTAATTTGTGGAATTTCTTTCCCTCTTAATGCGTTTTAGTCAATCAGTTGTGTTGTGACAAGGTAGGGGTGGTATACAGAGAATTGCCCTATTTGGGGCTCTCTCTATTGCAGCCAGGAGGGGCACCAGCTTAATTGCACATTTACACATTACATACCTGAATTAATAGGGTAAAATGACAAGACAGAGAAAAGTTAGTAGTTTTCAGTAGTAGACATTCTCCAAGATTGAAGAAGAAACCTGCCAGACCTCACGATCTCATTAACGCTCCCACACATTACTTTAATGCAAATACCTGGGAAACCTAGGAAATGATACAAGTGATGGCTCCATAAAATAACAAACTAAATAAAACATACAAAATATGACCATACATATTTGTGTGTCATATATACACATGACATATATGCTTGGGTACCACCTTGACATCTCTGATCTGCTAGCCTCAGGAGGCTATTTTGTTGACTTTGTCGTAACCCGGCACAGGGGAGGGATGGATATAGAAACGTACAGAGTTTCTTGTGCTGGTGTAATCACTTCACTTAATCATAGTTTAGCATATTAAAATCGCAAATCTGCATGAAAATGTGATTTCTCGCTGTGGGTACTGGTACTGGTATTGGCATTCCGCTAAAGGTTTACTCTGAGCTACATGTGGAACTACACTTCCACTTTATAACCAGTAGGTGGAGCTATGAGTCACTAGAAATCCAGAGTTTTGCATATTTTTATCTGTTCAAGTGATAAGTGCCTTTTCCACTGGGAGTTGAGTAGAACCAGTGTAGCAAGTTTGTGTGTGTACTCTGCTTTAGAAGAAGTGTGTGCATGCAGTGCAGCAGGGATTCTCTTCAAGTGTGTGTTCAGAACAGGTAAACAAATCAATCCTGGATAGGAAGCGTGTGTGATTGTCCCCTACTGTACCTCCTCCAATCTCTCTGTAGTCTCTGTAATCTGCACAGTTCCACAGTAAGGTCCTCCATCAGTGTTATGCACATATTTAGGTTTATACAGCTCTCTGATTAACTCCATGAGATTATGGTGTATCTGGTATATTTAAGTGACACAAGGCCATGTGTCTATGCCTTTATACTGTGAGAGAATGATTATGTTGACATCTGCGGAGCCACCCCTAACCTTTCACAGACACGCCCAACAAAACACACACACACACACACACACACTAGTGTTCAACCAGGGGGTAATTGACTGTCTGTGCTCAGCTGAAGGGGTCTGCTGGCCCCTCCAAGGTGTCTCTCATCAGTCTGGGTAAATCCAGGAGGAGGAGATGGAGAGAGGGAAGAGAGAGAGCAAGGGGGTAAAAGGCAATGGATGGATAGATGGAAAGATGGAGTGAGTACAGTGAGGGAAAAAAGTATTTGGTCCCTGCTGATTTTGTACGTTTGCCCACTGACAAAGAAATGATCAGTCTATCATTTTAATGGTAGGTTTATTTGAACAGTGAGAGACAGAATAACAAATAAATCCAGAAAAACGCATGTCAAAAATTGTATAAATTGATTTGCATTTTAATGAGGGAAATAAGTATTTGACCCCCTCTCAATCAGAAAGATTTCTGGCTCCCAGGTGTCTTTTATACAGGTAACGAGCTGAGATTAGGAGCACACTCTTAAAGGGAGTGCTCCTAATCTCAGTTTGTTACCTGTATAAAAGACACCTGTCCACAGAAGCAATCAATCAATCAGATTCCAAACTCTCCACCATGGCCAAGACCAAAGTGCTCTCCAATGATGTCAGGGACAAGACTGTAGAGCTACACAAGGCTGGAATGGGCTACAAGACCATCGCCAAGCAGCTTGGTGATAAGGTGACAACAGTTGGTGCGATTATTCGCAAATGGAAGAAACACAAAAGAACTGTCAATCTCCCTCGGCCTGGGGCTCCATGCAAGATCTCACCTCGTGGAGTTGCAATGATCATGAGAACGGTGAGGAATCAGCCCAGAACTACACGGGAGGATCTTGTCAATGCTCTCAAGGCAGCTGGGACCATAGTCACCAAGAAAACAATTGGTAACACACTATGCCGTGAATGACTGAAATCCTGCAGCGCCCGCTAGGTCCACCTGCTCAAGAATGCACATATACATGCCCGTCTGAAGTTTGCCAATGAACATCTGAATGATTCAGAGGACAGCTGGTTGAAAGTGTTGTGGTCAGATGAGACCAAAATGGAGCTCTTTGGCATCAACTCAACTCGCCGTGTTCGGAGGAGGAGGAATGCTGCCTATGACCCCAAGAACACCATCCCCACCGTCAAACATGGAGGTGGAAACATTATGCTTTCGGGGTGTTTTTCTGCTAAGGGGACAGGACAACTTCACCGCATCAAAGGGACGATGGACGGGGCCATGTACCGTCAAATCTTGGGTGAGAACCTCCTTCCCTCAGCCAGGGCATTGAAAATGGGTCGTGGATGGGTATTCCAGCATGACAATGGCCCAAAACACACGGCCAAGGCAACAAAGGAGTGGCTCAAGAAGAAGCACATTAAGGTCCTGGAGTGACCTAGCCAGTCTGCAGACCTTAATCCCATAGAAAATCTGTGGAGGGAGCTGAAGGTTTGAGTTGCCAAACGTCAGCCTCGAAACCTTAATGACTTGGAGAAGATCTGCAAAGAGGAGTGGGACAAAATCCCTCCTGAGATGTGTGCAAACCTGGTGGCCAACTACAAGAAATATCTGACCTCTGACTGCCACCAGGTGCTAAGTCATGTTTCGCAGAGGGGTCAAATACTTATTTCCTCCATTAAAATGCAAATCATTTTATAACATTTTTGACATGCGCTTTGTTGTTATTGTCTCTCACTGTTCAAATAAACCTACCATTAAAATTATAGACTGATAATTTCTTTGTCAGTGGGCAAATGTACAAAATCAGCAGGGGATCAAATACTTTTTTCCTCACTGTATAATGAAACCATAGGGAGAAGGCCAATAGAGGAAAGCCCACTCACTGCATCCCAATCTCTCCCTCACCTTCTCTATCTCTACCCCTTCGAGAGTCATTGAATAACAGAATTACTAGACCTAGAAATCATTCCTTTGCTCACAAGCCATTGTCCTCATAATAACATATACCAGGGTAAACTATAAGAGAGTACATTTCTTCAGCACTTGGAGAAGGGTGGAAAAGGGTCACTGCAGAAGAAACGGAGGAAGAGAAACACAGAGAAGAGTGGGATAGGGAGAGGGACGCACACACACACACACACACACACACACTGCTCTCACACACACACACAGAGCCAAGTTTTACCCTGCTCTCGCTACTCTTACTCCAGCTCAGCTAGAATCAGACTGGGGAAAATCATAGCGAGAGAGAAAGAAAGAATAATGTTGCCTTTTTACTGTATTTTAAAGGTCAGAAAAGAGGATATTACCTTCTGAATCAAATCTTTAGAAAATTGGGCTGGAGATTGTGAGTGTATTCTAAAGACAGAGTGGAGTGAAGAGAGAGATGAGTGATTTAGACCAGCAAGCCCGTTAATTTAGTGAAATATGGCAGAGAAATTGAGACTCAAGATGGAATCCACAAATTCTAACCCAACAAAAAACTTGAATGGTTGTGAAAACGCAGGGACAGTTGTGATTGACTGCTGTTTTAATGAGGCTGTTAGAGATTGCTCAGAAATATCTAATGTACTCTCTTTTCCTCCCTTATACTTCTCAACATCCCTTCCAAAGATATATTTTCTCATTCAGTTTATTTTACTATTCTCTCTCTGTCCCTTCACTCTCTCTGCCCCCCTCTCTCTCTCTTTCTCCTTCCTTCCTTCCTTCCTTCCTTCCTTCCTTCCTTCCTTCCTTCCTTCCTTCCTTCCTTCCTTCCTTCCTTCCTTCCTTCCTTCCTTCCTTCCTTCCTTCCTTCCTTCCTTCCTTCCTTCCTTCCTTCCTTCCTTCCTTCCTTCCTTCCTTCCTTCCTTCCTTCCTTTCTTTTTTAAACCAGGCCCAGGCTTCACCAGGCTGCCACCCAGCAGTATGTGGGTATCTGTCTTGCAGAGTTATTTTAGGATGCGCTCCTGTATCTGTCGTACATTGAGCAGTAACAGGTTGCATTGAGGCAGAAAGAGAGAGGATAACTCAGCCTCATCCCACATTGCAAGATGGAGAGACACATTTATCATCCTCTACATGTGTGCTTGTGAGTGAACATGTCCTATTTCTCTGCTCTCAAAATACACTACATGACCAAAAGTATATAGACACCTGCTCGTCGAACATCTCTTTCCAAAATCATGGGCATTAATATGGATTTGGTCCCCCCTTTGCTGCAATAACAGCTTCCACTCTTCTAGGAGGCTTTCCACTAGATGTTGGAACATTGCAGCGGGGACTTGCTTCCATTCGGCCACAAGAGCATTAGTGAGGTCGGCACTGATGTTGGACAATTAGACCTGGCTTGCAGTCAGCGTTCCAATTCATCCCAATGGTGTTCGATGGGGTTGAGGTCAGGGCTCTGTGCAAGCCAGTCATGTTCTTCCACACCGATCTTGACAAACCATTTCTGTATGGACCTGACTTTGCATGGGGGCATTGTCATGCTGAAACAGGAAAGGGCATTCCCCAAACTGTTGCCACAAAGTTGGAAACACAGAATCATCTGGAATGTCATTGGAACTAAGGGGCCTAGCCCAAACCATGCAAAATAGCCCCAGACCATTATTCCTCCTCCACCAAACTTTTCTGCTAAACCCACATTCGTCCGTCGGACTGCCAGATGGTGAAGTGAGATTCATCACTCTAGAGAACGCGTTTCCACTGCTCCAGAGTCCACTGGCGGTGAGCTTTTCATCACTCCAGCCGACGCTTAGCATTGCACATGGTGATCTTAGGCTTGTGTCCGGCGGCTCGGCCATGGAAACCAATTTCATGAATCTCCAGACAAACAGTTCTTGTGCTGATGTTGCACAAGGCTCAGCACTCTGTGATTTTACGCGCTACACGCTTCATCACTCGGCGGTCCCGTTCTGTGAGCTTGTGTGGCCTACCACTTCGCGGCTGAGCCGTTGATGCTCCAAGACATTTCCACTTCACAAAATCAGCACTTACATTTGACCGGGGCAGCTCTAGCAGGGCAAAAATTTGACGAACTGACTTGTTGGAAAGATGGCATTCTATGACGATACCATGTTGAAAGTCACTGAGCTCTTCAGTAAGGCCATTCTTCTGCCAAAGTCGATTTTATACACCTGTCAGCAATGGGTGTGGCTGAAATAGCCGAAACAATTAATTTGAGGAGGTGTCCACATAGTTTTGCATTTATAGTGTAGTTTTAGATTTGAAATAAGAGAGCGCTGAACACTTTTTGCTAATTTGCCAAAATTGAATGGCTGTGTGTATGTGTGTGTGTCTGCGTGTGCGTGTGTTTTAGTGAAAACAAGAGACAGTCTATCCATCAATATCTACCCATTCTCTGATCGTTCTATATGTAAGCTGTAGGGTTGTGTGTGTGTGTGTGTGTGTGTGTGTGTGTGTGTGTGTGTGTGTGTGTGTGTGTGTCTCCTGGAGTCTGAGCTTATCTTTGGTATTTGGTATTTGATAAAGATCCAATCAGGAACGAATTTACATCCTGATAAGAACAAGGAAATGTACACTGTTTGATTTTTGTCAGTAGAGCAGTGAGGATACAATCACACTATTCCTGAGAACTTCCACCTGGAACACTGAGGAAGGAGAACATGATGACCTTTCAAGTGATTCAAGGCACATACTGTAATGTATATGGAATGGCAACAATAACAAGCACATGGCTTCCAATCATTCTTTATTAAATGAACAACTTTATATAGTAGTTATTTAATCCTAGTTAAATACAGTAAAATGAAACTATTTGAGTGGATATAATTGAATGTCAATGAGATAAGTAACAAAAATCTAAAAATGTTCAAAAGGTGGTATGCTACAAGTGCTCCCAGAGTGTTGTGTTAATCTATTGCCATACATATGTATTTGCACTGGGTCATTTCTCATCACTCTTCTTATCTCTCATGTTGCTATGGTGGTAAATGCCAAAGTTCTCTTTAAGGACAATTTTTTTTGTCCCAGTGCTATTGCTTGGCAGCTGGACAGGTCTGTGATGGACTCACCAGGAGTCTTAATTCACTTTACTGGGTAATGGGCCCAATTGGCTGACAAACACTTGAGGAAGTATTCCGCCCAATCAGAGCAAAGCTGTCTTGATTGTCTGGAAATCAATTTATGTTCCCAGTAATTTAATCAAAGGACTGAGGAGAGTCTTATCAGCCATCATTGCAGTACACTACACACACACATACGCACAGACACACAAAAACACATTCCCCAAAATGTCAGTCCATATGAACGAATCTTAAAATCCAAAGTGTTTTCTGAGTAATGAGGTGTGGCAACCAACCTGATACTATACAACGGCCCCAAATACAGACAATGAGCCATACTGTCTGTGGGCTGACAGCCTCCTTTCTCTGCAATTGTAACAGTGTAGGTTCCGTCCCTCACTTAACCCCAACCTGGGCTCGAACCAGGGACCCTTGCACACATCAACAACTGACACCCCACGAAGCATCATTACCCAACGCAAGGGGAAACCCTACTTCAAGTCTCAGAGCGAGTGACATCACTGATTGAAATGCTATTTAGCGCGCACCACCGCTAACTAACTATCCATTTCACATCGGTTACACAGTGGCTTAGTGTCCAACATGACAGCTCCCATGTTGGATGTTTAAGACATACAGTACCAGTCAAAGGTTTGTACACACCTACTCATTCAAGAGTTTGTCTTTATTTGTACTATTTTCTACATTGTAGAATAATAGTGAAGACACCAAAACTATGAAATAACACATATGGAATCATGTACTAACCAAAAAAGTGTTAATAAAAATCTCAATATATTTTATATTTCAGATTCTTCAAAGTAGTCACCCTTTGGCTTGATGACAGCTTTGTACACGCTTGACATTTTCTCAACCAGCTTCATAAGGTAGTCACCTGGAATGCATTTCAATTAACAGGTGTGCCTTGTTAAAGTTAATTTGTCTAATTTCTTTCCTTCTTAATGCATTTGAGTCAATCAGTTGTGTTATGACAAGGTAAGGGTGGTATACATAAGATAGCCCTATTTGGTAAAAGACCAGGTCCATATAGCGGCAAGAACAGCTCAAATAAGCAAAGAGAAACGACAGTCCATCATTACTTTAAGACATGAAGTTCAGTCAACCTGGAACATTTCAAGAACTTTGAAAGTTTCTTCAAGTGCAGTCGCAAACACCATCAAGCACTTTGATGAAACTGGCTCTCATGATGACCACCACAGGAATAGAAGACCCAGAGTTACCTCTGCTGCAGACAATAAGTTCAATAGAGTCACCAGCCAAAATAAATGCTTCACAGAGTTCAAGTAACACAGATCTCAACATCAACTGTTCAGATGAGACAGCGTGAATCAGGCCATCATGGTTGAATTGCTGCAAAGAAAGCACTACTGAAGGACACCAATAAGAAAAAAAGACTTGCTTGGGCAAAGAAACACGAGCAATGGACATTAGACCAGTGGAAATCAGTTCTTTGGTCTGATAAATCCAAATTTGCGATTTTTGGTTCCAACTGCCATGAGATGCAGAGTAGGTGAACGGATGATCTCCGCATGTGTGGTTCCCACCGTGAAGCATGGAGGAGGAGGTGTGATGGTGTGGGGGTGCTTTGCTGGTGACACTGTCAGTGATGTATTTAGAATTCAAGGCACACTTATCCAGCATGGCTACCACAGCATTCCGCAGCGATACGCCATCCCATCTGGTTTGCGCTTAGTGGGACTATCATTTGTTTTTTAACAGGACAATGACCCAACACACCTCCAGGCTGTGTAAGGGCTATTTGACCAAGAAGGAGACTGATGGAGGGCTGCATCAGGTAACCTGGCCTCCACAATCACCCGACCTCAACCCAATTGAGATGGTTTGGGATGAGTTGAACCGCAGTGTGAAGGAAAAGCAGCCAACAAGTGCTTAGCATATGTGGGAACTCCTTCAAGACTGTTAGAAAAGCATTCCAGGTGAAGCAGGTTGAGAGAATGCCAAGAGTGTGCGAAGCTGTCATGAAGGCAAAGGGTGACTACTTTGAAGAATCTAAAATCTAAATAATATTTTCATTTGTTTTAAACATATTTAGATTTTTTTGGTTACTGCATGATTCCATATGTGTTATTTCATAGTTTTGATATCTTCATTACTATTCTACAATGTAGAAAATAGTAAAAATAAAGAAAAACCCTTGATGTAGGTGTGTCCAAACTTTCGACTGGTACTGTATCAAAGAACACCCTCTGCTACAACTTATTGTAATGTAACACTTTTCTAAGCCAGACCTCTAAACTTTGTGTAGTGTCTGTCTATTGCCCTCTATCATAGAGGATCAGCCATCTGTGGGGATAGTGAAGTCAGAGCACAGCAGAAATCAGTCCCTCTCATCCTGGCTCCTGCCTCTGGTGTTCTCCTCTTTCTCTCTCTCCATTGTTCCTCCCCTCTGAACTTCCTCTGCTCTCTCTGGCTCTTATTGAGTCTGTCTTGCCTCTTCTGCTCTGCTGGATCTGTAGAGCATCAACCACTGGCTTGAGTAGTGGAGAGAGAGGGAGAGAGCGAGCGTGCGAAACAGAGTGAGATAAAGCAGGGAAAGAGATATAGAGAGAGAGCAGAGAGAGGACAATAGTAGAGAGGGAAACTGGCAAATCTCATCAGCCCCCCTATCAGGATTCATTTCCTCCACACCTGGCTTTTGGGGATTAATGAGTGTTAAGTTCTCTGCTCTGTATTCCCTCTCCCACGCTGACTGATGCTCTTCCTTTTTTGTCCTTCATTCTCCATCCCTCTCTTTCTCTTCCTCTCTCTCCCCACTTTCATTCTCTCTCTCTCTGGATTTATTGATCCTGAGTGGTGCAGCGGTCTAAGACACTTTATCGCAGTGCTAGAGGCATCACTACAGACCCGCGTTCAATCCCGGGCTGTATCACAACTGGAAAATAGGGCAGCGCAGAATTGACCCAGTGTTGGGGGAAGGTTTGGCCGGGGTAGGCCGTTATTGTAAATAAGAATTTGTTCTTAAAACCTGTTTGGGATAGAGGGCAGTATTTTCACGGCCGGATAAAAAACGTACCCGATTTAATCTGGTTATAACTCCTGCCCAGAAACTAGAATATGCATATAATTAGTAGATTTGGATAGAAAACACCCTAAAGTTTCTAAAACTGTTTGAATGGTGTCTGTGAGTATAACAGAACTCATATGGCAGGCCAAAACCTGAGAAGATTCTATATGGGAAGTGCCCTGTCTGACCTTTTCTTGGCCTTCTGTAGCCTCTTTATCGAAAATACAGGATCTCCGCTGCAACGTGACATTTTCTAAGGCTTTCACTGGCTCTCAGAAGGCGCCAGAACGTGGAATGATAACTCTGCAGTCTCTGGGCGAAAAACAGTAGGGGTTTTGGAGAGTGGTACTTCTGAGAACAATGGCACTGGCGCGCGCATGCATGTGACGACTCCATTTTCTTCTTTCAGTGTTTGAACGGATACAACATCTCCCGGTTGGAATATTATCGCTATTTTACGAGAAATATCGCATAAAAATTGATTTTAACCTCTTACATCTAGACGTTCCGCTAGCGGAACACCTGCTGCAATATCCAATGATAGGCGTGGCGCGAATTACAAATTCCTCAAAAATACAAAAACTTCTATTTTTCAAAAATATGACTATTTCACAGCATTTTAAAGACAAGACTCTCCTTTATCTAACCACACTGTCCGATTTCAAAAAGGCTTTACAGCGAAAGCAAAACATTAGATTATGTCAGCAGAGTACCCAGCCAGAAATAATCAGACACCCATTTTTCAAGCTAGCATATAATGTCACAAAAACCCAGAAGACAGCTAAATGCAGCACTAACCTTTGATGATCTTCATCAGATGACACACCTAGGACATTATGTTATACAATACATGCATGTTTTGTTCAATCAAGTTCATATTTATATCAAAAACCAGCTTTTTACATTAGCATGTGACGTTCAGAACTAGCATACCCCCCGCAAACTTCCGGGGAATTTACTAACAATTTACTAAATTACTCACGATAAACGTTCACAAAAAGCATAACAATTATTTTAAGAATTATAGATACAGAACTCCTCTATGCACTTGATATGTCCGATTTTAAAATAGCTTTTTGGTGAAAGCACATTTTGCAATATTCTAAGTACATAGCCCAGCCATCACGGGCTAGCTATTTAGACACCCGGCAAGTTTAGCCTTCACCAAAATCAGATTTACTATTACAAAAATGTTATTACCTTTGTTGTCTTCGTCAGAATGCACTCCCAGGTCTGCTACTTCCATAACAAATGTTGGTTTGGTCCCAAATAATCCATCGTTATATCCGAATAGCGGCGTTTTGTTCGTGCGTTCCAGAAACTCTCCGAAATGGTATATCAGGGTCGTGCGCATGGCGCAATTCGTGACAAAAGAAATCTAAATATTCCATTACCGTACTTCGAAGCATGTCAACCGCTGTTTAAAATAAATTTTTATGCAATTTATCTCGTAAAAAAGCGATAATATTCCGACCGGGAATCTCCTTTTCGGCAAACAGAGGAAAAATCACAAAGACGGGGGCGGCCAGGGCACGCGCCTAAGCCCACAGTCCCTTGATCGGCCACTTGACAAAGGCGATAATGTGTTTAAGCCTGGGGCTGGAATGACGACATTCAGGTTTTTCCCGGGCTTTGAGACCCTATGGAAGACGTAGGAAGTGTCACGTTAGAGCAGAGATCCTTTGTAATAGATAGAGATGGCAAAGAAGTTCAAGAAATGGTCAGACAGGCCACTTCCTGTAAAGGAATCTCTCAGGTTTTGACCTGCCATTTGAGTTATGTTATACTCACAGACACCATTCAAACAGTTTTAGAAACGTTGGAGTGTTTTCTATCCAAAGCCAATAATTATATGCATATTCTAGTTACTGGGCAGGAGTAGTAACCAGATTAAATCGGGTACGTTTTTTATCCAGCCGTGAAAATACTGCCCCCTAGCCATAACAGGTTAAACAGCGTTTGACATGCTTCGAAGTACGGTAATGGAATATTTTGAAATTTTTTGTCACGATACGCGCCGGCGCGTCACCCTTCGGATAGTGATTTGAATGCACGAACAAAACGGAGGTATTTGGATATAACTATGGATTATTTGGAACCAAAACAACATTGGGTGTTGAAGTAAAAGTCCTGGGAGTGCAT
Source organism: Salmo salar (assembly GCF_965601325.2). Classification (NCBI taxonomy): domain Eukaryota; kingdom Metazoa; phylum Chordata; class Actinopteri; order Salmoniformes; family Salmonidae; genus Salmo; species Salmo salar. The sequence goes on along the minus strand of NC_138316.1, from coordinate 24,634,286 downwards.
TCTGACGAAGAACAGCAAAGGTAATCCAATTTTTCTCATAGTAAATCTGAGTTTGGTGAGTGCCAAACTTGGTGGGTGTCAAAATAGCTAGCCATGATGGCCGGGCTATCTACTCAGAATATTGCAAAATGTGCTTTCACCGAAAAGCTATTTTAAAATCGGACACCGCGATTGCATAAAGGAGTTCTGTATCTATAATTCTTTAAATAATTTATGCTTTTTGTGAACGTTTATCGTGAGTAATTTAGTAAATTCACCGGAAGTTTTCGGTGGGTATGCTAGTTCTGAACAAAACATGCTAATGTAAAAAGCTGGTTTTTGATATAAATATAAACTTGATTGAACAAAACATGCATGTATTGTATAACATAATGTCCTAGGAGTGTCATCTGATGAAGATCATCAAAGGTTAGTGCTGCATTTAGCTGTGGTTTGGGTTTTTGTGACATATATGCTAGTTTGAAAAATGGGTGCGTGATTAATTCTGGCTGGGTACTCTCCTGACATAATCTAATGTTTTGCTTTCGTTGTAAAGCCTTTTTGAAATCGGACAATGTGGTTAGATAAAGGAGAGTCTTGTCTTTAAAATGGTGTAAAATAGTCATATGTTTGATAAATTGAAGTTTTTGCATTTTTTAGGTATTTGTAATTCGCGCCACGCTATACCATTGGATATTGGTGAGGCGTTCCGCTAGCGGAACATCTGTCCCTAACAGGTTTTAACTGACTTGCCTAGTTAAATAAAGGTTAAATAAAAGTAAAATATAAATTGCCCATTGTGTCTGTGCTGTTCAAATGGCCACTGTGAGGTTCCCCAAGCAGCTGTTAGAAAGTGGAGCAGTCAGCAGAATCTGGCATGCCTCTCTCGATCCCCAGCTTCCGTGACTTTTCTCTCCTCTCTCCCTCCATCTCCTCTCGTACTTTCCTCTTCTCCTCTTTCTTTTCCCTGCTTATTTCCCCCAAATTGATAGATTGCACACTTCTTTCTGTCCCTGTTAAAAAGTGTTCTAGAGCATTTGGTCCTGCCTTTTCCCAGCACGATAGTCAAGCTTAGATGGAGCACTGAAAGCTGAGTTATCAGAATTCCACCACTTTACAATATGAAAGGAAAAATATATCCAGCCGTTACACTCCATAGAGAACAATGGTGCTGTCAATCATTTTCTTAATGATTCAGTCTCAAGGATACTTGCAGTTTGTTTCTGTCACGTCGTTCGTCGGAAGAATGGGACCAAATCGCAGCATGTGTATCGTTCCACATTTTATTATAATTGTGAAACTATGCAAGACATACAAATAAACTAACGAACAAAACAACAAACCGTGACGAAGAGGTGCAACATACACTACTCAAAATAATCTCCCACAAAACCTAGTGGGAAAAACATCAACTTAAATATGATCCCCAATTAGAGCCAACGATGACCTCTAATTGGAGACCATCCCAAAAAACAACAACATAGAAATACAGAAACTAGAACTTCACATAGAAATCCAAAACTAGACAAAACCCCCAACATAGAAAAAAGAAACTAGAACCAACATAGAAATAAATCAACTAGAAAAAAAACCTGTTACGCACTGACCTACTTGACAATGGAATATAAAAGCTTTCTATGGTCAGGACGTGACAGTACCCCCCCCCTCCCAAAGGTGCGGACTCCGAACGCACAACCTTAAACAAAAAAAAAAAACAGGGAGGGTTAGGGTGGGTGTCTAATGTCGGTGGCGGCTCTGGTGCAGGACGAAGAACCTTCACATCCCGCGGATCCTCCTGCATCGGAGGAGGTTCTGGTGCGGGACGAAGAACCCTCACATCCTGTTTATCCGCCAGCATAGGAGGCGGCCCCGGTTTGGGGCGTAGCCCCCGCTCCGCCAGCTGATCCCTCCGCTTTTGTGTCACCGGACCGTGGATCATCGCCGGAGGCTCTGGACTGCAGACTACCGCTGGAGACTCTGGACTGCAGACCGCCACTGGAGACTCTGGACTGCAGATCACCGCTGGAGACTCTGGACTGCAGACCGTAGCTGGAGACTCTGGACTGCGGGACGTCGCTGGAGGCTCCGGACTTGGGGACGTCTCAGGAGGTTCCGGACTTGGGGCCATCTCAGGAGGTTCCGGACCTGGGGCCGTCTCAGGAGGTTCTGGACTGTAGACCGTCTCAGGAGGTTCCAGACTGGGGACTGTCGCTGCAGGCTCCATGCCATGGATCATCACTGCAGGCTCCGCACCATGGATCATCACTGGAGGCTTTGTGCCATGGATCATCACTGGAGGCTCCGGGCCATGGATTATCACTGGAGGCTTCGTGCCATGGATCATCCCTACAGGCTCTGGGCCATGGATCATCACTGGAGGCTTCATGCCATGGATCATCACTGGAGGTTTCGGACCATGGATCATCACTGGAGGCTTCTTACATGGAGCCGGAACAGGTCTCACCGGACTGAGGAGACGCACTGGAGGCCGGGTGCGCAGAGCAGGCACAGGATATACTGGACCGTGGAGGCGCACTGGAGGTCTGGAGCGTAAGGCTAGCACAACCTGTCCTGGCTGGATGCTTACTTTAGCCAGGCAAGTGTGGGGTGCTGACACAGGATGAACTGGGCTGTGAAGGCGCACTGGCAACACAGTGCATAGAGCTGGGAGGCACACTGGAGACCAGGAGCGCTGAGCCGGCACAATCCGTCCTGGCTGAATGCCCACTCTAGCACGGCAAATGCGGGGCGCGGGCACAGCGCGCACCGGGCTATGAATGCACACTGGAGATATAGTGCGCATCACAGCATAACACGGTGCCTGGCTGTTCACCTGCTCCCCACGGTAAACACGGGGAGTTGGCTCAGGTCTCCACCCTGACTCTGCCAATCTACCCGTGTGCCCCCCCCCCCTAAAAAACATTGGGGGCAGCCTCTCGTGCTTCCGTCGTTGCCGTGCTAGTTCCTCATATCGTCGCCGTACCTCTCTCGCTGCCTCCACCTGTTCCCATGGGAGGCGATCCCATCCGGCCTGGATCCTCTCCCACGTCCAGGATCCCTTGCCATCTAGGATGTCCTCCCATGTCCAGTCCTCCTGACCACGCTGCTTGGTCTTTTGGTGGTGGGAGATTTTGTCACGTTTGTCGTATGATGAATGGGACCAAATCGCAGCGTGTGTATCGTTCCACATTTTATTATAACTGTGAAACTATGCAAGACATACAAATAAACTAACGAACAAAATAACAAACCGTGACGAAGAGGTGCAACATACACTACTCAAAATAATCTCCCACAAAACCTAGTGGGAAAAACAACAACTTAAATATGATCCCCAATTAGAGACAACGATGACCAGCTGCCTCTTGGAGATCATCCCCCCCCAAAAAACATAGAAATACAGAAACTAGAACCCCACATAGAAATACAGAAACTAGACAAAAAAAACAACATAGAAAAAAGAAACTAGAACCAACATAGAAATAAATAAACTAGACAAAACCCCCTGTCACGCCCTGACCTACTCTACCATAGAAAATAAAAGCTTTCTATGGTCAGGACATGACAGTTTCCTATGTGATCTCATTAAAAAGTTTCCCTAGGCCCACACCACACCTCCCACTTCCCCTCCTCCTCATAATAAATGGTTTGTATTTAGAACCTTATGCCACAGGATTGGTGTCCCTAAACTGGGACAGTTCAAATCAAATCAAATCAAATTGTATTGGTCACATACACATGGTTAGCAGATGTTAATGCGAGTGTAGTGAAATGCTTGTGCTTATAGTTCCGACAGTGCAGTAATATCTAACAAGTAATCTAACAATTTAACAACAACTACCTTATATACACAAGTGTAAAGGAATGAATAAGAATATGTACATATAAATATATGGATGAGCGATGGCAGTGCTGCATAGGCAAGATGCAGTAGATGGTATAGAGTACAGTATATACACTGCTCAAAAAAATAAAGGGAACACTTAAACAACACAATGTAACTCCAAGTCAATCACACTTCTGTGAAATCAAACTGTCCACTTAGGAAGCAACACTGATTGACAATAAATTTCACATGCTGTTGTGCAAATGGAATAGACAACAGGTGGACATTATAGGCAATTAGCAAGACACCCCCCAATAAAGGAGTGGTTCTGCAGGTGGGACCACAGACCACTTCTCAGTTCCTATGCTTCCTGGCTGATGTTTTGGTCACTTTTGAATGCTGGCGGTGCTTTCACTCTAGTGGTAGCATGAGACGGAGTCTACAACCCACACAAGTGGCTCAGGTAGTGCAGCTCATCCAGGATGGCACATCAATACGAGCTGTGGCAAGAAGGTTTGCTGTGTGTGTCAGCGTAGTGTCCAGAGCATGGAGGCGCTACCAGGAGACAGGCCAGTACATCAGGAGATGTGGAGAAGGCCGTAGGAGGGCAACAACCCAGCAGCAGGACCGCTACCTCTGCCTTTGTGCAAGGAGGAGCAGGAGAAGCACTGCCAGAGCCCTGCATAATGACCTCCAGCAGGCCACAAATGTGCATGTGTCTGCTCAAACGGTCAGAAACAGACTCCATGAGGGTGGTATGAGGGCCCGACGTCCACAGGTGGGGGTTGTGCTTACAGCCCAACACCGTGCAGGACGTTTGGCATTTGCCAGAGAACACCAAGATTGGCAAATTCGCCACTGGCGCCCTGTGCTCTTCACAGATGAAAGCAGGTTCACACTGAGCACGTGACAGAGTCTGGAGATACCGTGGAGAACGTTCTGCTGCCTGCAACATCCTCCAGCATGACCGGTTTGGCGGTGGGTCAGTCATGGTGTGGGGTGCCATTTCTTTGGGGGGCCGCACAGCCCTCCATGTGCTCGCCAGAGGTAGCCTGACTGCCATTAGGTACCGAGATGAGATCCTCAGACCCCTTGTGAGACCATATGCTGGTGCGGTTGGCCCTGGGTTCCTCCTAATGCAAGACAATGCTAGACCTCATGTGGCTGGAGTGTATCTGCAGTTCCTGCAAGAGGAAGGCATTGATGCTATGGACTGGCCCGCCCGTTCCCCAGACCTGAATCCAATTGAGCACATCTGGGACATCATGTCTCGCTCCATCCACCAACGCCACGTTGCACCACAGACTGTCCAGGAGTTGGCGGATGCTTTAGTCCAGGTCTGGGAGGAGATCCCTCAGGAGACCATCCGCCACCTCATTAGGAGCATGCCCAGGCATTGTAGGGAGGTCATACAGGCACGTGGAGGCCACACACACTACTGAGCCTCATTTTGACTTGTTTTAAGGACATTACATCAAAGTTGGATCAGCCTGTAGTGTGGTTTTCCACTTTAATTTTGAGTGTGACTCCAAATCCAGACCTCCATGGGTTGATAAATTGGATTTCCATTGATTCTTTTTGTGTGATTTTGTTGTCAGCACATTCAACTATGTAAAGAAAAAAGTATTTAATAAGATTATTTCTTTCATTCAGATCTAGGATGTGTTGTTTAAGTGTTCCCTTTATTTTTTTGAGCAGTATACATATGAAATGAGTAATGTAGGGTATGTAAACATTATATAAACTGGCATTGTTTAAAGTGACTAGTGATATATTTATTACATCCAATTTTTTATTATTAAAGTGGCTAGAGATTTGAGTCAGTATGTTGGCAGCAGCCACTCAATGTTAGTGATGGCTGTTCAACAGTCTGATGGCCTTGAGATAGTTGTTTTTCAGTCTCTCTGTCCCAGCTTTGATGCACCTGTACTGACCTCGCCTTCTGGATGATAACGGGGTGAACAGGCAGTGGCTCGGGTGGTTGTTGTCCTTGATGATCTTTTTGGCCTTCCTGTGACATCGGGTGGTGTAGGTGTCCTGGAGGGCAGATAGTTTTCCCCCGCTGATGCGTTGTGCAGACCTCACTACCCTCTGGAGAGGCTTACGGTTGTGAGCGGAGCAGTTGCCATACCAGGCGGTGATACAGCCCGAAGGGATGCTCTCGATTGTGCATCTGTAAAAGTTTGTGAGTGTTTCGTTGACAAGCCAAATTTATTCAGCCTCCTGAGGTTGAGTGTGAGGTTCATTTCCTGACACCACACTCTGAGGGCCCTCACCTCCTCCCTGTAGGCCATCTCGTCGTTGTTGGTAATCAAGCCTACCACTGTAGTGAAGTCTGCAAACTTGATAATTGAGTTGGAGGCGTGCATGGCCACGCAGTCATGGGTGAACAGGGAGTACAGGAGAGGGCTGAGAACGCATCCTTGTGGGGCCCCAGTGTTGAGGATCAGTGGGGTGGAGATGTTGTTTTCTACCCTCACCACCTGGGGGCGGCCTGTCAGAAAGTCCAGGACCCAGTTGCACAGGGTAGGGTCGAGACCCAGGTTCTCGAGCTTAATGACGAGTTTGGAAGGTACTATGGTGTTAAATGCTTAGCTGTAATCGATGAACAACATTCTTACATAGGTATTCCTCTAGTCCAGATAGGTTAGGGCAGTGTGCAGTGTGAATTCGATTGTGTCGTCTGTGGACCTATTGGGGCGGTAAGCAAAGTGGGTCTAGGGTGTCAGGTAGGGTGGAGGTGATATGATCCTTGACTAGTCTCTCAAAGCACTTCATGACGACGGAAGTGAGTGCTATGGGGCGATAGTCATTTAGCTCAGTTACCTTAGCTTTCTTGGGAACAGGAACAACTGTTGACCTTGCCACATACGTCTCGTGTCTGAGCCGTTGAATTGCAACTCTACTTTCTCTCTATACTGATGCTTAGCTTGTTTGATTGCCTTGCGGAGGGAATAGCTACACTGTTTGTATTCGGTCATGTTTCCGGTCGCCTTGCCATCATTAAAAAGCAGTGGTTCGCGTTTTCAGTTTTGAGCGAATGCTACCATCAATCCACGGTTTCTGGTTGGGGAAGGTTTTAATAGTCACCGTGGGTACAACATCACCAATGCACTTGCTAATAAACTCGCTCACCGAATCAGCGTATACATCAATGTTGTTGTCTGAGGCTATCTGGAACATATCCCAGTCCACATGACCAAAGCAATCTTGAAGCGTGGAATCAGATTGGTCGGACCAGCGTTGAACCGACCTGAGCACGGGCGTTTCATGTTTTAGTTTCTGTCTATAGGCTGGGAGCAAAAAAATGGAGTCGTGGTCGGATTTGCCGAAAGGATATTGTTGCTCAATATGCGATAATGTGACTAGAAAACGTTGTAATCAACAGCCAACTTTCCGGGACTTAGACATGTCTTATATGGGTAGAAAGCTTAAATTATTGTTACTCTAACTGCAGTGTCCAATTTGCAGTAGCTATTACAGAAAAATAATACCATGCTATTGTTTGAGAATAGTGCACAACAACAAAACACTTTTATCACAGAAACTGGTTTGATACATTCACCTCTGAATAATGTACTTACATTCAGTAATCTTGCTCTGATTTGTCATTCTGAGGGTCCCAGTGATAAAATGTAGTTTAGTTTTGTTTGAAAAAATCTATTTTTATATTCATATGTAGGAACTGGGTTCTACAGTTTGACCACACTGCTGTCTCTGGCTCCACACCCACCCCACCCAGTCATTTAGATATGTGAAGGATAGTGTATTTTCTGTAGGGAAGCAAATTATCCACCATGTATGACATTCTTGGGAGTGTGTAAACTTAATTTTTTATTATCATAGAATTTTGATATGTAATTCGGCACATTTGGGCAAACTCCTGGCCGTCTTGATACAAAGTTTAATTATTCACTGGATTGGTCTGAAACTTTGCACACACACACTGTTGCCATCTTTTGGACAACATCTAAATTGCACCTAGGATCATATCTCAATGTTTTTTTGGTTTGTATTATCTTTTACCAGATCTAATGTGTTATATTCTCCTACATTCATTTCACATTTCCACAAACTTTACAGTGTTTCCTTTCAAATAGTATCAAGAATATGCATATCCTTGCTTCAGTTCCTGAGCAACAGGCAGTTAGATTTGGGTATGTTATTTTAGGCGAACATTGAAAAAAAGGGTCTGATCCTTATTAAATTGGAAGTGAACACTTTGAAAAAGCTCAAAGCTGTCTTACTAGATCAAAACACACCTCATCACTATGTTGATACACCAACTGAAAATAAAACAGCTCATTGTTTTACAAGTTTTCACTTAGGGTTAGGGTTCTGCTTCTTTGCACCATCATCCTTCTCCAATTTTTGGAGGGGAAAGAGGGAGTGAAAGCCAGAGACCCTTAATGAATAAATAAATCACTTCCTGGTTGGGAGCTGTGTTGTTTCACTGCCAATGGATCTCTTTCACAACACTGTAAATCAACACATACACACCGAGACACACGATTAGGCTTGGCTGGCAGTCTGCGTTCCAATTCATCCCAAAGGTGTTTGATGGGGTTGAGGTCAGGGCTCTGTGCAGGCCAGTCATGTTCTTCCACATCATCACGACACACTATTTCTGTATGGACCTTGCTTTGGGCACTGGGGTATTGTTATGCTGAAACAAACTGTTGACACAAAGTTGGAAGCACAGAATCATCAAGAATGTCATTGTATGCTGTAGCATTAAGATTTCCATTCATTGGAACTAACGGGCCTAACCCAAACCATGAAAAACTTGCCCCAGACCCTTATTTCTCCTCCACCAAACTTTACAGTGGGCACTATGCATTTGGGCAGGTAGCATTCTCCTGGCATCCGCCAAACCCATATTCGTCCGTCAGACTGCCAGATGGTGAAGCATGTTTCATCACTACAGAGAATGCATTTCCACTGCTCCAGAGCCCAATGGCGGCGAGCTTTACACCACTCCAGCCAACGCTTGGCATTGCGTATGGTGATCTTAGGCTTGTGTGCGGCTGCTTGGCCATGGAATCACATTTCATGAAGTTCCTGACGAACAGTTATTGTGCTGACGTTGCTTCCAGATGCAGTTTGGGACTAGGTACTGAGTGTTGCAACCGAGGACAGACTTCAGCACTCGGCGGTCCCGTTCTCTGAGCTTGTGTGACCTACCCCTTCGTGGCTGAGCCGTTTTCGCTCCTAGACGTTTCCACTTCACAATAACAGCACTTACAGTTGACCGGGGCAGCTCTAGCAGAGCAGAAATTTAATGAACTGACTTTTGGAAAGGTGGCGTCCTATGCCAGTGCCACGTTGAAAGTCACTGAGCTCTTCAGTATGGGCCATTCTACTGCCAATGTTTGAATATGGAGATTGCATGGCATTTTGCTAAATTTCATACAGCTATCAGCAATGGGTGTAGCTGAAATACCCGAATCCACTAATTTGAAGGGGTGTCCACATCATTTTGCTGATGCAATATATACTGTATATGGACATAGTTTAGTGCCTAAAATAAGGGGATAAATACATGTAAAAAAAAAAGTAAAGTTTAAACTTCCTTTGGATTTTTTTGGGATCTGTTGTTCCATGTTTCATCCCATAATTTTTTAACCTTAAGGGGTCTTAAAATTCAAAATCAAATAGCCCCATATACTACCCACCACTGCGACCTGTACGCTCTCGTTGGCTGGCCCTCGCTTCATACTCGTCGCCAAACCCACTGGCTCCAGGTCATCTACAAGTCTTTGCTAGGTAAAGCCCCGCCTTATCTCAGCTCACTGGTCACCATAGCAGCACCCACCCGTAGCACGCGCTCCAGCAGGTATATCTCACTGGTCACCCCAAAGCCAATTCTTCCTTTGGCCGCCTCTCCTTTCAGTTCTCTGCTGCCAATGACTGGAACGAACTGCAAAAATCTCTGAAGCTGGAGACTCTTACCTCCCACACTAGCTTTAAGCACTAGCTGTCTGAGCAGCTCACAGATCACTGCACCTGTACATAGCTCATCTGTAAATAGCCCATCCAATCTACCTCATCCCCATACTGTATTTATTTATTTACCTTGCACCCCAGTATCTCTACTTGCACACCCTACCATTCCAGTGTTTAATTGCTATATTGTAATTACTTCGCCACCATGGCCTATTAATTGCCTTACCCCACTTATCCGACCTCATTTGCACATGCTGTATATAGATTTTTATACTGTATTTTTGATTGTGTGTTTGTTTATTCCATGTGTAACTCTGTGTTGCTGTATGTGTCGAACTGCTTTGCTTTATCTTGGCCAGGTCACAGTTGCAAATGAGAACTTGTTCTCCACCAGCCTACCTGGTTAAATAAAGGCGAAATAAAATAAATAAATCAAATTCCATATGACAGGGCTTGGACTCTAGAGGGTTAACTAGTTCACATTAGAAGCCTAAGTTACTTATGGATTTGTTTAGATCAAATGTTTTGACACATTTTGAAGTGAACCTGTAAATAATATGAATGTAAATACATTTTGTGGGAAATTATACCATTGTAATCAAATACCTAACAGTGCCTCAGCTGTTACGGTTGTCGTAGGGTGAAGCGGACCAAAGTGCAGCGTGATTATCATTCCACATATTTTATTGAACTGTGAAACTATGCAATACATACAAAATAAGCTGAATAAACAAAAACAACAAACCGTGACGAAGAGTTAACATTCCCGTCCTCAAAATTAATCTCCCACAAACCCAGGTGGGAAAAACACCTACTTAAGTATGATCTCCAATTAGAGACAACGATGACCAGCTGCCTCTAATTGGAGATCATCCCAAACAAAAACCCAACATAGAAATACAAAACTAGAACATAACAACATAGAAAATCGAAACTAGAAAAAAGAACCTGTCACGCCCTGACCTACTCTACCATAGAAAATAACAGCTTTCTAAGGTCAGGACGTGACATCAGCAGGTTCCACACAGAGAAACATTGGGATGAATCCTTAGAAATGAAAGACACGGGAGCAGGTCACTGGAAACTAGCAGTGTCTAAAGGTATTTTTTTACTGTAAATAACACAAAAGCATTTGCTACATTGGTTCTTTAATGAATAGTTTTGAGTCTATACAACAGTGCATTCAGGTAGATTGTGGTATAGTACAATAAATTATGTCACCACAAGGGGAAGTTAGAACGCTGATTATGCTTTTGGGTTCAGTGTAAAGCGTTGGAACCCAGGCGCTAATGGTTTTCTCTCCTCACTGGAGGAATGACGTGAATTGATGAACGTGTGATAAAAAACACATAGAAACTGACAATTGTGCACTTTACTTCACGATTGAATTTGAATTAACGGAATGATGAGGATGAAAAAGAGGGTGATTTGAATTTAGAACAATAGCGGAAGATTGATCTTCCTCTGTCCCGTGTGCACACCTGGAAAAATACACCTATTTTTGTTGTTTCTACTTTGTCAGAAGAAGCTGTATCTGAACTGTGGTCTATTACTTGCTATAACTGTTGTTACTCTGAAATGTTTTAATTCTAAGAGAAATTAAGATGTTCTGTTATATTCCATTATATTCTTAAAATATATGGGTTGACTGAATATACGCAAGTGATGTCTGCTAAATTAACAAGTAGCCTCGGTAACTGAGCACAGATAAATACAAAAATAAATAAAAAAGGTTTCACATATTTACAAGACCTGAGCTATTTAATTGATTTGTTTTATTTATTACATTTACGTGTGGAATGTTACCAATTATTCAACGGGTGGGTTTAATGCTGATTGGTTAAAAGCACATTCCAGCCGGTGTCTATTCCACAAGTAACCTCCGGATAAATCTATGACATTAAAATGCCTATTTACTCTGTTCCATCTGACTGCGCAATATACTGTCATCAGCCGAGCCAGGCAAGTTATAAACTTGATCGCCACTATAAAAAGTATATAGACATTGTCTAACATTTCTTTTAGACTAACATTTCGTTTTCAACAGCAGAGATTTGTATAAACATTGCTGTATGTCTCGCCAACATTTGCTACATTGTTTCAATATTCAAATTCGATCTCCAGCTGTCCCATAGTAATGAATGTGTAGGGGTCGGGAGTCGGGACGAGACAGAGAGGCAGGAAGGAAGCGTTTCTTTGCCCGTCGAAATCATGAATCACCTGGCATCATTGTTATGTATATATACGTACAAAGAAATGTCAATTGAAAAAAGGTAAAAACGAAGTGAAGTGTCGCTAGTTTGCAGTCTTTCAAGCTTCAGTTTGAAGTTATTGTGTTAGCTGTGTTGATGGCTAGCTCCTCTGAACAACAGTGTCCTGATGAGAGAGCATATTTTCTATGCCAGGCGAAATCACACCTGATTAGCTGTGTTATGGATGTATCAGGGGCGAAAATCTGATATCAACTTTGGAGGGGACAATTACATGCAATTTTCTCAAGAGCAATTCTGAGGGGGACACCAAAAGTAGTGCTGTAACACATAGCCTACATTGTAATATGGTAAATGTATATTGAGGAACCAAAGAAATAAGGTGTTTGCCGTACTCCTAACTACCGGTACCCAAAACTACACAATAATCACAACAGCAATACCATTGCCTTTAACAAATCTTAGTTCAGTCACCAGTTTAAGTTGAGAGTGGGGGTATCCATGGCATTTTCCAATTATGTTCCTATTTTACAAGTCAAAAAAATTGAGAACCTTTCATAATGTTGCCAAACAAAGACTCAACAAAGTTACCTGAGACTCCCTGTCTCTGCCAGTCTGTCCCTGCATATCTGTCCCCAACTCTGCTGTCTGTGTGCCATCTGTTGCCTGCTCTGCCTAATGACATCATTGTGAAACATTTCCATTAGAATTTCATTTCTTTCTTATGAACATTTTATCAACTAGTCTTTGAGATATTAGGCTACTAGGGTTCTTACTATGCGTTTTGGTGTATTGAAAAATACTCTGATGTCCGTCTTTTATTTTTCTGCCATTTTTCTACCTGGCTGGCTGGCTGGCTACACACACACAGTGTGTAGGTTATTTACAGTAGGAGATGGGCTTCTATCATCTTCTATCATTCTATTTGGGCTTCGATCTAAAAGGTAGCTAGCAAATGTGAAACGGATTAAAATGACAAGAGTTGACAGTTGTATGAGTTCACCATTTACACAACATATGCTGCAACCTTTTGTAATTTTAATAGTTTGTTTCATATTGGCTGGCTTCCAACAATAGCTGAATTTGCAAAGCTAGCGAGCACCAATTCAGTTTCAGTGGTGTTTGCTATAATCTTTGCTACCCGGGTTAAATAAAGGTGAAATAAAATAAATAAATAAAAGTTCCCTTGCGACAATTTTGCTTTTGCAACGAGACCATTAAATATATTTAAGACATTGGTAGAAGAGAGTGTAGTTCTGTTCAGTTTGGACTTCAGTTTATTGCTAACCTTATCACAGGGACTTTGAAGCACTAACTTACATCATCTGCATGCTGACCTTGGAATAAATTGACGATAGCAAAGATTCCATCTTTGACGACGCCACGTAAATGGAATAGGTACTAGCTAGCTTAATAGTTAATATTTGCGCGCTAGCTCTGCATATTCAGCTAGTGTGTGTGCGCGATTGACTAGATTAAACTCACGTCAGTTACATTCATTGAGTACCTTTCAGACAGTAGACACGACCCCTCTGTTACCTTGCCAACTAAGGAACTGGCAGTGGATCAAACCATTGTGAGGCAAAGGGTGGGGGGGTCGCAATCTTTTGAAACTTAAAAACGCGCTATTAAGTGTCTATAATCAGCACAATTGCTTTCATTGCGTATTATTAATATTATTTAAATTACATAGTTATGTTTCAGTGATATATTGGGGGGGACAAATCATATTTTTCCCAGGATGGGGGGGTCGTGTCCCCCCCTTCCCCCCCGGGATTTCCGCCCCTGGGATGTATCCAAATAAATGTCACTAGAAAAGAGCTTAAACAAACGCAAATGCAGCTACTGTTGTTATTCTGTCTGCACTGTTTGACGTGACTGTAAGTTAGCCGTAGTTGGCTAGCTTGCAAGCATGGGATAAGAACGTTGCCAGCCAGTATGGCAATGGAACATTTAGAACGAACGACTGTGTCGCGTCTGGGTCGCCTCTCTGGCAACCGAAACAATAGAATGAACGACCAGCCGGCATGGGTGTGTCGGGACTATATCTTGTGGAAAGATTAAATAGCATGAATAAATTAATCAAATAACGTTTTAATTAAAATATGTCAATCATTATTTGAATATATATATATATATATATATATATATATTTTTTTTTTTTCACCTTTATTTAACCAGGTAGGCTAGTTGAGAACAAGTTCTCATTTGCAACTGCGACCTGGCCAAGATAAAGCGTAGCAATTTGACACATACAACAACACAGAGTTACACATGGAATAAACAAACATACAGTCAATAATACAGTAGAACAAAAGAAAACAAAAAAAGTCTATATACAGTGAGTGCAAATGAGGTAAATCAAGGCAATAAATAGGTCATGGTGGCGAAGTAATTACAATATAGCAATTAAAACACTGGAATGGTAGATGTGCAGAAGATGAATGTGCAAGTAGAGATACTGGGGTGCAAAGGAGCAAGATAATTAAATACAGTATGGGGATGGGGTAGGTAGATAGATGGGCTGTTTACAGATGAGCTATGTACAGGTGCAGCGATCTGTGAGCTTCTCTGACAGCTGGTGCTTTAAGCTAGTGAGCGAGATATGAGTCTCCAGCTTCAGAGATTTTTGCAGTTCGTTCCAGTCATTATGAGCAGAGAACTGGAAGGAAAGACGACCAAAGGAGGAATTGACTTTGGGGGTGACCAGGGAGTTATACCTGCTGGAGCGTATGCTACGAATGGGTGCTGCTATGGTGACCAGTGAGCTGAGATAAGGCGGGGCTTTACCTAGCAGAGACTTGTAGATAACCTGTAGCCAGTGGGTTTGGCGACGAGTATGAAGCGAGGGCCAACCAACGAGAGCGTACAGGTCGCAGTGGTGGGTAGTGTATGGGGCTTTGGTGACAAAACGGATGGCACTGTGATAGACTGCATCCAGTTTGTTGAGTAGAGTGTTGGAGGCTATTTTATAGATGACATCACCGAAGTTGAGGATCGGTAGGATGGTCAGTTTTACGAGGGTGTGTTTAGCAGCATGAGTGAAGGATGCTTTGTTGCGATATAGGAAGCCGATTCCAGATTTCATTTTGGATTGGAGATGCTTAATGTGAGTCTGGAAGGAGAGTTTACAGTCTAACCAGACACCCAGGTATTTGTAGTTGTCCACGTATTCTAAGTCAGAGCCATCCAGAGTAGTGATGCTGGACGGGCGAGCAGGTGCGGGCATTGATCGATTGAATAGCATGCATTTAGTTTTAGCTGCATTTAAGAGCAGTTGGAGGCCACGGAAGGAGAGTTGTATGGCATTGAAGCTCGTCTGGAGGTTAGTTAACACAGTGTCCAAAGAGGGGGCAGAAGTATACAGAATGGTGTTCTCTGCGTAGAGGTGGATCAGAGAATCACCAGCAGCAAGAGCAACATAATTGATGTATACAGAGAAGAGAGTCGGCCCGAGAATTGAGCCCTGTGGCACACCCATAGAGACTGCCAGAGGTCCGGACAACAGGCCCTCCGATTTGACACACTGAAGTCTATCAGAGAAGTAGTTGGTAAACCAGGCGAGGCAATCATTTGAATAACCATGGTTGTCGAGTCTGCCAATAAGAATGTGGTGAATGATAGAGTCGAAAGCCTTGGCCAGGTTGATGAATACGGCTGCACAGTAATGTCTCTTATCGATGTCGGTTATGATGTCGTTTAGGACCTTGAGCGTGGCTGAGGTGCACCCATGACCAGCTCTGAAACCAGATTGCATAGCGGAGAAGGTACGGTGGGATTCGAATAGGTCGGTAATCTATTTGTTAACTTGGCTTTCGAAGACGTTAGAAAGACAGGGTAGGATAGATATAGGTCTGTAGCAGTTTGGGTCTAGAGTGTCACCCCCTTTGAAGAGGGGGATGACCACGGCAGCTTTCCAATCTTTGGGAATCTCAGACAATACTAAAGAGAGGTTGAACAGGCTAGTAATAGGGGTTGCAACAATTTCAGCAGATAATTTTAGAAAGAGAGGGTCCATATTGTCTAGCCCGGCTGATTTGTATGGGTCCAGATTTTGCAGCTCTTTCAGAACATCAGCTATCTGGATTTGGGTGAAGGAGAAATGGTGGGTTGTTGTGGAGGGTGCTGGGCAGTTGACCGGGGTAGGGGTAGCCAGGTGGAAAGCATGGCCAGCCGTAGAGAAATGCTTATTGAAATTCTCAATTATAGTGGATTTATCGGTGGTAACAGTGTTTCCTAGCCTCAGAGCAGTGGGCAGCTGGGAGGAGGTGCTCTTATTCTCCATGGACTTTACAGTGTCCCAGAACTTTTTTGAGTTAGTACTACAGGATGCAAATTTCTGTTTGAAAAAGCTAGCCTTAGCTTTTCTAACTGCCTGTGTATATTTGTTCCTAACTTCCCTGAAAAGTTGCATATCACGGGGGCTATACGATGCTAATGCAGAACGCCACAGGATGTTTTTATGCTGATCAAGGGCAGACAGGTCTGGAGTGAACCAAGGATTATATATATTCCTAGTTCAAAATGTTTTGAGTGGGGCATGCTTATTTAAGATGGTGAGGAAGGCACTTTTAAAGAATAGCCAGGCATCATCTACTGATGGGATGAGGTCAATGTCATTCCAGGACACCCCGGCCAATATGTTGGTAACCCGTTGTATAAAAGTTATAATGCCCTTGAAGCTGGTGTTTGGAGGATATATTGGCATGGTTGCCCAACACCCGTGCCAATATATCCTCCAAACACCAGGTTCAAGGGCATTATCACTTAAATAGATAACAACAATAGAATGAAGCATCTGGTGGCATGGACATAGAGGCAGGTGGAGAACGGAGTGAATGTGAACTGTAAGTACGCTAAAAAGCCGTGGGCTAGGTGTAAATGGTTTGGCAGCCTTTCCAATAAATTGGAATACAAAAGAAGTCATCCACCCTTGATGGGCTATTAGCAGGACAATAGACTCTTGCTGATTTAAGGGACTTTACATTTAGTCATTTAGCAGACGCTCTTATCCAGAGCAACTTACAGTAGTGAATGCATACATTTCATTTCATACATTTCATTTTTTTTTTTTATTCCTGTGCTGGCCCCCCGTGGGAATCGAACCCACAACCCTGGCGTTGCAAACACCATGCTCTACCAACTGACCTACAGGGAAGACTTTAAATGTATTAATGGTTGTTTTAGGTAGGCTATACTTTATAGGCTATATAGGCTGTGAAATGCATGCTCTCAGGCCTACATAACAATGGTGGTTATACAAGGCTATTTGTCTACTAAGCCTACTAATGATGTACAGTGCCTTCAGAAAGCATTCACACCACTTGACCTTTTACGCATTTTGTTGTGTCACAGCATGAATTAAACATTTATTATTTTTAGATTTTTGGGTCAGTGGCCTACACATAATACCCCATATTGTCAAAGTGGAATTATGTTTTTAAGAAATGTTTACAAATTAATAAAAAATGAAAAGCTGAAATCTCAATAAGTATTGAATCCGTTTGTTATGGCAAGCCTAAATAAGTTCAGGAGTAAAAATGTGCTTATCAAGTCACATAATAAGTTGAATGCAATAATAGTGTTTTACATGATTTTTGAATGGCTACCTCATCTCTGTACCTCACACAAACAAGTATCTGTAAGGTACCTCAGTAGAGCAGTGAATTTCAAGCACTGATTCAACCACAAAGACCAGGGAGGTTTTCCAATGCCTCACAAAGAAGGGCACCTATTGGTAGATGGGTAAAAAAACAAGCAGAGAATGAATATTAGTACGAAGATACAGGCGTCCTTTGGGCTCCCGAGTGGCGCAGCGGTATAAGGCACTGCATCTCAGTTCAAGAGGCATCACTCCAGTCCCTGGTTTGAATCCAGGCTGTATCACATCTGGCTGTGATTGGGAGTCCCATAGGGTGGCGCACAATTTGCCCAGCGTCGTAAATAATAATTTATTCTTAACTGACTTGCCTAGTTAAATAAAGGTAAAAAAAATATTATAATAATAAAAAATATATATTAAACAAAACTCTCAGGGATTTCACCATGAGGCCAATGGTGACTTTAAAACAGTTGCAAAGTTTAATAGATGGGATAGGAAAAAACTGAGGATCGATCAACAACCTTGTAGTTACGACATAATGCTAACCTAATTGACAGAGAGAAAAGAGGGTACACTGTACCGAATAAAAATATTCCAAAACATGCATCCTGTTTGCAACAAGGCACTAAAGTAATACCGCAATAATGTTTGGGGAAAATCCAATACAACACATCACTGAATACCACTCTCCTTGTTTTCTAGCATAGTGTTATGGGTATGCTTGTAATTGTCAAGGACTGGGGAGTTGTTCAGGATAAGAAATGGGATGGCGCTAAGCACAGGCAAAATCCTAGAGGAAAAACCTGATTCAGTCTGCTGGGAGATGAATTCACCTTTCAGCAGGACAATAACCTACACTGGAGAACAAGGCCAAGTCTACACTGGAGTTGCTTACCAAGAAAACAGTGAATGTTCCTGAGTGGCCGAGTTACAGATTTGACTTAAATCTACTTGAAAATCTATGGCAAGACCTGGAAATGGTTGTCTAGCAATAATAAACAACCAAAAAATGTTTTAAGAATAATGGGCAAATGTTGCACAATCCAGCAGTGGAAAGCTCTTAGAGACTTACCCAGAAAGACTCATAGCTGTAATCGCTGCCAAAGGTGATTCTAACATGTATTAACTCAGGGGGGTGAATACTGTATCTAGTAAAGATATATTAGTGCTTTATTTGTACTTTTTTCAAAATTCCACACATTTCAAATCACAATAAGTAGTTTTCCGTGTTCAACACAAACAATAATGTCCCATGTCCAATATGACTTGGTTGAAGGAGTTTATCATTGTTTGGTAATGTGGTAACCTGATGTTGTCCCAACTGAGCTTGAGAGAGAAAATCCCAGCATGATGTAAATTCCACATATCAAGATAGAAAAGGGCTAATTGTAGCAATGAATCATATTTGACGTTCGATTTACAACATTAGACTGTTGTTCTACCGTACATACGTAGGTGCAGCCACATACACTTGAGGCAGAGAGGTTTTGATTCTCATTATCTGAGGTCTCAGCCACATGACCCTTGCCCTGACTTCCAGATTGCTCCAGGGTTGGGGGTGGGATCTGTCTGTCAGTCGGTCTATCTGTCTGTGCATTTGTTACAACTTAGGTACCTGTTATACATTTTAAGATAATGCTAGACTGTAATTTTGGCAAAGTGGTTGTATGCTAATATTCGCGTGAGAAAGACTAGCAGTTTTTTTGGTTGCTTACCAATGTGTAACTTGGATGGCACCAATGACTTGCAAATATTTGCAGAAGGGTTGACAAGTATTGAGGTATGGACACCCAGCAGGGACTGTATAATTGCATACGCAAACAGACGCATATGTTATGCGCCTGTGTTTCACCACATAAGGTCTTTCCATCCAGAACTTTTTTCACAAATCTGAGTCACTGCTTCCTTAAGCTCCCTGCGGGCAGCCGCTCCACCTGTGTATCTAGAGGTGGGTAGGGCTTTTGAACCAGTACCTTGTCATTGGTGATAGAACCCAAAGTACAAACTGATGCTCGAACATTCCACAATTCATCAAACACTTTTTTGAGGTTTCTGAATTCTTTATTGCTACATGTATGTATAGAAAAACTCTTCAAAAAACATTTGAAGGATATTGTTAGTTTGGTAGATTAACCAAGCCTTGCATAGTATTATTAATTAATTTGATCTGAACTAATATAGATAACAGAATTAAGATATCAAGTGGGAATGAAAAGCTTCCACTTGTAAAGTTATTATATGCAAACCGAAATTTGCTTGACATACAAACGAAATAACTAAAAACATTTATTTTGGAACCATTTTTTGTTGTTGTTTGCATCATAACATCACACCAAATGTAGAGTATACAGTATGTAGTTACCCCACTTTGTTTAGCTATGTTTACATATTGTTTTGTCTGCTTGGTTACAATAAAGACGTAGACTAACGCCCAGGTTTGTTTGGCTCTCAGTGACACACCATGTACATTGACAATCTCGTCCCAGAAAGAAATCCCTACTCCACTCATGGAGTTCTAACCACAGACCTGTGGGTTCCAACTGTAAAATTAAAATCTCTGTGTGTAAAATATCGACACGGTGTGGAGAGAGGGACACGTTACTGATCAGGGTTTTCACTGAGCAAATGTTGTATTAGGCTGAATTTATACTCCCCTAGACATACTCAGTAGAGGCTTTGTGACATCACCATGCACTACACAGAGGGCTAAGTACAGAGATTATGTTGCATGCTGTAAGTTAAAGCTTGGTGTCTTGCTACGGTGAACGTTTGGTGGAGTATAAACCCAGCCTTAGCTAGACGTCATCCTCACTGGCATGGGCTGTGCATTTCCCCTTTGGACTAAATAGCCCTGTCGCAGATATGGATTGAGACATTTCCAAATCAGGAAGGAGGAAGTGGTAGTCATTTTTGGTAGGTATTGTTTGATGCATGTATATTTCCTTCTTCTAAATGGAGTCGGAGATTATAAATCATTCACAAACCTTCAGTTTATGGTTTAAAGAAATAAATACTTTTCGCTCTAATGTTGCATCTTTACTTTTTGGGGATTTTGCATCTTTGGGACCTTGTCTAAGTTACCAATGTTGTTTTTGACTTGAATAAGTCTAAAACAACATATATACAGAGACTTAAGAAACGTTGAATCCCATGCAATTATGTATGTACTCTCCCCTACATATTTATTTGGACAGTGAAGCTAAAATGTTTAGCTCTATACTCCAGCATTTTGGATGTGAGATCAAATGTATTATATGAGGCAACAGTACAGAATGTCACCATGTCACCACAGCTTCACTGTCCAAATAAATACGAAGGGGAGTGTATGTATAGCAGGATTGTTTGCAGGATTGATTGAATAGCTAAGTCCCTGTGAGACTGCCAGAGTGATACTCCTTTGCGCTACGCTTGAGAAATTGTTGTTCTGACATTGTTAAATGTAAGGCCTGCTGACCTCTCAGGGAGGTCCCCCATCAAATGATTCGTTTCAAATCATAATTATATGATAATTCTATCACGTCAAGGACATCAAATACAGCTGTATTACTTTTTAAATGGGTGCATATCATGAGTGCCGGGATCCAGATCCTAATCTTGAAAGTGTAATGCTGACTAATTTTGGCAGTGCAACCATTTGGTGAGTCTAAGGAGTGGCAGTGAATGAATTGGGAATGACCAATCAATGGCACATTTTTCAGGTGATTAATGAACTATGGAATGATTCAATTGCCACACCTTCAACCCTTAGCCTACAATTTCTGTGCCCCCACAGAAATCAAATTAAGATAATAAAAAAATACCCATCAAAATGCGTCTTTTTAAGTGAAGTGGTTGAGGCATCAGTGCAGAGTCCAATTTCTCTTGTCTTATATGGCTAGACGGGCTGACATTTCCTCCTAATTTCAAGATGGATTGAAAGCTGCTATACAGTACATACAGCAAGACATAAAGCAAGACAGGCTTTATTAAAGGGGAAGTTCAGGATTTTACAACTTGTCATTAGATGGTTCCTCATCCTAAAAGTAGTCTGTGGGCCAGGAGAAACTGTAATCAGTTCTCTAAACAGCCACTACAAATGTCAGCTAACTTTAGCCACTGCTAGGTAAACATCTATGGAAGTGATGGGGGCATGTGTGCAATTGTCAAAATGTCAAATAAATTGAAATAAACTTAATATTTGGTTTGATGTTACCAAAAGGCGATTAAGTCATTTTTTAAAACATGCACATGTAAAGGACGTCACACTGCTTGCTTAGCGAGTGCCACGTCCTGATTCGGCTCACACCGAGGCTCACACCCAGGACCTCTGACTTGCTAGTATGCATGACTGCCCTCCTATTTGACCCAGGTCTGGTATTTTTCTTGCTTCAACTCTGACCCAACTACCTTTGATGCATGGTATATGTACAGTACTGGACATCTGTACCAATGACACAACATTATTAAGTTAATTCATGGCTATAGGGATATATGGCATAGAGCTCTCTGGTTGTTGTGTCCAGGTGTGAATGGCCCTTTGGTGTCTATTCTAGTGTGTAGTCTCCATGGCTCTGTGGGTAAATGACTAAAGCCAATTATTTTGCAACATGTTATGGAAAAATGACACATTATTCTTCTTGTGGCGTTAAACATGAATACTGGTATATTATACAAACGGATTTATTTGGTAACACTTTACTTTAAGGTAGGCTACACATACAGTATAAACCACTTGTTTAGAGTTTATAACTCTTAGTAGCTGTTTCAGTGTGGAACTAATAAAGACAGTGTGTTATTTACAGAAATAGTAGCAAGTGCTAATACATATTTAAAGATACTTGCAGAGATATTGTCCAGAAATGACCTCATTTGACACATTACATTCATATGGAGAGCATCACTGTCCAAATTCACATGGAGACCACTGTACAGTATACTAGCAGCAAGTGATAATACATAGTGGTCATTCTAATTAAAGATACTATGGAAAGAAGTTTAGTTGCTAATTGTTATTAGATGCGTATGTACTGTACATGCAGATGAACTACACATTAGTGGCTAATATGTGTACCAACATATAAAATGTTACAATTTATTTACTTTCAAGGATATGACTATATGTTTAAATCACAAGATGGTATCCAATATCCTTAATGAGAACTTGTTCTCAACTAGCCTACCTGGTTAAATAAAGGTGAAAAAATAACTAAATAAATAGTCTTGTCAAAGACTATTAATCTTTCTAACCCTTGTGTGAAATGAATGAAAAGCTCAGTAACAATTGCATTTTCTAATCTCAAGTCAAGTGATGCTTTGCAAATGGAACACAGCTTTCAACAATACATTCTATTAATTCACAGTTTTAATGGACGTATTTTGAAGCCAAAAAGGGGTTTTCATGCCAAAGCACTCTTTTTGAACTTTAGTTCTGGGTCGTTCCATTTGATTTCAATCCATTTTTGACCGCACCCCTTTTGATTTGAACAAAACTTTCCATACTTATTTGCCGTGGTAGAAGCTGTCAGAAACATTTATGAGATAGAGGTTTTCAAAGTTGACCCATTTTGCATACCCCACCCTACCATGAGACATCCATGTCTTCAGCACTGAAAAAGATAAACGGTTGAGTTTGATATCATTTAAAACCTTACAAACAGGGTTGTAAAACAATTTGATAAAATCTTGAAAATATATTTTTAAATAAAACTAGATTATTTTTTTTATCCACAAAGAAGGCTTCCGGTCCACACACTGTCAGAAATCAACTTAAATAGGAATGGCTATTCTATTATCTATATTTCTATGATTTCAATAGGTTTTGTGTGGAAGATTGACAGCATAATTTAAAACAACTGATATTCCCATTCATTTCAACATTCTGTGATATGTGGAACTTCAACCATTTTTGTGCTGTCCTTTAAAAGTTAAAATGTTGATTTTATCAGCCAAAACATGACACACAACCTGTATTCAAGAGCGTGCAGTGTCTAAACCGATGTCGAACACAACACAAAAACCTCAGATGATGTAAAATAGGGTCTAAGCTACAAAATATGCAGAACAATATTTTTTGAATCAGTTCATGCATTTTGGGATAATTGATGTTAAAGGTAAAAAAATGTCAATTTTTCTAAAAACTAAAAATTCTTCAAGATATTATAATTTTTTGTTGTTGTTGACTAACCTGTTTGCAAGCTTTTCAATTATATCAAACTCATGCCGTTTGTCTTTTCCAGTGACAAAGACATGGATGCAAAATGGGTAAACTGTGAGCACCTATGTCTCCTAAATGTTTTGGCATTCAGGTCCAAAAAGTTTGTTTCTGACTATTTTATTTAACCTTTATTTAACTAGGCAAGTGAGTTAAGAACACATTCTTATTTACAATAACAGCCTACTGTGGAACAGTGGGTTGACTGCCTTGTTCAGGGGCAGAATGACAGTTTTTTACCTTGTCAGCTCGGGGATTCAATCCAGCAAACTTTCAGGTTACTGGCCCAACGCTTTAACCATTAGGCTACCTGCCGACTACTTCTATGATGGGCAAAAATGTCTAGAAAGTTTTGTTCAAGTTAAAAGGTTTGCAGTCAAAAAGTTAATGAAATCAAATGGAACGACCCTTCTACAAGAATATTGACATAAGGACATGAGATGGTGGAGTTACATTACACAACACCACATAACCACATTGTGCATTGCAACAATACTAATGGCATTTTGAAAATGTTTCGTGTTTATAAAACAATTAATTAGTAAAGTAAACAAGGGTTTTCCTTCATATCAAGTCATGAGCAATATTGCCATTGTGTGTAAAAACTCTTTGTGACATGAGAAACAATAAGACATTTCAGCCTCAGTGTAAGGACAATAGATTGAATCAGTAATCACTCTTATCATAGGAACACACCTGCATCGTGTTATGTTGGTCTATTAAATGAGTCATAAGAGATAAACAAATGAACACAAACACTTTATGACCTGTTTTGATGCTTTATTTAGTCCATATATATATATATATGAATTAATAAATACAATGAATCTAATAGATTAACTACTGCAACTTGTTTATTACACGTTTTTCTGTGCAATGAGAAAATGGGGTTTAAACCTCTCATATTGGTATGAGATGGCCATAAAATGCTTGGAACGGAGCCAGCCCTTCTGCCACACCTTCACGTCCAGAAGAACCAAGGACCTTCCCTTCACTCAGGTGGTATAAAGCCAAGAACCAACAAGTACCTTTCTCATACCACCTGTGTTCACTACCCAGAGGATGACCATGGGGACAACACAGACACCCACATGGGTGTTAATATGGATGGCTCTGGCGATTGGTTTAACTGCCTCTCAAAGTGGTAGGTAGAATCCATGATTTTGTTTTACATGAAACCTTGTACTTTAGTGTTGACAGGGCTAAAATGTATGTTACCATATGTCATAGCACTCTCACAATAGCTCCAATGTTTATCTAATTGGACAGCCTAACAATGAGGGAATATTTGACAATGCTAAGTCCTGCTTTTATGTGCTTTTAAGCACGAGTTATGATTGATGATTAGGTAAATGTAGGATTGGCAAGAGAACTACAAAACAGAGCCCGAAATACACAGGATTCCACAACGATTTACAGTAAAACTTCATGCAACTTATTAACATACACTTTGATTTCAGAGGATACATCAAAGGCCACAGTTAACATCATCCCCTCAATGTCAAGGATGCCTGAGATTGCAGGTAAGCTTCATAATACATGTGCTATACAGATGTGTGAGCCCTGAGGATGATGACAATGATTAACACTGCAGCCTTACATATCCACAGACAATGGTGAAAGGACAATAACCATGATGGAGACAGTCATAGCAAGTTGTGCAACAGGTTTTGTGGATTAGCTGTTTTTGAGAAGCATGAAGTAGCCTAAATAATTCAGTTCCTAAACATGATAGAGTTTGGATGTACATTGAAAGTTCTTGGTTTTTAGTTGATCAAATATTGAATTTGGCGTTTACTAATATAGCCCATAGAAACGCCTTGAATAACACGTTCATAAATGCCAAGAAAATGTATCCTAAGGAATAAGGTTTTGAAATGTCTGGAGATAAAAGAAAGCTCAGGAAATATTAGTTTTTTTTACACATATTTAACCCCTTTTTTTGTTGGCACAAAACTACCGCCATGCTTCCATTAAGTGACACTTGTGGGGGTCGTAGACCAAACGTTTCGGACGCTACAGACAGAGGTTAGCACATCGGTGGTACTGACACCAGACGAGTCCCGTGACACCATGGAGTGGTGATATTAGTTCGTAGGCCAAATCGTTCGGACGCTAAAGAAGTTTTCGTGAGAATACCAATTTTCAAGATGTCCCCTGGTGTGACAAACAGCTCTGTAGCTCTACCACTTTCAACTGCAGATGCGGAAGGTCGACATACTGTAGGTGGATATGGTGGATTGAGATGCAACCCATGCAAAAAAACTGATATCTTTAGCTTAAACTGACAGATTTTGATGATGATGTTTTCATGATGTTAATTAGATTGACACACGGGTGCGTCAGTAGACTCTTATGGTGAGTGAGTGAGGCCAATCTAGCAGTCAACCAATGGACTACTAGTTAAAAGCAAGATCTTACAAGGGGCACAAATTTGAAATAATTCTGTTCCCCGTTGTCTACTCATTTCTTTCTCTGTATCTAAAGATAAAACCTGCTGAATTGTATGCTATCATAGCTGAATTGGTTATCCATTTCCTCAGGAGTGAGTCCTATACATAATGGCCAGGTCTGCAGCACATGGGGTAACTACCACTTCAAGACCTTTGACGGAGACATCTTTCAGCTCCCCTCCACCTGCAACTATGTTGTGACCTCACTGTGCCATAGCAGTTATGAGGATTTCAACATCCAGATGAGGCGGCAGGTGGTGGACAACCAGCCCACCATTAGCAAGATCACCATGAAGCTGGATGGCGCAGTGGTGGAGCTATCCAAGGGTTCCGTTGTTGTTAATGGGAAGAAGTAAGTTCGTCAAGAATTTCTCATGTAGCAGTATTTCTCAATCAGTGCTCAAGTAGTTGGATGTCATATTGTTGTCCCAGTCGCTTTGACTTAAAAGATTAGACGCAACCTTATACTGTGTAATTATGCTCCAGCACATATTTACAGTGATTGAGATGAGATTGCTGTTTTTATACTACCAATGAAAATGTCTTAAAATGAAGTCAATTGATTGGTTGGTCTGACTAAGTTCTAGTTGAATCTAGTGCTTTGTCTTCCTCTTCCTCCAGTGCCACCTTACCATTCAGCCAGTCTGGTATTCTCATTGAAGAGACTCCCTCCTACATCAAGATCAAAGCAAAACTGGGATTGGTAGCCATCTGGAACCAGGAGGATTCCTTCTTGGTAGTACAACAATTATGCATTTATGAATATTTCTGTTGTGGAGTTAGGTTTCTGCAGTGTGGTCAATGTCTGCATTTGAAGGCCTGTGCTGTGGTGGGCACTTGGAATGAATGTAGGCACTTGGAATGACTATAGGTAGTACTAATCTAAAGTTATTTTAAGGAATAGGTTGTCACTGCGGTTAAATGTTCGTTTTGTTACAGTCATTTCCCGTTTTTGTCGAGTGTTATGCGGTGATGGAGGTAAAATGTCGCCCTAAAATGTCTAATGGTCTTCTATTTCAGGTGGAGATGGACATCAAATTCAGAAATAAGACCTGTGGTCTATGTGGAGATTTTAATGGAGTTCAACAATTTGATGAGTTCTATAGCCATGGTACATTTTCACTGACATTATCAACACGTCAACCATAGCCTATTATTTGGAATACAGTTGACATTCAACAATAATTTGATTTATTTTTATGCCAAAGGTATGAAATTGTCCCCTGTCGACTTCGGAAACTTCTGGAAATTGGATGGTCCAACTGAAAGCTGTACTGAAAATACACTGCCTTCGAATCATAAATGCCCCAATCTGGTAGGTTAAACTTTAGCGCTTATGATAAGAATAGGGATATTGGCTACGCTGCTGTGTACTTAACAACATTTAAAGTGGGGCCTGAAATTACTGACTCCCTTGATAAAGATGAGCAAAAATGACTATACTGTATACTGCTACAGTATATATGCTCCATTTCTTGGAAAAATATATTATTTTATACTAATACAATTGCTCTGAGAAAGAGATTTTGTTTAAAAGTCATATTTTCTTTCTCTCCAGTCAGGGGTCAAACACCCCTGTTTTCAAAACCTTTCAACACCACACCTTGAGAGAATAATAGGACTGAGCCTTTTTCTAAAATGTTTTATGAGTTGGAGAACATATTGGGAGGGATTTTAGACCATTCCTCCATACAGAATCCTTCCAAATCCTTGATATCCTTTGTCTGTGCTTATGGACTGCCCTTCAATTCAAACCACAGATTTTCAATGGGTGTCAAGTTCAGAGACTGGAAAATAACCCCTTTTTGCAATGGCCATCTCAGTCTCTCTTTGAAACCCACTGAAAATCTGTGGTTTGAATTAAAGAGGGCAGTCCATAAGAACAGACTACGATTATCAAGGATCCTAATCAGTGGAGGCTGCTGAGGTAAAGACGGCTCGTAATAATAGCTGGAACGGAGCAAATGGAATGGCATCAAACACATGGAAAACATGTGTTTGATGTATTTGATACCGTTCCACTAATTCTGCTCTAGCCATTACCACAAGCCCGTCCTCCCCAATCAAGTTCCCACCAATCTCCTGTGCTCCTAATATGTTCTTCAACTCATAAAACATTTTAAAAAAGGATTATTGCAGTTTTCCTCGCAAGGTGAGGTATTGAAAGATATTGAAAACAACGATGTCAATAATTTTGACCCCTACCTTTTAGAGATTTATTTTGTATTACTTTTTAGACAAAGTCTCTTTCTAGAAGCAATTGTATTAATATAAAATTAAATATTTTCCCAAATTTGTTTTGCATACAATATAGTTACATTTTTGAATTATTTATTTTATACAGTCCTTTCTACTCGTCTTTATCAAGGGTGTCAATCATTTCAGACTCCACTGTATGTGTCCTAATTATAACATCTCTCTGTTTTTGTTTGATAGAAACCAGTTTGTGAGCAGTTGCTCTCCGGTCCTGCCTTCAGCAGCTGTAAGGACTTGTTGGCCATCGACTCATTTGTTGAGGCCTGTGTATCTGACCTGTGCCACTGTGATAACAGCACCAACTCCTTCTGCCTGTGCAACACCATCTCAGAGTACTCCCGCCAGTGTGTTCATGCAGGCGGGAAGCCACAACAATGGAGGACTGAACAGTTCTGCTGTAAGCATGCCATTACTCCCCATATCAAAAATCTAATCGCACATTGGTTAGTTGCAACAGTATACTAATATTTTGAAATAACCTTATCTTTGCAGATAAGACATGCCCCTTCAACATGGAGTACCAGGAGTGTGGAAGCCCCTGTGTTGACACCTGCTCCAACCCTGAGAGAGGCCAGTTGTGTGAGGAACACTGCTCAGATGGCTGCTTTTGTCCTCCAGGTAGGTAGACATATTTAAACGTTCTCTGCACATCCTCTTCTTCAAAGAGATGTGATAAAATGCATTGGAATGTAGCAGACTGCATACTGATAGAATGCAAAGCAATTGATTCCATATTGTGGACCGGACTATGTTGCGTTACAAAGGCAACTACACATTTGGTCAAAAATATTTGATCTGTTTCATGTGGTATTTAATTTCCTGACACAAACAAGCCAGTTGATCAGAATATATTATGGAGTGTCAGAAATGATTGTCTGTCTAGACAGAAAAATACTTTGAATTCAGATTTTGGAGTAAAAGAAAACACATAGTTACTGCGTTTTGCCTTTGTAGGGCAGTATGTTGGGATGGAGACATAATAAACACATGTATGCTCTCACCCAAAGGAACCGTTTTTGATGACGTCAACAAGAATGGTTGTATCGCCTTGAGTCAATGCTCCTGCCGCCACAATGGAAAAACCTACGCACCCGGAGAGTCTTATTCAAGCACTTGTAAAGATTGGTAAGAGAACCTGGCTAAGAATTTTGACTTGAGACTAAAAGTTATTCCCGCAGTGACAATTTGTAAGTTCCATTGAATAATTGATATGTTGCCCTTAGCTCCTGTGGTGGTGGTCAGTGGAAGTGTGTGGACAAGGACTGTCCTGGCACCTGTGCTGTGGAGGGAGGATCCCACATCAACACCTATGATGGAAAAGCATACACCTTCCATGGGGACTGCTCTTATGTTCTGACCAAGGTCAATATGCAGTTTCCTCACCTAAGATCTGTGTGCATCAATCTCATCCACATAAGACATCTTAAAACTTGTCAACTTTTTTGTAGTTATTATGTCTGTATTACAGCTTTGTCTACAGCTTCTTTACTTTTCTTCTAACAAATCCAGGTTTATGATGAACATTGTTATCAAACTATATAGAACAGGGCTCTCCAACAATGTTCCTGGAGTGCTACCGTCGTGTAGGTTTTCACTCCAACCCTAATTTAGGGCACCTGATTCTACAAATTAGCAGGTTGATGAGCTGAATCATGTTAGTTACAACTGGGTATGGAGCAAAAACCTACAGGAGAGTAGCTCTCCAGGAACAGAGTTGGAACAATACTATTCATCTTGTATTCATACGTTTATCTATTGAGAAATCTGGGTTGTTCATGTTTACTCTGTCTCTTGTTTTACACTGAGATATTGATTTTTCCTTTTATTAAGGCAAATATTTGTAACAACTTATTCATGTTTTTTTCAGGACTGTGATGGGATGCAATTTACTGTACTGGGTGATCTGGTGCAGTGTGGGCTTTCTGACAGTGAGACTTGTCTAAAGGCTGTTACCCTGTCCCTCTCAGAAGGAGCCACTGTAAGTATTCTTTGACTGACATGCTCTCAGCCTTTGACTGCAGTAGATGTTTTTCCCCTAATATTGTTAGGTTTTAGACTTTAATGTATAATTTGAATATCATGAATAAGAATATGGATACGCAATGCCCCTCTATGCAGGTGATCAACATACAACCCAATGGAAAAGCCTTTGTAAATGGAATCTATTCTCAGCTGCCCTTTTCTGTTGGTAAGTTAGAGTTGCACAATAAACATACCGTACTATCAATGTAGTCATGACTAGGCATACATGAAACTTGTGTCCTACAGGTAAGCACATCATTGTATGGGGAATACATAATGATTATTGGGAATGTCGTGATGGCGATGGAACTTTATCATTCAACACTGACACATATATTTTAATGCTGCATCATACTCCTTCCTCTTCCCACTTTGTTCCTTATAGCTGGAGTAACTATTTTCAGAGCCTCCTCATTTTTCATCATCGTCCAGACCACCTTTGGCCTCCAGTTGGAAATCCAACTCTCACCAATCATGCAGGTCTATATTGCTGCAAGCACCGTTTGGCAACAGAGAACTTGCGGTATGTCAAATCATCCTTTGACCAACCACCACAGTCCACTGAGGTGTTCATGTTCTGGGAATGATTTATTTTCCCTGTATATAAATACATGTTCACCTTACAGGTCTTTGTGGAAACTTCAACAACAACCAAGGAGATGATTTCAAGGTCCTGAGTGGAGTGACTGAGGGCACAGCCATTGGTTTTGCAAACACCTGGAAAACACGAGCCAGCTGCCCTGACATCAAGAGTAGCTTTGAAAGCCCCTGCAGTTTAAGTCTTGACAATGGTAGCTGCATGGTTTATCACCTTTCCATGTCAGTTTTAAATGTTATGGAGAATGGTGCAAGTGTTTCTTAAAGTTGGCCTAACTAATTCCTGTGGTTTTCACTATTTCAGAGAAGTATGCCCAGCACTGGTGCTCTCAGCTGGCTGATCCTAAAGGGTTGTTTGCTCCATGCCACGCAGCGATAAGCCCAGACATGTACAAAGACGTGAGACTCCATCACCATACTATTAATTTCTGAATATTTCATGAGCATAGCTAATACACAGATGTATGTATCATGTGATTACAGCTGTTATGGGGCAATTGAGAATCATTTTGCTTGCTGTTAAATATTGTTTTCTGCGCAGTGTTCGTGCATATTATGCACACACAATTAATTAAAACTATTGTACAGTATAATATGGATGCTGTTCTGACTGTGGTTTTCTATTCAGAACTGCATGTATGACAGCTGTAACTGTGAGAAGAGTGAGGACTGCATGTGTGCTGCCGTCTCCTCTTATGTCCACGCTTGTGCTGCCGAGGGTATCCAGCTCAGAGGCTGGAGAGACACTATCTGCAGTAAGTGACAATCACACCATAATACCTAAGAAGATGTGTCAATTGTGGGAGAATAAGATACAAATATGATAAATATTTACATCTAATAGTAATTGTTGCCATCCCCAGACAAATACTCCACCTCGTGCCCTAGCACCATGGTCTACAGCTACAGCATAAAAAACAGTGATCGCTCCTGCCGCTGCTACAGCGACTCTGACTTTACCTGTTCAATCACCTTCGAGTCTGTGGATGGGTGTGTCTGTTCTGAGGGAACCTACCTGGATGATGAGGGCAAGTGTGTTCCACCAGCCAGCTGCCCTTGTTATTACAAGGGCTCAGTGGTGTCCCCTGGAGAGGTCATCAGCAAGGATGGAACCATGTGGTATGGACCGAGTTATTTACTTACCTATACTCAAACTGTATATCAATGTAATTCACAACACATTTTATTTTAAAGGTATATTTTTGGGACTTTATGAACCAAGGGCCTTGGGCCTTGCTTTCCTGTAGTGAGCATAGGGACATTCAAGTACCATTAACACCATTTTATTTCAGCACCTGCAAGGAGGGCAAACTCCATTGTATTGGAGATTCATCTGATCATCCATGTAAGTTCATGTATATAAATTGTCAAAGCATCTCACAATTTTTAGATATTGTACTGTGCTAGGCAACACTGAATTTGAAACAAGTCTATTCTTTTAATGGCACTCTGTCCAATCCTATATACACATGTGGTGTGTGGTAGTAGTATGCTATTGGCAACAGAACCAGGCAATGTGCATGTTGAATTATCATCTCTCCATCCTAGTACACACTTTATAGAGCATATTGATTTTGTGAAAGACACAACAGAGTCATGATACATGAATTCCCTTTATTTCCACAGCATGTGTTGCACCAATGGTTTTCTTCAACTGCTCCAATGCAAGCCCAGGAGTGAGAGGGTTAGAGTGTCAGAAGAGCTGCAATATTCTGGATATGGCCTGTGTAGGTCCCCTATTTACTTCGTCTCCAGACCGTTCCACACAGCGGATATAAACCTGTGTACAAAACATTAAGAACACCTTCCTAATATTGATATTAATACACAATCTGTCTCAATTGTCTCATGGCTTGAAAATCCTTCTTTAACCTGTCTCCTCCTCTTCATCTACACTTATTGAAGTGGATTTAACAAGTGACATCAATAAGGGATCAATGTTTTCAGCTACATTCCCCTGGTCAGTCTATGTTATGGAAAGAGCAGGTGTTCTTATTGTTTCTACACTCAGTGTATAGTCATCTAATGCCCAAAGGATTGTGAATAAAAAATCGAGTGTAAAATATAAACTTTCAGTTTTTTATATATTGATAAAGTTAACATAGTCTCCAAGCTATTGTGCACAGCGTATATAAGCCTGGTACATCAACGATTCAATTTTGTCCTTAGTGGGAGTGATCATATAATTCTATGGTAGTTTCCTTATTGAGTATAGTATTTGTCATCATTTAATTTGAGCGAATCACACGACTGCGAGGCGTGGCTCTGTGCTTGTGGTGTGCTAGTGTATGGGGGAGGGTTATTGGGAAGGTTTTGTGGGAGATGATTGTTTGGTAGATTAAGCCGAATAAACCAATATCTATGCGCTGGGAGTTTCTCCTGGTCTCTCTGTATTGACTAATGGCTAACGAAGGCCAAGTTTGACCTTTTGGTCCACAAGACTCTTCACGCATTTGGGCTGAACTTTCTGGGAACCAGATGAACTTATAGTTAACACCATTTTTACACAACATATTTTCAAATAAATAATTTTCATTTTACAGATCAGCACAGAGTGCATTTCAGGCTGTATGTGTCCCTCTGGACTGGTATCCGATGGAAAAGGAGGCTGCATCAAGCCAGACCTTTGTCCTTGTTCTCACAATGCAGCTACTTACCAACCAGGAGACAGAATCAAGGTCGACTGCAATACCTGGTAAGCTCATCTTGCCTCATTTGGGGTTTTAAACCAATTAAGACTTCAGTCTGATATCTGTTTTTGCCACTTTCAGCACTTGTAAAGACAGAAAATGGCAGTGCACAACTAACCTGTGCCATGGAACCTGTGCCATTTATGGAGATGGACACTACATTACTTTTGACGGGAAACGATTCACTTTCGAAGGAGACTGTGAATACACTCTTACAAAGGTATGCTTGCAGGGTAACATGATAGTCTAAGTGATCAACAGCAGTATTATTTGTTTTATTAAGTATTAATACATGATGACCAATAAGGGTTTGTGTTCATTCTTTTAAGGTATATACTGTAGGTGTTTCTGGGGAGTCTGAAAAGCAATATTTGAAACTGTTTGGACATTATCTGCTGTTGCTTTGTGAATGCTGCTGTAGCATTCCCAACGAGATGAACCTTTTCATTATTTCAATGATTGACTTACCACATGTATGGTTGGAGATAATGTACCATCCACCATAATACTGTGTTGGCTGTTGTTTCATTCATGACTGAAATTGAGTCTACCTTAAACAGGACTACTGTGGAAACAACAATGCCAATGGCAGCTTCAGAGTCATCACTGAGAACATTCCCTGTGGAACAACAGGCACCACCTGCTCCAAGGCCATCAAGCTCTTCCTGGGGGTAACTAGATTCCTGCATCCTGCCTGGAACATACCATTATTGAAGCAAAGACTACTACTATTTAGTCATACATACATACATACATACATACATACATACATACATACATACATACATACATACATACATACATACATACATACATACATACATACATACATACATACATACATACATACATACATACATACATACATACATACATACATACATACATACATACATACATACATACATACTAGCTTCATGAGGCTAGGCAAAAAAACAAACATTATAGCAGAGATTATAACATAATAAGTAATTAGATAAATTCATATTTTTTAAAATCTCTTTCAGAACAATGAATTAATCCTGACAGAAGGGAACTACCAAGTCATTGAGAGAAATACAGGGGAGGTGGTTCCTTACCAGATTCGCACAATGGGCATCTACCTTGTGATTGAAGCCAATAATGGTTTGATTCTCATGTGGGACAGGAAAACAAGCATGTTCATCAAACTTAACCCACAGTTCAAGGTACATTTCAACTTTGATTGGATGACAAATTAGATATTAAAATATGTTTCTAGTATTCCATCAACTGATATTCACAAGTCTGTTATGACCCATTTTTATCACTCAACTGAATCTAATGCTATGTCCTCTTCAGGGACATGTCTGTGGTCTGTGTGGAAACTATGATGGCAACGCAAACAATGACTTCACTACCAGGAGCCAGGCAGTTGTTGTCAATCCTCTAGACTTTGGAAACAGCTGGAAAGTCTCTGCAAGCTGCCCCGATGCAAAGAGCAAAAGGAGCCCCTGTACTGCCAACCCTTACAGGCAGTCTTGGTCGCAGAAGCAGTGCAGCATCATACAGAGCAAAGTTTTTACAGACTGCCATTCTAAAGTAGGTTTAGACTTTAGTCGTTCACTGAATGTTTTGGAATTTTATATGATCATGTTGACTAAATTATGTTCTCCAACTAGGTGGACCCCTCTCCTTTCTATGATGCTTGTGTAACAGACTCATGTGCTTGCGACAGTGGTGGAGACTGTGAGTGTTTCTGTACCGCTGTGGCAGCTTATGCAGAGGCCTGTAATGAGGCTGGAGCCTGCATAGCCTGGAGAAGCCCACAAATATGCCGTGAGTTTCTAAATGTTCAATTCATTTAAGTGCTGACATAAAAACAGGCTTAATTCAGTCGGTATAAACCGAATTGAAGATAATACTTACAGAGAGCTTTTGTCCACCACATACAGCACTGTTCTGTGATTACTACAACTCCCCTGGAGAATGTGAGTGGCACTACAAGGCATGTGGAGCTCAGTGTATGAAGACCTGCAGGAATCCCTCCGGGAGCTGCTCCACTCAGATACCACCTCTTGAAGGTACAGTAGACATTCATTTAGGATCTATTTTGGGCAAAAACAATTTTCCATAACAGGTACTTAGTATTTCTTTAATGTTAAAGCTAGAGTCCTTAATTGAAACAGTAACAAAGTCGTCACCCCGCCACTGTTTCGGTAAAAAGCTGAGGGAAGGCCCAGGATAATTGTAACCACTCTCAAATTCATAGAGGGCTATGGATGCAAGGGCTGACCATTTATAATATAAAAATTATTGTTTTAACCATGTTTTGAGGCTACACAGTGTTTGACTTAATTTGTATTGTTTACAAACATTGTGGTAAAACAAACGTATATTTTGGGTTCTTATGGGGTACGACAGTTGAACTAAGCTCAGGAAGCATTTATAAGTTATATTCTTCAAGAATGAATGGGTATATATTATTCATTTATAGGTTAAAAAAATTGCTGTAGCAACAAAAGATTCTAGCTTTAAATTACCTCTATCAATCAGTTGCTTTTTGATCATTAATATTTGAATATTTTTCTTCTTCTTTAGGTTGCTATCCAAAATGTCCTCCTGCTCAACCCTTCTTTGATGAAGATATAATGAAGTGTGTGGAGAAGGAGCAGTGTGGCTGCTATGGCAGAGATGGAAAACACTACAATAATGGAGAAAAAGTACCGACCACAGAAAACTGCCAGACATGGTATGTCTTTAGTAATACAGAGAATCTTGGTCTTGGCTAAAATTGTGAACACCGTAACTTTGTTTGAATATCAAGAATGAAACTAAGTAGAATTGTAAATGTTTCTTTTTCCAAAGCTATTGTAATTCCGTGACAGTGGACTGCAAATACGATGTACAAGGTATGAATGCATCCCTCAACAAAAACAAAAACACATTAATAATGTTTTCAACTTTCCAGTACCCTAAAATATATCTTATCATTTCAGCTTGCACTTGCACCTACAATGGGAACAAATACCCCTATGGGCATATCATATACGATACAACGGATGGACATAGCAGCTGTATGACAGCAGTTTGTGGGAAGAATGGAACCATTCAAAGGGACATGTACCCTTGTTCAACTACAACGCCAATAACTTCTATTCCATCTCACCCAACTCCATCTACGAATGTTCCTACCTCTACATCATTCTCTACAGTGACAACAAATGTTTTCACTTTCTCAACACCAACGCCAACTGGTGGGTACCTGAGACTGAGGCTTGAGGGACTAGTGACTAGTATGACTTGGTTATATATCAGAGTAGGCTGAGGAGGGGAGGACGGCTCATAATAATGAGTGGAAAAGAGTGAATGGAATGGTGTCAAACACAAGGAAACCAAGTGTTTGTGTTTGAGACCATTCCATTCCAGTTATTACTATGAGCCCATCCTCTCTGTTTAAAGTGCCACCAGCCAACATTGTTGCATATGAAGTGTAAACACTAAAGCAAGTATCTCTTATGATCAAATTGGCTGAAGACATTGCTAACTAGGCACCTTCCTTAGATTGTGTTACATTACCACCAATCTAAAAGAAGAAAAGGTATTTTTATATTTTTGTATTTAACTGACTAACTGTAATGTATACCCTGATTCTATAGAGCCAGCCACATCTTCAACAGAGACAACAGCGTCTCCAACAACCTTTACTACTACATGTGGATATCCATGTGTGTGGTCACAATGGTTTGATACCACATTCCCTACACTTGGAACTCCAGGAGGAGACTCTGAAACCTACAAAAACATAAGAGCAAAGGGACACGATATATGTGAGATGCCAAGCAAGATCCAATGCAGAGCCGAGAAGTACCCAAATGTTAGCATAAGCCAAGTGGGTCAAGTGGTGCAGTGTAATGTAGCAGAAGGTTTGACTTGCAGAAATGAAGACCAGTCAGGCCCATTCCCACTGTGCTTTAACTACCAAGTTCGAGTCCTCTGCTGTGATGAAAATCTTTGCACATCTAAGCCTACAACCATTTCACCAACAACAAGACCACCTGTTACGACGACAACAACAACTACAACAGCAATCACCTCCACTATATCAACGACCACATTGAATACAAAAACCCCTACCTGCACAGTTTGTGAGTGGTCACCTTGGTATAATGTGGACTATCCTCAATTTGGTCCTGGGGGTGGCGACAATGAATCAATTAAAAAGATTAGAGAATCTGGGAAAGATATTTGTGAAAAACCAGTAGATGTCAAATGCCAAGCAGTGCGATATCCAGGGGTCCCATTGTCTGAATTAGGACAGAAGGTAGAATGTAATACGAAGGTTGGATTAATATGCCAGAACAAAGATCAAAGTATTCCTCCAATATGCCTTGACTATGAAATTAAGGTCAAATGTTGTAAGACTGTGAAATGTCACACAACAACACCAGAAACTACAACTACATCTACTGTCACAACTACAACAATGTCAACATCCACATTAACTACAATAACAAGTAAACCAATGACAATCACTATTCCTCCAACCTCAACTCAACCTCTGACCACAACTACAACTCTTACCAACACTACAAAACCACCTACTACAATATTGACATCGACTGCTCCAGCTACCACATCAACAACAGTTCCATCGACCACTACACCTACACCCACTACTACAATCTTAACTTCGACAGCTCCATCTACAACAGAAACAACAACTCTGCCTTCCACCACTACTACAACTCCAACCTCTACTCCTACATCAACCTCAACAGGAGTATCAACTACCCAGTGCAGTGGTGAAGAAAGTTGCGTGTGGTCAGACTGGATCAACCTTGGTGGGCCAACCTCTGGCTCTGAAGGTGGAGATAATGAATCCATTAAGAACATCATTGCCAGCGGTTATCACATTTGCTCAGCTCCAGAGGCAGTTGAATGTAGAGCAAAACAATACCCTGGACTTCAGATCTCTCAGCTTGGCCAAGACGTGACTTGCAATCCATCCGTTGGACTGATTTGTAAAAACAATAAGCAAGGTCTTCAGCAAAAGTGCTTTGATTATGAGATACGAGTGAAATGTTGTCAATGTCCTCCCACAACACACATCCCGACAACAACAACAACAACAGTTCCTTCGACCACCACTCCTACACCCACTACTACAATCTTAACTTCGACAGCTCCATCTACAACAAAAACAACAACTCTGCCTTCCACCATTACTACAACTCCAACCTCTACTCCTACATCAACCTCAACAGGAGTATCAACTACCCAGTGCAGTGGTGAAGAAAGTTGCGTGTGGTCAGACTGGATCAACCTTGGTGGGCCAACCTCTGGCTCTGAAGGTGGAGATAATGAATCCATTAAGAACATCATTGCCAGTGGTTATCACATTTGCTC
This sequence comes from Salmo salar, assembly GCF_965601325.2. Taxonomy (NCBI): domain Eukaryota; kingdom Metazoa; phylum Chordata; class Actinopteri; order Salmoniformes; family Salmonidae; genus Salmo; species Salmo salar. Next base: position 24,595,148 of record NC_138316.1, on the reverse strand, counting down.
AGCTCCAGAGGCAGTTGAATGTAGAGCAAAACAATACCCTGGACTGCAGATCTCTCAGCTTGGCCAAGACGTGACTTGCAATCCATCCGTTGGACTGATTTGTAAAAACAATAAGCAAGGTCTTCAGCAAAAGTGCTTCGATTATGAGATACGAGTGAAATGTTGTCAATGTCCTCCCACAACACACATCCCGACAACAACAACAACAACAACAACAACAACAACAACAGTTCCTTCGACCACCACTCCTACACCCACTACTACAATCTTAACTTCGACAGCTCCATCTACAACAAAAACAACAACTCTGCCTTCCACCACTACTACAACTCCAACCTCTACTCCTACATCAACCTCAACAGGAGTATCAACTACCCAGTGCAGTGGTGAAGAAAGTTGCGTGTGGTCAGACTGGATCAACCTTGGTGGGCCAACCTCTGGCTCTGAAGGTGGAGATAATGAATCCATTAAGAACATCATTGCCAGTGGTTATCACATTTGCTCAGCTCCAGAGGCAGTTGAATGTAGAGCAAAACAATACCCTGGACTGCAGATCTCTCAGCTTGGCCAAGACGTGACTTGCAATCCATCCGTTGGACTGATTTGTAAAAACAATAAGCAAGGTCTTCAGCAAAAGTGCTTCGATTATGAGATACGAGTGAAATGTTGTCAATGTCCTCCCACAACACACATCCCGACAACAACAACAACAACAACAACAGTTCCTTCGACCACCACTCCTACACCCACTACTACAATCTTAACTTCGACAGCTCCATCTACAACAAAAACAACAACTCTGCCTTCCACCACTACTACAACTCCAACCTCTACTCCTACATCAACCTCAACAGGAGTTTCAACTACCCAGTGCAGTGGTGAAGAAAGTTGCGTGTGGTCAGTCTGGATCAACCTTGGTGGGCCAACCTCTGGCTCTGAAGGTGGAGATAATGAATCCATTAAGAACATCATTGCCAGTGGTTATCACATTTGCTCAGCTCCAGAGGCAGTTGAATGTAGAGCAAAACAATACCCTGGACTGCAGATCTCTCAGCTTGGTCAAGACGTGACTTGCAATCCATCCGTTGGACTGATTTGTAAAAACAATAAGCAAGGTCTTCAGCAAAAGTGCTTCGATTATGAGATACGAGTGAAATGTTGTCAATGTCCTCCCACAACACACATCCCGACAACAACAACAACAACAACAACAACAACAACAACAGTTCCTTCGACCACCACTCCTACACCCACTACTACAATCTTAACTTCGACAGCTCCATCTACAACAAAAACAACAACTCTGCCTTCCACCACTACTACAACTCCAACCTCTACTCCTACATCAACCTCAACAGGAGTATCAACTACCCAGTGCAGTGGTGAAGAAAGTTGCGTGTGGTCAGACTGGATCAACCTTGGTGGGCCAACCTCTGGCTCTGAAGGTGGAGATAATGAATCCATTAAGAACATCATTGCCAGCGGTTATCACATTTGCTCAGCTCCAGAGGCAGTTGAATGTAGAGCAAAACAATACCCTGGACTTCAGATCTCTCAGCTTGGCCAAGACGTGACTTGCAATCCATCCGTTGGACTGATTTGTAAAAACAATAAGCAAGGTCTTCAGCAAAAGTGCTTCGATTATGAGATACGAGTGAAATGTTGTCAATGTCCTCCCACAACACACATCCCGACAACAACAACAACAACAACAACAACAGTTCCTTCGACCACCACTCCTACACCCACTACTACAATCTTAACTTCGACAGCTCCATCTACAACAAAAACAACAACTCTGCCTTCCACCACTACTACAACTCCAACCTCTACTCCTACATCAACCTCAACAGGAGTTTCAACTACCCAGTGCAGTGGTGAAGAAAGTTGCGTGTGGTCAGACTGGATCAACCTTGGTGGGCCAACCTCTGGCTCTGAAGGTGGAGATAATGAATCCATTAAGAACATCATTGCCAGCGGTTATCACATTTGCTCAGCTCCAGAGGCAGTTGAATGTAGAGCAAAACAATACCCTGGACTTCAGATCTCTCAGCTTGGCCAAGACGTGACTTGCAATCCATCCGTTGGACTGATTTGTAAAAACAATAAGCAAGGTCTTCAGCAAAAGTGCTTCGATTATGAGATACGAGTGAAATGTTGTCAATGTCCTCCCACAACACACATCCCGACAACAACAACAACAACAACAACAACAGTTCCTTCGACCACCACTCCTACACCCACTACTACAATCTTATCTTCGACAGCTCCATCTACAACAAAAACAACAACTCTGCCTTCCACCACTACTACAACTCCAACCTCTACTCCTACATCAACCTCAACAGGAGTTTCAACTACCCAGTGCAGTGGTGAAGAAAGTTGCGTGTGGTCAGACTGGATCAACCTTGGTGGGCCAACCTCTGGCTCTGAAGGTGGAGATAATGAATCCATTAAGAACATCATTGCCAGCGGTTATCACATTTGCTCAGCTCCAGAGGCAGTTGAATGTAGAGCAAAACAATACCCTGGACTTCAGATCTCTCAGCTTGGCCAAGACGTGACTTGCAATCCATCCGTTGGACTGATTTGTAAAAACAATAAGCAAGGTCTTCAGCAAAAGTGCTTTGATTATGAGATACGAGTGAAATGTTGTCAATGTCCTCCCACAACACACATCCCGACAACAACAACAACAACAACAACAACAGTTCCTTCGACCACCACTCCTACACCCACTACTACAATCTTAACTTCGACAGCTCCATCTACAACAAAAACAACAACTCTGCCTTCCACCACTACTACAACTCCAACCACTACTCCTACATCAACCTCAACAGGAGTTTCAACTACCCAGTGCAGTGGTGAAGAAAGTTGCGTGTGGTCAGACTGGATCAACCTTGGTGGGCCAACCTCTGGCTCTGAAGGTGGAGATAATGAATCCATTAAGAACATCATTGCCAGCGGTTATCACATTTGCTCAGCTCCAGAGGCAGTTGAATGTAGAGCAAAACAATACCCTGGACTTCAGATCTCTCAGCTTGGCCAAGACGTGACTTGCAATCCATCCGTTGGACTGATTTGTATAAACAATAAGCAAGGTCTTCAGCAAAAGTGCTTTGATTATGAGATACGAGTGAAATGTTGTCAATGTCCTCCCACAACACACATCCCGACAACAACAACAACAACAGTTCCTTCGACCACCACTCCTACACCCACTACTACAATCTTAACTTCGACAGCTCCATCTACAACAAAAACAACAACTCTGCCTTCCACCACTACTACAACTCCAACCTCTACTCCTACATCAACCTCAACAGGAGTTTCAACTACCCAGTGCAGTGGTGAAGAAAGTTGCGTGTGGTCAGACTGGATCAACCTTGGTGGGCCAACCTCTGGCTCTGAAGGTGGAGATAATGAATCCATTAAGAACATCATTGCCAGTGGTTATCACATTTGCTCAGCTCCAGAGGCAGTTGAATGTAGAGCAAAACAATACCCTGGACTTCAGATCTCTCAGCTTGGCCAAGACGTGACTTGCAATCCATCCGTTGGACTGATTTGTAAAAACAATAAGCAAGGTCTTCAGCAAAAGTGCTTCGATTATGAGATACGAGTGAAATGTTGTCAATGTCCTCCCACAACACACATCCCGACAACTACAACAACAACAACAACAACAACAGTTCCTTCGACCACCACTCCTACACCCACTACTACAATCTTAACTTCGACAGCTCCATCTACAACAAAAACAACAACTCTGCCTTCCACCACTACTACAACTCCGACCTCTACTCCTACATCAACCTCAACAGGAGTATCAACTACCCAGTGCAGTGGTGAAGAAAGTTGCGTGTGGTCAGACTGGATCAACCTTGGTGGGCCAACCTCTGGCTCTGAAGGTGGAGATAATGAATCCATTAAGAACATCATTGCCAGCGGTTATCACATTTGCTCAGCTCCAGAGGCAGTTGAATGTAGAGCAAAACAATACCCTGGACTTCAGATCTCTCAGCTTGGCCAAGACGTGACTTGCAATCCATCCGTTGGACTGATTTGTAAAAACAATAAGCAAGGTCTTCAGCAAAAGTGCTTCGATTATGAGATACGAGTGAAATGTTGTCAATGTCCTCCCACAACACACATCCCGACAACAACAACAACAACAACAGTTCCTTCGACCACCACTCCTACACCCACTACTACAATCTTAACTTCGACAGCTCCATCTACAACAAAAACAACAACTCTGCCTTCCACCACTACTACAACTCCAACCTCTACTCCTACATCAACCTCAACAGGAGTTTCAACTACCCAGTGCAGTGGTGAAGAAAGTTGCGTGTGGTCAGACTGGATCAACCTTGGTGGGCCAACCTCTGGCTCTGAAGGTGGAGATAATGAATCCATTAAGAACATCATTGCCAGTGGTTATCACATTTGCTCAGCTCCAGAGGCAGTTGAATGTAGAGCAAAACAATACCCTGGACTTCAGATCTCTCAGCTTGGCCAAGACGTGACTTGCAATCCATCCGTTGGACTGATTTGTAAAAACAATAAGCAAGGTCTTCAGCAAAAGTGCATCGATTATGAGATACGAGTGAAATGTTGTCAATGTCCTCCCACAACACACATCCCGACAACAACAACAACAACAACAGTTCCTTCGACCACCATTCCTACACCCACTACTACAATCTTAACTTCGACAGCTCCATCTACAACAAAAACAACAACTCTGCCTTCCACCACTACTACAACTCCAACCTCTACTCCTACATCAACCTCAACAGGAGTTTCAACTACCCAGTGCAGTGGTGAAGAAAGTTGCGTGTGGTCAGACTGGATCAACCTTGGTGGGCCAACCTCTGGCTCTGAAGGTGGAGATAATGAATCCATTAAGAACATCATTGCCAGTGGTTATCACATTTGCTCAGCTCCAGAGGCAGTTGAATGTAGAGCAAAACAATACCCTGGACTTCAGATCTCTCAGCTTGGCCAAGACGTGACTTGCAATCCATCCGTTGGACTGATTTGTAAAAACAATAAGCAAGGTCTTCAGCAAAAGTGCTTCGATTATGAGATACGAGTGAAATGTTGTCAATGTCCTCCCACAACACACATCCCGACAACAACAACAACAACAACAACAACAACAACAGTTCCTTCGACCACCACTCCTACACCCACTACTACAATCTTAACTTCGACAGCTCCATCTACAACAAAAACAACAACTCTGCCTTCCACCACTACTACAACTCCAACCTCTACTCCTACATCAACCTCAACAGGAGTATCAACTACCCAGTGCAGTGGTGAAGAAAGTTGCGTGTGGTCAGACTGGATCAACCTTGGTGGGCCAACCTCTGGCTCTGAAGGTGGAGATAATGAATCCATTAAGAACATCATTGCCAGTGGTTATCACATTTGCTCAGCTCCAGAGGCAGTTGAATGTAGAGCAAAACAATACCCTGGACTGCAGATCTCTCAGCTTGGCCAAGACGTGACTTGCAATCCATCCGTTGGACTGATTTGTAAAAACAATAAGCAAGGTCTTCAGCAAAAGTGCTTCGATTATGAGATACGAGTGAAATGTTGTCAATGTCCTCCCACAACACACATCCCGACAACAACAACAACAACAACAACAACAGTTCCTTCGACCACCACTCCTACACCCACTACTACAATCTTAACTTCGACAGCTCCATCTACAACAAAAACAACAACTCTGCCTTCCACCACTACTACAACTCCAACCTCTACTCCTACATCAACCTCAACAGGAGTTTCAACTACCCAGTGCAGTGGTGAAGAAAGTTGCGTGTGGTCAGACTGGATCAACCTTGGTGGGCCAACCTCTGGCTCTGAAGGTGGAGATAATGAATCCATTAAGAACATCATTGCCAGTGGTTATCACATTTGCTCAGCTCCAGAGGCAGTTGAATGTAGAGCAAAACAATACCCTGGACTTCAGATCTCTCAGCTTGGCCAAGACGTGACTTGCAATCCATCCGTTGGACTGATTTGTAAAAACAATAAGCAAGGTCTTCAGCAAAAGTGCTTCGATTATGAGATACGAGTGAAATGTTGTCAATGTCCTCCCACAACACACATCCCGACAACAACAACAACAACAACAACAACAACAGTTCCTTCGACCACCACTCCTACACCCACTACTACAATCTTAACTTCGACAGCTCCATCTACAACAAAAACAACAACTCTGCCTTCCACCACTACTACAACTCCAACCTCTACTCCTACATCAACCTCAACAGGAGTATCAACTACCCAGTGCAGTGGTGAAGAAAGTTGCGTGTGGTCAGACTGGATCAACCTTGGTGGGCCAACCTCTGGCTCTGAAGGTGGAGATAATGAATCCATTAAGAACATCATTGCCAGTGGTTATCACATTTGCTCAGCTCCAGAGGCAGTTGAATGTAGAGCAAAACAATACCCTGGACTGCAGATCTCTCAGCTTGGCCAAGACGTGACTTGCAATCCATCCGTTGGACTGATTTGTAAAAACAATAAGCAAGGTCTTCAGCAAAAGTGCTTCGATTATGAGATACGAGTGAAATGTTGTCAATGTCCTCCCACAACACACATCCCGACAACAACAACAACAACAACAACAGTTCCTTCGACCACCACTCCTACACCCACTACTACAATCTTAACTTCGACAGCTCCATCTACAACAAAAACAACAACTCTGCCTTCCACCACTACTACAACTCCAACCTCTACTCCTACATCAACCTCAACAGGAGTTTCAACTACCCAGTGCAGTGGTGAAGAAAGTTGCGTGTGGTCAGACTGGATCAACCTTGGTGGGCCAACCTCTGGCTCTGAAGGTGGAGATAATGAATCCATTAAGAACATCATTGCCAGCGGTTATCACATTTGCTCAGCTCCAGAGGCAGTTGAATGTAGAGCAAAACAATACCCTGGACTTCAGATCTCTCAGCTTGGCCAAGACGTGACTTGCAATCCATCCGTTGGACTGATTTGTAAAAACAATAAGCAAGGTCTTCAGCAAAAGTGCTTTGATTATGAGATACGAGTGAAATGTTGTCAATGTCCTCCCACAACACACATCCCGACAACAACAACAACAACAGTTCCTTCGACCACCACTCCTACACCCACTACTACAATCTTAACTTCGACAGCTCCATCTACAACAAAAACAACAACTCTGCCTTCCACCACTACTACAACTCCAACCTCTACTCCTACATCAACCTCAACAGGAGTTTCAACTACCCAGTGCAGTGGTGAAGAAAGTTGCGTGTGGTCAGACTGGATCAACCTTGGTGGGCCAACCTCTGGCTCTGAAGGTGGAGATAATGAATCCATTAAGAACATCATTGCCAGTGGTTATCACATTTGCTCAGCTCCAGAGGCAGTTGAATGTAGAGCAAAACAATACCCTGGACTGCAGATCTCTCAGCTTGGCCAAGACGTGACTTGCAATCCATCCGTTGGACTGATTTGTAAAAACAATAAGCAAGGTCTTCAGCAAAAGTGCTTCGATTATGAGATACGAGTGAAATGTTGTCAATGTCCTCCCACAACACACATCCCGACAACTACAACAACAACAACAACAACAACAGTTCCTTCGACCACCACTCCTACACCCACTACTACAATCTTAACTTCGACAGCTCCATCTACAACAAAAACAACAACTCTGCCTTCCACCACTACTACAACTCCGACCTCTACTCCTACATCAACCTCAACAGGAGTATCAACTACCCAGTGCAGTGGTGAAGAAAGTTGCGTGTGGTCAGACTGGATCAACCTTGGTGGGCCAACCTCTGGCTCTGAAGGTGGAGATAATGAATCCATTAAGAACATCATTGCCAGTGGTTATCACATTTGCTCAGCTCCAGAGGCAGTTGAATGTAGAGCAAAACAATACCCTGGACTGCAGATCTCTCAGCTTGGCCAAGACGTGACTTGCAATCCATCCGTTGGACTGATTTGTAAAAACAATAAGCAAGGTCTTCAGCAAAAGTGCTTCGATTATGAGATACGAGTGAAATGTTGTCAATGTCCTCCCACAACACACATCCCGACAACAACAACAACAACAACAACAGTTCCTTCGACCACCACTCCTACACCCACTACTACAATCTTAACTTCGACAGCTCCATCTACAACAAAAACAACAACTCTGCCTTCCACCACTACTACAACTCCAACCTCTACTCCTACATCAACCTCAACAGGAGTATCAACTACCCAGTGCAGTGGTGAAGAAAGTTGCGTGTGGTCAGACTGGATCAACCTTGGTGGGCCAACCTCTGGCTCTGAAGGTGGAGATAATGAATCCATTAAGAACATCATTGCCAGTGGTTATCACATTTGCTCAGCTCCAGAGGCAGTTGAATGTAGAGCAAAACAATACCCTGGACTTCAGATCTCTCAGCTTGGCCAAGACGTGACTTGCAATCCATCCGTTGGACTGATTTGTAAAAACAATAAGCAAGGTCTTCAGCAAAAGTGCTTCGATTATGAGATACGAGTGAAATGTTGTCAATGTCCTCCCACAACACACATCCCGACAACAACAACAACAACAACAGTTCCTTCGACCACCACTCCTACACCCACTACTACAATCTTAACTTCGACAGCTCCATCTACAACAAAAACAACAACTCTGCCTTCCACCACTACTACAACTCCAACCTCTACTCCTACATCAACCTCAACAGGAGTTTCAACTACCCAGTGCAGTGGTGAAGAAAGTTGCGTGTGGTCAGACTGGATCAACCTTGGTGGGCCAACCTCTGGCTCTGAAGGTGGAGATAATGAATCCATTAAGAACATCATTGCCAGTGGTTATCACATTTGCTCAGCTCCAGAGGCAGTTGAATGTAGAGCAAAACAATACCCTGGACTTCAGATCTCTCAGCTTGGCCAAGACGTGACTTGCAATCCATCCGTTGGACTGATTTGTAAAAACAATAAGCAAGGTCTTCAGCAAAAGTGCATCGATTATGAGATACGAGTGAAATGTTGTCAATGTCCTCCCACAACACACATCCCGACAACAACAACAACAACAACAGTTCCTTCGACCACCATTCCTACACCCACTACTACAATCTTAACTTCGACAGCTCCATCTACAACAAAAACAACAACTCTGCCTTCCACCACTACTACAACTCCAACCTCTACTCCTACATCAACCTCAACAGGAGTTTCAACTACCCAGTGCAGTGGTGAAGAAAGTTGCGTGTGGTCAGACTGGATCAACCTTGGTGGGCCAACCTCTGGCTCTGAAGGTGGAGATAATGAATCCATTAAGAACATCATTGCCAGTGGTTATCACATTTGCTCAGCTCCAGAGGCAGTTGAATGTAGAGCAAAACAATACCCTGGACTTCAGATCTCTCAGCTTGGCCAAGACGTGACTTGCAATCCATCCGTTGGACTGATTTGTAAAAACAATAAGCAAGGTCTTCAGCAAAAGTGCTTCGATTATGAGATACGAGTGAAATGTTGTCAATGTCCTCCCACAACACACATCCCGACAACAACAACAACAACAACAACAGTTCCTTCGACCACCACTCCTACACCCACTACTACAATCTTAACTTCGACAGCTCCATCTACAACAAAAACAACAACTCTGCCTTCCACCACTACTACAACTCCAACCTCTACTCCTACATCAACCTCAACAGGAGTTTCAACTACCCAGTGCAGTGGTGAAGAAAGTTGCGTGTGGTCAGACTGGATCAACCTTGGTGGGCCAACCTCTGGATCTGAAGGTGGAGATAATGAATCCATTAAGAACATCATTGCCAGTGGTTATCACATTTGCTCAGCTCCAGAGGCAGTTGAATGTAGAGCAAAACAATACCCTGGACTTCAGATCTCTCAGCTTGGCCAAGACGTGACTTGCAATCCATCCGTTGGACTGATTTGTAAAAACAATAAGCAAGGTCTTCAGCAAAAGTGCTTCGATTATGAGATACGAGTGAAATGTTGTCAATGTCCTCCCACAACACACATCCCGACAACAACAACAACAACAACAACAACAACAGTTCCTTCGACCACCACTCCTACACCCACTACTACAATCTTAACTTCGACAGCTCCATCTACAACAAAAACAACAACTCTGCCTTCCACCACTACTACAACTCCAACCTCTACTCCTACATCAACCTCAACAGGAGTATCAACTACCCAGTGCAGTGGTGAAGAAAGTTGCGTGTGGTCAGACTGGATCAACCTTGGTGGGCCAACCTCTGGCTCTGAAGGTGGAGATAATGAATCCATTAAGAACATCATTGCCAGTGGTTATCACATTTGCTCAGCTCCAGAGGCAGTTGAATGTAGAGCAAAACAATACCCTGGACTGCAGATCTCTCAGCTTGGCCAAGACGTGACTTGCAATCCATCCGTTGGACTGATTTGTAAAAACAATAAGCAAGGTCTTCAGCAAAAGTGCTTCGATTATGAGATACGAGTGAAATGTTGTCAATGTCCTCCCACAACACACATCCCGACAACAACAACAACAACAACAACAGTTGCTTCGACCACCACTCCTACACCCACTACTACAATCTTAACTTCGACAGCTCCATCTACAACAAAAACAACAACTCTGCCTTCCACCACTACTACAACTCCAACCTCTACTCCTACATCAACCTCAACAGGAGTTTCAACTACCCAGTGCAGTGGTGAAGAAAGTTGCGTGTGGTCAGACTGGATCAACCTTGGTGGGCCAACCTCTGGCTCTGAAGGTGGAGATAATGAATCCATTAAGAACATCATTGCCAGTGGTTATCACATTTGCTCAGCTCCAGAGGCAGTTGAATGTAGAGCAAAACAATACCCTGGACTGCAGATCTCTCAGCTTGGCCAAGACGTGACTTGCAATCCATCCGTTGGACTGATTTGTAAAAACAATAAGCAAGGTCTTCAGCAAAAGTGCTTCGATTATGAGATACGAGTGAAATGTTGTCAATGTCCTCCCACAACACACATCCCGACAACAACAACAACAACAACAACAACAGTTCCTTCGACCACCACTCCTACACCCACTACTACAATCTTAACTTCGACAGCTCCATCTACAACAAAAACAACATCTCTGCCTTCCACCACTACTACAACTCCAACCTCTACTCCTACATCAACCTCAACAGGAGTTTCAACTACCCAGTGCAGTGGTGAAGAAAGTTGCGTGTGGTCAGACTGGATCAACCTTGGTGGGCCAACCTCTGGCTCTGAAGGTGGAGATAATGAATCCATTAAGAACATCATTGCCAGTGGTTATCACATTTGCTCAGCTCCAGAGGCAGTTGAATGTAGAGCAAAACAATACCCTGGACTGCAGATCTCTCAGCTTGGCCAAGACGTGACTTGCAATCCATCCGTTGGACTGATTTGTAAAAACAATAAGCAAGGTCTTCAGCAAAAGTGCTTCGATTATGAGATACGAGTGAAATGTTGTCAATGTCCTCCCACAACACACATCCCGACAACAACAACAACAACAACAACAACAACAACAACAGTTCCTTCGACCACCACTCCTACACCCACTACTACAATCTTAACTTCGACAGCTCCATCTACAACAAAAACAACAACTCTGCCTTCCACCACTACTACAACTCCAACCTCTACTCCTACATCAACCTCAACAGGAGTATCAACTACCCAGTGCAGTGGTGAAGAAAGTTGCGTGTGGTCAGACTGGATCAACCTTGGTGGGCCAACCTCTGGTTCTGAAGGTGGAGATAATGAATCCATTAAGAACATCATTGCCAGCGGTTATCACATTTGCTCAGCTCCAGAGGCAGTTGAATGTAGAGCAAAACAATACCCTGGACTTCAGATCTCTCAGCTTGGCCAAGACGTGACTTGCAATCCATCCGTTGGACTGATTTGTAAAAACAATAAGCAAGGTCTTCAGCAAAAGTGCTTCGATTATGAGATACGAGTGAAATGTTGTCAATGTCCTCCCACAACACACATCCCGACAACAACAACAACAACAACAACAACAGTTCCTTCGACCACCACTCCTACACCCACTACTACAATCTTAACTTCGACAGCTCCATCTACAACAAAAACAACAACTCTGCCTTCCACCACTACTACAACTCCAACCTCTACTCCTACATCAACCTCAACAGGAGTTTCAACTACCCAGTGCAGTGGTGAAGAAAGTTGCGTGTGGTCAGACTGGATCAACCTTGGTGGGCCAACCTCTGGCTCTGAAGGTGGAGATAATGAATCCATTAAGAACATCATTGCCAGTGGTTATCACATTTGCTCAGCTCCAGAGGCAGTTGAATGTAGAGCAAAACAATACCCTGGACTGCAGATCTCTCAGCTTGGCCAAGACGTGACTTGCAATCCATCCGTTGGACTGATTTGTAAAAACAATAAGCAAGGTCTTCAGCAAAAGTGCTTCGATTATGAGATACGAGTGAAATGTTGTCAATGTCCTCCCACAACACACATCCCGACAACAACAACAACAACAACAACAACAACAACAGTTCCTTCGACCACCACTCCTACACCCACTACTACAATCTTAACTTCGACAGCTCCATCTACAACAAAAACAACAACTCTGCCTTCCACCACTACTACAACTCCAACCTCTACTCCTACATCAACCTCAACAGGAGTATCAACTACCCAGTGCAGTGGTGAAGAAAGTTGCGTGTGGTCAGACTGGATCAACCTTGGTGGGCCAACCTCTGGCTCTGAAGGTGGAGATAATGAATCCATTAAGAACATCATTGCCAGCGGTTATCACATTTGCTCAGCTCCAGAGGCAGTTGAATGTAGAGCAAAACAATACCCTGGACTTCAGATCTCTCAGCTTGGCCAAGACGTGACTTGCAATCCATCCGTTGGACTGATTTGTAAAAACAATAAGCAAGGTCTTCAGCAAAAGTGCTTCGATTATGAGATACGAGTGAAATGTTGTCAATGTCCGCCCACAACACACATCCCGACAACAACAACAACAACAACAACAACAGTTCCTTCGACCACCACTCCTACACCCACTACTACAATCTTAACTTCGACAGCTCCATCTACAACAAAAACAACAACTCTGCCTTCCACCACTACTACAACTCCGACCTCTACTCCTACATCAACCTCAACAGGAGTTTCAACTACCCAGTGCAGTGGTGAAGAAAGTTGCGTGTGGTCAGACTGGATCAACCTTGGTGGGCCAACCTCTGGCTCTGAAGGTGGAGATAATGAATCCATTAAGAACATCATTGCCAGTGGTTATCACATTTGCTCAGCTCCAGAGGCAGTTGAATGTAGAGCAAAACAATACCCTGGACTGCAGATCTCTCAGCTTGGCCAAGACGTGACTTGCAATCCATCCGTTGGACTGATTTGTAAAAACAATAAGCAAGGTCTTCAGCAAAAGTGCTTCGATTATGAGATACGAGTGAAATGTTGTCAATGTCCGCCCACAACACACATCCCGACAACAACAACAACAACAACAACAACAGTTCCTTCGACCACCACTCCTACACCCACTACTACAATCTTAACTTCGACAGCTCCATCTACAACAAAAACAACAACTCTGCCTTCCACCACTACTACAACTCCGACCTCTACTCCTACATCAACCTCAACAGGAGTTTCAACTACCCAGTGCAGTGGTGAAGAAAGTTGCGTGTGGTCAGACTGGATCAACCTTGGTGGGCCAACCTCTGGCTCTGAAGGTGGAGATAATGAATCCATTAAGAACATCATTGCCAGTGGTTATCACATTTGCTCAGCTCCAGAGGCAGTTGAATGTAGAGCAAAACAATACCCTGGACTGCAGATCTCTCAGCTTGGCCAAGACGTGACTTGCAATCCATCCGTTGGACTGATTTGTAAAAACAATAAGCAAGGTCTTCAGCAAAAGTGCTTCGATTATGAGATACGAGTGAAATGTTGTCAATGTCCTCCCACAACACACATCCCGACAACAACAACAACAACAACAACAGTTCCTTCGACCACCACTCCTACACCCACTACTACAATCTTAACTTCGACAGCTCCATCTACAACAAAAACAACAACTCTGCCTTCCACCACTACTACAACTCCAACCTCTACTCCTACATCAACCTCAACAGGAGTATCAACTACCCAGTGCAGTGGTGAAGAAAGTTGCGTGTGGTCTGACTGGATCAACCTTGGTGGGCCAACCTCTGGCTCTGAAGGTGGAGATAATGAATCCATTAAGAACATCATTGCCAGTGGTTATCACATTTGCTCAGCTCCAGAGGCAGTTGAATGTAGAGCAAAACAATACCCTGGACTGCAGATCTCTCAGCTTGGCCAAGACGTGACTTGCAATCCATCCGTTGGACTGATTTGTAAAAACAATAAGCAAGGTCTTCAGCAAAAGTGCTTCGATTATGAGATACGAGTGAAATGTTGTCAATGTCCTCCCACAACACACATCCCGACAACAACAACAACAACAACAACAACAGTTCCTTCGACCACCACTCCTACACCCACTACTACAATCTTAACTTCGACAGCTCCATCTACAACAAAAACAACAACTCTGCCTTCCACCACTACTACAACTCCAACCTCTACTCCTACATCAACCTCAACAGGAGTATCAACTACCCAGTGCAGTGGTGAAGAAAGTTGCGTGTGGTCAGACTGGATCAACCTTGGTGGGCCAACCTCTGGCTCTGAAGGTGGAGATAATGAATCCATTAAGAACATCATTGCCAGCGGTTATCACATTTGCTCAGCTCCAGAGGCAGTTGAATGTAGAGCAAAACAATACCCTGGACTTCAGATCTCTCAGCTTGGCCAAGACGTGACTTGCAATCCATCCGTTGGACTGATTTGTAAAAACAATAAGCAAGGTCTTCAGCAAAAGTGCTTCGATTATGAGATACGAGTGAAATGTTGTCAATGTCCGCCCACAACACACATCCCGACAACAACAACAACAACAACAACAACAACAGTTCCTTCGACCACCACTCCTACACCCACTACTACAATCTTAACTTCGACAGCTCCATCTACAACAAAAACAACAACTCTGCCTTCCACCACTACTACAACTCCGACCTCTACTCCTACATCAACCTCAACAGGAGTTTCAACTACCCAGTGCAGTGGTGAAGAAAGTTGCGTGTGGTCAGACTGGATCAACCTTGGTGGGCCAACCTCTGGCTCTGAAGGTGGAGATAATGAATCCATTAAGAACATCATTGCCAGTGGTTATCACATTTGCTCAGCTCCAGAGGCAGTTGAATGTAGAGCAAAACAATACCCTGGACTGCAGATCTCTCAGCTTGGCCAAGACGTGACTTGCAATCCATCCGTTGGACTGATTTGTAAAAACAATAAGCAAGGTCTTCAGCAAAAGTGCTTCGATTATGAGATACGAGTGAAATGTTGTCAATGTCCTCCCACAACACACATCCCGACAACAACAACAACAACAGTTCCTTCGACCACCACTCCTACACCCACTACTACAATCTTAACTTCGACAGCTCCATCTACAACAAAAACAACAACTCTGCCTTCCACCACTACTACAACTCCAACCTCTACTCCTACATCAACCTCAACAGGAGTATCAACTACCCAGTGCAGTGGTGAAGAAAGTTGCGTGTGGTCTGACTGGATCAACCTTGGTGGGCCAACCTCTGGCTCTGAAGGTGGAGATAATGAATCCATTAAGAACATCATTGCCAGTGGTTATCACATTTGCTCAGCTCCAGAGGCAGTTGAATGTAGAGCAAAACAATACCCTGGACTGCAGATCTCTCAGCTTGGCCAAGACGTGACTTGCAATCCATCCGTTGGACTGATTTGTAAAAACAATAAGCAAGGTCTTCAGCAAAAGTGCTTCGATTATGAGATACGAGTGAAATGTTGTCAATGTCCTCCCACAACACACATCCCGACAACAACAACAACAACAACAACAACAACAACAGTTCCTTCGACCACCACTCCTACACCCACTACTACAATCTTAACTTCGACAGCTCCATCTACAACAAAAACAACAACTCTGCCTTCCACCACTACTACAACTCCAACCTCTACTCCTACATCAACCTCAACAGGAGTATCAACTACCCAGTGCAGTGGTGAAGAAAGTTGCGTGTGGTCTGACTGGATCAACCTTGGTGGGCCAACCTCTGGCTCTGAAGGTGGAGATAATGAATCCATTAAGAACATCATTGCCAGTGGTTATCACATTTGCTCAGCTCCAGAGGCAGTTGAATGTAGAGCAAAACAATACCCTGGACTGCAGATCTCTCAGCTTGGCCAAGACGTGACTTGCAATCCATCCGTTGGACTGATTTGTAAAAACAATAAGCAAGGTCTTCAGCAAAAGTGCTTCGATTATGAGATACGAGTGAAATGTTGTCAATGTCCTCCCACAACACACATCCCGACAACAACAACAACAACAACAACAACAGTTCCTTCGACCACCACTCCTACACCCACTACTACAATCTTAACTTCGACAGCTCCATCTACAACAAAAACAACAACTCTGCCTTCCACCACTACTACAACTCCGACCTCTACTCCTACATCAACCTCAACAGGAGTTTCAACTACCCAGTGCAGTGGTGAAGAAAGTTGCGTGTGGTCAGACTGGATCAACCTTGGTGGGCCAACCTCTGGCTCTGAAGGTGGAGATAATGAATCCATTAAGAACATCATTGCCAGTGGTTATCACATTTGCTCAGCTCCAGAGGCAGTTGAATGTAGAGCAAAACAATACCCTGGACTGCAGATCTCTCAGCTTGGCCAAGACGTGACTTGCAATCCATCCGTTGGACTGATTTGTAAAAACAATAAGCAAGGTCTTCAGCAAAAGTGCTTCGATTATGAGATACGAGTGAAATGTTGTCAATGTCCGCCCACAACACACATCCCGACAACAACAACAACAACAACAACAACAACAGTTCCTTCGACCACCACTCCTACACCCACTACTACAATCTTAACTTCGACAGCTCCATCTACAACAAAAACAACAACTCTGCCTTCCACCACTACTACAACTCCGACCTCTACTCCTACATCAACCTCAACAGGAGTTTCAACTACCCAGTGCAGTGGTGAAGAAAGTTGCGTGTGGTCAGACTGGATCAACCTTGGTGGGCCAACCTCTGGCTCTGAAGGTGGAGATAATGAATCCATTAAGAACATCATTGCCAGTGGTTATCACATTTGCTCAGCTCCAGAGGCAGTTGAATGTAGAGCAAAACAATACCCTGGACTGCAGATCTCTCAGCTTGGCCAAGACGTGACTTGCAATCCATCCGTTGGACTGATTTGTAAAAACAATAAGCAAGGTCTTCAGCAAAAGTGCTTCGATTATGAGATACGAGTGAAATGTTGTCAATGTCCTCCCACAACACACATCCCGACAACAACAACAACAACAACAACAGTTCCTTCGACCACCACTCCTACACCCACTACTACAATCTTAACTTCGACAGCTCCATCTACAACAAAAACAACAACTCTGCCTTCCACCACTACTACAACTCCAACCTCTACTCCTACATCAACCTCAACAGGAGTATCAACTACCCAGTGCAGTGGTGAAGAAAGTTGCGTGTGGTCTGACTGGATCAACCTTGGTGGGCCAACCTCTGGCTCTGAAGGTGGAGATAATGAATCCATTAAGAACATCATTGCCAGCGGTTATCACATTTGCTCAGCTCCAGAGGCAGTTGAATGTAGAGCAAAACAATACCCTGGACTTCAGATCTCTCAGCTTGGCCAAGACGTGACTTGCAATCCATCCGTTGGACTGATTTGTAAAAACAATAAGCAAGGTCTTCAGCAAAAGTGCTTCGATTATGAGATACGAGTGAAATGTTGTCAATGTCCTCCCACAACACACATCCCGACAACAACAACAACAACAACAACAACAACAACAGTTCCTTCGACCACCACTCCTACACCCACTACTACAATCTTAACTTCGACAGCTCCATCTACAACAAAAACAACAACTCTGCCTTCCACCACTACTACAACTCCAACCTCTACTCCTACATCAACCTCAACAGGAGTATCAACTACCCAGTGCAGTGGTGAAGAAAGTTGCGTGTGGTCAGACTGGATCAACCTTGGTGGGCCAACCTCTGGCTCTGAAGGTGGAGATAATGAATCCATTAAGAACATCATTGCCAGTGGTTATCACATTTGCTCAGCTCCAGAGGCAGTTGAATGTAGAGCAAAACAATACCCTGGACTGCAGATCTCTCAGCTTGGCCAAGACGTGACTTGCAATCCATCCGTTGGACTGATTTGTAAAAACAATAAGCAAGGTCTTCAGCAAAAGTGCTTCGATTATGAGATACGAGTGAAATGTTGTCAATGTCCTCCCACAACACACATCCCGACAACAACAACAACAACAACAACAACAGTTCCTTCGACCACCACTCCTACACCCACTACTACAATCTTAACTTCGACAGCTCCATCTACAACAAAAACAACAACTCTGCCTTCCACCACTACTACAACTCCGACCTCTACTCCTACATCAACCTCAACAGGAGTTTCAACTACCCAGTGCAGTGGTGAAGAAAGTTGCGTGTGGTCAGACTGGATCAACCTTGGTGGGCCAACCTCTGGCTCTGAAGGTGGAGATAATGAATCCATTAAGAACATCATTGCCAGCGGTTATCACATTTGCTCAGCTCCAGAGGCAGTTGAATGTAGAGCAAAACAATACCCTGGACTGCAGATCTCTCAGCTTGGCCAAGACGTGACTTGCAATCCATCCGTTGGACTGATTTGTAAAAACAATAAGCAAGGTCTTCAGCAAAAGTGCTTCGATTATGAGATACGAGTGAAATGTTGTCAATGTCCTCCCACAACACACATCCCGACAACAACAACAACAACAACAACAACAGTTCCTTCGACCACCACTCCTACACCCACTACTACAATCTTAACTTCGACAGCTCCATCTACAACAAAAACAACAACTCTGCCTTCCACCACTACTACAACTCCGACCTCTACTCCTACATCAACCTCAACAGGAGTATCAACTACCCAGTGCAGTGGTGAAGAAAGTTGCGTGTGGTCAGACTGGATCAACCTTGGTGGGCCAACCTCTGGCTCTGAAGGTGGAGATAATGAATCCATTAAGAACATCATTGCCAGTGGTTATCACATTTGCTCAGCTCCAGAGGCAGTTGAATGTAGAGCAAAACAATACCCTGGACTGCAGATCTCTCAGCTTGGCCAAGACGTGACTTGCAATCCATCCGTTGGACTGATTTGTAAAAACAATAAGCAAGGTCTTCAGCAAAAGTGCTTCGATTATGAGATACGAGTGAAATGTTGTCAATGTCCTCCCACAACACACATCCCGACAACAACAACAACAACAACAACAGTTCCTTCGACCACCACTCCTACACCCACTACTACAATCTTAACTTCGACAGCTCCATCTACAACAAAAACAACAACTCTGCCTTCCACCACTACTACAACTCCAACCTCTACTCCTACATCAACCTCAACAGGAGTATCAACTACCCAGTGCAGTGGTGAAGAAAGTTGCGTGTGGTCAGACTGGATCAACCTTGGTGGGCCAACCTCTGGCTCTGAAGGTGGAGATAATGAATCCATTAAGAACATCATTGCCAGCGGTTATCACATTTGCTCAGCTCCAGAGGCAGTTGAATGTAGAGCAAAACAATACCCTGGACTTCAGATCTCTCAGCTTGGCCAAGACGTGACTTGCAATCCATCCGTTGGACTGATTTGTAAAAACAATAAGCAAGGTCTTCAGCAAAAGTGCTTCGATTATGAGATACGAGTGAAATGTTGTCAATGTCCTCCCACAACACATATCCCAACCACCACAGAATTGGTTCCCACGACAGCAACAACAACAACTCAGCCACCCATCACTCGTACTTTTCCTACAACCTCAACACCAACATCTCCATCCACTGAACCCCTTATTTGTTCTTGCCTTTTCAATCATCGTGAATTCTCCGTTGGTAAGTTTTTATTTTCCACCTTTTCACTTTCGAAACCTTTTGTATATTACCATTAGTTCAACCATTAGTAATGTTCAATTTATATTGAATTATACATGTTAAATTGTACAAAATGTAATACTCGTCAAAATTCTTTCAGGCTCAATTGTTTACAATGTCTCTGACCATGATGGATGGTGCTACATTGGTCTCTGCAACAAGACTTGCAAAGTAGAAGTCCATTCCGTCAGATGTGGTGTTCCAACTACCCCAGTTACTACTACTTCACCCACCACTACACTGCTCCCAACAATAACAATACCACGTACGACAGAAAGACCAACCACCACCCCAAAATTTCCATCTGAGAAACACTGTCCCCATGAACATCCTCCAAAACAGGTATTATCTCTTCTCTAGATAATAACTTTTTTGGAAACATTCCATAGGAATTATTATTTACAAAAGGGTGATTTAATAAAAAAAAAAGAATTGAATGATTTTGTATACATTTCCTGTAAGCCTAATAGTTTTCTGTGTTGGTAGAATGGTGACACCTGGAAACATAACCAGTGCACCAACGGAACATGTGCCAACGGGAAAGTTATCTATGAGCATGTACATTGTGAGACTCCGAAGCCTATAGCATGTGAAAATAACTATCCTCCGATCAAAGTGTATGACGAATCTGGATGCTGTTTCCACTATGAGTGTCAATGTAAGTTCACAACAAATTAAAATAAATGTTTATTCTTTGTGTCACAAAATCCACTTTTACTATTGATTTTAGTTCAAAATCTGAAAAATAATCCTTACTGTTGACTGGTTTAGCGTTATCTTATAGTTAATAGCAGTAAATGTATACGAATGTCTCACATTGGAAACATTTCAGCACCACACTATTCATTTAGCATAAAACATTCCATATCCGTGTCCTTCTAAATGCTAATTGTTCTCTTCTTACAAAGGTATCTGTTATGGTTGGGGAGACCCTCACTATGTCACCTTTGATGGAACATACTATGGCTTCCAAGGAAATTGTTCTTACGTCTTGGTCAAAGAAATCCTGCCAAAGTACAACTTCAGTGTGGTAATCGACAATTACTATTGTGATGCCCCAGATGGACTTTCCTGCCCTCAGTCTCTGACAATTTATTACCAATCTTACAAGATATTCATGACCAAGAAGGATGTTGATGGAGTTTTCACAAGTCTGGTAATTAAAATATCTCAAATACTGTATGTTCAAGACATTTTCTGTTGTTTTTCCTATAATAGAGATTAGATTTTCGATTAGCTTAAATATTGATTAGCTTTCATTTAAGATGGATTTACTTCCTCTATGTATTAGATATAGGAAATATTGGGTATACAAATTATTGTAACCATTTTGTCGATCTCTTAATATTTTTGTCTTAGATTTATGTAAACCAGCAACGCATCATCCCAGCATATGAGACCAAGGACTTCCGCATCACAGACAACGGAATTGAGACCCTTTTAGTCATACCAGCAATTAATGCCAAGGTGTCTTTCACTGGCCTTATGTTTAGCATATACCTGCCATGGGACAAGTTCAGTGGCAACACTGAGGGACAGTGTGGTGGGTACAGGTGTTTTATGGTTACTCTGTTACCATGATTACCACATGATGTCTCATTGTCTAACGATGGTTTTCAATCTTATTCAGGTACATGTGACAACAACCGGACAGATGACTGCCGCTTGCCAAATGGGACTATTGATTCATCTTGTCCAGACATGGCACACCAATGGCATGTTGCTGACCACAATAACAGTCAGTGCACACCACCACCAGAGCCGACACCAACACAGCCACCAGGCTGCGATCCACCCATTTGTCATCTCATTCAAAGCAAGTAAGTAACAATTAGTATTCACAATAAATCTCCTCTGTAGTATCGATAACTTCTCTATCAGAATAATCTCAGTGCGAACAATAACTTGACATACTAAAACACGGCAATCATTTGACAAAGCCTGATGACAAAACAAAGTGAATTAACATTTTTAAGTATCTACTCTAACTGAAGCGTGACATCTTTTCAAGGGTCTTTGAGAGTTGCCATAAGATAATCCCCTACGAGCCATTCATTGTGGCATGTATCTTTGATGCGTGTTATATGGATGATGTTACCATTGGCTGCACCAGCTTGCAGACCTATGCTGATGCATGTGCACAAGCAGGAGTCTGTATTGAGTGGAGAAATTATACAAATGGACAATGTGGTAAGTAGGTGACTCCGCAAGACCATAAAGATCAGACAGCCTCTCTATGATGTAGCTTATTGGTTATTAACCTTTTTATTTCACCCGCTACAGACTTCACATGCGAGAAACCCAAGGTTTATAATGCCTGCGGTCCACAAGTTGAACCAACCTGTAATGCCTGGTATGTATAATGCTGTTGTTGTTCAGTGGGTGGGTATAACGGTTAGGAAAAGTCTCTCAGCTATTGAAACTTTTTTGAATATCTCTGCAGGTACAATTTCAAATTCATCCAGACTCAAAATGAGTTCAGCGTCATGGGAGATATACAATTGGAGGGATGCTATTGCCCTCCTGGTACCACTTTGATGAGTTCCAGCTCAAACTACTGTATCCCCAGCTGTGGTAAGAATGGTCAAATAACAGCATTGTATATTGAGGGTGTTGTGACATACAGTATGGTGTTGTGATAGTAGCTACATCCTGCTGACCTTCACTTTGGGAAGCACAAAGTGTTAATTGTTCATTGCTACTGTAGTTGTCTTTTGAACGCTGGTTCAGCTTTTTGTAAAACAACAAAAAATCTGTTTTACCACAACATTTTTCACAGATACTTCAATGGTGTGGGTTTTGGTTTATTTTGATTGATATTGATTTCATCAAGTGATTCCGGTACATACAGTACATTATCAAAACGAAGTAGTAGAATGGACTTCAATGACTTTGTTTTTAATGTATTCTTTTCTCTTTGGTTCATCAGATATTTGCCCATTGCCAAATGGAGAATGGAAAGAGGTAAAATTGTGTTTGAATTTCACTCACAGATTTTAGGAGGGAAGAAAAACTATTAATTTCTGATATACACGTTAACAACATGTGGGTAGTTCACTTTTGACAATCATGTATAATAATGTATGCAATAATAATAACTATAATAATAATAATAATAATGTATTACATTTCTATAGTGCTTTTCATAGAACCTCAAAGCGCTTCAGTAATTTATGATTAAACAAACTGAATGATTGAACTTTGTACTGGTAGGATCCATACAAACCTTGATGTGCTTAAATTGTTCCTCATTGCAGGCTAATGAGACCTGGGTGAGCAACTGCCAGGATTGTGTGTGTGACCCATACAGTCTGGAAATCCAGTGCCAGCCTGTGGCATGCCAACATCAGCCTCCTCTCACCTGTGATCAGGAGGGCCAAGTTAAGGTCGTTGAAACCGTTGACTGTTGTCAAAAGGACAAATGCGGTGAGTGACTTTGGATAATATGCTCTTTATGGGGGCTTTGGAACAACTCTGTAAAAACATTTACATTTTTGGTGATTACCTAATATATGCAACCAATGTGGCCATTTGCATGATTTTTTGAAGCAATAGTTTTTTTCTTTCCAAACAGAGTGTGATGTCACACAATGCTCTACTTCCAAGATAACTTGTCCAGTCGGATTCGAGACAGAGGCAACTATGGGAGTCTGCTGCCCAACTTATCAATGCGGTGAGTATGCATCTGCATGTGCTTGAGTGTGCGTGTACAGTATTTGTGCATATTATAGAAATCCCAACATGTTAGTTGCAGTTTTGAATGATTATCCATGTTCTTTGCCCCACAGTGCCAAAGGATGTCTGTGTGTTTAACAACACTGAATATCAGGTGCGAATGCATTCTATGCTATGTTATTTGGCCAGTCCCACCACTTATAAATGATCAACACTTTTGAATGTAACTTAATAAAAGAGGACAATGTTATTTTACTTGCATACGTTAATAAAAAAATAAGTTAAACTAAACAAATACCTTCATTAAGCTATCAGGGTGCCAACAATATTTTTTGGTCAATCCATGTATGAGATTAAATAGGACACAAAAAAGGCGTCTCAATTCATAGATTTTCCATTGAAATATTGTATTTTCTCATTCCAGCCTGGTGCCAATGTTCCCGGGGACAAGTGTAAGAATTGTGTGTGTGGTGACAGGGTGGATGCCCAAACCCATCTACATATCATTGAGTGTCAACCTACTGAATGTGACACTCACTGCCAGCAGGTAAGTGATCGCCATTGACACATCGACACCCTTTGGCCTCATTATGTAATTCAACAATCTTTGTGTAATGTGAGTCCTTATCCATGTCAAAATATTATAATAACACTGATTCCTCTGTGTCCACTATTGGGCTACTAATGGATAAGTGTAATTTACTAGTGAGTTACCAGGATCACACATTGGTATAATCTGGTCTGTTTTCTTCCTTTCAGGGTTATGATCATCAAGCTGTTCCTGGGCAGTGTTGTGGGAAGTGTGTACAGACAAGCTGTGTGGTTATGCTGCCAGATAATACCACACACACTATTCAGGTAAAATAGCATCAGGCAGCATTATTTATCTCTCGCACAGATTCGCAAATTGTATTTTATTTTTTACAATTCATAAAACAT
Organism: Salmo salar; assembly: GCF_965601325.2. Taxonomy (NCBI): domain Eukaryota; kingdom Metazoa; phylum Chordata; class Actinopteri; order Salmoniformes; family Salmonidae; genus Salmo; species Salmo salar. The sequence continues at coordinate 24,570,360 of NC_138316.1, read as the reverse complement.
ATCAGTCCTATTTCGCTTGATTATTTAAAAAGAGCAACATGAAATTTTAATCTAGCACTCAAGTGTTACACAAAATAACTGTCTTACCAATGATATAGTATATCTTATCTTATATCATTTGAAGAATATCCTGTTGATATATTTCACATTCTCACCTCTACAGCCTGGTTCTGTCTGGATACCATCTGGAGACAAGTGTCTCAAGTTTGAGTGCGTAAAGATTATGGACCAATTCATCCCAATTGAGGCTAAGACTGTGTGCCCTGACTTCCACCCAGAAGACTGCATAAACGTAAGTTCCAATAACTATCTGGCAAATTATCTGGGTCTTGGAAACTAGCCCATTTAAAAACTGGACAATGTGCAAATTCATACTTGTGAAATACAGTTTAAATATGCCCAGTCGCTCAGACCAAGGCCTGTTGCTTAATATAGTATACCTACTGTGTATTTATGTGAGGTTATTGACACCTGCTGCTTAAAGTGAACAGTGCAAGAACACTGCACTGAAAAACATGTGGAGTGAGTTTGGTAAACGCTACGTCAGTGACTTAAAAATGTTCTTGTTTTTTCTTCCATTTTCTTGTTTTTAAGGGAACTGAAGTTATTGCGCCAGATGGTTGCTGCCATGTCTGTGAGTGTCTTTTTGATATACATTTGTAAATCATTCTTGCCCTTTATCATGCATTGAAAAAAGTATTTTCACTTTTGAAATTGTCACTTTTGTGTGCAGGTATTCCAATATATAAGCCATGCAATGTGACAAAGGGAAAAGTGTACCTGAACAGCAATGGCTGCAAGTCTGCAAATGAGGTGGAAGTGACAACATGCGGTGGATCCTGTGGCACCTATGCCATGTGAGTATTTTGATCATTCCTAAATATTTCAGGAACACTAACACATTAATCCTCCCAATTAAACAGAATTGGGCTGCCTGTCTAAATGCAAACTACAAATTATATTTTCACTAATATGTTATGTTACAATGGCTGTGTTTACGAAGGCAGCCCAATTCTGATATTCTTCCCAATTATTGTCAAAAGAGCTCATCTGATTGGTCAAAAGATCGGAATTAGGCTGCCTGTGTAAACACAGCCAATGTTATATAATTACAACTGCTACCATCATTACTTCCACATAATGACATCGCCTCTCCTTTCTGTTTTCAGGTATTCTCTTGAGGCCAACATGATGGAGCGCTCTTGTACCTGCTGTCGGGAAGTATCCACCACCAAGAAGGAAGTGGAGATGATCTGCCCAGACGGATCAAAGTTCAACCACTCCTACATCCACATCAATAAATGTGGCTGCCAGAGGACAGAATGCGTGACCCCAGAGGCGACCCAGGTCACAAGGTCACGACGCAGGAGAAGATGAATGACTCTCCACTACCATCCCTTTACTGCTTAGATTCATTTTCTATTTACGTTCAACTTGTTCACTTTCCTACAAAGTAATCTGCTAAACGTAGGAGAAATAGTTTCAGCTTCTTATTCAATTTTAATTTTATTTTAGCCATTCAAAACACATAAATAAAGTTGGCAATAGGCTATTCATATATACCACGTTCTTGTTTTCATTCCTTTTGAAGTTAAGTTGGGAAATATTTGATTGCAGACACCCAGTTCAACAATGGCTTATCCTCTTCCAGATAAACAACCACAATTCAAAGTGTCAAAACACTTATTTCAATTTGAGTTGGTGTTAGATTAGAGAAACGGATCCGTAATCTAAAGGTTTCTGGTTTCAGATCCCTGGCGCCACTTCCTACTGTTGTCCTTGAGCAACGCACTTAGCTAACCTCTAGATATATCCAGGGACAGCACTGTGGCTGACCCTGTGCTCCTCCCTATACAGTACTAAAGATACATTTTCATCTTAGAGGAATAATAAAGTAATAAAGTATTATGCACTTCAACGATTTCTTTCAAATGTTTTTGATAGTGTTTGTCAAACTGCGTGAACAGAAATGGGAAGGTTCCCACCTTAAGGTTCCCACCTTACCCAGAGCTTGTGTAATAAAGGTCCTATACAAAAACCAAGTATAGCTATGACGATAGAGCAGCCAAATACGCAACCCAGAGCTGCTAAAATCATCAAACATTGTTGAAGCCTTTGGGTAAGGTGGAGCCGCACACAGCCTCTGGCAAGACATGGGTGGGGATGGGTGGGGAAGGATGGATAGGCTATTCAGTCAGTGAAGGCTTTGTTTGGAAAGAAACCACCTGGGGTGTAGACACAAGAGCATATGCCTTAGCCTAGGCAGTGTGAAAGACATTTAAAGGCTGGGCCAATTATCAGTCATAAATCAGTCAATAGCATTTTGGAAGAGCGCCCTAGGTACGGTAGTGAGGTTTGAGCTCTGTATGAATTCCAGATTGACCACTATAAATATTCCATTGTCCAATGTAAAGATGTGTCAGATACAAAAAGTACTAACCTACAAACCTGCAACAGATTCAACCCTATAGCAGATTAATGTAGACAATCATATGCAGATATGTTCATTTCACACATAGGTCGGCTCTATCAGCAATGGATGATAAAAAAAAAGTTACATGATTGACCTCATAAAAAAAGGCAATTCTTCCACAAATGTTGATCAACTGACGGTACAATATTTAATGTGTTACATTCATGGCAGGAAAACCACTAAACCCAAGCAGGATTTGGCTTGACAGAACTGCCAAAATGAAGGAAACACCAACATAAAGTGTCTTAATTGGGCGTTAGAACATAAAAACTTCAATGCGCCTCAGCATAAATTCTACAGGTGTCTGGAACTCTATAGGAGGGATGCAACACCATTCTTCCATGACAAATTCCATCATTTGTTGTTTTGTTGATGGCGGTGGAAAGCACTGTCTCAGGCTCCGCTCCAGAATATCCCATAGGTGTTCCATTGGGTTGAGATCTGGTGACTGAAACACACACACACACACACACACACACACACACACACACACACACACACACACACACACACACACACACACACACACACACACACACACGCACCTACACATGACCATGCTAAACATGATGGAATGTTAATTGCTTAATTAACTCAGGAACCACATCTGTGTGGAAGCACCTGCATTTCAATTTGTATCCCTCATTTACTCAAGTGATTCCTTTATTTTGGCAGTTACATGTACATCGGTGGTAAAATAAGTTAGTATCAATGTAAAATGAAATATAGAAAGGCATGCAGGTATAGCAAACTTGTTTAATGGGTTTTTAGTCAAATGTGAACTTTCTGGTCATTTAGTGTGATATTTTACATGTTGTAAAAAAAAAATGGCACATCTTTATGTTGAGACACGTAACATATTGACGTTTTTAAAATGTATGCTTAAAGTGAGGGTTTGAAGGTATGTCTAATCTTAACAATAACTATAAGCCTTAAAGGACAACCATCAATTAAATAGGGAACGTTTGACAAAAAAGTTTAAAAAGTTACATTTTTAAACATGAATTTGGAAAACATAGATATGCTATGAAATATAAACAATGTTAATATGTTACTAAAGCTAAGTTAATTTTGCAACAGCATGGGCTGTATGTGCTATATACAAACTAGTTATTCCTGTTGAGTTTAAAAACACCCCAAAAAGAATAGGTTGATACTGTTGATAGACTTAGTGGCATATGAGATAGCTGAAGTGATTAACGTTATAATAGTTGTGAAATAATACTTACAATAGTTGTGCAAAAATGCACATTAGTGTGTTAAAATTATTTTACAATTATTTTCAATTTAATATATATATATTTTTAATCAGGATGCAGTTCCTGGATCAGCTCGGTGAGTCACACTAGCCCATGAAAACTAACTATGAATACAATTAGCCCGATCGCTCCTTTGAGCAACAGCAGAGAGACAAATGTTTGCATTTGGACAATGTGTGCTCAAGATACTGAGCCAATAGAGTGGATTAATGTATTATTAATCCGCTATACATTGGCTGAATTTTTGATGGCTGTGGAGATACACCATTTCGTTCTATCAAACCTCACTACTTATTTATTATGAATGTACCTGTAATTATACATTAAAATATACATTACATAAAGAAAAAAACATGTATTGTGTTGTGGACACCAGGAGGAGTATCTGCTGCATTTGGGATAATGGGGATCCTAATACAATACCAAATATCAAAAGCTCAAACCACTGGAGTGGAGATGCTGCCTGAGATAGATACTGAATGATGAAGGAAGACACCTCTCCCTGTAAAAAAGGAAATAACATAAGACTATTAAGTAACTTCTCTTGTGCAATATAGATGTGTAGGTCTATAATAAAGGACATTATGAACCCCCTGAGTTTATAATAACAATAGGGGTACACAACTAGTCCCAATAACAGAATACTTAATGAAAATAGCTAAATCTGTATGTAAATGCTCATGCACTAAAAAACCTGATAAGACAGAACATTCAAGTCTTAAAGTCGTCATTGAGTCATGTTTAACCTGTGGCCCCACCTTTGTGTTAACCTTTAAGGTCCCTCCTCAAATACAGGTGGTTATAAAAACCAGATCCATCCTAAGCACCTCTCTCATATCACCTGTGTAGGACCTGTTCACAACCCACAGGATCACCATGGGGACAACCAAGAATACACCGATATGGAGGCTGATATGCCTGGCACTACTGATCAAATCAACACAAACAGGTTGGTAGAATATTCATTCATTTGCCTAAATCAGAAACTGTTCTGATTATTACTATAATATAATTATTCTACATTTTTAAAAGTCTGACAAATCTGTAAAATCTACATATTATTTCATAAATCAGACTGATTGTTAATTACAAATAGTAAATATTCAGGGCAACGCCAAATGATTACGATTATTGACACTCAGCAGGTCGATAGGTTTTAAAAGCTGTAACCACAAGTTTAGTATGATTAGGTCACTTTCAGATTTGATAACATACACTATATATTTTATGTAAAATCTAATTATGTAAATAAAATCATGTGTTAGCTATTCAGAAATGTACTAACACACAGAAAAGGGATTACATGTATTATACATGCATTTGAAAACATTCAACAGTAGGCATACAGTAGCAGTTTTTACTCAATCAGTAATAACGGTTTTCCTTTTTTCTCATTTACTACGATCATATGATTACATTATTCATTTACGTTTTCATCCTAGTTCTGTTCCTTATACACATTTGTTAATGAGATTGTTTCTGTCTAAATTTGAAAATGTTACACATTTGTGGTGAAAAACCTGAAAATCTGTAGAAATCATTATCATTTGTGATTGTTATCATGAGTGGTTGTAGCATAGTTTATAGTGTTATAAATACATAAATGCACTCCCCACAATGGGTGTGTTTAATACAATTTTTGATTGGGAATGAAAACAAGAACAGAATACAGACAAAAACTCAAATGTATATTGTTAAAATAATAGTTGTGGTAAGTATGTCTGATATTACTCAAATAATACTGACAGGAAAAATGTGATGCCTAAATATGTAAAATAGGAACTGAACTGTCATCGGAATTCAATGTGTTTAGTTTACAAAGCAGATGACACTTGATTAAGGAATCTTCAGACCCGTTGCATGTGTCGGATGACCTGTCAGCCAGGGCTGAGTATTCCGCAATTCATAGAACATCAAAGTAGTTCAGGCACAAAAGATTGACCCTCAAATATTGATTTTAAAATTGTTATCCCCTTGCAGCTGTTTGACTCAATTGTCAAGTGAAATGAAGTGCCACATTAACCATGCAGCTTTTGGTAAACTAGGGTCTCGATTCAATCCCTATCGTCGTACTTGAAATGTGAAAGTAATTTCCAATTGAGCCGACATATGCCGTGTTTACCATGAACGCAAACTCTGCGAACGCAGGAACATTCCCATTAAAATTCAATTGCACGATAGCGCTTAACTTTGGCGATACGGATTGAATTGAGCCTTAGGTTCGCCGTAAATATTGAATGGGTCACATCATGCTTCAAATGTCCCTTCGTCTGGACATACTGCTGTGCAAATCAAATACACTTCTAAAAGCGTAATGCAACAATCTATATCTGCAGTTATTGAACTCCATCCGGAATGTAGATATAATATTTTAAAATACTCATGAATTGCTTTTATTACAGTGAGCTCCACCACAAGTGTAACAATCATCCCGACAATGATCACAACGATACCCACACTTTCAGGTAAATGACTGACAGAATGCACACTGAATAAATGACTGGGTATCCATCAATACGCTAAGAAGGAACTAACATTTGTATTCCTTGTCCCTCAGGATTGAATGCCTCACACAATGACCAGGTCTGCAGCACATGGGGTAACTACCACTTCAAGACCTTCGATGGGGACTTTTTCCAGCTCCCCTCCACCTGCAACCATGTTGTGACCTCACTGTGTAAGAGCAGCTATGAGGCTTTCAACATCCAGATGAGGCGTCAGGTGGTGGACAACCAGCCCACCATTAGCAAGATCACCATGAAGCTGGATGGTGTAGTGGTGGAGCTATCCAAGGGTGTTGTTGTGGTCAATGGGCAGACGTGAGTTTCCCTGTCATTTGACTGATACGCCATTCGGCAAGCACCTCTCTTGAGGATTTTATGTGCTACATTCCGGAATGTAATAATAATTATAATCATAATGTATTGGATGACCTTTAAACATCTTCTTCCTCCTGAAGGGTGACCCTGCCGTTCAGCTTGTCTGGAGTCAGCATCGTGAAGACTACATCCAATGTGAAGGTCGCAGCCAAACTGGGGCTGGTTGCTGTTTGGAACAAGGATGACTCCCTAATGGTAAAATACCTGCTTTTCTAATTTCCCTCTTCAATGGTTGATTAGTTAATAATATTACATTTTTCTTTAGATTAAAAGCATATCAACTTTGCCTTCAATGGCAATGATCAACAGTTGATTGTGAGTGAGAGACACCTGTTTTTTGCTGCTCCTTGTCTCATGTGGGTTGAAGCACTGTCTACTCCCCTCCTAAAATATTAATATTGAAAGGCAGAATTAGCTGAAGAACGAGGATGAATTAAACAGGATCTGTAAAGATGTATAGGCTATACACACACAGGCTAATGTTCCAATGTTTATTTGATGAAGTGTTTGCAAATATTTGTAGATTTGAATTACATTTTCTGTCACTCCCTAATATAAGACAAACAAAAAGATAGGTTATAAACATGGAGGATAGCCAAGACTGAACACGTGAATGGTGCTGAACAGGATGAGATTTTGTGGACAAAACACATTGTATCTGGTCATTCTACAGATTGAAATGAACGAGAAGTACAGAAACCAGACCTGCGGACTCTGTGGTGACTTCAATGAAGTCCAAACATATAACGAGTTCATCATCAATGGTAAAATAACTTCAGAAATGTCCAAAACTGAAATGTAACTACATTACATACTGTAGGTGGAAAAGCTAATTGTCAATGTTTGTATTGTTACAGGTGGGGAACTCTCTAGCTCTGACTATGGAAACCTCTGGAAACTGGATGGCCCTCTGGAAGTCTGTGAGGAGCCTACGCTAACTTCTGTGGAGAGTTGTGGAGATGAGGTATTCCAATTCAAACCACAGAAGAAGAATACAAAACAATGTTAATAGAAGTTAGAAATGGCAATTATTCCATGTGATCCAACAAATATTCTCTATATGGTAACCTTTTGTGGTTTGTCTCTGTAGGAATTTTGTCAGCAGCTGTTCTCCAGTGCAGCTTTCAGTAGCTGTGCTAATTATTTGGACGTGGACTCCTTCATCAAGACCTGCCTTGCAGACCTGTGCCACTGTGATAACAGCACCAACTCCTTCTGCCTGTGCAACACCATCTCAGAGTACTCCCGTCAGTGTGTTCATGCAGGAGGGAAGCCCCAGCAATGGAGGACTGAACAGTTCTGCTGTAAGCATGCAGATACTCTTCAATATGCCCACCAAACACTTAATGATCATGTTCACAATCTATTTTAAGGAAACAGTTAATCACAATGTTTATTTTCTCAGATAAGACATGCCCCTACAACATGGAGTACCAGGAGTGTGGAAGCCCCTGTGTTGACACCTGCTCCAACCCAGAGGCCAGCCAGTTGTGTGGAGACCACTGTACAGACGGCTGCTTCTGTCCTCTAGGTACCACCCAGGTTCAAATCTGTTGTACAAGTTAACCTTAAGCACATCCTGAAAACACCACACCTTTACCCATTATGCCTTTTATGTCAATGTGTGCAAAAGTCTTTGATAATGAAATAAGTAAATATTGGATGTTTCACTCAGTTACTTTCTCGAGTCAATGAAGTTCTCTGTGTAAAGAACACATTAGAATAACTTAAATCTACTTAATTCTGCCTGATCTCTCACCAAATAGGTACTGTTTTTGATGATGTCAGCAACAGTGGCTGCATTCCAATGAGTGAATGCCTCTGTGTCCACATTGGACAAGTATACAAATCTGGAGAGTCTTACACCAGCAACTGTAAAGAATGGTAGGCCAAGTACATCATCTGATTTAAACATCACATATCCCATGCCTCATTTTCATGAATCATGCCAAAATCTACATTGGGACTATAGAAACTGTATCATAAATATTTATAAATACTGTATGAATGCAGTTGTGAGATGAGCCTGTAAATGTTCCCTTTAGCACCTGTGCTGGTGGTCAGTGGGCCTGTACAGACAAGGACTGTCCTGGGACCTGCTCTGTGGAGGGAGGATCCCACATCAACACCTATGATGGGAAAGCCTACACCTTCCATGGGGACTGCTCGTACATTCTGACCAAGGTCAGTGCATGTGGTGCAGTATAGCAAAGCAATAGAAGCAAGTAGAAACTCTTCATACGTTTTCAGTGCAAACTAAGGTGAAAAGGTGAGGTAAAATAGCTTTTCCTCAAGCCATATGTTGACGTAGAAATGGGTCCAAACGAGTCACTCTCGTTTCATGTTTTTGCCTTCAAACTCATGCTTGTTTTCTTTTAGCAATGCAATGGAACTGAATTCACCGTGCTGGGAGACATTGTGAAGTGTGGGTTGACTGACACTCAGACCTGTATGAGGGCTGTTACCCTAGCCCTCTCCAGCAGATCCACCGTAAGGCAACTCTCCAAATATGTTTCAGAGAAAATAACACAATGAACTCATTTCCAAACAAAACCACTTCTTGAAGATAATTATACTGGCTTGCAAATAAATGTCCCTAAACCTTTTTGACTACACACACAATAACCTTCTTTAAAACTGCCCTGATTTGGCAATTATTGCCGGGCTGTTTGCAATCTTTTAAAATGCTCATGCATGGTAATGTTTGTGTCTAGAGGGGATTGTTCAATAAACATATATGAACCAATTAGAATTTTATAGAATCCATTATCTTATCTAATTCACAGGTCATCCGAGTCCAGTCATGTGGAAGTGTTTTTGTAAATCAGATTCTTTGTCAGCTCCCGCTCTATACAGGTGAGATAATCCATTGTAATGCCAAATTAAATTGTAGTGTGGATCAGTGCATGAACTCCATATCATTTATATTCACTAGATGAAGCCTTAATGGTGTCCCTCTATTTATTTAATGTATTGCAGCTGAAGTGACCGTCTTCAAGCCCTCCTCATTCTACATTGTTATCCAGACAACTCTTGGAGTTCAACTTCAGATCCAGCTTTCACCAGTTATGCAGATGTACATAACTACCATCTCATCCTACAAAGGAACAACCTGTGGTATGCTTCAGATTCATCCACCAGTTTCATACCTTTTTCTTCAGTATCTCTATTAATACAAATCTAATAACATCATATGGCTTCAATTATTTTCCACAGGCCTTTGCGGAAACTACAATGACGTTCAGGCAGATGAGTTCAGAGTCATCAGTGGATTGGTGGAGGGCACAGCTGTAGCTTTTGCCAACACATGGAAGACCATGTCTAGCTGCCCTGATGTCAAGACTAGCTTTGAAAACCCTTGCAGTTTGAGCATCGAAAATGGTACGTATTTAATAAGCCTACAGATTAATCACTTGTTGAATGATTATAACAAAGTTATATAAGATAGTATATGCGTATGTGGAAATGATGATTGTCTTTTTCACAGAGAAATATGCCCAGCACTGGTGTTCCATGTTATCAGATCCTAAAGGAGTGTTCTCCCCTTGCCATTCTGAAATAAGACCTGACACCTACAAAACCGTAAGTTAGTTAAGAAGGATACGATCGCAAAGTAAAACCATTAAACTCTTATGTGATGAGGTTATAGTCTTGACACACTTTGACTCTTTTTCCAACAGAACTGTATGTATGACAGCTGTAACTGTGAGAAGAGTGAGGACTGCATGTGTGCTGCCGTCTCCTCTTATGTCCATGCTTGTGCTGCCAAGGGTATCCAGCTCAGCAGTTGGAGAGACACTATCTGCAGTGAGTAGGCCGCACGGCACCATGGAGACCTCTCGCAATGTGTCATTATAATGAGTGCTGAAAATTGATTAGAATAGAATGATTTTACTGAAACAACAACAGTAGGTACAAAGTACAAATAACCTGAAGAAATAACTGCACAAATACAAAGATATAAGGAAACCAATATCTTGCTAATACTACTCATATCTAATGACTTTTCTCAGATAAATTCGCCACCTGTCCCAGTCAAACAGTTTATACCTACAACATGACCAGTTGCGGACGCACCTGCCGCTCCCTGAGCATGACAGACCAATCTTGCCAGGTGGAGTTTGTTCCGGTGGATGGCTGTGGCTGTGCAGAGGGCACCTACATGGACGAGGCTGGCCAGTGTGTTGCCCCCACCAATTGTCCCTGCTATGACAAGGGCTCGGTGGTCCCTGCAGGAGAGACTATCAGCAGAGACGGTGCCACCTGGTAAGCACCTCCCTCATACATATAAAGCTAGGAGACCAAAATAAATACAAATGAAACTTCATGGATATATTCATAACTGTGTATTAAATTATGTCATAATGATATTTGCTGTTGATTTGATTATCTTACTAACTATAACTATTAATACTGTAACTATTTTATAGTACTTGCAGACAAGGGACACTGAGTTGCACTGGGGGAGCAAGACTATTTAGTAAGTTTTATGATCTTTTATTACAATTTATTCATTTAATTAATTTATTAATAAAATATATGGCTCAATATGATTTAACCCTTTACATGCATCCTTCACAAAACAGGTACATTTGAAATGAACCAAGAGGATTCAAGCAATTCATGTAAGACAATGTGATTAGTTATGATGATGAATGTGGATATTTCTGGATATATGATAATTATATTCTGCTTGTTTGAGAATTGAAAATAGTTTTTTTTACTTGTATTCTCATATATCCCCAGTATGCACACTGCCAATGGTTTTCTTCAACTGCTCAACTGCACCTCCAGGAGCTTCAGGTTCTGAGTGTCAGAAGAGCTGCAAAACTCTGGATATGACCTGTGTGAGTCCCTCATTCACTCTAAATGGGATTGTCACATACTGTCACTATTATACTGAGTTTTGTGTTGACTGAACAAAAACTTTTGAGAATCTCAATTATGTCAAATACCCACCCCCCTCCTCCCCCGGTGTACAAAAACATAGTCCATATCTCTTTAATTTGCCATGACTTATGTATGCATTTTGTTAAATCCCTTTAGATCAGCACAGAGTGCACATCAGGTTGTATGTGCCCCACCGGACTGGTGTCTGATGGGAACGGAGACTGCATCAAGGAGGAACTTTGTCCTTGTTCTCACAATGGAGCTACTTACCAAGCTGGAGAGACTCTTAAGGTTGACTGCAATACATGGTATGCCTGTTTTGTGTCTTACACCTCAGGGGGGAGAAAGAACACATACTTACAAATAACGAAAACAATGTCAGGCAATTTTTGTGACATTATGTGTGTGTTGTTCACAGTACATGCAAGGACAGACAATGGCACTGTACCACACATCTTTGTGATGGAGTTTGTGCAATCTACGGAGAGGGTCACTATATCACCTTTGATGAGAAAAGGTTCAACTTTAATGGAAACTGTGAATACACTCTCATTCAGGTTTGTGTCTCTTTATTTGGTAGAATTGTATCAGCATTGAAAAGTGTGAATTTTAAACATATTAAGAATATTTTCCTTTCGCACAGGACTACTGTGGCAATACTAATGGCAGTGGCAGCTTCAGAGTTCTCACTGAGAACATTCCTTGTGGAACTAAAGGCACCACCTGCTCCAAGACCATCAAGCTCTTCCTGGGGGTAATGAGCAACTTGACTTCACACAATACTGTACATTCCATCCCTCGTGTAAAGAACAATCAACAAATCATCAACCAAACATCAAGTTGAGATCCGATTTCAGACCAAGTTATGTATGAAAACATATTTTCCTTCTTCAGACCAGTGAGCTCCTATTGGCAGATGGGACCGCTCAAGTTGTCAGGAGTACTCCAGAAGAGCAGTTTCCTAAACAGATCAGCCTTCTGGGGAATTATCTGGTCATTGAAGTCAAAAGTGGTCTAATCCTCATGTGGGACAAGAAGACCAGTCTCTTTATCAAGCTGAGTCCACAATACCAGGTACATTAAGATACTCTGATGAAGAAATGAGGTCAGGATTCAGTCAAAACTGATATTACCGAGACTTTTGTATAACCCTACCAAGTCAATCATTTTAATTCATGATCTCTTTTCTTCAGGGGCAAGTGTGTGGTCTGTGTGGAAACTATGATGGCAACGCAAACAATGACTTCACCACTAGAGCCCAGGCGACAGTTGTTGATCCGGTGGAATTTGGAAACAGCTGGAAAGTTTCATCAAGCTGCCCAAGTGTATCCGCTGTAGTGCACCCATGTACCTCCAACCCGTACAGAGCGTCTTGGGCCCAGAAACAATGCAGCATCATTAAGAGTGATGTCTTCACAGCCTGCCAGAACCAGGTATGGATATGTTCAACTAGGATATACTACTAGTAAGATATGTGGATTTGTCTTTTGAGGACAAAGAAATGTACTTCACCGTGCAACTTCTGTATATCTTACAACACATTGCTGTGCTTTTAAGGTGGACCCCTCTCCTTACTACGATGCTTGTGTGAGAGACTCATGTGCTTGTGACAGTGGTGGAGACTGTGAGTGCTTCTGTACAGCAGTGGCAGCTTATGCAAAGGCCTGCAATGAAGCTGGAGCATGCGTAGCCTGGAGAACCCCTCGAATTTGCCGTAAGTTTCTTCACAATCAACAGTGAAGTCTGAGCTGAGTAAAATCAAGGTTGAATTGAAAAATGTTTAATTCTGGTCTGGAACGTGATTTTCAACTACATTAAGGCGCTTGTCAATTCAATTCTGGACCAGGTTGACACATTATCATATAGGACAGTTTATCATGGAAAGGGATCATTGTTCTAGTTCAATTAATGAAAACTTTTTGTCCACCATATTTTGTCCACCACATACAGCACTGTTCTGTGATTACTACAACCCCACTGGAGAATGTGAGTGGCACTACAAGGCATGTGGAGCTCAGTGTATGAAGACCTGCAGAAACCCTTCCGGAGACTGTTCTAGTTTAATTCCAGCATTGGAAGGTAGGGATATGACCGTTTAACTCATATTTTGTCTCATTTTGTATATTATTTCTGAATAACAATTGGAACTGACCCCGACAATGGTTATAAATATACATGCTGTGTGTCTGAGCAGCCTCAGGCTACATTTACACTGACTACTGTTATCCTTAACAAGACTTGACCTTTTGTAACCTCTTGGCTATTATGCTTATTACAGGCTGCTATCCTAACTGTCCTGCGGCACAACCTTACTTCAATGAGGAGACAATGAAGTGTGTGGTGAGGGAACAATGTGGCTGCTTTGACTATGAAGGAAACCAATACACCAATGGACAGAATGTTCCGGCACCAAATTGTGAAAGATGGTATGTTAAAATCATTCAATTCACAGTACCTGTGCTATTTCAGAGCATATTCTGAATGTTCTAACTGTGAAAGTACCAGGTATTCTGTGTTATATTAATTCTGGGGAAGAGGTTAGGGGTTTGGCTAAGATTGGAAGGGTCATGCTAGTTTTTCCATAGTGATGCCAATTATGGTTGTATGACAATCTGAAAACGTGCCCTGCTCCCCATGGATTTCACAACTTACTTTATTACCAAGTCCTGACTAGTCGTACCTCTTTACTAGTATTTTGAACAAAACATTTATATCTATTTAATTTGAACCTGTGAATAATTTCAATGTTTAACTAATTTTTCTTCTTTTTAAGCACCTGCACAATGACTGGAGTGAGCTGCAGTTATGATGTAAATGGTAAGGATGACATCATCAAATTAAACTAACATAGTTAGCAATGACCAAAGCAACATTGATTGAATCTAATTGTAAAATACTTTCCCCTTTGTAGTTTGTACATGCTTGCATAATGGTAAACAACACCCATATGGAGCAACCCTCTACAATACAACAGATGGGATTGGTAACTGCATTGTTGCTGTTTGCGCCGCGAACGGAACCATTACCAGGAACATTTCCCCTTGTCAAGTGACCACAACTCCAGTACCAACTACAACTTCCCCTCTGACCACAACAACTGTCCATGCAACTACAACACAGGCCTCTACGACAACACTAAAGCCCACAACTGTCTTCCACTTTTCAACACCTGGTAAGCAGAGAAACTCTTCAATGAATGATTAAAGTCCAGCCACATGTTTTCTAAATACCATAGTTATAAATGGCAATCTTGATGGCAATTAATATCAATTGGTATGTAAGGTGTTAGTAAATGTATTCTCGAAGTCCAAAAAGTTGGCCCCGGACCCGAATGGACCCGAGGACAATCAAACTCGGACACGAACAGATACAAGAAAAATTATACACAAACCCAACGACAACCAGTCCTGGGTCTCGGTCAAACCCGATTAGACCCGAGTGTCAGACAAATTACGTTTATCAGCCAAGTTTCTACACTGTTTAACAAAAAGGACTATATGTTGCCTTCTATAAGTATGAAAATAAACCTTATTAGCGTAAATTAAATATGCTATAGGCTATGCAGAGCTTTGATTGGGTCCACTCAGGTTTATCAGCTGTACTTACAAAGACCCGAGAGCTAATGACAATAAAACAGGAATCGACCCAAACCAGGGTAAACGAGACCCCAGCAGCTAGGGTCACGGGTGGGGTCTCGAGTATTTGGGTTTGGATGGACCCGTGAAGACCTTAAGTTGGTAATGATTAGTTAAGTTTAATTCATATGTTAAACTTAAGAATTGTAAATGTAAGCTATTTGGTGAATTAAAATGTAATTTTTCAGGTCAAGTAAACTAAAGATATGTCTTTTTCAAAAACAGAACCAACATCTACTTCAACTTGGTCTTCCACAACAATGGAGTTGACACCTAAAATCACCACAAGTTCATCATTAAATCCTTCAACTACATCATCAGGATCAAGTACAGTTACAATTCCCAACCCGACAACTGTAACTACAACAACTGTGGTACCCTCAACAAGTGGAGAAGTAGCTACATCGACCACAGCTGAGACTTCAACAAAGGAAGAAACCACAAATGAGACGATCACATCTATAAAGCCACCTAAAGAAGTCACCACCGGCCCAACAACCACTTCCACCACTGTAATTGTTGAAAGCTCTACCTCAACATCTGAGCCCAAAACAACAGGTGAAGAAACAACAGGTCCAGTAGTGATCACATCCAATTCCACGACTTTAACAACAACTACAATTGTACCAACAATAACTACACCTATAACAGGTGGAACTACAACAGTTGAAGAAACAACAACTGAGACAATTCCATATACATCTAAAGCTCCACCTAAAGAACTCACCACTGGCCCAACAACCACTTCCACCACTGTAATTGTTGAAACCTCTACCTCAACATCACAACCCAAAACAACAGGTGAAGAAACAACACGGCCAGTTGTCATAACATCCAATCCCACTGCTTTAACAACATCTACACTTGCACCCACAACAACTACACCTACCACAGGTGGACCTACAATTGAGGAAACCACAACTGAGAGTATTCCATCTACATCCACAAAGCCACCCAAAGAAGTCACCACCAGCCCAAAAACCACTTCCACCACTGTAATTGTTGAAACCTCTACCTCAACATCACAACCCAAAACAACAGGTGAAGAAACAACAGGCCCAGTTGTCATAACTTCCAGTCCCTCTACTTTAACAACAACTACTCTTGCACCCACAACAACTACACCTACCACAGGTGGAACTACAACAGTTGAAGAAACCACAATTGAGACAAGTCCATCTACGTCCACAAAGCCACCTAAAGAAGTCACCACCGGCCCAACAACCACTTCCACCACTGTAATTTTTGAAACCTCTACCTCAACATCTCAGCCCATAACAACAGGTGAAGAAACAACTGGTCCAGTAGGGATCACATTCAATCCCACTACTTTAACAACAACTACAATTGTACCCACAACAACTACACCTACCACAGGTGGACCTACAATTGAGGAAACCACAACTGAGAGTATTCCATCTACATCCACAAAGCCACCTAAAGAAGTCACCACCGGCCCAACAACCACTTCCACCACTGTAATTGTTGAAACCTCTACCTCAACATCACAACCCAAAACAACAGGTGAAGAAACAACAGGGCCAGTTTTCATAACTTCCAGTCCCTCTACTTTAACAACAACAAGAATTGTACCCACAACAACTACACCTACCACAGCTGGAACTACAACAGTTGAAGCAACCACAATTGAGACAAGTCCATCTACATCCACAAAGCCACCCAAAGAAGTCACCACCGGCCCAACAACCACTTCCACCACTGTAATTGTTGAAACCTCTACCTCAACATCACAACCCAAAACAACAGGTGAAGAAACAACAGGGCCAGTTGTCATAACTTCCAGTCCCTCAACTTTAACAACAACAACAATTGTACCCACAACAGCTACACCTACCACAGCTGGAACTACAACAGTTGAAGAAACCACAATTGAGACAAGTCCATCTACATCCACAAAGCCACCCAAAGAAGTCACCACCGGCCCAACAACCACTTCCACCACTGTAATTGTTGAAACCTCTACCTCAACATCACAACCCAAAACAACAGGTGAAGAAACAACAGGGCCAGTTGTCATAACTTCCAGTCCCTCAACTTTAACAACAACAACAATTGTACCCACAACAGCTACACCTACCACAGCTGGAACTACAACAGTTGAAGAAACCACAATTGAGACAAGTCCATCTACATCCACAAAGCCACCTAAAGAAGTCACCACCGGCCCAACAACCACTTCCACCACTGTAATTGTTGAAACCTCTACCTCAACATCTCAGCCCATAACAACAGGTGAAGAAACAACAGGTCCAGTAGTGATCACAATCAATCCCACTACTTTAACAACATCTACAATTGTACCCACAACAACTACACCTATAACAGGTGGAACTACAACAGTTGAAGAAACCACAATTGAGACAAGTCCATCTACATCCACAAAGCCACCTAAAGAAGTCACCAACGGCCCAACAACCACTTCCACCACTGTAATTGTTGAAACCTCTACCTCAACATCACAACCCAAAACAACAGGTGAAGAAACAACAGGGCCAGTTGTCATAACTTCCAGTCCCTCTACTTTAACAACAACAAGAATTGTACCCACAACAACTACACCTACCACAGCTGGAACTACAACAGTTGAAGCAACCACAATTGAGACAAGTCCATCTACATCCACAAAGCCACCCAAAGAAGTCACCACCGGCCCAACAACCACTTCCACCACTGTAATTGTTGAAACCTCTACCTCAACATCACAACCCAAAACAACAGGTGAAGAAACAACAGGGCCAGTTGTCATAACTTCCAGTCCCTCAACTTTAACAACAACAACAATTGTACCCACAACAACTACACCTACCACAGCTGGAACTACAACAGTTGAAGAAACCACAATTGAGACAAGTCCATCTACATCCACAAAGCCACCCAAAGAAGTCACCACCGGCCCAACAACCACTTCCACCACTGTAATTGTTGAAACCTCTACCTCAACATCTCAGCCCATAACAACAGGTGAAGAAACAACAGGTCCAGTAGTGATCACAATCAATCCCACTACTTTAACAACATCTACAATTGTACCCACAACAACTACACCTATAACAGGTGGAACTACAACAGTTGAAGAAACCACAATTGAGACAAGTCCATCTACATCCACAAAGCCACCTAAAGAAGTCACCACCGGCCCAACAACCACTTCCACCACTGTAATTGTTGAAACCTCTACCTCAACATCACAACCCAAAACAACAGGTGAAGAAACAACAGGGCCAGTTGTCATAACTTCCAGTCCCTCTACTTTAACAACAACAAGAATTGTACCCACAACAACTACACCTACCACAGCTGGAACTACAACAGTTGAAGCAACCACAATTGAGACAAGTCCATCTACATCCACAAAGCCACCCAAAGAAGTCACCACCGGCCCAACAACCACTTCCACCACTGTAATTGTTGAAACCTCTACCTCAACATCTCAGCCTATAACAACAGGTAAAGAAACAACAGGTCCAGTAGTGATCACAATCAATCCCACTACTTTAACAACAACTACAAGTGTACCCACAACAACTACACCTACCACAGGTGGAACTACAACAGTTGAAGAAACCACAATTGAGACAAGTCCATCTACATCCACAAAGCCACCTAAAGAAGTCACCACCGGCCCAACAACCACTTCCACCACTGTAATTTTTGAAACCTCTACCTCAACATCTCAGCCCATAACAACAGGTGAAGAAACAACTGGTCCAGTAGTGATCACATCCAATCCCACTACTTTAACAACAACTACAATTGTACCCACAACAACTACACCTATAACAGGTGGAACTACAACAGTTGAAAAAACCACAATTGAGACAAGTCCATCTACATCCACAAAGCCACCCAAAGAAGTCACCACCGGCCCAACAACCACTTCCACCACTGTAATTGTTGAAACCTCTACCTCAACATCTCAGCCCATAACAACAGGTGAAGAAACAACAGGTCCAGTAGTGATCACAATCAATCCCACTACTTTAACAACAACTACAATTGTACCCACAACAACTACACCTACCACAGGTGGAACTACAACAGTTGAAGAAACCACAATTGAGACAAGTCCATCTACATCCACAAAGCCACCTAAAGAAGTCACCACCGGCCCAACAACCACTTCCACCACTGTAATTGTTGAAACCTCTACCTCAACATCTCAGCCCATAACAACAGGTGAAGAAACAACAGGTCCAGTAGTGATCACATCCAATCCCACTACTTTAACAACAACTACAATTGTACCCACAACAACTACACCTATAACAGGTGGAACTACAACAGTTGAAGGAACCACAATTGAGACAAGTCCATCTACATCCACAAAGCCACCCAAAGAAGTCACCACCGGCCCAACAACCACTTCCACCACTGTAATTGTTGAAACTTCTACTTCAACATCTCAGCCCATAACAACAGGTGAAGAAACAACAGGTCCAGTTGTCATAACTTCCAGTCCCTCTACTTTAACAACAACAACAATTGTACCCACAACAACTACACCTACCACAGGTGGAACTACAACAGTTGAAGAAACCACAATTGAGACAAGTCCATCTACATCCACAAAGCCACCTAAAGAAGTCACCACCGGCCCAACAACCACTTCCACCACTGTAATTGTTGAAACCTCTACCTCAACATCACAACCCAAAACAACAGGTGAAGAAACAACAGGGCCAGTTGTCATAACTTCCAATCCCTCTACTTCAACAACAACTACAATTACACCCACAACAACTACACCTACCACAGGTGGAACAACAACAGCTGAAGAAACCACAACTGAAACAAGTCCATCTACATCCACAAAGCCACCTAAAGAAGTCACCACCGGCCCAACAACCACTTCAACCACTGTAATTGTTGAAACCTCTACCTCAACATCTCAGCCCATAACAACAGGTGAAGAAACAACAGGTCCAGTAGTGATCACAATCAATCCCACTACTTTAACAACAACTACAATTGTACCCACAACAACTACACCTACCACAGGTGGAACTACAACAGTTGAAGAAACCACAATTGAGACAAGTCCATCTACATCCACAAAGCCACCTAAAGAAGTCACCACCGGCCCAACAACCACTTCCACCACTGTAATTGTTGAAACCTCTACCTCAACATCTCAGCCCATAACAACAGGTGAAGAATCAACAGGTCCAGTAGTGATCACATCCAATCCCACTACTTTAACAACAACGACAATTGTACCCACAACAACTACACCTACCACAGGTGGAACTACAACAGTTGAAGAAACCACAATTGAGACAAGTCCATCTACATCCACAAAGCCACCTAAAGAAGTCACCACCGGCCCAACAACCACTTCCACCACTGTAATTGTTGAAACCTCTACCTCAACATCTCAGCCCATAACAACAGGTGAAGAAACAACAGGTCCAGTAGTGATCACATCCAATCCCACTACTTTAACAACAACTACAATTGTACCCACAACAACTACACCTATAACAGGTGGAACTACAACAGTTGAAGGAACCACAATTGAGACAAGTCCATCTACATCCACAAAGCCACCCAAAGAAGTCACCACCGGCCCAACAACCACTTCCACCACTGTAATTGTTGAAACCTCTACTTCAACATCTCAGCCCATAACTACAGGTGAAGAAACAACAGGTCCAGTTGTCATAACTTCCAGTCCCTCTACTTTAACAACAACAACAATTGTACCCACAACAACTACACCTACCACAGGTGGAACTACAACAGTTGAAGAAACCACAATTGAGACAAGTCCATCTACATCCACAAAGCCACCTAAAGAAGTCACCACCGGCCCAACAACCACTTCCACCACTGTAATTGTTGAAACCTCTACCTCAACATCACAACCCAAAACAACAGGTGAAGAAACAACAGGGCCAGTTGTCATAACTTCCAATCCCTCTACTTCAACAACAACTACAATTACACCCACAACAACTACACCTACCACAGGTGGAACAACAACAGCTGAAGAAACCACAACTGAAACAAGTCCATCTACATCCACAAAGCCACGTAAAGAAGTCACCACCGGCCCAACAACCACTTCAACCACTGTAATTGTTGAAACCTCTACCTCAACATCTCAGCCCATAACAACAGGTGAAGAAACAACAGGTCCAGTAGTGATCACAATCAATCCCACTACTTTAACAACAACTACAATTGTACCCACAACAACTACACCTACCACAGGTGGTACTACAACAGTTGAAGAAACCACAATTGAGACAAGTCCATCTACATCCACAAAGCCACCTAAAGAAGTCACCACCGGCCCAACAACCACTTCCACCACTGTAATTGTTGAACCCTCTACCTCAACATCTCAGCCCATAACAACAGGTGAAGAAACAACAGGTCCAGTAGTGATCACATCCAATCCCACTACTTTAACAACAACGACAATTGTACCCACAACAACTACACCTACCACAGGTGGAACTACAACAGTTGAAGAAACCACAATTGAGACAAGTCCATCTACATCCACAAAGCCACCTAAAGAAGTCACCACCGGCCCAACAACCACTTCCACCACTGTAATTGTTGAAACCTCTACCTCAACATCACAACCCAAAACAACAGGTGAAGAAACATCAGGGCCAGTTGTCATAACTTCCAGTCCCTCTACTTTAACAACAACAAGAATTGTACCCACAACAACTACACCTACCACAGCTGGAACTACAACAGTTGAAGAAACCACAATTGAGACAAGTCCATCTACATCCACAAAGCCACCTAAAGAAGTCACCACCGGCCCAACAACCACTTCCACCACTGTAATTGTTGAAACCTCTACCTCAACATCTCAGCCCATAACAACAGGTGAAGAAACAAATGGTCCAGTAGTGATCACATCCAATCCCACTACTTTAACAACAACTACAATTGTACCCACAACAACTAAACCTATAACAGGTGGAACTACAACAGTTGAAGAAACCACAATTGAGACAAGTCCATCTACATCCACAAAGCCACCCAAAGAAGTCACCACCGGCCCAACAACCACTTCCAACATTGTAATTGTTGAAACATCTACTTCAACATCTCAGCCCATAACTACAGGTGAAGAAACAACAGGTCCAGTTGTCATAACTTCCAGTCCCTCTACTTTAACAACAACAACAATTGTACCCACAACAACTACACCTACCACAGGTGGAACTACAACAGTTGAAGAAACCACAATTGAGACAAGTCCATCTACATCCACAAAGCCACCTAAAGAAGTCACCACCGGCCCAACAACCACTTCCACCACTGTAATTGTTGAAACCTCTACCTCAACATCTCAGCCCATAACAACAGGTGAAGAAACAAATGGTCCAGTAGTGATCACATCCAATCCCACTACTTTAACAACAACTACAATTGTACCCACAACAACTAAACCTATAACAGGTGGAACTACAACAGTTGAAGAAACCACAATTGAGACAAGTCCATCTACATCCACAAAGCCACCCAAAGAAGTCACCACCGGCCCAACAACCACTTCCACCACTGTAATTGTTGAAACATCTACTTCAACATCTCAGCCCATAACTACAGGTGAAGAAACAACAGGTCCAGTTGTCATAACTTCCAGTCCCTCTACTTTAACAACAACAACAATTGTACCCACAACAACTACACCTACCACAGGTGGAACTACAACAGTTGAAGAAACCACAATTGAGACAAGTCCATCTACATCCACAAAGCCACCTAAAGAAGTCACCACCGGCCCAACAACCACTTCCACCACTGTAATTGTTGAAACCTCTACCTCAACATCACAACCCAAAACAACAGGTGAAGAAACAACAGGGCCAGTTGTCATAACTTCCAATCCCTCTACTTCAACAACAACTACAATTACACCCACAACAACTACACCTACCACAGGTGGAACAACAACAGCTGAAGAAACCACAACTGAAACAAGTCCATCTACATCCACAAAGCCACCCAAAGAAGTCACCACCGGCCCAACAACCACTTCCACCACTGTAATTGTTGAAACCTCTACTTCAACATCTCAGCCTATAACAACAGGTAAAGAAACAACAGGTCCAGTAGTGATCACAATCAATCCCACTACTTTAACAACAACTACAAGTGTACCCACAACAACTACACCTACCACAGGTGGAACTACAACAGTTGAAGAAACCACAATTGAGACAAGTCCATCTACATCCACAAAGCCACCTAAAGAAGTCACCACCGGCCCAACAACCACTTCCACCACTGTAATTTTTGAAACCTCTACCTCAACATCTCAGCCCATAACAACAGGTGAAGAAACAACTGGTCCAGTAGTGATCACATCCAATCCCACTACTTTAACAACAACTACAATTGTACCCACAACAACTACTCCTATAACAGGTGGAACTACAACAGTTGAAAAAACAACAATTGAGACAAGTCCATCTACATCCACAAAGCCACCCAAAGAAGTCACCACCGGCCCAACAACCACTTCCACCACTGTAATTGTTGAAACCTTTACCTCAACATCTCAGCCCATAACAACAGGTGAAGAAACAACAGGTCCAGTAGTGATCACAATCAATCCCACTACTTTAACAACAACTACAATTGTACCCACAACAACTACACCTACCACAGGTGGAACTACAACAGTTGAAGAAACCACAATTGAGACAAGTCCATCTACATCCACAAAGCCACCTAAAGAAGTCACCACCGGCCCAACAACCACTTCCACCACTGTAATTGTTGAAACCTCGACCTCAACATCTCAGCCCATAACAACAGGTGAAGAAACAACAGGTCCAGTAGTGATCACATCCAATCCCACTACTTTAACAACAACTACAATTGTACCCACAACAACTACACCTATAACAGGTGGAACTACAACAGTTGAAGAAACCACAATTGAGACAAGTCCATCTACATCCACAAAGCCACGCAAAGAAGTCACCACCGGCCCAACAACCACTTCCACCACTGTAATTGTTGAAACCTCTACCTCAACATCTCAGCCCATAACTACAGGTGAAGAAACAACAGGTCCAGTTGTCATAACTTCCAGTCCCTCTACTTTAACAACAACAACAATTGTACCCACAACAACTACACCTACCACAGGTGGAACTACAACAGTTGAAGAAACCACAATTGAGACAAGTCCATCTACATCCACAAAGCCACCTAAAGAAGTCACCACCGGCCCAACAACCACTTCCACCACTGTAATTGTTGAAACCTCTACCTCAACATCACAACCCAAAACAACAGGTGAAGAAACAACAGGGCCAGTTGTCATAACTTCCAATCCCTCTACTTCAACAACAACTACAATTACACCCACAACAACTACACCTACCACAGGTGGAACAACAACAGCTGAAGAAACCACAACTGAAACAAGTCCATCTACATCCACAAAGCCACCTAAAGAAGTCACCACCGGCCCAACAACCACTTCAACCACTGTAATTGTTGAAACCTCTACCTCAACATCTCAGCCCATAACAACAGGTGAAGAAACAACAGGTCCAGTAGTGATCACATCCAATCCCACTACTTTAACAACAACGACAATTGTACCCACAACAACTACACCTACCACAGGTGGAACTACAACAGTTGAAGAAACCACAATTGAGACAAGTCCATCTACATCCACAAAGCCACCTAAAGAAGTCACCACCGGCCCAACAACCACTTCCACCACTGTAATTGTTGAAACCTCTACCTCAACATCACAACCCAAAACAACAGGTGAAGAAACAACAGGGCCAGTTGTCATAACTTCCAGTCCCTCTACTTTAACAACAACAAGAATTGTACCCACAACAACTACACCTACCACAGCTGGAACTACAACAGTTGAAGAATCCACAATTGAGACACGTCCATCTTCATCCACAAAGCCACCCAAAGAAGTCACCACCGGCCCAACAACCACTTCCACCACTGTAATTGTTGAAACCTCTACCTCAACATCACAACCCAAAACAACAGGTGAAGAAACAACAGGGCCAGTTGTCATAACTTCCAATCCCTCTACTTCAACAACAACTACAATTACACCCACAACAACTACACCTACCACAGGTGGAACAACAACAGCTGAAGAAACCACAACTGAAACAAGTCTATCTACATCCACAAAGCCACCTAAAGAAGTCACCACCGGCACAACAACCACTTCCACCACTGTAATTGTTGAAACCTCTACCTCAACATCTCAGCCCATAACAACAGGTGAAGAATCAACAGGTCCAGTAGTGATCACATCCAATCCCACTACTTTAACAACAACGACAATTGTACCCACAACAACTACACCTACCACAGGTGGAACTACAACAGTTGAAGAAACCACAATTGAGACAAGTCCATCTACATCCACAAAGCCACCTAAAGAAGTCACCACCGGCCCAACAACCACTTCCACCACTGTAATTGTTGAAACCTCTACCTCAACATCTCAGCCCATAACAACAGGTGAAGAAACAAATGGTCCAGTAGTGATCACATCCAATCCCACTACTTTAACAACAACTACAATTGTACCCACAACAACTAAACCTATAACAGGTGGAACTACAACAGTTGAAGAAACCACAATTGAGACAAGTCCATCTACATCCACAAAGCCACCCAAAGAAGTCACCACCGGCCCAACAACCACTTCCAACATTGTAATTGTTGAAACATCTACTTCAACATCTCAGCCCATAACTACAGGTGAAGAAACAACAGGTCCAGTTGTCATAACTTCCAGTCCCTCTACTTTAACAACAACAACAATTGTACCCACAACAACTACACCTACCACAGGTGGAACTACAACAGTTGAAGAAACCACAATTGAGACAAGTCCATCTACATCCACAAAGCCACCTAAAGAAGTCACCACCGGCCCAACAACCACTTCCACCACTGTAATTGTTGAAACCTCTACCTCAACATCTCAGCCCATAACAACAGGTGAAGAAACAACTGGTCCAGTAGTGATCACATCCAATCCCACTACTTTAACAACAACTACAATTGTACCCACAACAACTACACCTATAACAGGTGGAACTACAACAGTTGAAGAAACCACAATTGAGACAAGTCCATCTACATCCACAAAGCCACCCAAAGAAGTCACCACCGGCCCAACAACCACTTCCACCACTGTAATTGTTGAAACTTCTACCTCAACATCAACACCCAAAACAACAGGTGAAGAAACAACAGGGCCAGTTGTCATAACTTCCAGTCCCTCTACTTTAACAACAACAAGAATTGTACCCACAACAACTACACCTACCACAGCTGGAACTACAACAGTTGAAGAATCCACAATTGAGACAAGTCCATCTTCATCCACAAAGCCACCCAAAGAAGTCACCACCGGCCCAACAACCACTTCCACCACTGTAATTGTTGAAACCTCTACCTCAACATCTCAGCCTATAACAACAGGTGAAGAAACAACAGGTCCAGTAGTGATCACATCCAATCCCACTACTTTAACAACAACAACAATTGTACCCACAACAACTACACCTATAACAGGTGGAACTACAACAGTTGAAGAAACCACAATTGAGACAAGTCCATCTACATCCACAAAGCCACCTAAAGAAGTCACCACTGGCCCAACAACCACTTCCACCACTGTAATTGTTGAAACCTCTACCTCAACATCTCAGCCCATAACAACAGGTGAAGAAACAACAGGTCCAGTAGTGATCACATCCAATCCCACTACTTTAACAACAACTACAATTGTACCCACAACAACTACACCTATAACAGGTGGAACTACAACAGTTGAAGAAACCACAATTGAGACAAGTCCATCTACATCCACAAAGCCACCTAAAGAAGTCACCACCGGCCCAACAACCACTTCCACCACTGTAATTGTTGAAACCTCTACCTCAACATCACAACCCAAAACAACAGGTGAGGAAACAACAGGGCCAGTTGTCATAACTTCCAGTCCCTCTACTTTAACAACAACTACACTTGCACCCACAACAACTACACCTACCACAGGTGGAACTACAACAGTTGAAGAAACCACAATTGAGACAAGTCCATCTACATCCACAAACCCACCTAAAGAAGTCACCACCGGCCCAACAACCACTTCCACCACTGTAATTGTTGAAACCTCTACCTCAACATCACAACCCAAAACAACAGGTGAAGAAACAACAGGTCCAGTAGTGATCACATCCAATCCCACTACTTTAACAACAACAACAATTGTACCCACAACAACTACACCTATAACAGGTGGAAGTACAACAGTTGAAGAAACCACAATTGAGACAAGTCCATCTACATCCACAAAGCCACCTAAAGAAGTCACCACCGGCACAACAACCACTTCCACCACTGTAATTGTTGAAACCTCTACCTCAACATCTCAGCCCATAACAACAGGTGAAGAATCAACAGGTCCAGTAGTGATCACATCCAATCCCACTACTTTAACAACAACGACAATTGTACCCACAACAACTACACCTACCACAGGTGGAACTACAACAGTTGAAGAAACCACAATTGAGACAAGTCCATCTACATCCACAAAGCCACCTAAAGAAGTCACCACCGGCCCAACAACCACTTCCACCACTGTAATTGTTGAAACCTCTACCTCAACATCTCAGCCCATAACAACAGGTGAAGAAACAAATGGTCCAGTAGTGATCACATCCAATCCCACTACTTTAACAACAACTACAATTGTACCCACAACAACTAAACCTATAACAGGTGGAACTACAACAGTTGAAGAAACCACAATTGAGACAAGTCCATCTACATCCACAAAGCCACCCAAAGAAGTCACCACCGGCCCAACAACCACTTCCAACATTGTAATTGTTGAAACATCTACTTCAACATCTCAGCCCATAACTACAGGTGAAGAAACAACAGGTCCAGTTGTCATAACTTCCAGTCCCTCTACTTTAACAACAACAACAATTGTACCCACAACAACTACACCTACCACAGGTGGAACTACAACAGTTGAAGAAACCACAATTGAGACAAGTCCATCTACATCCACAAAGCCACCTAAAGAAGTCACCACCGGCCCAACAACCACTTCCACCACTGTAATTGTTGAAACCTCTACCTCAACATCTCAGCCCATAACAACAGGTGAAGAAACAACTGGTCCAGTAGTGATCACATCCAATCCCACTACTTTAACAACAACTACAATTGTACCCACAACAACTACACCTATAACAGGTGGAACTACAACAGTTGAAGAAACCACAATTGAGACAAGTCCATCTACATCCACAAAGCCACCCAAAGAAGTCACCACCGGCCCAACAACCACTTCCACCACTGTAATTGTTGAAACTTCTACCTCAACATCAACACCCAAAACAACAGGTGAAGAAACAACAGGGCCAGTTGTCATAACTTCCAGTCCCTCTACTTTAACAACAACAAGAATTGTACCCACAACAACTACACCTACCACAGCTGGAACTACAACAGTTGAAGAATCCACAATTGAGACAAGTCCATCTTCATCCACAAAGCCACCCAAAGAAGTCACCACCGGCCCAACAACCACTTCCACCACTGTAATTGTTGAAACCTCTACCTCAACATCTCAGCCTATAACAACAGGTGAAGAAACAACAGGTCCAGTAGTGATCACATCCAATCCCACTACTTTAACAACAACAACAATTGTACCCACAACAACTACACCTATAACAGGTGGAACTACAACAGTTGAAGAAACCACAATTGAGACAAGTCCATCTACATCCACAAAGCCACCTAAAGAAGTCACCACTGGCACAACAACCACTTCCACCACTGTAATTGTTGAAACCTCTACCTCAACATCTCAGCCCATAACAACAGGTGAAGAAACAACAGGTCCAGTAGTGATCACATCCAATCCCACTACTTTAACAACAACTACAATTGTACCCACAACAACTACACCTATAACAGGTGGAACTACAACAGTTGAAGAAACCACAATTGAGACAAGTCCATCTACATCCACAAAGCCACCTAAAGAAGTCACCACCGGCCCAACAACCACTTCCACCACTGTAATTGTTGAAACCTCTACCTCAACATCACAACCCAAAACAACAGGTGAGGAAACAACAGGGCCAGTTGTCATAACTTCCAGTCCCTCTACTTTAACAACAACTACACTTGCACCCACAACAACTACACCTACCACAGGTGGAACTACAACAGTTGAAGAAACCACAATTGAGACAAGTCCATCTACATCCACAAACCCACCTAAAGAAGTCACCACCGGCCCAACAACCACTTCCACCACTGTAATTGTTGAAACCTCTACCTCAACATCACAACCCAAAACAACAGGTGAAGAAACAACAGGTCCAGTAGTGATCACATCCAATCCCACTACTTTAACAACAACAACAATTGTACCCACAACAACTACACCTATAACAGGTGGAAGTACAACAGTTGAAGAAACCACAATTGAGACAAGTCCATCTACATTCACAAAGCCACCTAAAGAAGTCACCACCGGCCCAACAACCACTTCCACCACTGTAATTGTTGAAACCTCTACCTCAACATCACAACCCAAAACAACAGGTGAAGAAACAACAGGGCCAGTTGTCATAACTTCCAGTCCCTCTACTTTAACAACAACAAGAAATGTACCCACATCAACTACACCTACCACAGCTGGAACTACAACAGTTGAAGAAACCACAATTGAGACAAGTTCATCTACATCCACAAAGCCACCTAAAGAAGTCACCACCGGCCCAACAACCACTTCCACCACTGTAATTGTTGAAACCTCTACCTCAACATCTCAGCCTATAACTACAGGTGAAGAAACAACAGGTCCAGTAGTGATCACATCCAATCCCACTACTTTAACAACAACTACAATTGTACCCACAACAACTACACCTACCACAGGTGGAACTACAACAGTTGAAGAAACCACAATTGAGACAAGTCCATCTACATCCACAAACCCACCTAAAGAAGTCACCACCGGCCCAACAACCACTTCCACCACTGTAATTGTTGAAACCTCTACCTCAACATCACAACCCAAAACACCAGGTGAAGAAACAACGGGGCCAGTTGTCATAACATCCAATCCCACTACTTTAACAACAACTACAATTAAACCCACAACAACTACACCTACCACAGGTGGACCTACAATTGAAGAAACCACAACTGAGAGTATTCCATCTACATCCACAAAGCCACCTAAAGAAGTCACCACCAGCCCAACAACCACTTCCACCACTGTAATTGTTGAAACCTCTACCTCAACATCACAGCCCCCAACAAAAGGTGAAGAAACAACAGAGCCAGTTGTCATTACTTCCAATCCTACGACTTCAACGACAACAACAATGGCACCCACTACAACTACAGAGGTAATTAAACCTACCACAGGTGGAACTACAAGAGTTGAAGAAACCACAACTGAGACAAGTCCATCTACATCCACAAAGCCACCTAAAGAAGTCACCACTGGCCCAACTACGTCTTCTACAACTGTTGTCATTGTAACTTCAACTTCAACATCACAACCTTCAACAACAAGTACAGAAACAACAGAGCCAGTTGTCATCACAGGCCCATTAGAAGCAACAAGAACTCCTTCAGCATCGCCACAAGTGATTATTACACCTACATCACAAGCAGTCACCATCAGCCACTGCATTTGCAATGTTAATGGGACACAGTATCTACCAGGTAACATGTTATAAATGTCATTCAGATAATCAAAATAAAGGACATTTCACTAATCTTTTATGAACTTTGCAAAATGAAATGTTCATACACTTGCCTTTCTCAACAATCAGGGAACCTAGTGTATAATGTGACCGATGGTTCAGGGTGGTGCTTCACGGCTTACTGCAAAGCAACGTGCCAAGTTGAAGTGGAATCAAATCCATGTCCTTCCTCTACACCACCCACTGTATCACCCACAACGTCAGAAGAGACCACGACCACACCACCAACAACTCAATCCTCGC
Source organism: Salmo salar (assembly GCF_965601325.2). NCBI lineage: Eukaryota > Metazoa > Chordata > Actinopteri > Salmoniformes > Salmonidae > Salmo > Salmo salar. The sequence goes on along the minus strand of NC_138316.1, from coordinate 24,539,160 downwards.
CAGACTGCACTAGCGTTCAGCCACCAAGAAAGGTCATTTTTTCCCTAAAAATCTGTTTTTTGGGTGGGTAAAAATAAATGGGTGAAATGGTATTTTAATGCTTGAGACATGGATCGTGTATGTGTGCCATTCAGAGGTTGAATGGGCAAGACAAAAGATTGAAGTGCCTTTGAACGGAGTATGGTAGTAGGTGCCAGGCACACTGGTTTGTGTCAAGATCTGCAACACTGCTGAGTTTTTCATGCTAAACCGTTTCCTTTATGCACCAAGAATGGTCCACCACCCAAAGGAAATCCAGCCAACTTGACACAATAGTGGGAAGCACTGGAGTCGACATGGGCCAGCATCCCTGTGGAAAGCTTTCGACACCTTGTAGAGTCCATGCCCCGACGTACACTTAGAGTATGTTTAACCCACCTTGTGCATGTTTGAGTAATTGCTTTCCCTTATCAAATCAATGGCAGAATGGAGAATCTTGGCAGCTGAATAGCTGTACCACAGCAATTTGCCAGGACGGCATTGTTGTCCCGCTACCAGTAAAATGCAAGCCAGTGGAGCCACTACAGTGTGAGAATGGCCGTCCACCTGTCAAGGTCTACGATTCAACTGGATGCTGCTTTACATATGAATGTGAATGTAAGTGAGAACATACAACCCAAAAATCTGAATGAAAATAAGACATTATTGCTCATTAGTTTTCAATGTCCTCTGTCAATAGCTTAGATTATTATCAACTCATATTTTAACATGTTGCAGGTGTATGCAGTGGATGGGGTGGATCTCACTACATGACATTTGATGGAGTATATTACAATTTCCAGGAGAACTGCTCATACACCTTAGTGAAAGAAATCAACTTCAAATACAACCTTACTATTATTGTTGATAATCACTACTGTGGAAACGCTGACAGTGGATTCTGTCCTCAGTCCCTTATCATTCATTACAAATCCGATGAAGTGATTCTAACCCAGCAGAGATCTGGTGAAACAACAGAGAATGTGGTAACTATTTAAAAAATATAATTCTCGTTGCTTTTAAAAAAAATATCCATAATTGTTTTATGTATGTTGCTGCGTTATCATGCTTTACTTAAATCCCATAACTTTAAATGAAAACCAATTATGGGGTTAACATTGTCATGTTACTACTTTCAAGATAACACGTGACTCAACCATCTAAATGTGTATTCATTTCTACACAAACGCAGGTATATGTCAACAGTAAACGAATCTACCCAGCTTACAGAATGGGTGACATTGCTCTAACAAGTACTGGTGTGGAGGTCGTGCTGGAGATCACTGATCTTAAGGTTCAGGTGTCTTACAAGGGGTCATCATTTAGCATCAACCTTCCTTACTCCCTCTTCCAAAGCAGCACAGAGGGCCAGTGTGGTGAGTATTATTAAAGAGGGTCAATATACATTTCACAGTTTCAAACTTTCAGTATATGCTCCTATCTACACCACCCTATAGAAATTGCTTACAACAAGACAACTATGACTTGTCCTTGCTTACTAGGTTTCACCCTACTTAATATCCATATTTTTCAAGGTACCTGTGATAATTCCCAGAAGAATGACTGCCAGTCACCTAATGGTCAGATACAGAGCTGCTCAGTCGCAGCTAGCCAGTGGCTGATTCCAAACCAGGACTGTCAAACTCCTCCAACAGCACCACCCACTACCACCACAGCAACCCCAAGTACATCCCCTACCCCCTGCAAGACAGTCATTTGTGAAATCATGAACAGCAAGTAAGGAACATATCAAGGGAACGAAAAAGGGAACAAGAACACAATAAGAATGACTTTCCTAATTGTAATGTACATTTTCTGTCATGTTCATTTTCTTGTATTTGCACCGGTTTTTATCATAATACAGGTACCGTTCCATTGGCATTTCTAGTTAAAGGTTGCACTCCATGCATCTCTTTAAATCACTCTCTATGTTATTTTATTTCAAAGGGTCTTTGAGGAATGCCATAAAGCGATTTCTCCTGATGCCTTCATTCAGGCCTGTAGATCAGATGTCTGCTACAATACTAATTCTAGCTGCTCTAGTCTGGAGGCGTATGCATCTGAATGTGCAAATAAAGGGATCTGCATTGACTGGAGGAAGTCCACCGATGGAGAATGTGGTGAGCTATGAATCCAAGCATAGTAGTCATGCCACAAATTCATAGGAAGCTACTTTTGTCTTAGGCTACTTAAAAAAATGTTTTTGATGGTGTTTAGCATTGCTGTGACCTATTTTTGTCCTGCAGAGCATACATGCCCAGCCACTAAGGTGTACATGCCATGTGGTCCAGCAGTTGAACCAACATGTAATACCAGGTAATCTTTAGTCTGATTGGATGTCATATGAATTTCCTTCATATGAGCCTTCTTTTAAATAAACGATCTCCTGCATAATCCCAAACCTCTTTTGTATGCAGATATAATGAGAAGTATTTGAACAACCAAACCCAAATGACCAATAAGACAAAGGAGGGTTGCTTCTGTCCATCTAAAACCGTCTTGTTCAGCACCTACTCTGATACTTGTGTGGTCTCCTGTGGTAAGAATGGGTTATGGGTCATTTGCAGGTAGCTATCAATATGAAAATTAGCCCTTTCTGTACTTTGAAACCTTAAATGAATCATGAATCATGGTTTACAGGTTTTATTTGTAATGGTACAGTTAACAAAATGTGTTGATGTGGAGGTGTTAAGAATTTGACGCCAACCATGTGAGACAAAACTTTTAAACACACCCTTATTTTTCAGGCTGCACCGGACCTGATGGCAACCCCAAAATGGTAAGAATTTCCTCCATCTAAATATTTTCCAGATATTCAATCTCACATAGACATATCATGAGATGCATTTCACATGAGTCAGGGAAACTTACATACTTGGATGGATACTTTTCATTGACATAGTATAGGTCTTGGCCTCTTTATTCCTTCCAATGAACTGACCAGGAGAAAACTTTAAATCTCTGAATAACTGCCTCCAAACCATTTCTTCTCAGCTAATGATGGTTCATATTAACTGCCATGGTTAAATCCAGTTCATTGCAGAACAAAAACAGTTGAGTTACTCTTTTCTGTTTCTGTATTGACCTGACATTGCCCTGTTTTTTTCTTAAGCCTGGTGATACATGGGAGAGTGGTTGCCAGCAGTGCACCTGTGACATGGACTCCATGATTGTCCAGTGCCAGCCTATCACTTGCCCCACACCAGCCATACCCATCTGCAATGAGACTGGATACAGATTGGTGAACAAGACAGAAGGCTGCTGCCAGAAATATACATGTGGTGAGTGATGGAGCAGACCCTTCAGTAAATCATTAGAAAGCCAACTCTTATTCATACAGTACTAGACCAAGATTATCTGTAGGGTCATAGAGGTTATTTGACCCTCTATCGGCTTGTCTTTTAATCACTTCTCATTGCTTACCTCTGTAACAGAGTGCGATGCACTGCTTTGCCACAAAGTCATGATGGACTGCCAGCCAGGGTGGGAGGCAATTATAAGCACGTCCATCTCAAGCTGCTGTCCAGAGTATACCTGTGGTAAGTCCCCTTGATTTACTTCATCAGTGGTTTAGTTAGTTCATTGACTTTGTAATTCCCAGGTATCACTAGTTTGAATTATGTTTGTGTTAGCTACTGTATGACATGAGTCACTGGTATCACTGACTGATTTCTTCTCAATGTGTGTCTGTTCAGTTCCTAAGGGTGTATGTGTCTACAATAACATTGAGTACCAGGTAAGAATAAATAATTTTAAATAAATTATATTAAACAAGCTTCTGAAAGATACAACCAGAAATAGCTTAAGATAAGCTATATTGTGTTTGCTGCCCTCATAATTGGTCACATTCTACTATAGAACTGCTACCTTTGCACTCTGACCCTCCTCCATTCCAACAGTATTTTATAGTGGATGATAACTTTTGTCTCTCTCTTTCACTCCAGCCTGGTGCTGAAATTCCTAAAGGAACATGCGAGAATTGCACCTGCAGCTCGATCATGGATCCTAGCACCAAGCTCAACAACATTGTGTGCACAAATATCTCCTGCGACACTACATGTTCACAGGTAGATATGTCTCTCTTACAAAGATGATCAATTCATTTACATATTTATAAGAAACGTGCAGTAGCCTACTCTGGAGGCTACTGCATGCTTATACAATAAGTGAACAATGATTCAATGATTCAATGATGGCTCTCCATCCTCGTCTTAGGGCTTCCAGTATCAGGCCATACCTGGTCAGTGTTGTGGGAAGTGTGTACAGACAAGCTGTGTGGTTACTATGCCAGATAAGACCAAACACACTATTCAGGTGAGTACAACAAGAGTGTATGAGGATGCATAATCTGTCTGCATGATCTGAAACTCCATCATAATTCTTCATCATCTTGTCCTTGTGCGATAGGTGAACGAAACATGGTCACCACCTGGTGACAAATGTGTGAAGTACACATGTGAGAAACCTGGTGGCCAATATATACCAGTGGAGGTGAAGACTGTGTGCCCTGCATTCAGCCCAGAGAACTGTGTCCCAGTGAGTTTCTGTCCTATCTCACCTCCATCGTGGGGACAATCAACACTGCAGTTACACTGTTTTCCATTCTCACTCAGAATGTTACTATCAATCCTAGCACTCTTGGGTCATAGCGATAGATGTTTCAGTAACATTTAGAATGGGAGCTCACATAATGTATACAATCTGCCACTTATAAATCATCTCTCCTATTTTTCACCCCAGGGCACAGAAAAGACAGACGCAAATGGATGTTGCAAGACCTGTAAGTAACACGTCCAGCCAAAACATTCCTAATAACCACCTATCTACTGGTTAATAATAGCATGCTATGTCACCTAAACAATACCAACCGGAAACATTGTGTGACTACATACTGGACAAAAATGTATATGTTGGCTGTTTCTGCTGCATCTGTGTCATACCAAACAATAGCCTAACTCTTGATGCATCTTCCCTGACCAGGCACAGAACGCAGCAATGTCTGTGAGATGAAGTACACCACCACTAGCATTGTCATCAGTGGCTGTGCGACTGCTGAGCCTGTGGAGATCAATTCCTGCTCAGGAAACTGTGGAACCTCTTCTATGTAAGTACTACAGATGCTGAATGCAGCCCTAGTCAATGTCATGCAGGCCCCAGTCAGTGATCACCTATTCACTGTCTAGTGTGCCCTTTATGAACAATGAAACAATTTGACTTATCTTGTCAAGACTTCCCAGGGAATTCAAGCCCTCTTTTCAACTTATCTTGTGTTTATGTGAATGTGCAGGTACTCAGCAGAGGCGAACACCATGATGCACTACTGCTCCTGCTGCCAAGAGGCGACCACTAGCCAGAAAGAGGTGGAGCTGATGTGCCCTGATGGGTCAAAGGTCAAGCACTCCTACATCCACGTTGAGTCGTGCGGATGCCATGTCACAGACTGTGATGCAGGCATGACCGCCGCCCCGGGGACGACGAGACAGCGCAGGAGGAGGCGCTAAACGTCTAGGGAGACAACATGCACACTGATATCGCAATTGTCCTCATGACATCGAATGTTTTAGTCCAAATTTGTTTTCTTGTTACGATTTAATTAAATCTGTCATGCCAGTGTATTTCTACAATCGGCAACACTTAGTGTTATGTTCTTTTACCTTCATTGTGGAATTAATGTATTTTCTACGATAAATGTAGTGGAGAATCTCTTTTCTCATTTGTAGTAATTAATAAACCACAGGAACTTAAACATGTGCTTCTGCATGTTCCTTTTGCTCTGTGAGCAATTCTCAAATGGGGCTGGAGAAATGTAACCACTCTCAAATTCACAAACAGAGCTATGGATGGAAGGACCTACCATCCATGAGCTCAAAATGATCGTTTAAGGGCCAGATTCAATCCGATCACTTTTTTGCCCACTATATGCATGTTTTAAAGGCAATGTTCCAGCGATTGCAGAGACCACATTAACGGTAAATGCAGCATGTCGGCTCAATCGAAAATTACCTTGATATATTAATATCTCTGTAACACAGATCTTCCACAGTACGGATTGAATCTAGGCCTTAATCATGTTGAGTCTATACAGTGTTTATTTACAATTACATCATTTACAAACAAAGAAGTAAAACAAGCTTATATTTAGGTTTCTGATGGGGTACGACAGTTGAACTAAGCTCATGAGTCATTTTTAAGTTATATTCTTCAAAAATCAATGGGTATATTTCAACAATTTTAAGTCCAAAAATGGCATGGCAAACAAACCAGTAGGTGGAAAAATATACTTCAAGACCAAACAAAATGCAGATAAAACATTTATTTCCATAATGTGTCTTGAATAAAGGAAACATGTCACATTGTAAATATAATTTAATGCCCATTCCAACCAGATAACCAATTAAACTGCTGTAGCACGTAGCCTTGCCATTCCATTGTGACAGAATCAGAACAACCTTCGAACATAATTGCACACCTTGATCTAAAAGGACTGTAAAAGTGAAATAAATGATATGCTCTCTTTAGCTTAGGAAGGTACATTTAAGAACAAATAAGTAGAATGGCTAAATGTGTAAGAGTTAAATGGACATCTCTGGCTAACCATGACTCAATCATGTTCAACATATGTCTATGAGAATGGGATAAGTATGGGGAAAACAGAGAATTATATATTTTTTAATGTAAGTGCTTGCATTTGTTAAATCAAGAGCGGATAGTTCAATCAATCAAACATAAGTGCCCAGAATTGGGATCACTAAACAGCAATGAAGTCTTTAAACAATAAGTATTTTTACATATTGTATGACACTCATGGAGTATGGCCTAAGCATAAAGGAAATGGACTATATGCATTTTTTTATTAATCACATTTGAAGCTTAAGCAAATACAAATATAAAATGAAAACCCCATGTTAAAATCAGACCTTTGGGGGGACGGCAACATTCAATACCTCATGTCGATGGATCTTTACAAGTCTCCACTTTATGTGTGGGCCTATATAAGGTGGTGGTAGGACATTACATTTTATCTGTATGATAATCATACCAACGTATATCAATTTTCTGAATATCATGTTATTTGGTTGTGCACACCATTTTATTTATTTATCCAGCAGGGATTTTCACAGCCTATAACAATTTGCAATAAAGCCGGTGAATTCAGATAGGGTGAAGGGAAAGGATGATATCAGTAATATGTTTATTTCTTCACTGATTTCAATAATACCATGTAATTATCTGGTATTGCATTAACTCAATATAGGGAAAGTGGGATACCTAGAACTGACTACATTCAACTAAAATGTATCTTGCGCATTTAACGCAAACCCTCTGAATCAGAGGGGGGCTGCCTTAATCCACATCATCAGCACACAGGGAGCTGTCAAGGTTGAAAGATCTGCTGTTCTCCACTTTAACTGCCTTGCTCAAGGGTAGAACAGCAGATCTTTCAACCTTGACAGCTCAGGGATTAGAAAGAGCGACCTTCCGGTTAATGGCCCAACGCTCTTACCGCTAGGCTACCTGCCACCCTTAAATTCTTACACCAACAGTGAACAACTTATGGGAGGATTTGCACATCTGTTTGTTACATTTTGATAAGTCCTAAATCTCTTGTCTTCATAATAATGCATAATCTTCTGAATATATAGAACTATATTTATTCAGATATACACTTAGTATACAAAACATTAAGAACACCTGCTCTTTCCATGACATAGATTGACCAGGTGAAAGCTATGATCCGTTATTGATGTGACTTGTTAAATCTACTTCAATCAGTGTAGAAGAAGGAGGTTAAATAATGATTTTTAATCATTGAGACAGTTGAGACATGGATTGTGTATGTGTGCCATTCAGAGAGTGAATAGGCAAGACAAAATATTTAAGTGCCTTTAAATGGGGTATGGTAGTAGGTGTCAGGCGCACTGGTTTGTGTCAAAACTGCAGCGCTGCTGGGTTTTTCACGTTCAACAGTTTCCCGTTTGTATCAAGAATGGTCCATCACCCAAAGGACATCCAGGCAACTTTCCACATTGTGGGAAGCAGTGGAGTCAACACGGGCCAGCATCCCTGTGGAATGCTTTTGACACCTTGAGTCCATGCCATACGAATTGAGGCTGTTCTGAGGGCAAAAGGGGGAGGTGCAACTCAATATTAGTAAGTTCTTCCAAATGTTTGGTATGCTCAGTGTACATACCAAACACAGATAGGCTCAATACAGTACTGGTCAATACACACATACAGAGAAGACTAAAATGTTGCAAAATGTTATATTATACTCAAGACACGTTATCGCCACACTTATTTTAGATGCTTTTCACTGACAGCCGCAACTCAGCCGGCCCTGATTGCCATCCTGATCAGAGCTCTATAAATATCCATCAACGATTGTCTGTCAGCACCCAATTCATAACCAGGGACCGAGGGCATGAGATTCACCATCTTCTTACACATTGTTTCAAAATGATCTTTCCATGCAAATCGCTCATTAGACCAAATATTTGACCTAACAAACCTTCCCCATAGGCTGTCCATAAAGAAACAACAATATATTAATCAGCAACTTTCTTCTTCGAGAAGAACATACAGCAAGACTTTGCCACTGACAGCTCAAATCAAATGTATTTATAAAGCCCTTCTTACATCAGCTGATATGTCACGCCCTGACCTGAGAGAGACGGTTTATTTCTCTATTTTGTTAGGTCAGGGTGTGGGGTGGGCATTCTATGTTTTGTATTTCTTTGTGTTGGGCCGAGTATGGTTCCTAATCAGAGTCTATCGTTGTCTCTGATTAGGAATCATACTTAGGCAGCCTTTTCCCACCTGTGTTTTGTGGGTAGTTTTTTTCTGTTTTGTATTCGTTACCTGATGGAACTGTTTGGCTTTTCGTTTTGTATCTTTGTTATAGTGTTTCATTGTTTTAATAAATAATATGAACACTTACAAAGCTGCGCTTTGGTCCCATGGCCTGGAGCCTGTAGGGATAATCCATGGCAAGAAACCTGTAGGGATGATCCATGGCCCGGAGCCTGTAGAGATGATCCATGGCACGAAGCCTCCAGTGATAATCCATGGCCCGGAGCCTCCAGTGATGATCCATGGCACAAAGCCTCCAGTGATGATCCATGGCGTGGAACCTGTAGTGATGATCCATGGTGCGGAGCCTGCAGCGACGGTCCCCAGTCCGGAACCTACAGCAACGCTCTCCAGTCCGGAGCCTTCAGCGACGCTCCCCAGTCCGGAGCCTTTAGCGACGCTCCCCAGTCCGGAGCCTCCTGCGACGCTCCCCAGTCCGGAGCCTCCAGCGACGTTCCCCAGTCCGGAGCGTCCAGCGACGTTCCCCAGTCCGGAGCGTCCAGTGACGTTCCCCAGTCCGGAGCTTCTAGCGACGTTCCCCAGTCCGGAGCGTCCAGCTACGTTCCCCAGTCCGGAGCGTCCAGCGACGTTCCCCAGTCCGGAGCATCCAGCGACGTTCCCCAGTCCGGAGCCTTCAGCGACGCACCCCGCAGTCCGGAGTCTTCAGCGACGCACCCCGCAGTCCGGAGTCTTCAGCAGCGCACCCCGCAGCCCGGAGTCTTCAGCGGCGGTCGGTAGTTCAGAGCCTCTGGTGATGATCCACGGTCTGGTTCCTCCGGCGACACAGAAGCGGGGGGATCAGCGGGCGGTGTGGGGGCTACGCCCCGAACCAGAGCCGCTGCCAAATATAGATGCCCACCCGGACTCTATTTTGTTAGCTCAGGGTGTAGGGTGGGCATTCTATGTTTTGTATTTCTTTGTGTTGGGCCAAGTATGGTTCCTAATCAGAGGCAGCTGTCTATCGTTGTCTCTGATTAGGAATCATACTTAGGCAGCCTTTTCCCACCTGTGTTTTGTGGGTAGTTTTTTTCTGTTTTGTATTCGTTACCTGTCGGAACTGTTTGGCTTTTCGTTTTGTTTCTTTGTTATAGTGTTTCATTGTTTTAATAAATAATATGAACACTTACCATGCTGCACTTTGGTCCCCATCCTCCAACGACGGTCGTAACATGATATCTCAAAGTGCTGTACAGAAACCCAGCCTAAAACCCCAAACAGCAAGCAATGCAGGTGTAGAAGCATGGTGGCTAGGAAAAACTCCCTAGAAAGGCCGAAACCTAGAGAGGAACCAGGCTATGAGGGGTGGCCGGTCCTCTTCTGGCTGTGCCGGGTGGAGATTATAACAGAACATGGCCAAGATGTTCAAATATTCATAGATGATAATAATAATCACAGTGGTTGTCGAGGGTGCAACAGGTCAGCACCTCAGGAGTAAATGTCAGTTGGCTTTTCATAGCCGATCATTCAGAGTATCTCTACCACGCCTGCTGTCTCCAAACAGGCAGCATATAACCCCACCAAGTTTGCCAAAGCACAGCCCCCACACTACTAGAGGGATATCTTTCAACCACCAACTTACCATCCTGAGACAAGGCCGAGTATAGCCCACAAAGATCTCCGCCACGGCACAACCCAAGGGGGGGCGCCAACCCAGACAGGGAGATCACGTCAGTGACTCAACCCACTCAAGTGACGCACCCCTCCTAGGGACGGCATGGAAGAGCACCAGTAAGCCTTTGACTCAGCCCCTGTAATAGGGTTAGAGGCAGAGAATCCCAGTGGAGAGAGGGGAACTGGCCAGGCAGAGACAGCAAGGGCGGTTCGTTTCTCCAGTGCCTTTCCGTTCACCTTCACACTCCTAGGCCAGACTACACTCAGTCATAGGACCGACTGAAGAGATGAGTCTTCAATAAAGACTTAAAGGTTGACACCGAGTCTGGGTCTCTCACATGGGTAGGCAGACCATTCCATAAAAATTGAGCTCTATAGGAGAAAGCCCTGCCTCCAGCTGTTTGCTTAGAAATTCCAGGGACAGTTTGGAAGCCTGCGTCTTGTGACCGTAGCGTACATGTAGGTAAGTACGGCAGGACCAAATTGGAAAGATAGGTAGGACCAAGCCCATGTAATGCTTTTTACGTTAGCAGTAAATTCTGAAATCAGCCATTGCCTTAACAGAAAGCCAGTGTAGAGAGGCTAGCACTGGAGTAATATGATCACATTTTTTGATTCTAGTCAAGATTCTAGCAGCTGTGTTTAGTACTAACTGAAGTTTATTTAGTGCTTTATCCAGGTAGCCGGAAAGTAGAGCATTGCAGTAGTCTAACCTAGAAGTGACAAAAGCATGGATTAATTCTTCTGCATCATTTTTGGACAGATTTTTTTGTTGTTGCAATGTTACATAGATGGAAAAAAAAGCTGTCATTGAAACAGCCTTGATATGTTCGTCAAAAGAGAGATCGGGGTCAAGGTCCTTCACAGTTTTATTTGAGACGACTGTACAACCATCAAGACTAATTGTCAGATTCAACAGAAGACCTCTTTGTTTCATGGGACCTAGAACAAGCATCTCTGTTTTGTCCGAGTTTAAAAGTAGAACATTTGCAGCCATCCACTTCCTTATGTCTGAAACACAGGCTTCCAGCGAGAGCAATTTTGGGGCTTCGCCATGTTTCATTGAAATGTACAGCTGTGTGTCATCCGCATAGCAGTGAAAGTTAACATTATGTTTCCGAATGACATCACCAAGAGGTAAAATATATAGTGAAAACAATAGTGGTCCTAAAACAGGCGAAATTTGAGAAACACCGAAATTTACAGATGATTTGTCAGAGGACAAACCATCCACAGAGACAAACTGATATCTTTCCGACAGATAAGATCTAAACCAGGCCAGAACTTGTCCGTGTAGACCAATTTGGGTTTCCAATCTCTCCAAAAGAATGTGGTGATCGATGGTATCAAAAGCAGCACTAAGGTCTAGGAGCACGAGGACAGATGCAGAGCCTCGGTCTAATGCCATTAAAAGGTATTATACCACCTTTACAAGTGCAGTCTCAGTGCTATGATGGGGTCTAAAACCAGACTGAAGTGTTTCGTATACATTGTTTGTCTTCAGGAAGGCACTGAGTTGCTGCGCAACAGCTTTTTCTAAAATTTTTGAGAGGAATGGGAGATTCGATATAGGCCGATAGTTATTTATATTTTCTGGGTCAAGGTTTGGCTTTTTCAAGAGAGGCTTTATTTCTGCCACTTTTAGTGAGTTTGGTATGCATCCATGGATAGAGTGCCGTTTATTATGTTCAACATAGGAGGGCCAAGCACCGGAAGCAGCGATTTCAGTAGTTTAGTTGGAATAGGGTCCAGTATGCAGCTTGAAGGTTTAGAGGCCATGATTATTTTCATCATTGTGTCAAGAGATATAGTACTAAAACGCTTGAGTGTCTCCCTTGATCCTAGGTCCTGGCAGAGTTGTGCAGACTCAGGTCAACTGAGCTTTGGAGGAATACGCAGATTTAAAGAGGAGTCCGTTATTTGCTTTCTAATGATCATGAATTTATCACTGCTGAAGTGAAAGCCCTCCTATCTTGGGGAATGATGCTTTTTAGTTTGCTTTGCGACAGTATAGAAAATAAATGTTTGATTGTTCTTCCTCAATTAAGTTGGAAAAATAGGATGATCGAGCAGCAGTAAGGGCTCTTCGATACTGCACGGTACTGTCTTTCCAAGTTTGATGTGGCGCCATTTCCGTTCCAATTTTCTGGAAGCTTGCTTCAGAGCTCAGGTATTTTCTTTATACCAGGGAGCTAGTTTCTTATGACTAATGTTTTTGGTTTTTAGGGGTGCGACTGCATCTAGTGTATTGTGCAAGGTTAAATTGAGTTCCTCAGTTAGGTGGTTAACTTATTTTTGTACTCTGACGTCCTTGGGTAGGCGGAGGGTGTCTGGAAGGGCATCTAGGAATCTTTGGGCTGTCTGAGAATTTATAGCACGACTTTTGATGATCCTTGGTTGGGGTCAGAACAGATTATTTGTTGCGATTGCAAACATAATAAAATGGTGGTCCAAATGACCAGGATTATGAGGAAAAACATTAAGATCCACAACATTTATTCCACAAGACAAAACTAGGTCCAGAGTATGACTGTGGCAGTGAGTAGGTCCGGAGACATGTTGGACAGTGATGAGTCAATGATGGCTCAGAAAGCCTTTTGGAGTGCGTCTGTGGACTTTTCCATGTGAATATTAAAGTCACCAAAAATTGGAATATTATCTGCCATGACTACAAGGTCCGATAGGAATTCAGGGAACTCAGTGACGAACACTGTATATGGCCCAGGAGGCCTGTAAACAGTAGCTATAAAAAGTGATTGAGTAGGTTGCATAGATTTCATGACTAGAAGCTCAAAAGACTAAAACGTTGTTTTTTTTTTTGTAAATTGAAATTTGCTATCATAAATGTTAGCAACACCTCCGCCTTTGCGGGATGCACGGGGGATATGGTCACTTGTGTAACCAGGAGGTGAGGCCTCATTTAACAAAGTAAATTTATCAGGCTTAAGCCATGTTTCAGTCAGGGAATCACATCAAAATTATGATCAGTGATTAGTTAATTGACTATATCTTCCATGGAAGTGAGGGATCTAACATAAAGTAACCCTATTTTGAGATGTGAGGTATCACAATCTCTTTCAATTATGGCACAGACACAGTCTCAATGGGGATAGCTGAGCTGACTACACTGACTGTGCTAGTGGCAGACTCCACTAAGCTGGCAGGCTGGCTAACTGCCTGCTGCCTGGCCTGCACCCTATCTCATTGTGGAGCAATTAAAATAATTAAAACCTCCAGTCAATTGACCATCCTTCAACATCCATTATAGATTGTTGAATAGATTTCCTTACCTGCTACCAAATAGCTCCATCATCAGCTTATAGGGAAGCCCCAATGCCCCTACCCACATTCGAAAACATAACATTGAACAAAATATGACTGATAGCACTACCTTGAGGAATACCATTGTCAACTCCATAGGCATCAGATAAAATGGATCCTATTTTAACTAGAAAAGAGTGATTAAAGAAGAAGGCCAAAAGCCGGTTATATAACGTCCCACCAATATCAAATCTTTCCAGGAGGCCTTCTCGTCATATACTGTAGTGTCAAATGCCTTTTCAATGTCAAAAAAGACAGTAGATATTACTTATTTCATGACCAGAGTTTTTTCAACTTCATTGCTCACCTTTACTAATGCATCCGGGGCGGCAGGGGCAGCAGGTAGCGGCAAGTAGCCTAGTGGTTAGAGCGTTGGACAAGTAACCGAAAGTTTGCAAGATCGAATCCCTGAGCTGACAAGGTAAAAATCTGTTGTTCTGCCCTTGAACAAGGCTGTTAACCCACTATTCCTAGGCTGTCACTGAAAATAAGAATTTGTTCTTAACTGACTTGCCTAGTTAAATAAAGGTAAAATAAATCCAATATAGAGCTAACTTTACGGAAGCCACATTGACTCAATAAACCTCTATGTTCCAGGAAATAGGAGAGTCTGTTGACTATCATCAGTTTACACAAGTTAGAGGTCATTGCTATTGGTCTGTAAGTATCAGCACATGACGGATCTTTACCAGGCATTATTTAAAAAAAAGGTAATATTACTGCACTTTTCAATCCAGAAGGTATAACCCCCTCACTCCAAACTTTATTAAATAATCCCAGGAGAACATATATGATCTCATCAGGTAGATGCTTAAACATTACATAGCACAACTGATCATGACCTGGGGCTGTATATCCACATCTCATGTATGGTAAAATCAGCATCCAAAGAAGAGTCAACAGTGTCTCTTTTCTTATACACGTTAAATCTCACACCTGCGTTGCTTACAGTTGAAGTCGGAAGTTGACATACACTTAGGTTGGAGTCATTAAAACTAGTTTTCAATCACTACACACATTTCTTGTTAATAAACTATAGATTTGGCAAGTCGTTTAGGACATCTACTTTGTGCATGACACAAGTCATTTTTCCAACAATTGTTTACAGACAGAATATTTCACTTATAATTCACTGTATCACAATTCCAGTGGGTCAGAATTTTACATACACTAATGAACGTACTTTGGTGCGAAAAGTGCAAATCAATCCCAGAACAACAGCAAAGGACCTTGTGAAGATGCTGGAGGAAACAGGTTCAAAAGTATCTATATCCACAGTAAAACGAGTCCTGTATCGACATCACCTGAAAGGCCGCTCAGCAAGTAAGAAGCCACTGCTCCAAAACTGCCATAAAAAAGCCAGACTACGGTTTGCAACTGCACATGGGGACAAAGATCGTACTTTTTGGAGAAATGTCCTCTGGTCTGATGAAACAAAAATACAACTGTTTGGTCATAATGACCCTCGTTATGTTTGGAGGAAAAAGGGTGAGGCTTGCAAGCCGAAGAACATATTGTGGGGGTGCAGCGTCATGTTGTGGGGGTGCTTTGCTGCAGGAGGGACTGGTGCACTTTACAAAATAGATGGCATCATGAGGCAGGAAATTATGTGGATGTGTTGAAGCAACATCTCAAGACATCAGTCAGGAAGTTAAAGCTTGGTCGCAAATAGGTCTTCCAAACGAACAAGGACCCCAAGCATACTTCCAAAGATGTGGCAAAATGGCTTAAGGACAACAAAGTCAAGGTATTGGAGTGGCCATCACAAAGGCCTGACCTCAATCCCATTGAAAATTTGTGGGCAGAACTGAAAAAGTGTGTGTGAGCAAGGAGGCCGTCAAACCTGACTCAGTTACACCAGCTCTGTCAAGAGGAATGGGCCAAAATTCACCCAACTTATTGTGGGAAGCTTGTGGGAGACTATCCAAAACATTTGACCCAAGTTAAACAATTTAAATGCAATGCTACCAAATACTAATTGAGTGTATTTGAACTTCTTATCAACTGGGAATGTGATGAAAGAAATTAAGGCTTAAATAAATTATTCTCTCTACTATTATTCTGACATTTCACATTCTTAAAATAATGTGGTGATCCTAACTGACCTAAGGCAGGGAATTTTTACTGGGATTAAATGTCAGGAATTGTGAAAAACTGAGTTTAAATGTATTTGGCTAAGGTGTATGTAAACTTCAGACTTCAACTATATATACTTCGCCCAAAGTAACCCCACTGTGTACCCTAGCAAATGTCTTCTCCAACAAGTCAACTTTTTCTTTATCAGTTACGGCCGTTTTATTTTTACCCAAAACCAAAACTGGAATTCAAGTGGACATGCTTCTTCCAGTCATCTTCTTCAACATAGACCATACATCTCCCAGCTCAGTACCCCTGCCTACTGTAGAGCAGAACAGTCTCCATGTATTTCTCTTCACAGACTTAATGACCCTACGTGCTAAACCACGTGTTTGATGTTATTGATACCTTTTCAATGATTCTGCTCTAGCCATTACCATGTGCCTTTATCGTCCTCCCCAATTAAAGTGACACTAACCTCCTGTGCATCACACATTCATATACAGTTAGGACAGGTACATTACAATATACAAGACCTTCTCTTATGAACGTAGCACAACCACCATGCTGTCCACTTGATCTATTGAACAATAACAAGGAATAACAAAATCAGGATATGGTCTAAACCATGTTTCTTGAACACATATCACATCAGATTAAATCCCTCCATTAATTACATATTTCTTAAACTCCTGTCTGTTAGCAATAAGGCTTCTGTCATTCCACTGAAGGATAACAAAAACCATAACTATAATTGTCATTGTACTGAGACATTAGTATTATTAGGAATCATTAGTATTAGTATTAATCATCATCCTTATTATTAGGAATTGTGGGCTATACTCGGCCTTGTCTCAGGATGGTAAGTTGGTGGTTAAAGTTATCCCACTGGTGGTGTGGGGGCTGTGCTTTGGCAAAGTGGGTGGGGTTATATCCTGCCTGTTTGGCCCTGTCCGGGGGTATCATCGGATGAGCCTACAGTGTCTCCTGACCCCTCCTGTCTCAGCCTCCAGTATTTATGCTGCAGTAGTTTATGTGTCGTGGGGCTAGGGTCCCCTGGAGTATTTCTCCAGTGTCCTGTGTGAATTTATGTATGCTCTCTCTAATTCTTTCTTTCTTTCTTTCTTTCTTTCTTTCTTTCTTTCTTTCTTTCTTTCTTTCTTTCTTTCTTTCTTTCTTTCTTTCTTTCTTTCTCTCTCTCGGGGGACCTGAGCCCTAGGACCATGCCTCAGGACTACCTGGCCTGATGACTCCTTGCTGTCCCCAGTCCACCTGGCCATGCTGCTGCTCCAGTTTCAACTGTTCTGCCTGCGGCTATGGAACCCTGACCTGTTCACTGGACGTGCTACCTGTCCCAGACCTGCTGTTTTCAACTCTCTAGAGACAGCAGGAGCGGTAGAGATAGTCCGAATGATCGGCTATGAAAAGCCAACTGACATTTACTCCTGAGGTGCTGACCTGTTGCACCCTCGACAACCACTGTAATTATTATTATTTGACCATGCTGGTCATTTATGAACATTTGAACATCTTGGCCATGTTCTGTTATAATCTCCACCCGGCACAGCCAGAAGAGGACTGGCCACCCCTCATAGCCTGGTTCCTCTCTAGGTTTCTTCCTAGGTTTTGGCCTTTCTATGGAGTTTTTCCTAGCCACCGTCCTTCTACACCTGCATTGCTTGCTGTTTGGGGTTTTAGGCTGGGTTTCTGTACAGCACTTTGAGATATCAGCTGATGTAAGAAGGGCTATATAAATACATTTGATTTGATTTGTTTTGAATCACCATATCAACAATCATGGCGACAGTAACATCTGTTACTCTTAAATCTCTGGTGCTGCTTCCACAATGATCTTCAACCTGGCAGTTCTTCTTTCCACAAACGCCGTCAGGTTGATAACCTTTCCAATGAAGGCTATGAAGTCAATTTGTTTACCTATCAAGGTGTCCTTTGACATGCCACATTTGTAAGAGCAAGATTTCTGAACAGGTCTCATAACCGTGTCAGGACTAGTTTAAGCAACATTTCGTACAGTCGGTCCACTTATTCCAGGAGTAACCCTATTATCTCCAACATTCTGCCAACATTCTCCCTCACGACGCCAGGACAGCGGAGTCAATCACCACCTTCCGTAGACACCTCAAACCCCACCTCTTTAAGGAATACCTGGGATAGGATAAAGTAATCCTTCTAACCCCCCCCCCCCAAAAAAAACAAAAGCTATAGATGTACTATTGTAAAGTGGTTGTTCCACTGGATATCATAAGGTGAATGCACCAATTTGTAAGTCACTCTGGATAAGAGCGTCTGCTAAATGACGTAAATGTAAATGTAATAGTTTCACCAATTTGCCTTGCAGCCTCTGCATAAGATACATTATGAGTGATTTTATATCTTTCGGTCTCTCTAGCCTCTTTCTGCACCTGGCATCCACCAAATGCTGCACTATGCCCTGACATTGCTCACACAGTCACCATAATCATGTTCCCCTCTACACTTCGCACATATTTTCTGTCCTTTGCACCGAGCAGCTACATGTCCCATTCTTTGGCATTTGAAAAACTTTATTGGAGGTGGAACAAACTCTAGCACTGAACACCAGGAAGCTCATCTGTACTTTCTTAGGCAAAACCTTCTCAAACATTAATAGTACTTACAGGCTTTCACTTCTCTTCCCATCTTTCTTACTGTAGCCTTTTGGCTTCAACCACTATGCCCTTCTGTACATTTTATTTTATATAATCTATGGACATAGATATTGGAACCCCAGAAATGACAAGGCCAGTATCCAAGTGTATTGCTGGACAGTTCTCCCTGCAATAACTATAACCATAATACAAAAATAAACATAGTTTAAGATTGCTGAAAACAGGGAAAGAAAACACAAGCCTGGTCTACCCCATTCTTGATGGTTTTGGTCTTAATATGAGTAATGGTTCTGGTCACCTCTCTTGGCAAGGGCATCAAAGTCTAGTGTCATTTTTGACGTAGAGATCCTCAGAACAGCTGACAAGTAGTTGTTGTGACGAGGGCCCACGAGGGGGTCATGCCCAACAGGGGGAGAGCCCTGCTAGAGCTGCCCCGGTCAACTGTAAGTGCTGTTATTGTGAGGTGGAAACGTCTAGGAGCAACAACGGCTCAGCCGCAAACTGGTAGGCCACACAAACTCACAGAACGGGACCGCCGAGTGCTGAAGTGCGTAAAAATCTTCATTCCTCGGTTGCAACACTCACTACCGAGTTCCAAACTGCCTCTGGAAGCAACTTCAGCACAAGAAGTGTTCATCGGGAGCTTGAGTAGGCTAAGAAGATGGACTGGAGTAAATTGGATTATAATGCCCGGAGGGAAAAAGCAGCAAAGAGGGTGAATCTTCTGTCAGCTTAGAGAGAGGTCCTGGAAGGTGCTCCGGAAGTTGATGGCGCAGGTCAAGACCCTAGCGTGGAAGATATGTACATGTCTGATGTAGAAGTGGCAGATTGGGAGGTGTCAAGTGTTAACAGTTTGTCAGACAGTGAGAGAAGTGAGACAGACAGTTCTACTGGTGATGAGAGTGAAGGCTTGATGGACCGCCTGGCAGACTGGGCTGTAGAGTTTAGGATCCTGTTGATTGCTTTGTCTGCCTTGTTGCTAATTCTTCGAATATACCATACTTTTCTTGCCGAAATTTGTTCAAAATTGAGACACAGGTTGGTGGCTCATTTCACTACTTTAGAATAGTCAATGCGCTTAACAAACTATTGCAAAGACTATTGTCACATGTTCTAGAAAAGCATGCTTTTAAGTTGCAGCTTAATTTTGATGGCCTTCCTCTTTTTAAGAGCTCTGCCATTCATTTTTGGCCAATACTCTGAATAATCCAAGGAAAAGTCAAAAAGTCTGTGATTATTGCTTTGTTTTTTGGGTCAGCAAAACCAACTTCTTTGAATGAGTACTTAAGCAAGCTGGTCACTAAGTTAAAAAGCATAAGTGGGGGTTTTCTTTTCATGTGGTTTTTTTATTTCTTAAATGTGTCTTCTGTAATATGTGATGCCCCAACAAGTATTTGATACGCTGCCGATTTTGCAGGTTTTCCTACTTACAAAGCATGTAGAGGTCTGTCATTTTATCATAGGTACACTTCAACTGTGAGAGACAGAATCTAAAACAAAAATCCAGAAAATCCCATTGTATGATCTTTAAGTAATTAATTTGCATTTTATTGCATGACATAAGTATTTGATCACCTACCAACCAGTAAGAATTCCGGCTCTCACAGACCTGTTAGTTTTTCTTTAAGAAGCCCTCCTGTTCTCCACTCATTACCTGTATTAACTGCACCTGTTTGAACTCGTTACCTGTATAAAAAGACACCTGTCCACACACTCAATCAAACAGACTCCAACCTCTCCACAATGGCCAAGACCAGAGAGCTGTGTAAGGACATCAGGGATAGAATTGTAGACCTGCACAAGGCTGGGATGGGCTACAGGACAATAGGCAAGCAGCTTGGTGAGAAGGCAACAACTGTTGGCGCAATTATTAGAAAATGGAAGAAGTTCAAGATGACGGTCAATCACCCTCGGTCTGGGGCTCCATGCAAGATCTCACCTCGTGGGGCATCAATGATCATGAGGAAGGTGAGGGATCAGCCCAGAACTACACGGAAGGACCTGGTCAATGACCTGAAGAGAGCTGGGACCACAGTCTCAAAGAAAACCATTAGTAACACACTCCGCCGTCATGGATTAAAATCCTGCAGCGCACGCAAGGTCCCCCTGCTCAAGCCAGCGCATGTCCAGGCCCGTTTGAAGTTTGCCAATGACCATCTGGATGATCCAGAGGAGGAATGGGAGAAGGTCATGTGGTCTGATGAGACAAAAATAGAGCTTTTTGGTCTAAACTCCACTCGCCGTGTTTGGAGGAAGAAGAAGAATGAGTACAACCCCAAGAACACCATCCCAACCGTGAAGCATGGAGGTGGAAACACCATTCTTTGGGGATGCTTTTCTGCAAAGGGGACAGGACGACTGCACCGTATTGAGGGGAGGATGGATGGGGCCATGTATCACGAGATATTGGCCAACAACCTGAACCCAATAGAACATCTTTGGAGAGAGCTGAAAGTCCGTATTGCCCAGCGACAGCCCCGAAACCTGAAGGATCTGGAGAAGGTCTGTATGGAGGAGTGGGCCAAAATCCCTGCTGCAGTGTGTGCAAACCTGGTCAAGAACTACAGGAAACGTATGATCTCTGTAATTGCAAACAAAGATTTCTGTACCAAATATTAAGTTTTGCTTTTCTGATGTATCAAATACTTATGTCATGCAATAAAATGCTAATTATTTACTTAAAAATCATACAATGTGATTTTCTGGATTATTTTTTTTTGACTCCGTCTCTCACAGTTGAAGTGTACCTATAAATGACCTAGCCAACACATTACTTGTCTCATTTGTTCAGCATTTTGGACAACTGTGTGGTCAGGATTTATCGTTTATAACATTCATGGCTTAGTACATCTGAGCGAAGATATCAAAATACATGGACATATATATCTGATTTCAGGCTTTCTGTTTGAAAATGCATTGGGAACACTAAAAAGAATGGTCAGAAGGCCACACGATCCTTTAACTCAAGTGATCTGCTGACTATCAGAATTTGATAGGTTAAAGTCTAGTTAAAGAAGAGCAGCAAGAAATATCCTTGAGGAAGCCACATCAGGATGGGGGCCTGTGCACAGTGTTTTGTTGGAGTAGTGCATCAGTTCAAGGAGCTGTTGATTGATGGATTAGCTGTCAGAACCTCAGTGTCACGACTTCCGCCGAAGTCGGCTCCTCTCCTTGTTCGGGCGGCGTTCGGCGGTCGACGTCACCGTCTTTCTAGCCAGCGCCGCTCCATTTTTCATGTATCCATTTGTTTTGTCTTGTTCCCTGCACACCTGGTTTTCATTCCCCATTTTATGCTATTTTTGTGCTGTCATTTTGACCGGAATAAAAAGTGCGCCTGTTCACTACACTCTGCTCTCCTGTACCTGACTTCGCCTCTGATACACACTCCTAACACAGAGAGAGATGGCTGTATCAGAATTGATAAAGTTGTTTCTGTCCTGAATGTAATTTCTACAGAAGGCAAAGAGTATATTGTGGGTAAAGAATACAGATTGAAAGCACAATTTTTTGAGTATCCTCTTGACTCCAGGGAGTTAGAATTCTATGTGAGTTCTAACCTGTTGTTACGTCCTGACCATAGTGAGTGTTATTTTCTATGGCAGATTAGGTCAGGGCGTGACAGGGGGTGTTTGTCTGGTTTTTGTATGTCTATGTTTTGGTTCTAGGTTTGTATTTCTATGTTGGGGTTATTTGGCATGACCTCCAATTAGAGGCAGCAGGTTGTCGTTGTCTCTAATTGGAGGTCATATTTAAGTTTAGGTTTGTCCCACAGGTGTTTGTGGGTGATTGTTCTTCGTGAGGTTTATGTTCCTCCAGCGTCACGGTTTGTTGTTTTGTATTTACTTAAAGTGTTAACCTGTTGTCGTTCGCCTAGGATAGGGGGCGCTACAGCGATTTTTGAAAAAAAATTGTGCCCATTTTAAACGGCCTCCTACTCAAACTCAGAAGCTAGGATATGCTTATAATTAACCTCTCTAGGGTAGGTGGCACCAAATCGTCCCACCTACGTAACAGCCAGTGTAATCCCGTGGCGCGTTATTCAAAAACCTAAAAAATGCAAAAACTTCAATTTTTCAAACATATGACTATTTTACACCATTTTAAAGACAAGACTCTCGTTAATCTAACCAGACTGTCCGATTTCAAAAAGGCTTTACAACGAAAGCAAAACATTAGATTATGTCAGCAGAGTACCCAGCCAGAAATAATCAGACACCCATTTTTCAAGCTAGCATATAATGTCACATAAACCCAAACCACAGCTAAATGCAGCACTAACCTTTGATGATCTTCATCAGATGACAACCCAAGGACATTATGTTATACAATACATGCATGTTTTGTTCAATCAAGTTCATATTTATATCAAAAACCAGCTTTTTACATTAGCATATGACTAGCATGTGACTAGCATTCCCACCGAACACTGCCGGTGAATTTACTAAATTAAATAAACGTTCACAAAAATAAAAGTTCACAAAAAGCATAACAATTATTTTAAGAATTATAGATACAGAACTCCTCTATGCACTCGATATGTCCGATTTTAAAATAGCTTTTCGGTGAAAGCACATTTTGCAATATTCTCAGTAGATAGCCCGGCATCACAGGGCTAGCTATTTAGACACCCAGCAAGTTTAGCACTCACCAAAGTCAGATTTACTATAAGAAAAATGTTATTACCTTTGCTGTCTTCGTCAGAATGCACTCCCAGGACTTCTACTTCAATAACAAATGTTGGTTTGGTTCAAAATAATCCATAGTTATATCCAAACAGCGGCGTTTTTTTCGTGCGTTCAAGACACTATCCGAAAGGGTAAATAAGGGTGACGAGCATGGCGCAATTCGTGACAAAAAAATTCTAAATATTCCATTACCGTACTTCGAAGCATGTCAACCGCTGTTTAAAATCAATTTTTATGCCATTTTTCTCATAAAAAAGCGATAATATTCCGACCGGGAATCTGCGTTTAGGTCAACAGACGAAAGAAAATAAAGCATTCGGTCGAGTCGGGCACGCGCCTAAGCCCATAGTACTCTGATCGGCCACTTGCCAAAAGCGATAATGTGTTTCAGCCAGAGGCTGCCTCGATATCGTTCAGCTTTTTCCCGGGCTCTGAGAGCCTATGGAATCCGAAGGAAGTGTCACGTTAGAGCAAAGATCCTCAGTCTTCAATAAAAAGAGCCAAGATGAAACACAACTTGTCAGACAGGTCACTTCCTGCATGGAATCTTCTCAGGTTTTGGCCTGCCATTTGAGTTCTGTTATACTCACAGACACCATTCAAACAGTTTTAGAAACTTTAGGGTGTTTTCTATCCAAAGCCAATAATTATATGCATATTCTAGTTACTGGGCAGGAGTAGTAACCAGATTAAATCGGGTACGTTTTTTATCCGGCCGTGTCAATACTGCCCCCTAGCCCTAACAGGTTAATACTTGTGGATAGAAAACACCCTCAAGTTTCTAAAACTGTTTGAATGGTGTCTGTGAGTATAACAGAACTCATATGGCAGTCAAAATACCGAGACCGATCGTAACAGGATGTGGAATTCTGAATTGCGGACTCAACTTCACCACTTTGCCTGTAATTCACACAGTGAGCAATGGTTCATTGAGCACTTCCTATTGCTTCCACTAGATCTGGTTTTGCCCATGACAGGAAGCGTGACTGATCGTTTCCTGTTTCGTTGATCCTGTTTCCGGTCACAACTTGCAGACTTGTTTACGCTGCTGTGTGTTTTTGTTGCCGATCTTACTTTGCTACCTGACGGTTTTTACTTTTTCATTACCGTATATTTTTACTTTTTCCCACACTCAACTTTTTTCATTCAACTTTTTTTACCCCGGAGGTTTTATCTGGACAAGGTTCGTCAGGACTTCAAACAGCCGAAGCTAAGTAACATTAACATGATGCCTTCTAATTGCAGTCGTTGTACTTATAATATACAGGAGAACGATCGCCTTACGGCAAGGATAGCTGTGCTGCAAGCCCAGCTTCATACACAATCGTTAGGCAAGGGTAATTTCAGTGTAGGAAAGGATGAAACAGCGTCTGTGCCACCAGTAAGTACAGATAGTAACGTTAGTATAAACCCCCTCGCACGGTCCCCGCAGCCGGACGTCTTTCTCATGGCTTCTGGAGGGAAACGCTGTAGGAATGCTCAACCGGTGTCGCCTATTCAGCCGACAGAAACTTTCAACCGGTTCTCCCCATTAAGCGAGTCGGAGGCCGAGACTTCTCTGGTCTCTACTCCTCCCGTTGTGGGGTCTGAGACGCCGAAGGCTCCCACCATTAGCTCTGACAAATTGAAAACCCTAGTCATTAGCGACTCCATTACCCGCAGTATTAGACTTAAAACGAATCATCCAGCGATCATACACTGTTTACCAGGGGGCAGGGCTACCGACGTTAAGGCTAATCTAAAGACAGTGCTGGCTAAAGCTAAAACTGGCGAGTGTAGAGAGTATAGAGATATTGTTATCCACGTCGGCACCAACGATGTTAGGATGAAACAGTCAGAGGTCACCAAGCGCAACATAGCTTCAGCGTGTAAATCAGCTAGAAAGATGTGTCGGCATCGATTAATTGTCTCTGGCCCCCTCCCAGTTAGGGGGAGTGATGAGCTCTACAGCAGAGTCTCACAACTCAATCGCTGGTTGAAAACTGTGTTCTGCCCCTCCCATAAGATAGAATTTGTAGATAATTGGCCCTCTTTCTGGGACTCACCCACAAACAGGACCAAGCCTGGCCTGTTGAGGAGTGACGGACTCCATCCTAGCTGGAGGGGTGCTCTCATCTTATCTACGAACATAGACAGGGCTCTAACTCCTCTAGCTCCACAATGAAATAGGGTGCAGGCCAGGCAGCAGGCTGTTAGCCAGCCTGCCAGCTTAGTGGAGTCTGCCACTAGCACAGTCAGCGTAGTCAGCTCAGCTTTCCCCATTGAGACCGTGTCTGTGCCTCGATCTAGGTTGGGCAAAATTAAAAATGGCGGTGTTCGCTTTAGCAATCTCACTAGTATAAAGACCTCCTCCATTCCTGCCATTATTGAAAGAGATTGTGATACCTCACATCTCAAAATTGGGTTACTTAATGTTAGATCCCTCACTTCCAAGGCAGTTATAGTCAATGAACTAATCACTGATCATAATCTTGATGTGATTGGCCTGACTGAAACATGGCTTAAGCCTGATGAATTTACTGTGTTAAATCAGGCCTCACCCCCTGGTTACACTAGTGACCATACCCCCCGTGCATCCGGCAAAGGCGGAGGTGTTGCTAACATTTACGATAGCAAATTTCAATTTACAAAAAAAAAAAACAATGACGTTTTCGTCTTTTGAGCTTCTAGTCATGAAATCTATGCAGCCTACTCACTCACTTTTTATAGCTACTGTTTACAGGCCTCCTGGGCCATATGCAGTGTTCCTCACTGAGTTCCCTGAATTCCTATCGGATCTTGTAGTCATAGCAGATAATATTCTAATTTTTGGTGACTTTAACATTCACATGGAAAAGTCCACAGACCCACTCCAAAAGGCTTTCGGAGCCATCATCGACTCAGTGGGTTTTGTCCAACATGTCTCTGGACCTACTCACTGCCACAGTCATACTCTGGACCTAGTTTTGTCCCATGGAATAAATGTTGTGGATCTTAATGTTTTTCCTCATAATCCTGGATTATCAGACCACCATTTTATTGCGTTTGCAATTGCAACAAATAATATGCTCAGACCCCAACCAAGGAGCATTAAAAGTCGTGCTATAAATTCTCAGACAACCCAAAGATTCCTTGATGCCCTTCCAGACTCCCTCTGCCTACCCAAGGACGTCAGAGGACAAAAATCAGTTAACCACCTAACCGAGGAACTCAATTTAACCTTGCGCAATACCCTAGATGCAGTTGCACCCCTAAAAACATCTGTCATAAGAAACTAGCTCCCTGGTATACAGAAAATACACGAGCTCTGAAGCAAGCTTCCAGAAAATTGCAACGGAAATGGCGCCACACCAAACTGGAAGTCTTCCGACTAGCTTGGAAAGACAGTACCGTGCAGTATCGAAGAGCCCTCACTGCTGCTCGATCATCCTATTTTTCCAACTTAATTGAGGAAAATAAGAACAATCCGAAATTTCTTTTTGATACTGTCGCAAAGCTAACTAAAAAGCAGCATTCGCAAATGGAGGATGGCTTTCACTTCAGCAGTAATACATTTATGAACTTCTTTGAGGAAAAGATCATGATCATTAGAAAGCAAATTACGGACTCCTCTTTAAATCTGCGTATTCCTCCAAAGCTCCATTGTCCTGAGTCTGCACAACTCTGCCAGGACCTAGGATCAAGGGAGATACTAAAGTGTTTTAGTACTATATCTCTTGACACAACGATGAAAATAATCATGGCCTCCAAACCCTCAAGCTGCATACTGGACCCTATTCCAACTAAACTACTGAAAGAGCTGCTTCCTGTGCTTGGCCCTCCTATGTTGAACATAATAAACGGCTCTCTATCCACTGGATGTGTACCAAGCTCACTAAAAGTGGCAGTAATAAAGCCTCTCTTGAAAAAGCCGAATCTTGACCCAGAAATTATAAAAAAACTATCGGCCTATATCGAATCTTCCATTCCTCTCAAAAATTTTAGAAAAAGCTGTTGCACAGCAACTCAGTGCCTTCCTGAAGACAAACAATGTATACGAAACGCTTCAGTCTGGTTTTAGACCCCATCATAGCACTGAGACTGCACTTGTGAAGGTGGTAAATGACCTTTTAATGACGTCAGACCGAGGCTCTGCATCTGTCCTCGTGCTCCTAGATCTTAGTGCCGCTTTTGATACCATCGATCACCACGTTCTTTTGGAGAGATTGGAAACCCAAATTGGTCTACATGGACAAGTTCTGGCCTGGTTTAGATCTTATCTGTCGGAAAGATATCAGTTTGTCTCTGTGAATGGTTTGTCCTCTGACAAATCAATTGTAAATTTCGGTGTTCCTCAAGGTTCCGTTTTAGGACCACTATTGTTTTCACTATATATTTTACCTCTTGGGGATGTCATTCGAAAACATAATGTTACATTTCACTGCTATGCGGACGACACACAGCTGTACATTTCAATGAAACATGGTGAAGCCCCAAAATTGCCCTCGCTAGAAGCCTGTGTTTCAGACATAAAGAAGTGGATGGCTGCAAGCTTTCTACTTTTAAACTCGGACAAAACAGAGATGCTTGTTCTAGGTCCCAAGAAACAAAGAGATCTTCTGTTGAATCTGACAATTAATCTGGATGGTTGTACAGTCGTCTCAAATAAAACTGTGAAGGACCTCAGCGTTACTCTGGACCCTGATCTCTCTTTTGAAGAACATATCAAGACTGTTTCAAGGACAGCTTTTTTCCATCTACGTAACATTGCAAAAATCAGAAACTTTCTGTCCAAAAATGACGCAGAAAAATTTATCCATGCTTTTGTTACTTCTAGGCTGGACTACTGCCATGCTCTACTTTCCGGCTACCCGGATAAAGCACTAAATAAACTTCAGTTAGTGCTAAATACGGCTGCTAGAATCCTGACTAGAAACAAAACATTTGATCATATTACTCCAGTGCTAGCCTCCCTACACTGGCTTCCTGTTAAGGCAAAGGCTGATTTCAAGGTTTTACTGCTAACCTACAAAGCATTACATGGGCTTGCTCCTACCTATCTTTCCGATTTGGTCCTGCCGTACATACCTACATGTACGCTACGGTCACAAGACGCAGGCCTCCTAATTGTCCCTAGAATTTCAAAGCAAATGGCTGGAGGTAGGGCTTTCTCCTATAGAGCTCCATTTTTATGGAATGGTCTGCCTACCCATGTGAGAGACGCAGACTCAGTCTCAACCTTTAAGTCTTTACTGAAGACTTATCTCTTCAGTAGGTCCTATGATTAAGTATAGTCTGGCCCAGGAGTGTGAAGGTGAACGGAAAGGCTGGAGCAACGAACCGCCCTTGCTGTCTCTGCCTTGCCGGTTCCCCTCTCTCCACTGGGATTCTCTGCCTCTAACCCTATTACAGGGGCTGAGTCACTGGCGTACTGGTGTTCTTCCATGCCGTCCATGGGAGGGGTGCGTCACTTGAGTGGGCTGAGTCACTGACGTGGTCTTCCTGTCTGGGTTGGCGCCCCCCCCTTGGGTTGTGCCGTGGCGGAGATCTTTGTGGGCTATACTCGGCCTTGTCTTAGGACGGTAAGTTGGTGGTTGGAGACATCCCTCTAGTGGTGTGGGGGCTGTGCTTTGGCAAAGTGGGTGGGGTTATATCCTGCCTGTTTGGCCCTGTCCGGGGGTTTCATCGGATGGGGCCACAGTGTCTCCTGATCCCTCCTGTCTCAGCCTCCAGTATTTATGCTGCAGTAGTTTATGTGTCGGGGGGCTAGGGTCAGTCTGTTACATCTGGAGTATTTCTCTTGTCTTATCCGGTGTCCTGTGTGAATTTAAATATGCTCTCTCTAATTCTCTCTTTCTTTCTTTCTCTCTTTCTTTCTTTCTCTCGGAGGACCTGAGCCCTAGGACCATGCCTCAGGACTACCTGGCATGATGACTCCTTGCTGTCCCCAGTCCACCTGGCCGTGCTACTGCTCCAGTTTCAACTGTTCTGCCTGCGGCTATGGAACCCTGACCTGTTCACCGGACGTGCTTGTTGCACCCTCGACAACTACTATGATTATTATTATTTGACCATGCTGGTCATTTATGAACATTTTAACATCTTGACCATGTTCTGTTATAATATCCACCCGGCACAGCCAGAAGAGGACTGGCCACCCCTCATAGCCTGGTTCCTCTCTAGGTTTCTTCCTAGGTTTTGGCCTTTCTAGGGAGTTTTTCCTAGGGAGTTTTTCCTAGCCACCGTGCTTCTTTCACATGCATTGCTTGCTGTTTGGGGTTTTAGGCTGGGTTTCTGTACAGCACTTTGAGATATCAGCTGATGTACGAAGGGCTATATAAATAAATTTGATTTGATTTGAAATTTGATTTGACTAGATGTCCCCAGTCTTTACAAAGTGATTTGAGTCTCCTACTGTGAAAACTGAATGAATGAGACACTGTTGAAATTGGTCACATGAGGAGGGCCATCACCATTATGACGCCGGCGCCCTGTCTACCCTCCCCTTTCGAAACGTTTTGAAAGACAATGCAATCATCCCCCTTGAATCTTATTGGAGCTCTGGTTGAAAAAGGCCCTAAAGATTTATGTTATACAACGTTTGACATGTTTGAACGAACCTAAATGAAAAAAAAATGAATTTTTCCGACGGAAGTTTTGGAGCAGCCTTCAGACGCGCTAACAAGAACAAGCTATTGGAACATAAAGGAGTAATTTTTTCGAACGAAAATACATTTGTTGTGGACCTGGGATTCCTGGAAGTGCTTTCTGATGAAGACAACCAAAGGTAAGGGATTATTGACAATAGTATACAAGACTAGATTTGATATGCGATTGTTCCAAGATGGCGCTGACCTGTATTACTAGCCTATTTTCTGAGTATCGCATCCCCTTTTATCGCAAAGTGTGATTACCAAGTTATTTTTAAATCTTAGAATGACAATATTACATTTTAAAAATGTTTTCGAATAGTAATTTAGTAAATTGTAGCACTGTTTCACCGGATGCATTTGAGGGAAAATAGTTAGTCATTGTTACGCGCCGATGTAAAATGCTTTTTTTATATATAAATATGAACTTTATCGAACAAAAGAAAGCATGTATTGTGTAACATGATGTCCTAGGAGTGTCATCTGATGAAGTTTGTAAAAGGTTAGTGCTGCATTTAGCTGTTTTTTGGTTATTTGTGATGCATGTGGTTGGTCGGAAAATGGCTATGTGGCTACTTTTACGATATACTCCTCTAACATAATCTAATGTTTTGCTTTTGCTGTAAAGCCTTTTCGAAATCGGACAACGTGGTTCGATTCAGGAGAGGTGTATCTATAAAACGATATGACATAATCCTATATTTGAAAAAGAAAATACTAAATTTCGTTATGCTAATGGCGATAGGATTTTTTTGCTGGATGTCCGTCCCGCGTACGGGACGAGCCCGTCAAGAGTTAATTGTTGCCTTCGGTTTCACTGATTTAAATAACTACGAAAACGCTGCATCTTGGTCCGCTCTTTCAAACAGCCTTGACACCTGTCCTCAAGAATTCAGTGCTTTCAGGTAAAACATCTGAAGAAATATGTGAGGTTGCCACCATATAACGGACATGCGGTTTATCCTCTTTTGCACTCAGTCCTAGGACTGGAACTCGATTCAACCCCCTGTTGATTCCCTATAATATATTTTTGTAAGTATACCTACTTTAGCCCAGAAAAAAGATGTCGCTACTAACTTAGTTTATGAGTGCATGTGAGCATAGTTTATTTTTAAACATGCTCACAAGCTCCCATCACATAAATATTTTTTTAGCTACTGTAGTGGTGACTAAAGTTAGCTGAAGTGTGTAATGGTTGTCGGAGAACTATCTAATATAAAGTTATAAAATAGTGAACTTCCAATAAAAGCAGTAATATCTGTAATATACAGTATCATTTTAACCAAATTATTTTGAGTATAAGATATGAAAATATGTATTGAGGGATTACATGTTAAAACGTACTGATAGTGTTCCTATTTGTTTCCCCTTAGGAAATGTAGCACGTTGTTTTATTTACTGAAACAAACGATTTGGCGGCGGTACCCACATTGTGGGTAAAAGATGGTGTATGCCTCTCTATAAAATCAATAATGTTGTTAAGGCCCCAAAAACTCAGCAGCAACCTGGAGAGGCATGGATTCCATATAATGTCAGGGTGATTTTCTCAGCAGGTATTTATCCTTTTTATTTTGGTGTTCCAGGCGTGTGTAGAAAGGGTTCTACATGGAACCAAAAATAACTTTTCAGTATGTAGAGGGAGATGGACAAGCTCAACTAAATGATTAAATTATCTTCAAAAAAGAGTGAGCTAGATTCTAGCTATTCTAACTGGTAAATAGGTTAGTGTATACAGTAGTAGTAGCCCTCAATTGCTGCTCTCAACATAATTGCCGGTTTCCAATAGTAAACATATTCTGCATCCTTTAATCTTTACCATTTTACCAGATTTTAATCTTTTAAGTCTCATCCTAATGTCAATATACAAAAATTAGAATAATGTATTTTTCTGTAAATAATAGAAGCAGCGCATTCTATTGGGGGAGGCAAGGTCATGCTGTGGGTGGGGCTGGCCTCATCAGTGAAATATTTCTGAACCACTCTCCTATGGGGAGAGACAAAGAACCCTTTTAGGTTTAGGTAGCATCTTTTTTTGATCATTTGATTTATGTGTTACAGATAATTATACTGCAGCATGGCTAAAACTACCAGAGGCGGAGGCGCACACAGATTTACAGACAGATACAGAGGAGTCTATTGTGAAGGTGAAATGCAGACGAATTTTAGTTATGTTAGGTTAGATTATTTTAATGTTTTGTGACTTGTAGAAAGCATTGTGTAAATGGCCTTAGTATGCAGATGTTCAGTCTCATGAAACTTTTAAAACATTTGTTTGAAAAACAGAAGATTCCCAGGAGAATGTGTTGATGATGAGCCAAAGAGTATGTCAGAGAGAAATCTACCCAGTGCACCAACAATTTAAGAGAGCAAAAGCAACAAAATGTTAAAGATACAACTGAAGCGTGCACCAAAAATCTATAATCTATAACCACTGCAGATCCAAAACTATGCATCTCCTGGGCCGTCAGACTCCAGAGGACACGCCTCTCCTGGGCCATTCGACTCTAGAGGACATACAGTACGTCTCCGGGCCCATCAGACTCCAGAAGACACGCCTCTCTTGGGCCATCAGACTCCAGAAGACACTCCTCTCCTGAGCCAACACAGTCTGCTTATACTGAGTCACAAGATTTTAGAAGGTTGCACCAAATAAATACATTGGCCAATGTGAATATCTAGGAACATGTTTTCAATTGACTTTTAACTTAATTTGAGAAAATGTAGTATATGGCAAATCTATAGTTTTTTTTTATTGCAGATGTATAACAGGTTTTAGTAAAAACATTGTAATTTTCATTGACATTACAACCCCAATTTGATGATCATGGGAAATTTACACCCCCAAAAAAACAATTTAGATACTGTCACGTCCTGACCAGCAGAGGGAGTAGTGGTGTAGTATTTTGGTCAGGACGTGGCAGAAGTCTGTATGTGTTGTCTAGTATGTCTGTTTCTGTGTTAATCTTGTGACTCCTGATTTGTAGTAAGCCTGTTAGTTTGTAGTAAGCATGTTAGCCTGTCGTGAGTTTCGTGTTTATTGTTTTCCTATGTATGCTTTGCTCTTCTATATTAAAAAGATGCGTATCCACATTATCTGCAGTATAATATCTGCAGTTTGGTCCATACAACACGGCTTCGACAATTATGACAGATACGCCATTTTTACGCTAGTCTACTGTTGATACACTTCCAAAATGTCAGCAATTTTTAATATACAGAAAGTGTCAAAGAATTATGCATTTTACATTGTGTTTTGAGTTGTGATTGCTGAATGTAACAAACTGTACCTACATACTTTTCTTTATAGCATTAGAGTAATACAATATCAATACAAATGATACAGGTTACTAATGTTTGAATTTCCAGTAGGGCTGAGCTAATCGAGTCCAGATGGTTAACAACTAGCAATGCCTCTGCCGAGTCTCTTGATTACTTCCCCACCACTATGTCTGGAAGAAACTTAACTCAACGCAAAGGACCACAAATCACTGAAGTGAACAACTGTGAGTATTTGTTTTGCACTAAGGAATTGTGCTGAATAAAGATGTGTGGCTCAGTTGGTAGAGCATGGTGTTTGCAACGCCAGGGTTGTGGGTTTGATTCCCACGGGGGACCAGTACGGGGGAAAAAAAAATATGAAATGAAATGTATGCATTCACTACTGTAAGTCGCTATGGATAAGAGCATCTGCTAAATGACTAAAATGTCAAATGTAACAATTCACCAGTACTTATGCTCAGCCTTCCCTGTGGCTCAGTTGGTAGAGCATGGTGTTTGCAACGCCAGCATGGTGTGTGCAACGCCAGGGTTGTGGGTTCGATTCCCACGGGGGGCCAGTACAAAAAAACAAAACAAATGAAAATGTATGAAATGTATGCATTCACTACTGTAAGTCGCTCTGGATAAGAGCGTCTGTTAAATGACTAAAATGTAAAAAATGCTCCCTGATTGAAATGTTGAAGATAGGAGTGCATCGCTTTGCAAACCCCAGATGTAGTATGCATCGTAAAAAAAATATTTAAATATTGCGAGTCGCCAGTTCAGAAAAAATGCTTTCTTATTTATATTACATTATTTTCACTTTCCGAAAAATACCTCCCATCTTATGTGACAGCTGACGCATACTCTCCTCTCCTTCTTTCATGCGTTGTCTTGTCAAGCTGCACACCACCCAGCTTTACATGCTAACCAACACGCGTTTGACAGCTTTTTAT
The DNA here is from genome assembly GCF_965601325.2 of Salmo salar. Taxonomy (NCBI): domain Eukaryota; kingdom Metazoa; phylum Chordata; class Actinopteri; order Salmoniformes; family Salmonidae; genus Salmo; species Salmo salar. The sequence goes on along the minus strand of NC_138316.1, from coordinate 24,505,129 downwards.
TTTAGGCTTTATTAGTTTGATCATTTGTCAGGTTATTGTTATCTATGCCCTGTGGGTATGGATAAAGCAGTTGTTTTACTGACTGTCAGATATACTGCATGTGCATGTGGTACAATTTGTAGTTTTGGGGTTTAGTTCTGATAAAACTTGTCACGCCCTGACCATAGAGATCCCTCGGGGTTCTCTATGGTGTAATAGGTCAGAGCATGACTAGGGGGGTTTCTAGATACACATACACCAACATAGTATATTTCTATGGTTCCCAATTGGAGGCAGCTGAAAATCGTTGCCTCTAATTGGGGATCATACTTAGTGTGTTCCTTTTCCCACCTGCGAGGTGGGATATGTTTTGTATATGTGCTACGTATTTCACATCGTTATATCTTTGTTGTTTTGAGAAGTTTCACCATTATTAAAATGTGGAACTCTACTCAGGCTGCGCCTTGGTCCAATTATTTATATGATGATCGTGACAAAATTGGTGGTAAGTTTCCACAAACCTGCCAACCTGTACACATTTTGTGTAGTATCTACACAATTTGAAGTCAAAATACACAACAATGAAAGACAACCCTAAAATAATGCAAAAGAGTTGGTTTCAGTAATTGACAGGATTTTCAAAATGCTAAATTTTCCAATTCACCGCATACCCAACCAAAGACCTACAACAGCAACATATTTTCAAAAACATATAGAGAGAGATCTGTTTTGGGCTTTCATGATTCCTCCTGGTCTTCAAATTTTGTTTACTCCGAAACACGTATACATGTTTCATAACTGGAGGGCAGACCAGGAATTATTCTCAGCGCAATGACAGGAAAAACATCACTATTGAATGGAGAAGATTGCTTTTGTTTGTGTTTATTAAATGTTTTTTATTGTTTAAAAGACTTTAAGACCCTTCATGTTTTTCAGCTCTACTCCTGACTCTTCTGACAAAGTAGGAAATTATATTAGAACAACTTAGAATAATTTTAATAACCGTTCAAGACCATAGAAACAGGAGGGTCCTGCAAGAAGACCTACCTGATGATATTTTCCAGTAGGCAGTCTTCAAGAGAGGAGCTGAAGAGGGGAGCTGAAGGCCAGCAGAGAGTTTAGGCAAAAGATGGTGAAATCTCTTTTTGCATTTCCTGACCTAGTCAGCCATTATAATTATGCTTTAAAAGTTTGTGGTATTATTAGCTGAGACATAACCAAAATCCAGATCTGTATGGAGCCTTAGTTATCCAAAAACTAAGATAATGTTTGTGTTTTAGGAGAAAAAAATGTTTCTCAGTAGCAATTAACATTTGGTAAATGACTTAATATTGACATACAGTATCCATATGTTATGGTCCCTTTTCTCTTGTCTATGTGGTTACAGATTGACTATTTGTGATTGAACCGTGGCTGTGATGTGAAAGTGTGTGTGGAGGATCATGGAACACAATCTCCCATGATCTTTCAAAGACCATGAACTGTAGGGGAATCAATGGAAACAGGAGACAAAGGGCTGTGAGACACGGGTTTAACTCTGGACACATGAAAGGTAGGATGTATACGAAGGGTACGGGGCAACAGAAGACGAACAGCAAAGGGGCTAATGATTTTGGAGATGGGAAACGGACCGATAGACTGGGGGGAGAGTTTGTGGGATTCCACCCGCAGGGGTAGATCACAGGTGGACAGCCATACCTTTTGCCTAAGACGATACCGGGGAGCCGGGGTCCGGTGGCATCCGCTTGTCGTCGATACCTGGAGGTGGTCTCTGCCTGTGGCAGAGCAGGGAACAGTGTTGCGGGTGTATTTCACCCACACCAGCTGCTGGCTCCAGGTGGTGGGGTTGGCAGAGACCAGGCAGCGCAGAGTAGTCTCTAGGTCCTGGTTGGCTCACTCCAACTGGGGGTGGATCCCGGAGGACAGGCTGGCCGACGACCCAATGAGGGTGTAGAACGCCTTCCAGAACCGGGACGAGAACTGACGCCCCCGGTCGGAGACCATGTCCACGGGTAGTCCATAGATCACGAAGACGTGCTGCACCATGAGCTGGGCTGTCTATTTGGGAGAGGGTAGTTTGGGAGCCCGGGTGACAGGCAAGCCTGGAGGAGTGAGCCCACACCAGGACTGAGGAGGGAACCCTGTCAGGAACGAAAATCCGGTTATCGAACATCCAGGTATGTTCTGTCCCCTCCAGCCAGTGCCTCCACTCCTCCAACGACATCTTCACCGCGAGAAGCTCACGATTCCCCACATCGTAGTTTGTCTCCGTGGCATTGAGGCGGTGGGAGAAGGTTCAGGGATGTAACTTGAGGTCCAGGGCCGACCGCTGGGACAGGACAGCCCCACTCCGACATCCGAAACATCGGCCTCCACCACGAACTGGCGGGACGGGTCAGGATGAACCAAGATGGGAGCTGTTGTGAAGTGGTGTTTGAGATCCCGGAACACCCAGTCAGCAGCTGGGGACCACGTGAACGGAACCTCGGGAAAGGTGAGTGCAGACAGGAGGGAAGCCAGGGTGCTGTAGCTTCGGATAAAGTGGTGATAAAAGTTGGAAAATCCCAGGAAACGCTGTACTCTGGACGTAGGCCGGGGCTAATCCACCACCACTCTCACCTTCCCGCGATCCAGCTGTACGCTCCCTGCAGTGATGATCTAACCTAGAAAGGGGATGGTGGAGCGATGGAATTCGCACTTTTCTTCTTTTACAAAAAGCTGGTTCTCCAGAAGACGTTGGAGAACCTGTTTGACATGGAGCACGTGTTCTTGGATGGAGCGGGAGAAGATGAGGATGTCATCGAGGTAGATGAAGATGAACCGGTTCAACGTGTTGTGGAGAACATCATTAACCATAACCTGGAACACAGCAGGGGCGTTGGTGAGGCCAAAAGGCATGACCAGATACTCGTAGTGACCGCTGGCTGTGTTTAAGACAGTTTTCCACTCGTCCCCTTCCCGTATCCACACCAGGTGGTAGGTGTTCCGTAGGTCCAGCTTAGAGAACACAGTTTATTCCCTGAAGCGGCTCGTAGGCCGAGGAGATGAGACGTAGAGGGTAGCAGTTCTTCACCATGATGTCGTTGAGACCTTTGTCCTTAGTAGTGCGAACGACCCAGTACATACATCACTGGGGCTAAGCTTCCTGCCATCCAGGACCTCTATACAAGGCATGTGTCAGAGGAAGGCACTAAACATTGTCAAAGACTCCAGCCACCCTAGTCATAGACTGTTCTCTCTGCTACCGCACGGCAAGCAGTTACGGAGCGCCAAGTCTAGGTCCAACAGGCTTCTAAACAGCTTCTACCCCCAAGCCAGAAGATTCCTGAACACCTAATCAAATGGCTACCCAGACTATTTTCATTTGCCCCCCCCCCCCCCCCCCCCTCTTCATAACCGCTGCTTCTCTCTGTTGTTATCTATGCATAGTCACTTTAACTCTACCTACAGTACATGTACATATTACCTCGACTAACCGGTGCCCCCGCACATTGACTCTGTATCGGTACCCCCTGTACATAGCCTCACTATTGATATTTTACTGCACTCTTTATTTGTTACTTTAATTTGAGATTTTTTACTTATGGATTTTTTTACTTAACTACATTGTTGGTTAAGGGCTTGCAAATTAGCATTTTACTGTAAGGTCTACAGTTGTTGTATTCGGCACGTGACAAATAAACTTTGATTTGATCTGTGGTGGTAAGTTTTGCCGTCTTTAGACAATATCTGACATACATGTCCAAACTTCCATGTTTGCGCATGAACGTGCAAAGTTTCAAATGACACAATTTTTGTTTCTACAACATCTACAGACCTGCACCATGATAATGAGATCTTTGCAGCTTGTAAAAGGACGTACTGTATGTGTGAGGTTTTTAACCTTGTTCCTGTTGCCAACTTGCACCAAATTTCCAGAAGATGGTCAGGAAGACGAACGCTGCTTCAGGTCAGTTACTCAACTTAGTGATATATATGTCCATTTTTTTAAGTGTCTTCACCCATCTATAACATGGCATGTATATGATAAATATTGATTAGTCCTTCAACTGTAATTTGATTTCGCAACTTGGTCCTATGTGGGATTGTGGGATTTTAGGTCAACAATAGCCACATTGTAGTTCCAGGGTTTTTCTTTATTTTTACTCTTTTCTACATTGTAGAATAATAGTGAAGACATCAAAACGATCAAATAACACATATGGAATCATGTAGTAACCCAGAAAGTGTCAACCAAATCAAAATATATTTTAGATTCTTCAAAGTAGCCACCCTTTTCCTTGACGACAGCTTTGCACACTCTTCGTATTCTCTCAACCAGCTTCATGAGGTAGTCACCTGAAATGCATTTCAATTAAGTGGTGTGTCTTGTTAAAAGTTAATTTGTGGAATTTCTTTCCCTCTTAATGCGTTTTAGTCAATCAGTTGTGTTGTGACAAGGTAGGGGTGGTATACAGAGAATTGCCCTATTTGGGGCTCTCTCTATTGCAGCCAGGAGGGGCACCAGCTTAATTGCACATTTACACATTACATACCTGAATTAATAGGGTAAAATGACAAGACAGAGAAAAGTTAATAGTTTTCAGTAGTAGACATTCTCCAAGATTGAAGAAGAAACCTGCCAGACCTCACGATCTCATTAACGCTCCCACACATTACTTTAATGCAAATACCTGGGAAACCTAGGAAATGATACAAGTGATGGCTCCATAAAATAACAAACTAAATAAAACATACAAAATATGACCATACATATTTGTGTGTCATATATACACATGACATATATGCTTGGGTACCACCTTGACATCTCTGATCTGCTAGCCTCAGGAGGCTATTTTGTTGACTTTGTCGTAACCCGGCACAGGGGAGGGATGGATATAGAAACGTACAGAGTTTCTTGTGCTGGTGTAATCACTTCACTTAATCATAGTTTAGCATATTAAAATCGCAAATCTGCATGAAAATGTGATTTCTCGCTATGGGTACTGGTACTGGTATTGGCATTCCGCTAAAGGTTTACTCTGAGCTACATGTGGAACTACACTTCCACTTTATAACCAGTAGGTGGAGCTATGAGTCACTAGAAATCCAGAGTTTTGCATATTTTTATCTGTTCAAGTGATAAGTGCCTTTTCCACTGGGAGTTGAGTAGAACCAGTGTAGCAAGTTTGTGTGTGTACTCTGCTTTAGAAGAAGTGTGTGCATGCAGTGCAGCAGGGATTCTCTTCAAGTGTGTGTTCAGAACAGGTAAACAAATCAATCCTGGATAGGAAGCGTGTGTGATTGTCCCCTACTGTACCTCCTCCAATCTCTCTGTAGTCTCTGTAATCTGCACAGTTCCACAGTAAGGTCCTCCATCAGTGTTATGCACATATTTAGGTTTATACAGCTCTCTGATTAACTCCATGAGATTATGGTGTATCTGGTATATTTAAGTGACACAAGGCCATGTGTCTATGCCTTTATACTGTGAGAGAATGATTATGTTGACATCTGCGGAGCCACCCCTAACCTTTCACAGACACGCCCAACAAAACACACACACACACACACACACACACACACACACACACACACACACACACACACACACACACACACACACACACACACACACTAGTGTTCAACCAGGGGGTAATTGACTGTCTGTGCTCAGCTGAAGGGGTCTGCTGGCCCCTCCAAGGTGTCTCTCATCAGTCTGGGTAAATCCAGGAGGAGGAGATGGAGAGAGGGAAGAGAGAGAGCAAGGGGGTAAAAGGCAATGGATGGATAGATGGAAAGATGGAGTAAGTACAGTGAGGGAAAAAAGTATTTGATCCCCTGCTGATTTTGTACGTTTTCCCACTGACAAAGAAATGATCAGTCTATCATTTTAATGGTAGGTTTATTTGAACAGTGAGAGACAGAATAACAAATAAATCCAGAAAAACGCATGTCAAAAATTGTATAAATTGATTTGCATTTCAATGAGGGAAATAAGTATTTGACCCCCTCTCAATCAGAAAGATTTCTGGCTCCCAGGTGTCTTTTATACAGGTAACGAGCTGAGATTAGGAGCACACTCTTAAAGGGAGTGCTCCTAATCTCAGTTTGTTACCTGTATAAAAGACACCTGTCCACAGAAGCAATCAATCAATCAGATTCCAAACTCTCCACCATGGCCAAGACCAAAGTGCTCTCCAATGATGTCAGGGACAAGATTGTAGAGCTACACAAGGCTGGAATGGGCTACAAGACCATCGCCAAGCAGCTTGGTGAGAAGGTGACAACAGTTGGTGCGATTATTCGCAAATGGAAGAAACACAAAAGAACTGTCAATCTCCCTCGGCCTGGGGCTCCATGCAAGATCTCACCTCGTGGAGTTGCAATGATCATGAGAACGGTGAGGAATCAGCCCAGAACTACACGGGAAGATCTTGTCAATGCTCTCAAGGCAGCTGGGACCATAGTCACCAAGAAAACAATTGGTAACACACTATGCCGTGAATGACTGAAATCCTGCAGCGCCCGCTAGGTCCCCCTGCTCAAGAAAGCACATATACATGCCCGTCTGAAGTTTGCCAATGAACATCTGAATGATTCAGAGGTCAGCTGGGTGAAAGTGTTGGTCAGATGAGACCAAAATGGAGCTCTTTGGCATCAACTCAACTCGCCGTGTTCGGAGGAGGAGGAATGCTGCCTATGACCCCAAGAACACCATCCCCACCGTCAAACATGGAGGTGGAAACATTATGCTTTGGGGGTGTTTTTCTGCTAAGGGGACAGGACAACTTCACCGCATCAAAGGGACGATGGACGGGGCCATGTACCGTCAAATCTTGGGTGAGAACCTCCTTCCCTCAGCCAGGGCATTGAAAATGGGTCGTGGATGGGTATTCCAGCATGACAATGGCCCAAAACACACGGCCAAGGCAACAAAGGAGTGGCTCAAGAAGAAGCACATTAAGGTCCTGGAGTGACCTAGCCAGTCTGCAGACCTTAATCCCATAGAAAATCTGTGGAGGGAGCTGAAGGTTTGAGTTGCCAAACGTCAGCCTCGAAACCTTAATGACTTGGAGAAGATCTGCAAAGAGGAGTGGGACAAAATCCCTCCTGAGATGTGTGCAAACCTGGTGGCCAACTACAAGAAATATCTGACCTCTGACTGCCACCAGGTACTAAGTCATGTTTCGCAGAGGGGTCAAATACTTATTTCCTCCATTTAAATGCAAATCATTTTATAACATTTTTGACATGCGCTTTGTTGTTATTGTCTCTCACTGTTCAAATAAACCTACCATTAAAATTATAGACTGATAATTTCTTTGTCAGTGGGCAAACGTACAAAATCAGCAGGGGATCAAATACTTTTTTCCTCACTGTATAATGAAACCATAGGGAGAAGGCCAATAGAGGAAAGCCCACTCACTGCATCCCAATCTCTCCCTCACCTTCTCTATCTCTACCCCTTCGAGAGTCATTGAATAACAGAATTACTAGACCTAGAAATCATTCCTTTGCTCACAAGCCATTGTCCTCATAATAACATATACCAGGGTAAACTATAAGAGAGTACATTTCTTCAGCACTTGGAGAAGGGTGGAAAAGGGTCACTGCAGAAGAAACGGAGGAAGAGAAACACAGAGAAGAGTGGGATAGGGAGAGGGACGCACACACACACACACACACACACACACACACACTGCTCTCACACACACACACAGAGCCAAGTTTTACCCTGCTCTCGCTACTCTTACTCCAGCTCAGCTAGAATCAGACTGGGGAAAATCATAGCGAGAGAGAAAGAAAGAATAATGTTGCCTTTTTACTGTATTTTAAAGGTCAGAAAAGAGGATATTACCTTCTGAATCAAATCTTTAGAAAATTGGGCTGGAGATTGTGAGTGTATTCTAAAGACAGAGTGGAGTGAAGAGAGAGATGAGTGATTTAGACCAGCAAGCCCGTTAATTTAGTGAAATATGGCAGAGAAATTGAGACTCAAGATGGAATCCACAAATTCTAACCCAACAAAAAAGTTGAATGGTTGTGAAAACACAGGGACAGTTGTGATTGACTGCTGTTTTAATGAGGCTGTTGTTAGAGACTGCTCAGAAAGATCTAATGTACTCTCTTTTCCTCCCTTATACTTCTCAACATCCCTTCCAAAGATATATTTTCTCATTCTGTTTATTTTACTATTCTCTCTCTGCCCCCTCTCTCTCTCTTTTCCTTCCTTCCTTCCTTCCTTCCTTCCTTCCTTCCTTCCTTCCTTCCTTCCTTCCTTCCTTCCTTCCTTCCTTCCTTCCTTCCTTCCTTCCTTCCTTCCTTCCTTCCTTCCTTCCTTCCTTCCTTCCTTCCTTCCTTCCTTCCTTCCTTCCTTTCTTTTTTAAACCAGGCCCAGGCTTCACCAGGCTGCCACCCAGCAGTATGTGGGTATCTGTCTTGCAGAGTTATTTTAGGATGCGCTCCTGTATCTGTCGTACATTGAGCAGTAACAGGTTGCATTGAGGCAGAAAGAGAGAGGATAACTCAGCCTCATCCCACATTGCAAGATGGAGAGACACATTTATCATCCTCTACATGTGTGCTTGTGAGTGAACATGTCCTATTTCTCTGCTCTCAAAATACACTACATGACCAAAAGTATATAGACACCTGCTCGTCGAACATCTCTTTCCAAAATCATGGGCATTAATATGGATTTGGTCCCCCCTTTGCTGCAATAACAGCTTCCACTCTTCTAGGAGGCTTTCCACTAGATGTTGGAACATTGCAGCGGGGACTTGCTTCCATTCGGCCACAAGAGCATTAGTGAGGTCGGCACTGATGTTGGACAATTAGACCTGGCTTGCAGTCAGCGTTCCAATTCATCCCAATGGTGTTCGATGGGGTTGAGGTCAGGGCTCTGTGCAAGCCAGTCATGTTCTTCCATACCGATCTTGACAAACCATTTCTGTATGGACCTGACTTTGCATGGGGGCATTGTCATGCTGAAACAGGAAAGGGCATTCCCCAAACTGTTGCCACAAAGTTGGAAACACAGAATCATCTGGAATGTCATTGGAACTAAGGGGCCTAGCCCAAACCATGCAAAACAGCCCCAGACCATTATTCCTCCTCCACGAAACTTTTCTGCTAAACCCACATTCGTCCGTCGGACTGCCAGATGGTGAAGTGAGATTCATCACTCTAGAGAACGCGTTTCCACTGCTCCAGAGTCCACTGGCGGTGAGCTTTTCATCACTCCAGCCGACGCTTGGCATTGCACATGGTGATCTTAGGCTTGTGTCCGGCTGCTCGGCCATGGAAACCAATTTCATGAATCTCCAGACAAACAGTTCTTGTGCTGATGTTGCACAAGGCTCAGCACTCTGTGATTTTACGCGCTACACGCTTCATCACTAGGCGGTCCCGTTCTGTGAGCTTGTGTGGCCTACCACTTCGCGGCTGAGCCGTTGATGCTCCAAGACATTTCCACTTCACAAAATCAGCACTTACAATTGACCGGGGCAGCTCTAGCAGGGCAAAAATTTGACGAACTGACTTGTTGGAAAGATGGCATTCTATGACGATACCATGTTGAAAGTCACTGAGCTCTTCAGTAAGGCCATTCTTCTGACAAAGTCGATTTTATACACCTGTCAGCAATGGGTGTGGCTGAAATAGCCGAAACAATTAATTTGAGGAGGTGTCCACATAGTTTTGTATTTATAGTGTAGTTTTAGATTTGAAATAAGAGAGCGCTGAACACTTTTTGCTAATTTGCCAAAATTGAATGGCTGTGTGTATGTGTGTGTGTCTGCGTGTGCGTGTGTTTTAGTGAAAACAAGAGACAGTCTATCCATCAATATCTACCCATTCTCTGATCGTTCTATATGTAAGCTGTAGGGTAGTGTGTGTGTGTGTGTGTGGGTGTGTGTGTGTGTGTGTGTGTGTGTGTCTCCTGGAGTCTGAGCTTATCTTTGGTATTTGGTATTTGATAAAGATCCAATCAGGAACGAATTTACATCCTAATAAGAACAAGGAAATGTACACTGTTTGATTTTTGTCAGTAGAGCAGTGAGGATACAATCACACTATTCCTGAGAACTTCCACCTGGAACACTGAGGAAGGAGAACATGATGACCTTTCAAGTGATTCAAGGCACATACTGTAATGTATATGGAATGGCAACAATAACAAGCACATGGCTTCCAATCATTCTTTATTAAATGAACAACTTTATATAGTAGTTATTTAATCCTAGTTAAATACAGTAAAATGAAACTATTTGAGTGGATATAATTGAATGTCAATGAGATAAGTAACAAAAATCTAAAAATGTTCAAAAGGTGGTATGCTACAAGTGCTCCCAGAGTGTTGTGTTAATCTATTGCCATACATATGTATTTGCACTGGGTCATTTCTCATCACTCTTCTTATCTCTCATGTTGCTATGGTGGTAAATGCCAAAGTTCTCTTTAAGGACAATATTTTTTGTCCCAGTGCTATTGCTTGGCAGCTGGACAGGTCTGTGATGGACTCACCAGGAGTCTTAATTCACTTTACTGGGTAATGGGCCCAATTGGCTGACAAACACTTGAGGAAGTATTCCGCCCAATCAGAGCAAAGCTGTCTTGATTGTCTGGAAATCAATTTATGTTCCCAGTAATTTAATCAAAGGACTGAGGAGAGTCTTATCAGCCATCATTGCAGTACACTACACACACACATACGCACAGACACACAAAAACACATTCCCTCCCCAAAATGTCAGTCCATATGAACGAATCTTAAAATCCAAAGTGTTTTCTGAGTAATGAGGTGTGGCAACCAACCTGATACTATACAACGGCCCCAAATACAGACAATGAGCCATACTGTCTGTGGGCTGACAGCCTCCTTTCTCTGCAATTGTAACAGTGTAGGTTCCGTCCCTCACTTAACCCCAACCTGGGCTCGAACCAGGGACCCTTGCACACATCAACAACTGACACCCCACGAAGCATCATTACCCAACGCAAGGGGAAACCCTACTTCAAGTCTCAGAGCGAGTGACGTCACTGATTGAAATGCTATTTAGCGCGCACCACCGCTAACTAACTATCCATTTCACATCGGTTACACAATGGCTTAGTGTCCAACATGACAGCTCCCATGTTGGATGTTTAAGACATACAGTACCAGTCAAAGGTTTGTACACACCTACTCATTCAAGAGTTTGTCTTTATTTGTACTATTTTCTACATTGTAGAATAATAGTGAAGACACCAAAACTATGAAATAACACATATGGAATCATGTACTAACCAAAAAAGTGTTAATAAAAATCTAAATATATTTTATATTTCAGATTCTTCAAAGTAGTCACCCTTTGGCTTGATGACAGCTTTGTACACGCTTGACATTTTCTGAACCAGCTTCATAAGGTAGTCACCTGGAATGCATTTCAATTAACAGGTGTGCCTTGTTAAAGTTAATTTGTCTAATTTCTTTCCTTCTTAATGCATTTGAGTCAATCAGTTGTGTTATGACAAGGTAAGGGTGGTATACATAAGATAGCCCTATTTGGTAAAAGACCAGGTCCATATAGCGGCAAGAACAGCTCAAATAAGCAAAGAGAAACGACAGTCCATCATTACTTTAAGACATGAAGTTCAGTCAACCTGGAACATTTCAAGAACTTTGAAAGTTTCTTCAAGTGCAGTCGCAAACACCATCAAGCACTTTGATGAAACTGGCTCTCATGATGACCACCACAGGAATAGAAGACCCAGAGTTACCTCTGCTGCAGACAATAAGTTCAATAGAGTCACCAGCCAAAATAAATGCTTCACAGAGTTCAAGTAACACAGATCTCAACATCAACTGTTCAGATGAGACAGCGTGAATCAGGCCATCATGGTTGAATTGCTGCAAAGAAAGCACTACTGAAGGACACCAATAAGAAAAAAAGACTTGCTTGGGCAAAGAAACACGAGCAATGGACATTAGACCAGTGGAAATCAGTTCTTTGGTCTAATAAATCCAAATTTGCGATTTTTGGTTCCAACTGCCATGAGATGCAGAGTAGGTGAACGGATGATCTCCGCATGTGTGGTTCCCACCGTGAAGCATGGAGGAGGAGGTGTGATGGTGTGGGGGTGCTTTGCTGGTGACACTGTCAGTGATGTATTTAGAATTCAAGGCACACTTATCCAGCATGGCTACCACAGCATTCCGCAGCGATACGCCATCCCATCTGGTTTGCGCTTAGTGGGACTATCATTTGTTTTTTAACAGGACAATGACCCAACACACCTCCAGGCTGTGTAAGGGCTATTTGACCAAGAAGGAGACTGATGGAGGGCTGCATCAGGTAACCTGGCCTCCACAATCACCCGACCTCAACCCAATTGAGATGGTTTGGGATGAGTTGAACCGCAGTGTGAAGGAAAAGCAGCCAACAAGTGCTTAGCATATGTGGGAACTCCTTCAAGACTGTTAGAAAAGCATTCCAGGTGAAGCTGGTTGAGAGAATGCCAAGAGTGTGCGAAGCTGTCATGAAGGCAAAGGGTGACTACTTTGAAGAATCTAAAATCAAAATAATATTTTCATTTGTTTTAAACATATTTAGATTTTTTTGGTTACTGCATGATTCCATATGTGTTATTTCATAGTTTTGCTATCTTCATTACTATTCTACAATGTAAAAAATAGTAAAAATAAAGAAAAACCCTTGATGTAGGTGTGTCCAAACTTTCGACTGGTACTGTATCAAAGAACACCCTCTGCTACAACTTATTCTAATGTAACACTTTTCTAAGCCAGACCTCTAAACTTTGTGTAGTGTCTGTCTATTGCCCTCTATCATAGAGGATCAGCCATCTGTGGGGATAGTGAAGTCAGAGCACAGCAGAAATCAGTCCCTCTCATCCTTGCTCCTGCCTCTGGTGTTCTCCTCTTTCTCTCTCTCCATTGTTCCTCCCCTCTGAACTTCCTCTGCTCTCTCTGGCTCTTATTGAGTCTGTCTTGCCTCTTCTGCTCTGCTGGATCTGTAGAGCATCAACCACTGGCTTGAGTAGTGGAGAGAGGGAGAGAGCGAGCGAGCGAAACAGAGTGAGATAAAGCAGGGAAAGAGCTATAGAGAGAGAGCAGAGAGAGGACAATAGTAGAGAGGGAAACTGGCAAATCTCATCAGCCCCCCTATCAGGATTCATTTCCTCCACACCTGGCTTTTGGGGATTAATGAGTGTTAAGTTCTCTGCTCTGTATTCCCTCTCCCACGCTGACTGATGCTCTTCCTTTTTTGTCCTTCATTCTCCATCCCTCTCTTTCTCTTCCTCTCTCTCCCCACTTTCATTCTCTCTCTCTCTGGATTTATTGATCCTGAGTGGTGCAGCGGTCTAAGACACTTTATCGCAGTGCTAGAGGCATCACTACAGACCCGCGTTCAATCCCGGGCTGTATCACAACTGGAAAATAGGGCAACGCAGAATTGACCCAGTGTTGGGGGAAGGTTTGGCCGGGGTAGGCCGTTATTGTAAATAAGAATTTGTTCTTAAAACCTGTTTGGGATACGGGGCAGTATTTTCACGGCCGGATAAAAAACGTACCCGATTTAATCTGGTTATAACTCCTGCCCAGAAACTAGAATATGCATATAATTAGTAGATTTGGATAGAAAACACCCTAAAGTTTCTAAAACTGTTTGAATGGTGTCTGTGAGTATAACAGAACTCATATGGCAGGCCAAAACCTGAGAAGATTCTATATGGGAAGTGCCCTGTCTGACCATTTCTTGGCCTTCTGTAGCCTCTTTATCGAAAATACAGAATCTCCGCTGCAACGTGACATTTTCTAAGGCTTTCACTGGCTCTCAGAAGGCGCCAGAACGTGGAATGATAACTCTGCAGTCTCTGGGCGAAAAACAGTAGGGGTTTTGGAGAGTGGTACTTCTGAGAACAATGGCACTGGCGCGCGCATGCATGTGACGACTCCATTTTGTTATTTCAGTGTTTGAACGGATACAACATCTCCCGGTTGGAATATTATCGCTATTTTACGAGAAATATCGCATAAAAATTGATTTTAACCTCTTACATCTAGATGTTCCGCTAGCGGAACACCTGCTCCAATATTCAATGATAGGCGTGGCGCGAATTACAAATTCCTCAAAAATACAAAAACTTCAATTTTTCAAAAATATGACTATTTCACAGCATTTTAAAGACAAGACTCTCCTTTATCTAACCACACTGTCCGAATTTCAAAAAGGCTTTACAGCGAAAGCAAAACATTAGATTATGTCAGCAGAGTACCCAGCCAGAAATAATCAGACACCCATTTTTCAAGCTAGCATATAATGTCACAAAAACCCAGAAGACAGCTAAATGCAGCACTAACCTTTGATGATCTTCATCAGATGACACACCTAGGACATTATGTTATACAATACATGCATGTTTTGTTCAATCAAGTTCATATTTATATCAAAAACCAGCTTTTTACATTAGCATGTGACGTTCAGAACTAGCATACCCCCCGCAAACTTCCGGGGAATTTACTAACAATTTACTAAATTACTCACGATAAACGTTCACAAAAAGCATAACAATTATTTTAAGAATTATAGATACAGAACTCCTCTATGCACTCGATATGTCCGATTTTAAAATAGCTTTTTGGTGAAAGCACATTTTGCAATATTCTAAGTACATAGCCCAGCCATCACGGGCTAGCTATTTAGACACCCGGCAAGTTTAGCCTTCACCAAAATCAGATTTACTATTACAAAAATGTTATTACCTTTGCTGTCTTCGTCAGAATGCACTCCCAGGTCTGCTACTTCCATAACAAATGTTGGTTTGGTCCCAAATAATCCATCGTTATATCCGAATAGCGGCATTTTGTTTGTGCGTTCCAGAAACTCTCCGAAATGATATATCAGGGTCGTGCGCATGGCGCAATTCGTGACAAAAGAAATCTAAATATTCCATTACCGTACTTTGAAGCATGTCAACCGCTGTTTAAAATAAATTTTTATGCAATTTATCTCGTAAAAAAGCGATAATATTCCGACCGGGAATCTCCTTTTCGGCAAACAGAGGAAAAATCACAAAGACGGGGGCGGCCAGGGCACGCGCCTAAGCCCACAGTCCCTTGATCGGCCACTTGACAAAGGCGATAATGTGTTTAAGCCTGGGGCTGGAATGACGACATTCAGGTTTTTCCCGGGCTTTGAGAGCCTATGGAAGACGTAGGAAGTGTCACGTTAGAGCAGAGATCCTTTGTAATAGATAGAGATGGCAAAGAAGTTCAAGAAATGGTCAGACAGGCCACTTCCTGTAAAGGAATCTCTCAGGTTTTGACCTGCCATTTGAGTTCTGTTATACTCACAGACACCATTCAAACAGTTTTAGAAACGTTGGAGTGTTTTCTATCCAAAGCCAATAATTATATGCATATTCTAGTTACTGGGCAGGAGTAGTAACCAGATTAAATCGGGTACGTTTTTTATCCAGCCGTGAAAATACTGCCCCCTAGCCATAACAGGTTAAACAGCGTTTGACATGCTTCGAAGTACGGTAATGGAATATTTTGAATTTTTTTGTCACGATACGCGCCGGCGCGTCACCCTTCGGATAGTGATTTGAATGCACGAACAAAACGGAGGTATTTGAATATAACTATGGATTATTTGGAACCAAAACAACATTGGGTGTTGAAGTAAAAGTCCTGGGAGTGCATTCTGACGAAGAACAGCAAAGGTAATCCAATTTTTCTTATAGTAAATCTGAGTTTGGTGAGTGCCAAACTTGGTGGGTGTCAAAATAGCTAGCCATGATGGCCGGGCTATCTACTCAGAATATTGCAAAATGTGCTTTCACCGAAAAGCTATTTTAAAATCGGACACCGCGATTGCATAAAGGAGTTCTGTATCTATAATTCTTTAAATAATTTATGTTTTTGGTGAACGTTTATCGTGAGTAATTTAGTAAATTCACCGGAAGTTTTCGGTGGGTATGCTAGTTCTGAACAAAACATGCTAATGTAAAAAGCTGGTTTTTGATATAAATATAAAATTGATTGAACAAAACATGCATGTATTGTATAACACAATGTCCTAGGAGTGTCATCTGATGAAGATCATCAAAGGTTAGTGCTGCATTTAGCTGTGGTTTGGGTTTTTGTGACATATATGCTAGTTTGAAAAATGGGTGCGTGATTAATTCTGGCTGGGTACTCTCCTGACATAATCTAATGTTTTGCTTTCGTTGTAAGGCCTTTTTGAAATCGGACAATGTGGTTAGATAAAGGAGAGTCTTGTCTTTAAAATGGTGTAAAATAGTCATATGTTTGAAAAATTTAAGTTTTTGCATTTTTGAGGTATTTGTAATTCGCGCCACGCTATACCATTGGATATTGGTGAGGCGTTCCGCTAGCGGAACATCTGTCCCTAACAGGTTTTAACTGACTTGCCTAGTTAAATAAAGGTTAAATAAAAGTAAAATATAAATTGCCCATTGTGTCTGTGCTGTTCAAATGGCCACTGTGAGGTTCCCCAAGCAGCTGTTAGAAAGTGGAGCAGTCAGCAGAATCTGGCATGCCTCTCTCAATCCCCAGCTCCGTGACTTTTCTCTCCATCTCCTCTCGTACTTTCCTCTTCTCCTCTTTCTTTTCCCTCCTTATTTCCCCCAAATTGATAGATTGCACACTTCTTTCTGTCCCTGTTAAAAAGTGTTCTAGAGCATTTGGTCCTGCCTTTTCCCAGCACGATAGTCAAGCTTAGATGGAGCACTGAAAGCTGAGTTATCAGAATTCCACCACTTTACAATATGAAAGGAAAAATATATCCAGCCTTTACACTCCATAGAGAACAATGGTGCTGTCAATCATTTTCTTAATGATTCAGTCTCAAGGATACTTGCAGTTTGTTTCTGTCACGTCGTTCGTCGAAAGAATGGGACCAAATCGCAGCATGTGTATCGTTCCACATTTTATTATAACTGTGAAACTATGCAAGACATACAAATAAACTAACGAACAAAACAACAAACCGTGACGAAGAGGTGCAACATACACTACTCAAAATAATCTCCCACAAAACCTAGTGGGAAAAACATAAACTTAAATATGATCCCCAATTAGAGCCAACGATGACCTCTAATTGGAGACCATCCCAAAAAACAACAACATAGAAATACAGAAACTAGAACTTCACATAGAAATACAAAAACTAGACAAAACCCCCAACATAGAAAAAAGAAACTAGAACCAACAGAAATAAATAAACTAGAAAAAAAACCTGTTACGCACTGACCTACTTGACAATGGAATATAAAAGCTTTCTATGGTCAGGACGTGACAGTACCCCCCCCCCCCCCTCCCAAAGGTGCGGACTCCGAACGCACAACCTTAAACAACAACAAAAAAACAGGGAGGGTTAGGGTGGGTGTCTAATGTCGGTGGCGGCTCTGGTGCAGGACGAAGAACCTTCACATCCCGCGGATCCTCCTGCATCGGAGGAGGTTCTGGTGCGGGACGAAGAACCCTCACATCCTGTTTATCCGCCAGCATAGGAGGCGGCCCCGGTCCGGGGCGTAGCCCCCACTCCGCCAGCTGATCCCTCCGCTTTTGTGTCACCGGACCGTGGATCATCGCCGGAGGCTCTGGACTGCAGACCACCGCTGGAGACTCTGGACTGCAGACCGCCACTGGAGACTCTGGACTGCAGATCACCGCTGGAGACTCTGGACTGCAGACCGTAGCTGGAGACTCTGGACTGTGGGACGTCGCTGGAGGCTCCGGACTTGGGGACGTCTCAGGAGGTTCCGGACTTGGGGTTATCTCAGGAGGTTCCGGACCTGGGGCCGTCTCAGGAGGTTCTGGACTGTAGACCGTCTCAGGAGGTTCCAGACTGGGGACTGTCACTGCAGGCTCCATGCCATGGATCATCACTGCAGGCTCTGCACCATGGATCATCACTGGAGGCTTTGTGCCATGGATCATCACTGGAGGCTCCGGGCCATGGATTATCACTGGAGGCTTCGTGCCATGGATCATCCCTACAGGCTCTGGGCCATGGATCATCACTGGAGGCTTCATGCCATGGATCATCACTGAAGGTTTCGGACCATGGATCATCACTGGAGGCTTCTTACGTGGAGCCGGAACAGGTCTCACCGGACTGAGGAGACGCACTGGAGGCCGGGTGCGCAGAGCAGGCACAGGATATACTGGACCGTGGAGGCGCACTGGAGGTCTGGAGCGTAAGGCTAGCACAACCTGTCCTGGCTGGATGCTTACTTTAGCCAGGCAAGTGTGGGGTGCTGACACAGGATGAACTGGGCTGTGAAGGCGCACTGGCAACAGAGTGCGTAGAGCTGGCGCAGAATATCCTGGGCCGTGGAGGCGCACTGGAGGTCGGGAGCGTATGGCTTGCACAACCCGTCCTAGCTGGATGTTCAGTTTAGCCCGGCAAGTGCGGGGTGCTGGCACAGGACGAACTGGGCTGTGAAGGCGTACTGGCGACACAGTGCATAGAGCTGGCGCAGGATATCCTGGACCGAGGAGGCACACTGGAGACCAGGAGCGCTGAGCCGGCACAATCCGTCCTGGCTGAATGCCCACTCTAGCACGGCAAATGCGGGGCACGGGCACAGCGCGCACCGGGCTATGAATGCACACTGGAGATATAGTGCGCATCACAGCATAACACGGTGCCTGGCTGTTCACCTGCTCCCCACGGTAAACACGGGGAGTTGGCTCAGGTCTCCACCCTGACTCTGCCAATCTACCCGTGTGCCCCCCCCCCTAAAAAACATTGGGGGCAGCCTCTCGTGCTTCCGTCGTTGCCGTGCTAGTTCCTCATATCGTCGCCGTACCTCTCTCGCTGCCTCCACCTGTTCCCATGGGAGGCGATCCCATCCGGCCTGGATCCTCTCCCACGTCCAGGATCCCTTGCCATCTAGGATGTCCTCCCATGTCCAGTCCTCCTGACCACGCTGCTTGTTCTTTTGGTGGTGGGAGATTTTGTCACGTTTGTCGTATGATGAATGGGACCAAATCGCAGCGTGTGTATCGTTCCACATTTTATTATAACTGTGAAACTATGCAAGACATACAAATAAACTAACGAACAAAATAACAAACCGTGACGAAGAGGTGCAACATACACTACTCAAAATAATCTCCCACAAAACCTAGTGGGAAAAACAACAACTTTAAATATGATCCCCAATTAGAGACAACGATGACCAGCTGCCTCTTGGAGATCATCCCCCCCCCAAAAAAACATAGAAATACAGAAACTAGAACCCCACATAGAAATACAGAAACTAGACAAAAAACCCAACATAGAAAAAAGAAACTAGAACCAACATAGAAATAAATAAACTAGACAAAACCCCCTGTCACGCCCTGACCTACTCTACCATAGAAAATAAAAGCTTTCTATGGTCAGGACATGACAGTTTCCTATGTGATCTCATTAAAAAGTTTCCCTAGGCCCACACCACACCTCCCACTTCCCCTCCTCCTCATAATAAATGGTTTGTATTTAGAACCTTATGCCACAGGATTGGTGTCCCTAAACTGGGACAGTTCAAATCAAATCAAATTGTATTGGTCACATACACATGGTTAGCTGATGTTAATGCGAGTGTGGTGAAATGCTTGTGCTTATAGTTCTGACAGTGCAGTAATATCTAACAAGTAATCTAACAATTTAACAACAACTACCTTATATACACAAGTGTAAAGGAATGAATAAGAATATGTACATATAAATATATGGATGAGCGATGGCAGTGCTGCATAGGCAAGATGCAGTAGATGGTATAGAGTACAGTATATACACTGCTCAAAAAAATAAAGGGAACACTTAAACAACACAATGTAACTCCAAGTCAATCACACTTCTGTGAAATCAAACTGTCCACTTAGGAAGCAACACTGATTGACAATAAATTTCACATGCTGTTGTGCAAATGGAATAGACAACAGGTGGAAATTATAGGCAATTAGCAAGACACCCCCAATAAAGGAGTGGTTCTGCAGGTGGGACCACAGACCACTTCTCAGTTCCTATGCTTCCTGGCTGATGTTTTGGTCACTTTTGAATGCTGGCGGTGCTTGCACTCTAGTGGTAGCATGAGACGGAGTCTACAACCCACACAAGTGGCTCAGGTAGTGCAGCTCATCCAGGATGGCACATCAATACGAGCTGTGGCAAAAAGGTTTGCTGTGTCTGTCAGCGTAGTGTCCAGAGCATGGAGGCGCTACCAGGAGACAGGCCAGTACATCAGGAGATGTGGAGAAGGCCGTAGGAGGGCAACAACCCAGCAGCAGGACCGCTACCTCCGCCTTTGTGCAAGGAGGAGCAGGAGAAGCACTGCCAGAGCCCTGCATAATGACCTCCAGCAGGCCACAAATGTGCATGTGTCTGCTCAAACGGTCAGAAACAGACTCCATGAGGGTGGTATGAGGGCCCGACGTCCACAGGTGGGGGTTGTGCTTACAGCCCAACACCGTGCAGGACGTTTGGCATTTGCCAGAGAACACCAAGATTGGCAAATTCGCCACTGGCGCCCTGTGCTCTTCACAGATGAAAGCAGGTTCACACTGAGCACGTGACAGAGTCTGGAGATACTGTGGAGAACGTTCTGCTGCCTGCAACATCCTCCAGCATGACCGGTTTGGCGGTGGGTCAGTCATGGTGTGGGGTGGCATTTCTTTGGGGGGCCGCACAGCCCTCCATGTGCTCGCCAGAGGTAGCCTGACTGCCATTAGGTACCGAGATGAGATCCTCAGACCCCTTGTGAGACCATATGCTGGTGCGGTTGGCCCTGGGTTCCTCCTAATGCAAGACAATGCTAGACCTCATGTGGCTGGAGTGTGTCTGCAGTTCCTGCAAGAGGAAGGCATTGATGCTATGGACTGGCCTGCCCGTTCCCCAGACCTGAATCCAATTGAGCACATCTGGGACATCATGTCTCGCTCCATCCACCAACGCCACGTTGCACCACAGACTGTCCAGGAGTTGGCGGATGCTTTAGTCCAGGTCTGGGAGGAGATCCCTCAGGAGACCATCCGCCACCTCATCAGGAGCATGCCCAGGCGTTGTAGGGAGGTCATACAGGCACGTGGAGGCCACACACACTAGTGAGCCTCATTTTGACTTGTTTTAAGGACATTACATCAAAGTTGGATCAGCCTGTAGTGTGGTTTTCCACTTTAATTTTGAGTGTGACTCCAAATCCAGACCTCCATGGGTTGATAAATTGGATTTCCATTGATTCTTTTTGTGTGATTTTGTTGTCAGCACATTCAACTATGTAAAGAAAAAAGTATTTAATAAGATTATTTCTTTCATTCAGATCTAGGATGTGTTGTTTAAGTGTTCCCTTTATTTTTTTGAGCAGTATACATATGAGATGAGTAATGTAGGGTATGTAAACATTATATAAACTGGCATTGTTTAAAGTGACTAGTGATACATTTATTACATCCAATTTTTAATTATTAAAGTGGCTAGAGATTTGAGTCAGTATGTTGGCAGCAGCCACTCAATGTTAGTGATGGCTGTTCAACAGTCTGATGGCCTTGAGATAGTTGTTTTTCAGTCTCTCTGTCCCAGCTTTGATGCACCTGTACTGACCTCGCCTTCTGGATGATAACGGGGTGAACAGGCAGTGGCTCGGGTGGTTGTTGTCCTTGATGATCTTTTTGGCCTTCCTGTGACATCGGGTGGTGTAGGTGTCCTGGAGGGCAGATAGTTTTCCCCCGCTGATGCGTTGTGCAGACCTCACTACCCTCTGGAGAGCCTTATGGTTGTGGGCGGAGCAGTTGCCATACCAGGCGGTGATACAGCCCGACGGGATGCTCTCGATTGTGCATCTGTAAAAGTTTGTGACTGTTTCGTTGACAAGCCAAATGTATTCAGCCTCCTGAGGTTGAGTGTGAGGTTCATTTCCTGACACCACACTCCGAGGGCCCTCACCTCCTCCCAGTAGGCCATCTCGTCGTTGTTGGTAATCAAGCCTACCACTGTAGTGAAGTCTACAAACTTGATGATTGAGTTGGAGGCGTGCATGGCCACGCAGTCATGGGTGAACAGGGAGTACAGGAGAGGGCTGAGAACGCATCCTTGTGGGGCCCCAGTGTTGAGGATCAGTGGGGTGGAGATGTTGTTTTCTACCCTCACCACCTGGGGGCGGCCTGTCAGAAAGTCCAGGACCCAGTTGCACAGGGTGGGGTCGAGACCCAGGTTCTCGAGCTTAATGACGAGTTTGGAAGGTACTATGGTGTTAAATGCTTAGCTGTAATCGATGAACAACATTCTTACATAGGTATTCCTCTAGTCCAGATAGGTTAGGGCAGTGTCCAGTGTGAATACGATTGCGTCGTCTGTGGACCTATTGGGGCGGTAAGCAAAGTGGGTCTAGGGTGTCAGGTAGGGTGGAGGTGATATGATCCTTGACTAGTCTCTCAAAGCACTTCATGACGACGGAAGTGAGTGCTATGGGGCGATAGTCGTTTAGCTCAGTTACCTTAGCTTTCTTGGGAACAGGAACAATGGTGGCCTTCTTGAAGCATGTGGTAACAGCATACTGGGATTGATTTAATATGTCCGTAAACCCACCAGCCAGCTGGTCTGCGCATGTCTGAGGACGCAGCTAGGGATGCCGTCTGGGCCGGCAGCCTTGCGAGGGTTAACACGTTTAAATGTTTTACTCACGTTAGCTGCAGTGAAGGAGAGAGTGCAGGTTTTGGTAGCGGGCCGTGTCAGTGGCACTGTATTGTCCTCAAAGCGAGCAAAGAAGTTGTTTAGTTTGTCTGGGAGCAAGACATCAGTGTCCAAGACGGGACTCATTTTCTTTTTGTAATCCGTGATTGACTGTTGACCCTGCCACATACGTCTCGTGTCTGAGCCGTTGAATTGCGACTCTACTTTCTCTCTATACTGATGCTTAGCTTGTTTGATTGCCTTGCGGAGGGAATAGCTACACTGTTTGTATTCGGTCATGTTTCCGGTCGCCTTGCCATCATTAAAAGCAGTGGTTCGCGCTTTCAGTTTTGAGCGAATGCTACCATCAATCCACGGTTTCTGGTTGGGGAAGGTTTTAATAGTCACCGTGGGTACAACATCACCAATGCACTTGCTAATAAACTCGCTCACCGAATCAGCGTATACATCAATGTTGTTGTCTGAGGCTATCTGGAACATATCCCAGTCCACATGACCAAAGCAATCTTGAAGCGTGGAATCAGATTGGTCGGACCAGCGTTGAACCGACCTGAGCACGGGCGTTTCATGTTTTAGTTTCTGTCTATAGGCTGGGAGCAAAAAAATGGAGTCGTGGTCGGATTTGCCGAAAGGATATTGTTGCTCAATATGCGATAATGTGACTAGAAAACGTTGTAATCAACAGCCAACTTTCCGGGACTTAGACATGTCTTATATGGGTAGAAAGCTTAAATTATTGTTACTCTAACTGCAGTGTCCAATTTGCAGTAGCTATTACAGAACAATAATACCATGCTATTGTTTGAGAATAGTGCACAACAACAAAACACTTTTATCACAGAAACTGGTTTGATACATTCACCTCTGAATAATGTACTTACATTCAGTAATCTTGCTCTGATTTGTCATTCTGAGGGTCCCAGTGATAAAATGTAGTTTAGTTTTGTTTGAAAAAATCTATTTTTATATTCATATGTAGGAACTGGGTTCTACAGTTTGACCACACTGCTGTCTCTGGCTCCACACCCACCCCACCCAGTCATTTAGATATGTGAAGGATAGTGTATTTTCTGTAGGGAAGCTAATTATCCACCATGTATGACATTCTTGGGAGTGTGTAAACTTAATTTTTTATTATCATAGAATTTTGATATGTAATTCGGCACATTTGGGCAAACTCCTGGCCGTCTTGATACAAAGTTTAATTATTCACTGGATTGGTCTGAAACTTTGCACACACACACTGTTGCCATCTTTTGGACAACATCTAAATTGCACCTAGGATCATATCTCAATGTTTTTTTGGTTTGTATTATCTTTTACCAGATCTAATGTGTTATATTCTCCTACATTCATTTCACATTTCCACAAACTTTACAGTGTTTCCTTTCAAATAGTATCAAGAATATGCATATCCTTGCTTCAGTTCCTGAGCAACAGGCAGTTAGATTTGGGTATGTTATTTTAGGCGAACATTGAAAAAAAGGGTCTGATCCTTATTAAATTGGAAGTGAACACTTTGAAAAAGCTCAAAGCTGTCTTACTAGATCAAAACACACCTCATCACTATGTTGATACACCAACTGAAAATAAAACAGCTCATTGTTTTACAAGTTTTCACTTAGGGTTAGGGTTCTGCTTCTTTGCACCATCATCCTTCTCCAATTTTTGGAGGGGAAAGAGGGAGTGAAAGCCAGAGACCCTTAATGAATAAATAAATCACTTCCTGGTTGGGAGCTGTGTTGTTTCACTGCCAATGGATCTCTTTCACAACACTGTAAATCAACACATACACACCGAGACACACGATTAGGCTTGGCTGGCAGTCTGCGTTCCAATTCATCCCAAAGGTGTTTGATGGGGTTGAGGTCAGGGCTCTGTGCAGGCCAGTCATGTTCTTCCACATCATCACGACACACTATTTCTGTATGGACCTTGCTTTGGGCACTGGGGTATTGTTATGCTGAAACAAACTGTTGACACAAAGTTGGAAGCACAGAATCATCAAGAATGTCATTGTATGCTGTAGCATTAAGATTTCCATTCATTGGAACTAACGGGCCTAGCCCAAACCATGAAAAACTTGCCCCAGACCCTTATTTCTCCTCCACCAAACTTTACAGTGGGCACTATGCATTTGGGCAGGTAGCATTCTCCTGGCATCCGCCAAACCCATATTCGTCCGTCAGACTGCCAGATGGTGAAGCATGTTTCATCACTACAGAGAATGCATTTCCACTGCTCCAGAGCCCAATGGCGGCGAGCTTTACACCACTCCAGCCAACGCTTGGCATTGCGTATGGTGATCTTAGGCTTGTGTGCGGCTGCTTGGCCATGGAATCACATTTCATGAAGTTCCTGACGAACAGTTATTGTGCTGACGTTGCTTCCAGATGCAGTTTGGGACTAGGTACTGAGTGTTGCAACCGAGGACAGACTTCAGCACTCGGCGGTCCCGTTCTCTGAGCTTGTGTGACCTACCCCTTCGTGGCTGAGCCGTTTTCGCTCCTAGACGTTTCCACTTCACAATAACAGCACTTACAGTTGACCGGGGCAGCTCTAGCAGAGCAGAAATTTAATGAACTGACTTTTGGAAAGGTGGCGTCCTATGCCAGTGCCACGTTGAAAGTCACTGAGCTCTTCAGTATGGGCCATTCTACTGCCAATGTTTGAATATGGAGATTGCATGGCATTTTGCTAAATTTCATACAGCTATCAGCAATGGGTGTAGCTGAAATACCCGAATCCACTAATTTGAAGGGGTGTCCACATCATTTTGCTGATGCAATATATACTGTATATGGACATAGTTTAGTGCCTAAAATAAGGGGATAAATACATGTAAAAAAAAAAGTAAAGTTTAAACTTCCTTTGGATTTTTTGGGGATCTGTTGTTCCATGTTTCATCCCATAATTTTTTAACCTTAAGGGGTCTTAAAATTCAAAATCAAATAGCCGCATATACTACCCACCACTGCGACCTGTACGCTCTCGTTGGCTGGCCCTCGCTTCATACTCGTCGCCAAACCCACTGGCTCCAGGTCATCTACAAGTCTTTGCTAGGTAAAGCCCCGCCTTATCTCAGCTCACTGGTCACCATAGCAGCACCCACCCGTAGCACGCGCTCCAGCAGGTATATCTCACTGGTCACCCCAAAGCCAATTCTTCCTTTGGCCGCCTCTCCTTTCAGTTCTCTGCTGCCAATGACTGGAACGAACTGCAAAAATCTCTGAAGCTGGAGACTCTTACCTCCCACACTAGCTTTAAGCACTAGCTGTCTGAGCAGCTCACAGATCACTGCACCTGTACATAGCTCATCTGTAAATAGCCCATCCAATCTACCTCATCCCCATACTGTATTTATTTATTTACCTTGCACCCCAGTATCTCTACTTGCACACCCTACCATTTCAGTGTTTAATTGCTATAATGTAATTACTTCGCCACCATGGCCTATTAATTGCCTTACCCCACTTATCCTACCTCATTTGCACATGCTGTATATAGATTTTTCTACTGTATTTTTGATTGTGTGTTTGTTTATTCCATGTGTAACTCTGTGTTGCTGTATGTGTCGAACTGCTTTGCTTTATCTTGGCCAGGTCGCAGTTGCAAATGAGAACTTGTTCTCAACCAGCCTACCTGGTTAAATAAAGGCGAAATAAAATAAATAAATCAAATTCCATATGACAGGGCTTGGACTCTAGAGGGTTAACTAGTTCACATTAGAAGCCTAAGTTACTTATGGATTTGTTTATATCAAATGTTTTGACACATTTTGAAGTGAACCTGTAAATAATATGAATGTAAATACATTTTGTGGGAAATTATACCATTGTAATCAAATACCTAACAGTGCCTCAGCTGTTACGGTTGTCGTAGGGTGAAGCGGACCAAAGTGCAGCGTGATTATCATTCCACATATTTTATTGAACTGTGAAACTATGCAATACATACAAAATAAGCTGAATAAACAAAAACAACAAACCGTGACAAAGAGTTAACATTCCCGTCCTCAAAATTAATCTCCCACAAACCCAGGTGGGAAAAACACCTACTTAAGTATGATCTCCAATTGGAGACAACGATGAGCAGCTACCTCTAATTGGAGATCATCCCAAACAAAAACCCAACATAGAAATACAAAACTAGAACATAACAACATAGAAAATCGAAACTAGAAAAAAGAACCTGTCACGCCCTGACCTACTCTACCATAGAAAATAACAGCTTTCTAAGGTCAGGACGTGACATCAGCAGGTTCCACACAGAGAAACATTGGGATGAATCCTTAGAAATGAAAGACACGGGAGCAGGTCACTGGAAACTAGCAGTGTCTAAAGGTATTTTTTTACTGTAAATAACACAAAAGCATTTGCTACATTGGTTCTTTAATGAATAGTTTTGAGTCTATACAACAGTGCATTCAGGTAGATTGTGGTATAGTACAATAAATTATGTCACCACAAGGGGAAGTTAGAACGCTGATTATGCTTTTGGGTTCAGTGTAAAGCGTTGGAACCCAGGCGCTAATGGTTTTCTCTCCTCACTGGAGGAATGACGTGAATTGATGAACGTGTGATAAAAAACACATAGAAACTGACAATTGTGCACTTGACTTCACGATTGAATTTGAATTAACGGAATGATGAGGATGAAAAAGAGGGTGATTTGAATTTAGAACAATAGCGGAAGATTGATCTTCCTCTGTCCCGTGTGCACACCTGGAAAAATACACCTATTTTTGTTGTTTCTACTTTGTCAGAAGAAGCTGTATCTGAACTGTGGTCTATTACTTGCTATAACTGTTGTTACTCTGAAATGTTTTAATTCTAAGAGAAATTAAGATGTTCTGTTATATTCCATTATATTCTTAAAATATATGGGTTGACTGAATATACGCAAGTGATGTCTGCTAAATTAACAAGTAGCCTCGGTAACTGAGCACAGATAAATACAAAAATAAATAAAAAAGGTTTCACATATTTACAAGACCTGAGCTATTTAATTGATTTGTTTTATTTATTACATTTACGTGTGGAATGTTACCAATTATTCAACGGGTGGGTTTAATGCTGATTGGTTAAAAGCACATTCCAGCCGGTGTCTATTCCACAAGTAACCTCCGGATAAATCTATGACATTAAAATGCCTATTTACTCTGTTCCATCTGACTGCGCAATATACTGTCATCAGCCGAGCCAGGCAAGTTATAAACTTGATCGCCACTATAAAAAGTATATAGACATTGTCTAACATTTCTTTTAGACTAACATTTCGTTTTCAACAGCAGAGATTTGTATAAACATTGCTGTATGTCTCGCCAACATTTGCTACATTGTTTCAATATTCAAATTCGATCTCCAGCTGTCCCATAGTAATGAATGTGTAGGGGTCGGGAGTCGGGACGAGACAGAGAGGCAGGAAGGAAGCGTTTCTTTGCCCGTCGAAATCATGAATCACCTGGCATCATTGTTATGTATATATACGTACAAAGAAATGTCAATTGAAAAAGTGAAGTGAAGTGTCGCTAGTTTGCAGTCTTTCAAGCTTCAGTTTGAAGTTATTGTGTTAGCTGTGTTGATGGCTAGCTCCTCTGAACAACAGTGTCCTGATGAGAGAGCATATTTTCTATGCCAGGCGAAATCACACCTGATTAGCTGTGTTATGCTTGTATCAGGGGCGAAAATCTGATATCAACTTTGGAGGGGACAATTACATGCAATTTTCTCAAGAGCAATTCCTGAGGGGGACACCAAAAGTAGTGCTGTAACACATAGCCTACATTGTAATATGGTAAATGTATATTGAGGAACCAAAGAAATAAGGTGTTTGCCGTACTCCTAACTACCGGTACCCAAAACTACACAATAATCACAACAGCAATACCATTGCCTTTAACAAATCTTAGTTCAGTCACCAGTTTAAGTTGAGAGTGGGGGTATCCATGGCATTTTCCAATTATGTTCCTATTTTACAAGTCAAAAAAATTGAGAACCTTTCATAATGTTGCCAAACAAAGACTCAACAAAGTTACCTGAGACTCCCTGTCTCTGCCAGTCTGTCCCTGCATATCTGTCCCCAACTCTGCTGTCTGTGTGCCATCTGTTGCCTGCTCTGCCTAATGACATCATTGTGAAACATTTCCATTAGAATTTCATTTCTTTCTTATGAACATTTGATCAACTAGTCTTTGAGATATTAGGCTACTAGGGTTCTTACTATGCGTTTTGGTGTATTGAAAAATACTCTGATGTCCGTCTTTTATTTTTCTGCCATTTTTCTACCTGGCTGGCTGGCTGGCTACACACACACAGTGTGTAGGTTATTTACAGTAGGAGATGGGCTTCTATCATCTTCTATCATTCTATTTGGGCTTCGATCTAAAAGGTAGCTAGCAAATGTGAAACGGATTAAAATGACAAGAGTTGACAGCTGTATGAGTTCACCATTTACACAACATATGCTGCAACCTTTTGTAATTTTAATAGTTTGTTTCATATTGGCTGGCTTCCAACAATAGCTGAATTTGCAAAGGTAGCGAGCACCAATTCAGTTTCAGTGGTGTTTGCTATAATCTTTGCTACCCGGGTTAAATAAAGGTGAAATAAAATAAATAAATAAAAGTTCCCTTGCGACAATTTAGCTTTTGCAACGAGACCATTAAATATATTTAAGACAATGGTAGAAGAGAGTGTAGTTCTGTTCAGTTTGGACTTCAGTTTATTGCTAACCTTATCACAGGGACTTTGAAGCACTAACTTACATCATCTGCATGCTGACCTTGGAATAAATTGACGATAGCAAAGATTCCATCTTTGACGACGCCACGTAAATGGAATAGGTACTAGCTAGCTTAATAGTTCATATTTGCGCGCTAGCTCTGCATATTCAGCTAGTGTGTGTGCGCGATTGACTAGATTAACCTCACGTCAGTTACATTCATTGAGTACCTTTCAGACAGTAGACACGACCCCTCTGTTACCTTGCCAACTAAGGAACTGGCAGTGGATCAAACCATTGTGAGGCAAAGGGTGGGGGGGTCGCAATCTTTTGAAACTTAAAAACGCGCTATTAAGTGTCTATAATCAGCACAATTGCTTTCATTGCGTATTATTAATATTATTTAAATTACATAGTTATGTTTCAGTGATATATTGGGGGGGACAAATCATATTTTTCCCAGGATGGGGGGGTCGTGTCCCCCCCTTCCCCCCCGGGATTTTCGCCCCTGGGATGTATCCAAATAAATGTCACTAGAAAAGAGCTTAAACAAACGCAAATGCAGCTACTGTTGTTATTCTGTCTGCACTGTTTGACGTGACTGTAAGTTAGCCGTAGTTGGCTAGCTTGCAAGCATGGGATAAGAACGTTGCCAGCCAGTATGGCAATGGAACATTTAGAACGAACGACTGTGTCGCGTCTGGGTCGCCTCTCTGGCAACCGAAACAATAGAATGAACGACCAGCCGGCATGGGTAGCAACCCTAGATTTGTGTCGGGACTATATCTTGTGGAAAGATTAAATAGCATGAATAAATTAATCAAATAACGTTTTAATTAAAATATGTCAATCATTATTTGAATATATATATATATATTATTTTTTTCACCTTTATTTAACCAGGTAGGCTAGTTGAGAACAAGTTCTCATTTGCAACTGCGACCTGGCCAAGATAAAGTGTAGCAATTTGACACATACAACAACACAGAGTTACACATGGAATAAACAAACATACAGTCAATAATACAGTAGAACAAAAGAAAACAAAAAAAGTCTATATACAGTGAGTGCAAATGAGGTAAATCAAGGCAATAAATAGGTCATGGTGGCGAAGTAATTACAATATAGCAATTAAAACACTGGAATGGTAGATGTGCAGAAGATGAATGTGCAAGTAGAGATACTGGGGTGCAAAGGAGCAAGATAAATAAATACAGTATGGGGATGGGGTAGGTAGATAGATGGGCTGTTTACAGATGAGCTATGTACAGGTGCAGCGATCTGTGAGCTTCTCTGACAGCTGGTGCTTAAAGCTAGTGAGCGAGATATGAGTCTCCAGCTTCAGAGATTTTTGCAGTTCGTTCCAGTCATTGGCAGCAGAGAACTGTAAGGAAAGACGACCAAAGGAGGAATTGACTTTGGGGGTGACCAGTGAGTTATACCTGCTGGAGCGTATGCTACGAATGGGTGCTGCTATGGTGACCAGTGAGCTGAGATAAGGCGGGGCTTTACCTAGCAGAGACTTGTAGATAACCTGTAGCCAGTGGGTTTGGCGACGAGTATGAAGCGAGGGCCAACCTACGAGAGCGTACAGGTCGCAGTGGTGGGTAGTGTATGGGGCTTTGGTGACAAAACGGATGGCACTGTGATAGACTGCATCCAGTTTGTTGAGTAGAGTGTTGGAGGCTATTTTATAGATGACATCACCGAAGTTGAGGATCGGTAGGATGGTCAGTTTTACGAGGGTGTGTTTAGCAGCATGAGTGAAGGATGCTTTGTTGCGATATAGGAAGCCGATTCCAGATTTCATTTTGGATTGGAGATGCTTAATGTGAGTCTGGAAGGAGAGTTTACAGTCTAACCAGACACCCAAGTATTTGTAGTTGTCCACGTATTCTAAGTCAGAGCCATCCAGAGTAGTGATTCTGGACGGGCGAGCAGGTGCGGGCATTGATCGATTGAATAGCATGCATTTAGTTTTAGCTGCATTTAAGAGCAGTTGGAGGCCACGGAAGGAGAGTTGTATGGCATTGAAGCTCGTCTGGAGGTTAGTTAACACAGTGTCCAAAGAGGGGGCAGAAGTATACAGAATGGTGTTGTCTGCGTAGAGGTGGATCAGAGAATCACCAGCAGCAAGAGCAACATAATTGATGTATACAGAGAAGAGAGTCGGCCCGAGAATATAGCCCTGTGGCACACCCATAGAGACTGCCAGAGGTCCGGACAACAGGCCCTCCGATTTGACACACTGAAGTCTATCAGAGAAGTAGTTGGTAAACCAGGCGAGGCAATCATTTGAATAACCATGGTTGTCGAGTCTGCCAATAAGAATGTGGTGAATGACAGAGTCGAAAGCCTTGGCCAGGTTGATGAATACGGCTGCACAGTAATGTCTCTTATCGATGTCGGTTATGATGTCATTTAGGACCTTGAGCGTGGCTGAGGTGCACCCATGACCAGCTCTGAAACCAGATTGCATAGCGGAGAAGGTACGGTGGGATTCGAATAGGTCGGTAATCTGTTTGTTAACTTGGCTTTCGAAGACGTTAGAAAGACAGGGTAGGATAGCTATAGGTCTGTAGCAGTTTGGGTCTAGAGTGTCACCCCCTTTGAAGAGGGGGATGACCGCGGCAGCTTTCCAATCTTTGGGAATCTCAGACAATACGAAAGAGAGGTTGAACAGGCTAGTAATAGGGGTTGCAACAATTTCAGCAGATAATTTTAGAAAGAGAGGGTCCATATTGTCTAGCCCGGCTGATTTGTATGGGTCCAGATTTTGCAGCTCTTTCAGAACATCAGCTATCTGGATTTGGGTGAAGGAGAAATGGTGGGTTGCTGTGGAGGGTGCTGGGCAGTTGACCGGGGTAGGGGTAGCCAGGTGGAAAGCATGGCCAGCCCTAGAGAAATGCTTATTGAAATTCTCAATTATAGTGGATTTATCGGTGGTAACAGTGTTTCCTAGCCTCAGAGCAGTGGGCAGCTGGGAGGAGGTGCTCTTATTCTCCATGGACTTTACAGTGTCCCAGAACTTTTTTGAGTTAGTACTACAGGATGCAAATTTCTGTTTGAAAAGCTAGCCTTAGCTTTTCTAACTGCCTGTGTATATTTGTTCCTAACTTCCCTGAAAAGTTGCATATCACGGGGGCTATTCGATGCTAATGCAGAACGCCACAGGATGTTTTTATGCTGATCAAGGGCAGACAGGTCTGGAGTGAACCAAGGATTATATATATTCCTAGTTCAAAATGTTTTGAGTGGGGCATGCTTATTTAAGATGGTGAGGAAGGCACTTTTAAAGAATAGCCAGGCATCATCTACTGATGGGATGAGGTCAATGTCATTCCAGGACACCCCGGCCAATATGTTGGTAACCCGTTGTATAAAAGTTATAATGCCCTTGAAGCTGGTGTTTGGAGGATATATTGGCATGGTTGCCCAACACCCGTGCCAATATATCCTCCAAACATCAGGTTCAAGGGCATTATCACTTAAATAGATAACAACAATAGAATGAAGCATCTGGTGGCATGGACATAGAGGCAGGTGGAGAACGGAGTGAATGTGAACTGTAAGTACGCTAAAAAGCCTTGTTCTAGGTGTAAATGGTTTGGCAGCCTTTCCAATAAATTGGAATACAAAAGAAGTCATCCACCCTTGATGGGCTATTAGCAGGACAATAGACTCTTGCTGATTTAAGGGACTTGAAATGTATTAATGGTTGTTTTAGGTAGGCTATACTTTATAGGCCATATAGGCTGTGAAATGCATGCTCTCAGGCCTACATAACAATGGTGGTTATACAAGGCTATTTGTCTACTAAGCCTACTAATGATGTACAGTGCCTTCAGAAAGCATTCACACCACTTGACCTTTTACGCATTTTGTTGTGTCACAGCATGAATTAAACATTTATTATTTTTAGATTTTTGGGTCAGTGATCAATAACCTTGTAGTTACGACATAATGCTAACCTAATTGACAGAGAGAAAAGAGGGTACACTGTACCGAATAAAAATATTCCAAAACATGCATCCTGTTTGCAACAAGGCACTAAAGTAATACCGCAATAATGTTTGGGGGAAATCCAATACAACACATCACTGAATACCACTCTCCTTGTTTTCTAGCATAGTGTTATGGGTATGCTTGTAATTGTCAAGGACTGGGGAGTTGTTCAGGATAAGAAATGGGATGGCGCTAAGCACAGGCAAAATCCTAGAGGAAAAACCTGATTCAGTCTGCTGGGAGATGAATTCACCTTTCAGCAGGACAATAACCTACACTGGAGAACAAGGCCAAGTCTACACTGGAGTTGCTTACCAAGAAAACAGTGAATGTTCCTGAGTGGCCGAGTTACAGATTTGACTTAAATCTACTTGAAAATCTATGGCAAGACCTGGAAATGGTTGTCTAGCAATAATAAACAACCAAAAAATGTTTTAAGAATAATGGGCAAATGTTGCACAATCCAGCAGTGGAAAGCTCTTAGAGACTTACCCAGAAAGACTCATAGCTGTAATCGCTGCCAAAGGTGATTCTAACATGTATTAACTCAGGGGGGTGAATACTGTATCTAGTCAAGATATATTAGTGCTTTATTTGTACTTTTTTCTAAATTCCACACATTTCAAATCACAATAAGTAGTTTTCCGTGTTCAACACAAACAATAATGTCCCATGTCCAATATGACTTGGTTGAAGGAGTTTATCATTGTTTGGTAATGTGGTAACCTGATGTTGTCCCAACTGAGCTTGAGAGAGAAAATCCCAGCATGATGTAAATTCCACATATCAAGATAGAAAAGGGCTAATTGTAGCAATGAATCATATTTGACGTTCGATTTACAACATTAGACTGTTGTTCTACCGTACATACGTAGGTGCAGCCACATACACTTGAGGCAGAGAGGTTTTGATTCTCATTATCTGAGGTCTCAGCCACATGACCCTTGCCCTGACTTCCAGATTGCTCCAGGGTTGGGGGTGGGATCTGTCTGTCAGTCGGTCTATCTGTCTGTGCATTTGTTACAACTTAGGTACCTGTTATACATTTTAAGATAATGCTAGACTGTAATTTTGGCAAAGTGGTTGTATGCTAATATTCGCGTAGCAGTTTTTTTGGTTGCTTACCAATGTGTAACTTGGATGGCACCAATGACTTGCAAATATTTGCAGAAGGGTTGACAAGTATTGAGGTATGGACACCCAGCAGGGACTGTATAATTGCATACGCAAACATATGTTATGCGCCTGTGTTTCACCACATAAGGTCTTTCCATCCAGAACTTTTTTCACAAATCTGAGTCACTGCTTCCTTAAGCTCCCTGCGGGCAGCCGCTCCACCTGTGTATCTAGAGGTGGGTAGGGCTTTTGAACCAGTACCTTGTCATTGGTGATAGAACCCAAAGTACAAACTGATGCTCGAACATTCCACAATTCATCAAACACTTTTTTGAGGTTTCTGAATTCTTTATTGCTACATGTATGTATAGAAAAACTCTTCAAAAAACATTTGAAGGATATTGTTAGTTTGGTAGATTAACCAAGCCTTGCATAGTATTATTAATTAATTTGATCTGAACTAATATAGATAACAGAATTAAGATATCAAGTGGGAATGAAAAGCTTCCACTTGTAAAGTTATTATATGCAAACAGAAATTTGCTTGACATACAAACGAAATAACTAAAAACATTTATTTTGGAACCATTTTTTGTTGTTGTTTGCATCATAACATCACACCAAATGTAGAGTATACAGTATGTAGTTACCCCACTTTGTTTAGCTATGTTTACATATTGTTTTGTCTGCTTGGTTACAATAAAGACGTAGACTAACGCCCAGGTTTGTTTGGCTCTCAGTGACACACCATGTACATTGACAATCTCGTCCCAGAAAGAAATCCCTACTCCACTCATGGAGTTCTAACCACAGACCTGTGGGTTCCAACTGTAAAATTAAAATCTCTGTGTGTAAAATATCGACACGGTGTGGAGAGAGGGACACGTTACTGATCAGGGTTTTCACTGAGCAAATGTTGTATTAGGCTGAATTTATACTCCCCTAGACATACTCAGTAGAGGCTTTGTGACATCACCATGCACTACACAGAGGGCTAAGTACAGAGATTATGTTGCATGCTGTAAGTTAAAGCTTGGTGTCTTGCTACGGTGAACGTTTGGTGGAGTATAAACCCAGCCTTAGCTAGACGTCATCCTCACTGGCATGGGCTGTGCATTTCCCCTTTGGACTAAATAGCCCTGTCGCAGATATGGATTGAGACATTTCCAAATCAGGAAGGAGGAAGTGGTAGTCATTTTTGGTAGGTATTGTTTGATGCATGTATATTTCCTTCTTCTAAATGGAGTCGGAGATTATAAATCATTCACAAACCTTCAGTTTATGGTTTAAAGAAATAAATACTTTTCGCTCTAATGTTGCATCTTTACTTTTTGGGGATTTTGCATCTTTGGGACCTTGTCTAAGTTACCAATGTTGTTTTTGACTTGAATAAGTCTAAAACAACATATATACAGAGACTTAAGAAACGTTGAATCCCATGCAATTATGTATGTACTCTCCCCTACATATTTATTTGGACAGTGAAGCTAAAATGTTTAGCTCTATACTCCAGCATTTTGGATGTGAGATCAAATGTATTATATGAGGCAACAGTACAGAATGTCACCATGTCACCACAGCTTCACTGTCCAAATAAATACGAAGGGGAGTGTATGTATAGCAGGATTGTTTGCAGGATTGATTGAATAGCTAAGTCCCTGTGAGACTGCCAGAGTGATACTCCTTTGCGCTACGCTTGAGAAATTGTTGTTCTGATATCACTCATTGTTAAATGTAAGGCCTGCTGACCTCTCAGGGAGGTCCCCCATCAAATGATTCGTTTCAAATCATAATTATATGATAATTCTATCACGTCAAGGACATCAAATACAGCTGTATTACTTTTTAAATGGGTGCATATCATGAGTGCCGGGATCCAGATCCTAATCTTGAAAGTGTAATGCTGACTAATTTTGGCAGTGCAACCATTTGGTGAGTCTAAGGAGTGGCAGTGAATGAATTGGGAATGACCAATCAATGGCACATTTTTCAGGTGATTAATGAACTATGGAATGATTCAATTGCCACACCTTCAACCCTTAGCCTACAATTTCTGTGCCCCCACAGAAATCAAATTAAGATAATAAAAAAATACCCATCAAAATGCGTCTTTTTAAGTGAAGTGGTTGAGGCATCAGTGCAGAGTCCAATTTCTCTTGTCTTATATGGCTAGACGGGCTGACATTTCCTCCTAATTTCAAGATGGATTGAAAGCTGCTATACAGTACATACAGCAAGACATAAAGCAAGACAGGCTTTATTAAAGGGGAAGTTCAGGATTTTACAACTTGTCATTAGATGGTTCCTCATCCTAAAAGTAGTCTGTGGGCCAGGAGAAACTGTAATCAGTTCTCTAAACAGCCACTACAAATGTCAGCTAACTTTAGCCACTGCTAGGTAAACATCTATGGAAGTGATGGGGGGAGGTGTGCAATTGTCAAAATGTCAAATAAATTCAAATAAACTTAATATTTGGTTTGATGTTACTAAAAGGCGATTAAGTCATTTTTTAAAACATGCACATGTAAAGGACGTCACACTGCTTGCTTAGCGAGTGCCACGTCCTGATTCGGCTCACACCGAGGCTCAAACCCAGGACCTCTGACTTGCTAGTATGCATGACTGCCCTCCTATTTGACCCAGGTCTGGTATTTTTCTTGCTTCAACTCTGACCCAACTACCTTTGATGCATGGTATATGTACAGTACTGGACATCTGTACCAATGACACAACATTATTAAGCTAATTCATGGCTATAGGGATATATGGCATAGAGCTCTCTGGTTGTTGTGTCCAGGTGTGAATGGCCCTTTGGTGTCTATTCTAGTGTGTAGTCTCCATGGCTCTGTGGGTAAATGACTAAAGCCAATTATTTTGCAACATGTTATGGAAAAATGACACATTATTCTTCTTGTGGCGTTAAACATGAATACTGGTATAATATACAAACGGATTTATTTGGTAACACTTTACTTTAAGGTAGGCTACACATACAGTATAAACCACTTGTTTTTAGTTTATAACTCTTAGTAGCTGTTTCAGTGTGGAACTAATAAAGACAGTGTGTTATTTACAGAAATAGTAGCAAGTGCTAATACATAGTTGCCTTTCATATTTAAAGATACTTGCAGAGATATTGTCCAGAAATTACCTCATTTGACACATTACATTCATATGGAGAGCATCACTGTCCAAATTCACATGGAGACCACTGTACAGTATACTAGCAGCAAGTGATAATACATAGTGGTCATTCTAATTAAAGATACTATGGAAAGAAGTTTAGTTGCTAATTGTTATTAGATGCGTATGTACTGTACATGCAGATGAACTACACATTAGTGGCTAATATGTGTACCAACATATAAAATGTTACAATTTATTTACTTTCAAGGATATGACTATATGTTTAAATCACAAGATGGTATCCAATATCCTTAATGAGAACTTGTTCTCAACTAGCCTACCTGGTTAAATAAAGGTGAAAAAATAACTAAATAAATAGTCTTGTCAAAGACTATTAATCTTTCTAACCCTTGTGTGAAATGAATGAAAAGCTCAGTAACAATTGCATTTTCTAATCTCAAGTCAAGTGATGCTTTGCAAATGGAACACAGCTTTCAACAATACATTCTATTAATTCACAGTTTTAATGGACGTATTTTGAAGCCAAAAAGGGGTTTTCATGCCAAAGCACTCTTTTTGAACTTTAGTTCTGGGTCGTTCCATTTGATTTCAATCCATTTTTGACCGCACCCCTTTTGATTTGAACAAAACTTTCCATACTTATTTGCCGTGGTAGAAGCTGTCAGAAACATTTATGAGATAGAGGTTTTCAAAGTTGACCCATTTTGCATACCCCACCCTACCATGAGACATCCATGTCTTCAGCACTGAAAAAGATAAACGGTTGAGTTTGATATCATTTAAAACCTTACAAACAGGGTTGTAAAACAATTTGATAAAATCTTGAAAATATATTTTTAAATAAAACTAGATTATTTTTTTTATCCACAAAGAAGGCTTCCGGTCCACACACTGTCAGAAATCAACTTAAATAGGAATGGCTATTCTATTATCTATATTTCTATGATTTCAATAGGTTTTGTGTGGAAGATTGACAGCATAATTTAAAACAACTGATATTCCCATTCATTTCAACATTCTGTGATATGTGGAACTTCAACCATTTTTGTGCTGTCCTTTAAAAGTTAAAATGTTGATTTTATCAGCCAAAACATGACACACAACCTGTATTCAAGAGCGTGCAGTGTCTAAACCGATGTCGAACACAACACAAAAACCTCAGATGATGTAAAATAGGGTCTAAGCTACAAAATATGCAGAACAATATTTTTTGAATCAGTTCATGCATTTTGGGATAATTGATGTTAAAGGTAAAAAAATGTCAATTTTTCTAAAAACTAAAAATTCTTCAAGATATTATAATTTTTTGTTGTTGTTGACTAACCTGTTTGCAAGCTTTTCAATTATATCAAACTCATGCCGTTTGTCTTTTCCAGTGACAAAGACATGGATGCGAAATGGGTAAACTGTGAGCACCTATGTCTCCTAAATGTTTTGGCATTCAGGTCCAAAAAGTTTGTTTCTGACTATTTTACTTAACCTTTATTTAACTAGGCAAGTGAGTTAAGAACACATTCTTATTTACAATAACAGCCTACCGTGGAACAGTGGGTTGACTGCCTTGTTCAGGGGCAGAATGACAGTTTTTTACCTTGTCAGCTCGGGGATTCAATCCAGCAAACTTTCAGGTTACTGGCCCAACGCTTTAACCATTAGGCTACCTGCCGACTACTTCTATGATGGGCAAAAATGTCTAGAAAGTTTTGTTCAAGTTAAAAGGTTTGCAGTCAAAAAGTTAATGAAATCAAATGGAACGACCCTTCTACAAGAATATTGACATAAGGACATGAGATGGTGGAGTTACATTACACAACACCACATAACCACATTGTGCATTGCAACAATACTAATGGCATTTTGAAAATGTTTCGTGTTTATAAAACAATTAATTAGTAAAGTAAACAAGGGTTTTCCTTCATATCAAGTCATGAGCAATATTGCCATTGTGTGTAAAAACTCTTTGTGACATGAGAAACAATAAGACATTTCAGCCTCAGTGTAAGGACAATAGATTGAATCAGTAATCACTCTTATCATAGGAACACACCTGCATCGTGTTATGTTGGTCTATTAAATGAGTCATAAGAGATAAACAAATGAACACAAACACTTTATGACCTGTTTTGATGCTTTATTTAGTCCATATATATATATATATGAATTAATAAATACAATGAATCTAATAGATTAACTACTGCAACTTGTTTATTACACGTTTTTCTGTGCAATGAGAAAATGGGGTTTAAACCTCTCATATTGGTATGAGATGGCCATAAAATGCTTGGAACGGAGCCAGCCCTTCTGCCACACCTTCACGTCCAGAAGAACCAAGGACCTTCCCTTCACTCAGGTGGTATAAAGCCAAGAACCAACAAGTACCTTTCTCATACCACCTGTGTTCACTACCCAGAGGATGACCATGGGGACAACACAGACACCCACATGGGTGTTAATATGGATGGCTCTGGCGATTGGTTTAACTGCCTCTCAAAGTGGTAGGTAGAATCCATGATTTTGTTTTACATGAAACCTTGTACTTTAGTGTTGACAGGGCTAAAATGTATGTTACCATATGTCATAGCACTCTCACAATAGCTCCAATGTTTATCTAATTGGACAGCCTAACAATGAGGGAATATTTGACAATGCTAAGTCCTGCTTTTATGTGCTTTTAAGCACGAGTTATGATTGATGATTAGGTAAATGTAGGATTGGCAAGAGAACTACAAAACAGAGCCCGAAATACACAGGATTCCACAACGATTTACAGTAAAACTTCATGCAACTTATTAACATACACTTTGATTTCAGAGGATACATCAAAGGCCACAGTTAACATCATCCCCTCAATGTCAAGGATGCCTGAGATTGCAGGTAAGCTTCATAATACATGTGCTATACAGATGTGTGAGCCCTGAGGATGATGACAATGATTAACACTGCAGCCTTACATATCCACAGACAATGGTGAAAGGACAATAACCATGATGGAGACAGTCATAGCAAGTTGTGCAACAGGTTTTGTGGATTAGCTGTTTTTGAGAAGCATGAAGTAGCCTAAATAATTCAGTTCCTAAACATGATAGAGTTTGGATGTACATTGAAAGTTCTTGGTTTTTAGTTGATCAAATATTGAATTTGGCGTTTACTAATATAGCCCATAGAAACGCCTTGAATAACACGTTCATAAATGCCAAGAAAATGTATCCTAAGGAATAAGGTTTTGAAATGTCTGGAGATAAAAGAAAGCTCAGGAAATATTAGTTTTTTTTACACATATTTAACCCCTTTTTTTGTTGGCACAAAACTACCGCCATGCTTCCATTAAGTGACACTTGTGGGGGTCGTAGACCAAACGTTTCGGACGCTACAGACAGAGGTTAGCACATCGGTGGTACTGACACCAGACGAGTCCCGTGACACCATGGAGTGGTGATATTAGTTCGTAGGCCAAATCGTTCGGACGCTAAAGAAGTTTTCGTGAGAATACCAATTTTCAAGATGTCCCCTGGTGTGACAAACAGCTCTGTAGCTCTACCACTTTCAACTGCAGATGCGGAAGGTCGACATACTGTAGGTGGATATGGTGGATTGAGATGCAACCCATGCAAAAAAACTGATATCTTTAGCTTAAACTGACAGATTTTGATGATGATGTTTTCATGATGTTAATTAGATTGACACACGGGTGCGTCAGTAGACTCTTATGGTGAGTGAGTGAGGCCAATCTAGCAGTCAACCAATGGACTACTAGTTAAAAGCAAGATCTTACAAGGGGCACAAATTTGAAATAATTCTGTTCCCCGTTGTCTACTCATTTCTTTCTCTGTATCTAAAGATAAAACCTGCTGAATTGTATGCTATCATAGCTGAATTGGTTATCCATTTCCTCAGGAGTGAGTCCTATACATAATGGCCAGGTCTGCAGCACATGGGGTAACTACCACTTCAAGACCTTTGACGGAGACATCTTTCAGCTCCCCTCCACCTGCAACTATGTTGTGACCTCACTGTGCCATAGCAGTTATGAGGATTTCAACATCCAGATGAGGCGGCAGGTGGTGGACAACCAGCCCACCATTAGCAAGATCACCATGAAGCTGGATGGCGCAGTGGTGGAGCTATCCAAGGGTTCCGTTGTTGTTAATGGGAAGAAGTAAGTTCGTCAAGAATTTCTCATGTAGCAGTATTTCTCAATCAGTGCTCAAGTAGTTGGATGTCATATTGTTGTCCCAGTCGCTTTGACTTAAAAGATTAGACGCAACCTTATACTGTGTAATTATGCTCCAGCACATATTTACAGTGATTGAGATGAGATTGCTGTTTTTATACTACCAATGAAAATGTCTTAAAATGAAGTCAATTGATTGGTTGGTCTGACTAAGTTCTAGTTGAATCTAGTGCTTTGTCTTCCTCTTCCTCCAGTGCCACCTTACCATTCAGCCAGTCTGGTATTCTCATTGAAGAGACTCCCTCCTACATCAAGATCAAAGCAAAACTGGGATTGGTAGCCATCTGGAACCAGGAGGATTCCTTCTTGGTAGTACAACAATTATGCATTTATGAATATTTCTGTTGTGGAGTTAGGTTTCTGCAGTGTGGTCAATGTCTGCATTTGAAGGCCTGTGCTGTGGTGGGCACTTGGAATGAATGTAGGCACTTGGAATGACTATAGGTAGTACTAATCTAAAGTTATTTTAAGGAATAGGTTGTCACTGCGGTTAAATGTTCGTTTTGTTACAGTCATTTCCCGTTTTTGTCGAGTGTTATGCGGTGATGGAGGTAAAATGTCGCCCTAAAATGTCTAATGGTCTTCTATTTCAGGTGGAGATGGACATCAAATTCAGAAATAAGACCTGTGGTCTATGTGGAGATTTTAATGGAGTTCAACAATTTGATGAGTTCTATAGCCATGGTACATTTTCACTGACATTATCAACACGTCAACCATAGCCTATTATTTGGAATACAGTTGACATTCAACAATAATTTGATTTATTTTTATGCCAAAGGTATGAAATTGTCCCCTGTCGACTTCGGAAACTTCTGGAAATTGGATGGTCCAACTGAAAGCTGTACTGAAAATACACTGCCTTCGAATCATAAATGCCCCAATCTGGTAGGTTAAACTTTAGCGCTTATGATAAGAATAGGGATATTGGCTACGCTGCTGTGTACTTAACAACATTTAAAGTGGGGCCTGAAATTACTGACTCCCTTGATAAAGATGAGCAAAAATGACTATACTGTATACTGCTACAGTATATATGCTCCATTTCTTGGAAAAATATATTATTTTATACTAATACAATTGCTCTGAGAAAGAGATTTTGTTTAAAAGTCATATTTTCTTTCTCTCCAGTCAGGGGTCAAACACCCCTGTTTTCAAAACCTTTCAACACCACACCTTGAGAGAATAATAGGACTGAGCCTTTTTCTAAAATGTTTTATGAGTTGGAGAACATATTGGGAGGGATTTTAGACCATTCCTCCATACAGAATCCTTCCAAATCCTTGATATCCTTTGTCTGTGCTTATGGACTGCCCTTCAATTCAAACCACAGATTTTCAATGGGTGTCAAGTTCAGAGACTGGAAAATAACCCCTTTTTGCAATGGCCATCTCAGTCTCTCTTTGAAACCCACTGAAAATCTGTGGTTTGAATTAAAGAGGGCAGTCCATAAGAACAGACTACGATTATCAAGGATCCTAATCAGTGGAGGCTGCTGAGGTAAAGACGGCTCGTAATAATAGCTGGAACGGAGCAAATGGAATGGCATCAAACACATGGAAAACATGTGTTTGATGTATTTGATACCGTTCCACTAATTCTGCTCTAGCCATTACCACAAGCCCGTCCTCCCCAATCAAGTTCCCACCAATCTCCTGTGCTCCTAATATGTTCTTCAACTCATAAAACATTTTAAAAAAGGATTATTGCAGTTTTCCTCGCAAGGTGAGGTATTGAAAGATAGTGAAAACAACGATGTCAATAATTTTGACCCCTACCTTTTAGAGATTTATTTTGTATTACTTTTTAGACAAAGTCTCTTTCTAGAAGCAATTGTATTAATATAAAATTAAATATTTTCCCAAATTTGTTTTGCATACAATATAGTTACATTTTTGAATTATTTATTTTATACAGTCCTTTCTACTCGTCTTTATCAAGGGTGTCAATCATTTCAGACTCCACTGTATGTGTC
Organism: Salmo salar; assembly: GCF_965601325.2. Classification (NCBI taxonomy): domain Eukaryota; kingdom Metazoa; phylum Chordata; class Actinopteri; order Salmoniformes; family Salmonidae; genus Salmo; species Salmo salar. Next base: position 24,461,265 of record NC_138316.1, on the reverse strand, counting down.
CTAATTATAACATCTCTCTGTTTTTGTTTGATAGAAACCAGTTTGTGAGCAGTTGCTCTCCGGTCCTGCCTTCAGCAGCTGTAAGGACTTGTTGGCCATCGACTCATTTGTTGAGGCCTGTGTATCTGACCTGTGCCACTGTGATAACAGCACCAACTCCTTCTGCCTGTGCAACACCATCTCAGAGTACTCCCGCCAGTGTGTTCATGCAGGCGGGAAGCCACAACAATGGAGGACTGAACAGTTCTGCTGTAAGCATGCCATTACTCCCCATATCAAAAATCTAATCGCACATTGGTTAGTTGCAACAGTATACTAATATTTTGAAATAACCTTATCTTTGCAGATAAGACATGCCCCTTCAACATGGAGTACCAGGAGTGTGGAAGCCCCTGTGTTGACACCTGCTCCAACCCTGAGAGAGGCCAGTTGTGTGAGGAACACTGCTCAGATGGCTGCTTTTGTCCTCCAGGTAGGTAGACATATTTAAACGTTCTCTGCACATCCTCTTCTTCAAAGAGATGTGATAAAATGCATTGGAATGTAGCAGACTGCATACTGATAGAATGCAAAGCAATTGATTCCATATTGTGGACCGGACTATGTTGCGTTACAAAGGCAACTACACATTTGGTCAAAAATATTTGATCTGTTGTAATGGCCAGGTATGTTATCTGATTCATGTGGTATTTAATTTCCTGACACAAACAAGCCAGTTGATCAGAATATATTATGGAGTGTCAGAAATGATTGTCTGTCTAGACAGAAAAATACTTTGAATTCAGATTTTGGAGTAAAAGAAAACACATAGTTACTGCGTTTTGCCTTTGTAGGGCAGTATGTTGGGATGGAGACATAATAAACACATGTATGCTATCACCCAAAGGAACCGTTTTTGATGACGTCAACAAGAATGGTTGTATCGCCTTGAGTCAATGCTCCTGCCGCCACAATGGAAAAACCTACGCACCCGGAGAGTCTTATTCAAGCACTTGTAAAGATTGGTAAGAGAACCTGGCTAAGAATTTTGACTTGAGACTAAAAGTTATTCCCGCAGTGACAATTTGTAAGTTCCATTGAATAATTGATATGTTGCCCTTAGCTCCTGTGGTGGTGGTCAGTGGAAGTGTGTGGACAAGGACTGTCCTGGCACCTGTGCTGTGGAGGGAGGATCCCACATCAACACCTATGATGGAAAAGCATACACCTTTCATGGGGACTGCTCTTATGTTCTGACCAAGGTCAATATGCAGTTTCCTCACCTAAGATCTGTGTGCATCAATCTCATCCACATAAGACATCTTAAAACTTGTCAACTTTTTTGTAGTTATTATGTCTGTATTACAGCTTTGTCTACAGCTTCTTTACTTTTCTTCTAACAAATCCAGGTTTATGATGAACATTGTTATCAAACTATATAGAACAGGGCTCTCCAACAATGTTCCTGGAGTGCTACCGTCGTGTAGGTTTTCACTCCAACCCTAATTTAGGGCACCTGATTCTACAAATTAGCAGGTTGATGAGCTGAATCATGTTAGTTACAACTGGGTATGGAGCAAAAACCTACAGGAGAGTAGCTCTCCAGGAACAGAGTTGGAACAATACTATTCATCTTGTATTCATACGTTTATCTATTGAGAAATCTGGGTTGTTCATGTTTACTCTGTCTCTTGTTTTACACTGAGATATTGATTTTTCCTTTTATTAAGGCAAATATTTGTAACAACTTATTCATGTTTTTTTCAGGACTGTGATGGGATGCAATTTACTGTACTGGGTGATCTGGTGCAGTGTGGGCTTTCTGACAGTGAGACTTGTCTAAAGGCTGTTACCCTGTCCCTCTCAGAAGGAGCCACTGTAAGTATTCTTTGACTGACATGCTCTCAGCCTTTGACTGCAGTAGATGTTTTTCCCCTAATATTGTTAGGTTTTAGACTTTAATGTATAATTTGAATATCATGAATAAGAATATGGATACGCAATGCCCCTCTATGCAGGTGATCAACATACAACCCAATGGAAAAGCCTTTGTAAATGGAATCTATTCTCAGCTGCCCTTTTCTGTTGGTAAGTTAGAGTTGCACAATAAACATACCGTACTATCAATGTAGTCATGACTAGGCATACATGAAACTTGTGTCCTACAGGTAAGCACATCATTGTATGGGGAATACATAATGATTATTGGGAATGTCGTGATGGCGATGGAACTTTATCATTCAACACTGACACATATATTTTAATGCTGCATCATACTCCTTCCTCTTCCCACTTTGTTCCTTATAGCTGGAGTAACTATTTTCAGAGCCTCCTCATTTTTCATCATCGTCCAGACCACCTTTGGCCTCCAGTTGGAAATCCAACTCTCACCAATCATGCAGGTCTATATTGCTGCAAGCACCGTTTGGCAACAGAGAACTTGCGGTATGTCAAATCATCCTTTGACCAACCACCACAGTCCACTGAGGTGTTCATGTTCTGGGAATGATTTATTTTCCCTGTATATAAATACATGTTCACCTTACAGGTCTTTGTGGAAACTTCAACAACAACCAAGGAGATGATTTCAAGGTCCTGAGTGGAGTGACTGAGGGCACAGCCATTGGTTTTGCAAACACCTGGAAAACACGAGCCAGCTGCCCTGACATCAAGAGTAGCTTTGAAAGCCCCTGCAGTTTAAGTCTTGACAATGGTAGCTGCATGGTTTATCACCTTTCCATGTCAGTTTTAAATGTTATGGAGAATGGTGCAAGTGTTTCTTAAAGTTGGCCTAACTAATTCCTGTGGTTTTCACTATTTCAGAGAAGTATGCCCAGCACTGGTGCTCTCAGCTGGCTGATCCTAAAGGGTTGTTTGCTCCATGCCACGCAGCGATAAGCCCAGACATGTACAAAGACGTGAGACTCCATCATCATACTATTCATTTCTGAATATTTCATGAGCATAGCTAATACACAGATGTATGTATCATGTGATTACAGCTGTTATGGGGCAATTGAGAATCATTTTGCTTGCTGTTAAATATTGTTTTCTGCGCAGTGTTCGTGCATATTATGCACACACAATTAATTAAAACTATTGTACAGTATAATATGGATGCTGTTCTGACTGTGGTTTTCTATTCAGAACTGCATGTATGACAGCTGTAACTGTGAGAAGAGTGAGGACTGCATGTGTGCTGCCGTCTCCTCTTATGTCCACGCTTGTGCTGCCGAGGGTATCCAGCTCAGCGGCTGGAGAGACACTATCTGCAGTAAGTGACAATCACACCATAATACCTAAGAAGATGTGTCAATTGTGGGAGAATAAGATACAAATATGATAAATATTTACATCTAATAGTAATTGTTGCCATCCCCAGACAAATACTCCACCTCGTGCCCTAGCACCATGGTCTACAGCTACAGCATAAAAAACAGTGATCGCTCCTGCCGCTGCTACAGCGACTCTGACTTTACCTGTTCAATCACCTTCGAGTCTGTGGATGGGTGTGTCTGTTCTGAGGGAACCTACCTGGATGATGAGGGCAAGTGTGTTCCACCAGCCAGCTGCCCTTGTTATTACAAGGGCTCAGTGGTGTCCCCTGGAGAGGTCATCAGCAAGGATGGAACCATGTGGTATGGACCGAGTTATTTACTTACCTATAGTCAAACTGTATATCAATGTAATTCACAACACATTTTATTTTAAAGGTATATTTTTGGGACTTTATGAACCAAGGGCCTTGGGCCTTGCTTTCCTGTAGTGAGCATAGGGACATTCAAGTACCATTAACACCATTTTATTTCAGCACCTGCAAGGAGGGCAAACTCCATTGTATTGGAGATTCATCTGATCATCCATGTAAGTTCATGTATATAAATTGTCAAAGCATCTCACAATTTTTAGATATTGTACTGTGCTAGGCAACACTGAATTTGAAACAAGTCTATTCTTTTAATGGCACTCTGTCCAATCCTATATACACATGTGGTGTGTGGTAGTAGTATGCTATTGGCAACAGAACCAGGCAATGTGCATGTTGAATTATCATCTCTCCATCCTAGTACACACTTTATAGAGCATATTGATTTTGTGAAAGACACAACAGAGTCATGATACATGAATTCCCTTTATTTCCACAGCATGTGTTGCACCAATGGTTTTCTTCAACTGCTCCAATGCAAGCCCAGGAGTGAGAGGGTTAGAGTGTCAGAAGAGCTGCAATATTCTGGATATGGCCTGTGTAGGTCCCCTATTTACTTCGTCTCCAGACCGTTCCACACAGCGGATATAAACCTGTGTACAAAACATTAAGAACACCTTCCTAATATTGATATTAATACACAATCTGTCTCAATTGTCTCATGGCTTGAAAATCCTTCTTTAACCTGTCTCCTCCTCTTCATCTACACTTATTGAAGTGGATTTAACAAATGACATCAATAAGGGATCAATGTTTTCAGCTAGATTCCCCTGGTCAGTCTATGTTATGGAAAGAGCAGGTGTTCTTATTGTTTCTACACTCAGTGTATAGTCATCTAATGCCCAAAGGATTGTGAATAAAAAATCGAGTGTAAAATATAAACTTTCAGTTTTTTATATATTGATAAAGTTAACATAGTCTCCAAGCTATTGTGCACAGCGTATATAAGCCTGGTACATCAACGATTCAATTTTGTCCTTAGTGGGAGTGATCATATAATTCTATGGTAGTTTCCTTATTGAGTATAGTATTTGTCATCATTTAATTTGAGCGAATCACACGACTGCGAGGCGTGGCTCTGTGCTTGTGGTGTGCTAGTGTATGGGGGAGGGTTATTGGGAAGGTTTTGTGGGAGATGATTGTTTGGTAGATTAAGCCGAATAAACCAATATCTATGCGCTGGGAGTTTCTCCTGGTCTCTCTGTATTGACTAATGGCTAACGAAGGCCAAGTTTGACCTTTTGGTCCACAAGACTCTTCACGCATTTGGGCTGAACTTTCTGGGAACCAGATGAACTTATAGTTAACACCATTTTTACACAACATATTTTCAAATAAATAATTTTCATTTTACAGATCAGCACAGAGTGCATTTCAGGCTGTATGTGTCCCTCTGGACTGGTATCCGATGGAAAAGGAGGCTGCATCAAGCCAGACCTTTGTCCTTGTTCTCACAATGCAGCTACTTACCAACCAGGAGACAGAATCAAGGTCGACTGCAATACCTGGTAAGCTCATCTTGCCTCATTTGGGGTTTTAAACCAATTAAGACTTCAGTCTGATATCTGTTTTTGCCACTTTCAGCACTTGTAAAGACAGAAAATGGCAGTGCACAACTAACCTGTGCCATGGAACCTGTGCCATTTATGGAGATGGACACTACATTACTTTTGACGGGAAACGATTCACTTTCGAAGGAGACTGTGAATACACTCTTACAAAGGTATGCTTGCAGGGTAACATGATAGTCTAAGTGATCAACAGCAGTATTATTTGTTTTATTAAGTATTAATACATGATGACCAATAAGGGTTTGTGTTCATTCTTTTAAGGTATATACTGTAGGTGTTTCTGGGGAGTCTGAAAAGCAATATTTGAAACTGTTTGGACATTATCTGCTGTTGCTTTGTGAATGCTGCTGTAGCATTCCCAACGAGATGAACCTTTTCATTATTTCAATGATTGACTTACCACATGTATGGTTGGAGATAATGTACCATCCACCATAATACTGTGTTGGCTGTTGTTTCATTCATGACTGAAATTGAGTCTACCTTAAACAGGACTACTGTGGAAACAACAATGCCAATGGCAGCTTCAGAGTCATCACTGAGAACATTCCCTGTGGAACAACAGGCACCACCTGCTCCAAGGCCATCAAGCTCTTCCTGGGGGTAACTAGATTCCTGCATCCTGCCTGGAACATACCATTATTGAAGCAAAGACTACTACTATTTAGTCATACATACATACATACATACATACATACATACATACATACATACATACATACATACATACATACATACATACATACATACATACATACATACATACATACATACATACATACATACATACATACATACATACATACATACATACATACATACATACTAGCTTCATGAGGCTAGGCAAAAAAACAAACATTATAGCAGAGATTATAACATAATAAGTAATTAGATAAATTCATATTTTTTAAAATCTCTTTCAGAACAATGAATTAATCCTGACAGAAGGGAACTACCAAGTCATTGAGAGAAATACAGGGGAGGTGGTTCCTTACCAGATTCGCACAATGGGCATCTACCTTGTGATTGAAGCCAATAATGGTTTGATTCTCATGTGGGACAGGAAAACAAGCATGTTCATCAAACTTAACCCACAGTTCAAGGTACATTTCAACTTTGATTGGATGACAAATTAGATATTAAAATATGTTTCTAGTATTCCATCAACTGATATTCACAAGTCTGTTATGACCCATTTTTATCACTCAACTGAATCTAATGCTATGTCCTCTTCAGGGACATGTCTGTGGTCTGTGTGGAAACTATGATGGCAACGCAAACAATGACTTCACTACCAGGAGCCAGGCAGTTGTTGTCAATCCTCTAGACTTTGGAAACAGCTGGAAAGTCTCTGCAAGCTGCCCCGATGCAAAGAGCAAAAGGAGCCCCTGTACTGCCAACCCTTACAGGCAGTCTTGGTCGCAGAAGCAGTGCAGCATCATACAGAGCAAAGTTTTTACAGACTGCCATTCTAAAGTAGGTTTAGACTTTAGTCGTTCACTGAATGTTTTGGAATTTTATATGATCATGTTGACTAAATTATGTTCTCCAACTAGGTGGACCCCTCTCCTTTCTATGATGCTTGTGTAACAGACTCATGTGCTTGCGACAGTGGTGGAGACTGTGAGTGTTTCTGTACCGCTGTGGCAGCTTATGCAGAGGCCTGTAATGAGGCTGGAGCCTGCATAGCCTGGAGAAGCCCACAAATATGCCGTGAGTTTCTAAATGTTCAATTCATTTAAGTGCTGACATAAAAACAGGCTTAATTCAGTCGGTATAAACCGAATTGAAGATAATACTTACAGAGAGCTTTTGTCCACCACATACAGCACTGTTCTGTGATTACTACAACTCCCCTGGAGAATGTGAGTGGCACTACAAGGCATGTGGAGCTCAGTGTATGAAGACCTGCAGGAATCCCTCCGGGAGCTGCTCCACTCAGATACCACCTCTTGAAGGTACAGTAGACATTCATTTAGGATCTATTTTGGGCAAAAACAATTTTCCATAACAGGTACTTAGTATTTCTTTAATGTTAAAGCTAGAGTCCTTAATTGAAACAGTAACAAAGTCGTCACCCCGCCACTGTTTCGGTAAAAAGCTGAGGGAAGGCCCAGGATAATTGTAACCACTCTCAAATTCATAGAGGGCTATGGATGCAAGGGCTGACCATTTATAATATAAAAATGATTGTTTTAACCATGTTTTGAGGCTACACAGTGTTTGACTTAATTTGTATTGTTTACAAACATTGTGGTAAAACAAACGTATATTTTGGGTTCTTATGGGGTACGACAGTTGAACTAAGCTCAGGAAGCATTTATAAGTTATATTCTTCAAGAATGAATGGGTATATATTATTCATTTATAGGTTAAAAAAATTGCTGTAGCAACAAAAGATTCTAGCTTTAAATTACCTCTATCAATCAGTTGCTTTTTGATCATTAATATTTGAATATTTTTCTTCTTCTTTAGGTTGCTATCCAAAATGTCCTCCTGCTCAACCCTTCTTTGATGAAGATATAATGAAGTGTGTGGAGAAGGAGCAGTGTGGCTGCTATGGCAGAGATGGAAAACACTACAATAATGGAGAAAAAGTACCGACCACAGAAAACTGCCAGACATGGTATGTCTTTAGTAATACAGAGAATCTTGGTCTTGGCTAAAATTGTGAACACCGTAACTTTGTTTGAATATCAAGAATGAAACTAAGTAGAATTGTAAATGTTTCTTTTTCCAAAGCTATTGTAATTCCGTGACAGTGGACTGCAAATACGATGTACAAGGTATGAATGCATCCCTCAACAAAAACAAAAACACATTAATAATGTTTTCAACTTTCCAGTACCCTAAAATATATCTTATCATTTCAGCTTGCACTTGCACCTACAATGGGAACAAATACCCCTATGGGCATATCATATACGATACAACGGATGGACATAGCAGCTGTATGACAGCAGTTTGTGGGAAGAATGGAACCATTCAAAGGGACATGTACCCTTGTTCAACTACAACGCCAATAACTTCTATTCCATCTCACCCAACTCCATCTACGAATGTTCCTACCTCTACATCATTCTCTACAGTGACAACAAATGTTTTCACTTTCTCAACACCAACGCCAACTGGTGGGTACCTGAGACTGAGGCTTGAGGGACTAGTGACTAGTATGACTTGGTTATATATCAGAGTAGGCTGAGGAGGGGAGGACGGCTCATAATAATGAGTGGAAAAGAGTGAATGGAATGGTGTCAAACACAAGGAAACCAAGTGTTTGTGTTTGAGACCATTCCATTCCAGTTATTACTATGAGCCCATCCTCTCTGTTTAAAGTGCCACCAGCCAACATTGTTGCATATGAAGTGTAAACACTAAAGCAAGTATCTCTTATGATCAAATTGGCTGAAGACATTGCTAACTAGGCACCTTCCTTAGATTGTGTTACATTACCACCAATCTAAAAGAAGAAAAGGTATTTTTATATTTTTGTATTTAACTGACTAACTGTAATGTATACCCTGATTCTATAGAGCCAGCCACATCTTCAACAGAGACAACAGCGTCTCCAACAACCTTTACTACTACATGTGGATATCCATGTGTGTGGTCACAATGGTTTGATACCACATTCCCTACACTTGGAACTCCAGGAGGAGACTCTGAAACCTACAAAAACATAAGAGCAAAGGGACACGATATATGTGAGATGCCAAGCAAGATCCAATGCAGAGCCGAGAAGTACCCAAATGTTAGCATAAGCCAAGTGGGTCAAGTGGTGCAGTGTAATGTAGCAGAAGGTTTGACTTGCAGAAATGAAGACCAGTCAGGCCCATTCCCACTGTGCTTTAACTACCAAGTTCGAGTCCTCTGCTGTGATGAAAATCTTTGCACATCTAAGCCTACAACCATTTCACCAACAACAAGACCACCTGTTACGACGACAACAACAACTACAACAGCAATCACCTCCACTATATCAACGACCACATTGAATACAAAAACCCCTACCTGCACAGTTTGTGAGTGGTCACCTTGGTATAATGTGGACTATCCTCAATTTGGTCCTGGGGGTGGCGACAATGAATCAATTAAAAAGATTAGAGAATCTGGGAAAGATATTTGTGAAAAACCAGTAGATGTCAAATGCCAAGCAGTGCGATATCCAGGGGTCCCATTGTCTGAATTAGGACAGAAGGTAGAATGTAATACGAAGGTTGGATTAATATGCCAGAACAAAGATCAAAGTATTCCTCCAATATGCCTTGACTATGAAATTAAGGTCAAATGTTGTAAGACTGTGAAATGTCACACAACAACACCAGAAACTACAACTACACCTACTGTCACAACTACAACAATGTCAACATCCACATTAACTACAATAACAAGTAAACCAATGACAATCACTATTCCTCCAACCTCAACTCAACCTCTGACCACAACTACAACTCTTACCAACACTACAAAACCACCTACTTCAATATTGACATCGACTGCTCCAGCTACCACATCAACAACAGTTCCATCGACCACTACACCTACACCCACTACTACAATCTTAACTTCGACAGCTCCATCTACAACAGAAACAACAACTCTGCCTTCCACCACTACTACAACTCCAACCTCTACTCCTACATCAACCTCAACAGGAGTATCAACTACCCAGTGCAGTGGTGAAGAAAGTTGCGTGTGGTCAGACTGGATCAACCTTGGTGGGCCAACCTCTGGCTCTGAAGGTGGAGATAATGAATCCATTAAGAACATCATTGCCAGCGGTTATCACATTTGCTCAGCTCCAGAGGCAGTTGAATGTAGAGCAAAACAATACCCTGGACTTCAGATCTCTCAGCTTGGCCAAGACGTGACTTGCAATCCATCCGTTGGACTGATTTGTAAAAACAATAAGCAAGGTCTTCAGCAAAAGTGCTTTGATTATGAGATACGAGTGAAATGTTGTCAATGTCCTCCCACAACACACATCCCGACAACAACAACAACAACAGTTCCTTCGACCACCACTCCTACACCCACTACTACAATCTTAACTTCGACAGCTCCATCTACAACAAAAACAACAACTCTGCCTTCCACCACTACTACAACTCCAACCTCTACTCCTACATCAACCTCAACAGGAGTATCAACTACCCAGTGCAGTGGTGAAGAAAGTTGCGTGTGGTCAGACTGGATCAACCTTGGTGGGCCAACCTCTGGCTCTGAAGGTGGAGATAATGAATCCATTAAGAACATCATTGCCAGTGGTTATCACATTTGCTCAGCTCCAGAGGCAGTTGAATGTAGAGCAAAACAATACCCTGGACTGCAGATCTCTCAGCTTGGCCAAGACGTGACTTGCAATCCATCCGTTGGACTGATTTGTAAAAACAATAAGCAAGGTCTTCAGCAAAAGTGCTTCGATTATGAGATACGAGTGAAATGTTGTCAATGTCCTCCCACAACACACATCCCGACAACAACAACAACAACAACAACAACAACAGTTCCTTCGACCACCACTCCTACACCCACTACTACAATCTTAACTTCGACAGCTCCATCTACAACAAAAACAACAACTCTGCCTTCCACCACTACTACAACTCCAACCTCTACTCCTACATCAACCTCAACAGGAGTATCAACTACCCAGTGCAGTGGTGAAGAAAGTTGCGTGTGGTCAGACTGGATCAACCTTGGTGGGCCAACCTCTGGCTCTGAAGGTGGAGATAATGAATCCATTAAGAACATCATTGCCAGTGGTTATCACATTTGCTCAGCTCCAGTGGCAGTTGAATGTAGAGCAAAACAATACCCTGGACTGCAGATCTCTCAGCTTGGCCAAGACGTGACTTGCAATCCATCCGTTGGACTGATTTGTAAAAACAATAAGCAAGGTCTTCAGCAAAAGTGCTTCGATTATGAGATACGAGTGAAATGTTGTCAATGTCCTCCCACAACACACATCCCGACAACAACAACAACAACAACAACAGTTCCTTCGACCACCACTCCTACACCCACTACTACAATCTTAACTTCGACAGCTCCATCTACAACAAAAACAACAACTCTGCCTTCCACCACTACTACAACTCCAACCTCTACTCCTACATCAACCTCAACAGGAGTTTCAACTACCCAGTGCAGTGGTGAAGAAAGTTGCGTGTGGTCAGACTGGATCAACCTTGGTGGGCCAACCTCTGGCTCTGAAGGTGGAGATAATGAATCCATTAAGAACATCATTGCCAGTGGTTATCACATTTGCTCAGCTCCAGAGGCAGTTGAATGTAGAGCAAAACAATACCCTGGACTGCAGATCTCTCAGCTTGGCCAAGACGTGACTTGCAATCCATCCGTTGGACTGATTTGTAAAAACAATAAGCAAGGTCTTCAGCAAAAGTGCTTCGATTATGAGATACGAGTGAAATGTTGTCAATGTCCTCCCACAACACACATCCCGACAACAACAACAACAACAACAACAACAACAACAACAGTTCCTTCGACCACCACTCCTACACCCACTACTACAATCTTAACTTCGACAGCTCCATCTACAACAAAAACAACAACTCTGCCTTCCACCACTACTACAACTCCAACCTCTACTCCTACATCAACCTCAACAGGAGTATCAACTACCCAGTGCAGTGGTGAAGAAAGTTGCGTGTGGTCAGACTGGATCAACCTTGGTGGGCCAACCTCTGGCTCTGAAGGTGGAGATAATGAATCCATTAAGAACATCATTGCCAGCGGTTATCACATTTGCTCAGCTCCAGAGGCAGTTGAATGTAGAGCAAAACAATACCCTGGACTTCAGATCTCTCAGCTTGGCCAAGACGTGACTTGCAATCCATCCGTTGGACTGATTTGTAAAAACAATAAGCAAGGTCTTCAGCAAAAGTGCTTCGATTATGAGATACGAGTGAAATGTTGTCAATGTCCTCCCACAACACACATCCCGACAACAACAACAACAACAACAACAACAGTTCCTTCGACCACCACTCCTACACCCACTACTACAATCTTAACTTCGACAGCTCCATCTACAACAAAAACAACAACTCTGCCTTCCACCACTACTACAACTCCAACCTCTACTCCTACATCAACCTCAACAGGAGTTTCAACTACCCAGTGCAGTGGTGAAGAAAGTTGCGTGTGGTCAGACTGGATCAACCTTGGTGGGCCAACCTCTGGCTCTGAAGGTGGAGATAATGAATCCATTAAGAACATCATTGCCAGTGGTTATCACATTTGCTCAGCTCCAGAGGCAGTTGAATGTAGAGCAAAACAATACCCTGGACTGCAGATCTCTCAGCTTGGCCAAGACGTGACTTGCAATCCATCCGTTGGACTGATTTGTAAAAACAATAAGCAAGGTCTTCAGCAAAAGTGCTTTGATTATGAGATACGAGTGAAATGTTGTCAATGTCCAACCACAACACACATCCCGACAACAACAACAACAACAACAACAACAGTTCCTTCGACCACCACTCCTACACCCACTACTACAATCTTAACTTCGACAGCTCCATCTACAACAAAAACAACAACTCTGCCTTCCACCACTACTACAACTCCAACCTCTACTCCTACATCAACCTCAACAGGAGTATCAACTACCCAGTGCAGTGGTGAAGAAAGTTGCGTGTGGTCAGACTGGATCAACCTTGGTGGGCCAACCTCTGGCTCTGAAGGTGGAGATAATGAATCCATTAAGAACATCATTGCCAGCGGTTATCACATTTGCTCAGCTCCAGAGGCAGTTGAATGTAGAGCAAAACAATACCCTGGACTTCAGATCTCTCAGCTTGGCCAAGACGTGACTTGCAATCCATCCGTTGGACTGATTTGTAAAAACAATAAGCAAGGTCTTCAGCAAAAGTGCTTCGATTATGAGATACGAGTGAAATGTTGTCAATGTCCTCCCACAACACACATCCCGACAACAACAACAACAACAACAACAGTTCCTTCGACCACCACTCCTACACCCACTACTACAATCTTAACTTCGACAGCTCCATCTACAACAAAAACAACAACTCTGCCTTCCACCACTACTACAACTCCAACCTCTACTCCTACATCAACCTCAACAGGAGTTTCAACTACCCAGTGCAGTGGTGAAGAAAGTTGCGTGTGGTCAGACTGGATCAACCTTGGTGGGCCAACCTCTGGCTCTGAAGGTGGAGATAATGAATCCATTAAGAACATCATTGCCAGTGGTTATCACATTTGCTCAGCTCCAGAGGCAGTTGAATGTAGAGCAAAACAATACCCTGGACTGCAGATCTCTCAGCTTGGCCAAGACGTGACTTGCAATCCATCCGTTGGACTGATTTGTAAAAACAATAAGCAAGGTCTTCAGCAAAAGTGCTTCGATTATGAGATACGAGTGAAATGTTGTCAATGTCCTCCCACAACACACATCCCGACAACAACAACAACAACAACAACAACAACAACAGTTCCTTCGACCACCACTCCTACACCCACTACTACAATCTTAACTTCGACAGCTCCATCTACAACAAAAACAACAACTCTGCCTTCCACCACTACTACAACTCCAACCTCTACTCCTACATCAACCTCAACAGGAGTTTCAACTACCCAGTGCAGTGGTGAAGAAAGTTGCGTGTGGTCAGACTGGATCAACCTTGGTGGGCCAACCTCTGGCTCTGAAGGTGGAGATAATGAATCCATTAAGAACATCATTGCCAGTGGTTATCACATTTGCTCAGCTCCAGAGGCAGTTGAATGTAGAGCAAAACAATACCCTGGACTTCAGATCTCTCAGCTTGGCCAAGACGTGACTTGCAATCCATCCGTTGGACTGATTTGTAAAAACAATAAGCAAGGTCTTCAGCAAAAGTGCTTCGATTATGAGATACGAGTGAAATGTTGTCAATGTCCTCCCACAACACACATCCCGACAACAACAACAACAACAACAACAACAACAGTTCCTTCGACCACCACTCCTACACCCACTACTACAATCTTAACTTCGACAGCTCCATCTACAACAAAAACAACAACTCTGCCTTCCACCACTACTACAACTCCAACCTCTACTCCTACATCAACCTCAACAGGAGTTTCAACTACCCAGTGCAGTGGTGAAGAAAGTTGCGTGTGGTCAGACTGGATCAACCTTGGTGGGCCAACCTCTGGCTCTGAAGGTGGAGATAATGAATCCATTAAGAACATCATTGCCAGCGGTTATCACATTTGCTCAGCTCCAGAGGCAGTTGAATGTAGAGCAAAACAATACCCTGGACTTCAGATCTCTCAGCTTGGCCAAGACGTGACTTGCAATCCATCCGTTGGACTGATTTGTAAAAACAATAAGCAAGGTCTTCAGCAAAAGTGCTTTGATTATGAGATACGAGTGAAATGTTGTCAATGTCCTCCCACAACACACATCCCGACAACAACAACAACAACAACAACAACAGTTCCTTCGACCACCACTCCTACACCCACTACTACAATCTTAACTTCGACAGCTCCATCTACAACAAAAACAACAACTCTGCCTTCCACCACTACTACAACTCCAACCTCTACTCCTACATCAACCTCAACAGGAGTTTCAACTACCCAGTGCAGTGGTGAAGAAAGTTGCGTGTGGTCAGACTGGATCAACCTTGGTGGGCCAACCTCTGGCTCTGAAGGTGGAGATAATGAATCCATTAAGAACATCATTGCCAGCGGTTATCACATTTGCTCAGCTCCAGAGGCAGTTGAATGTAGAGCAAAACAATACCCTGGACTTCAGATCTCTCAGCTTGGCCAAGACGTGACTTGCAATCCATCCGTTGGACTGATTTGTAAAAACAATAAGCAAGGTCTTCAGCAAAAGTGCTTTGATTATGAGATACGAGTGAAATGTTGTCAATGTCCTCCCACAACACACATCCCGACAACAACAACAACAACAGTTCCTTCGACCACCACTCCTACACCCACTACTACAATCTTAACTTCGACAGCTCCATCTACAACAAAAACAACAACTCTGCCTTCCACCACTACTACAACTCCAACCTCTACTCCTACATCAACCTCAACAGGAGTTTCAACTACCCAGTGCAGTGGTGAAGAAAGTTGCGTGTGGTCAGACTGGATCAACCTTGGTGGGCCAACCTCTGGCTCTGAAGGTGGAGATAATGAATCCATTAAGAACATCATTGCCAGTGGTTATCACATTTGCTCAGCTCCAGAGGCAGTTGAATGTAGAGCAAAACAATACCCTGGACTTCAGATCTCTCAGCTTGGCCAAGACGTGACTTGCAATCCATCCGTTGGACTGATTTGTAAAAACAATAAGCAAGGTCTTCAGCAAAAGTGCTTCGATTATGAGATACGAGTGAAATGTTGTCAATGTCCTCCCACAACACACATCCCGACAACAACAACAACAACAACAACAACAGTTCCTTCGACCACCACTCCTACACCCACTACTACAATCTTAACTTCGACAGCTCCATCTACAACAAAAACAACAACTCTGCCTTCCACCACTACTACAACTCCAACCTCTACTCCTACATCAACCTCAACAGGAGTTTCAACTACCCAGTGCAGTGGTGAAGAAAGTTGCGTGTGGTCACACTGGATCAACCTTGGTGGGCCAACCTCTGGCTCTGAAGGTGGAGATAATGAATCCATTAAGAACATCATTGCCAGCGGTTATCACATTTGCTCAGCTCCAGAGGCAGTTGAATGTAGAGCAAAACAATACCCTGGACTTCAGATCTCTCAGCTTGGCCAAGACGTGACTTGCAATCCATCCGTTGGACTGATTTGTAAAAACAATAAGCAAGGTCTTCAGCAAAAGTGCTTTGATTATGAGATACGAGTGAAATGTTGTCAATGTCCTCCCACAACACACATCCCGACAACAACAACAACAACAACAACAACAGTTCCTTCGACCACCACTCCTACACCCACTACTACAATCTTAACTTCGACAGCTCCATCTACAACAAAAACAACAACTCTGCCTTCCACCACTACTACAACTCCAACCTCTACTCCTACATCAACCTCAACAGGAGTTTCAACTACCCAGTGCAGTGGTGAAGAAAGTTGCGTGTGGTCAGACTGGATCAACCTTGGTGGGCCAACCTCTGGCTCTGAAGGTGGAGATAATGAATCCATTAAGAACATCATTGCCAGTGGTTATCACATTTGCTCAGCTCCAGAGGCAGTTGAATGTAGAGCAAAACAATACCCTGGACTTCAGATCTCTCAGCTTGGCCAAGACGTGACTTGCAATCCATCCGTTGGACTGATTTGTAAAAACAATAAGCAAGGTCTTCAGCAAAAGTGCTTCGATTATGAGATACGAGTGAAATGTTGTCAATGTCCTCCCACAACACACATCCCGACAACTACAACAACAACAACAACAACAACAGTTCCTTCGACCACCACTCCTACACCCACTACTACAATCTTAACTTCGACAGCTCCATCTACAACAAAAACAACAACTCTGCCTTCCACCACTACTACAACTCCGACCTCTACTCCTACATCAACCTCAACAGGAGTATCAACTACCCAGTGCAGTGGTGAAGAAAGTTGCGTGTGGTCAGACTGGATCAACCTTGGTGGGCCAACCTCTGGCTCTGAAGGTGGAGATAATGAATCCATTAAGAACATCATTGCCAGTGGTTATCACATTTGCTCAGCTCCAGAGGCAGTTGAATGTAGAGCAAAACAATACCCTGGACTGCAGATCTCTCAGCTTGGCCAAGACGTGACTTGCAATCCATCCGTTGGACTGATTTGTAAAAACAATAAGCAAGGTCTTCAGCAAAAGTGCTTCGATTATGAGATACGAGTGAAATGTTGTCAATGTCCTCCCACAACACACATCCCGACAACAACAACAACAACAACAGTTCCTTCGACCACCACTCCTATACCCACTACTACAATCTTAACTTCGACAGCTCCATCTACAACAAAAACAACAACTCTGCCTTCCACCACTACTACAACTCCAACCTCTACTCCTACATCAACCTCAACAGGAGTTTCAACTACCCAGTGCAGTGGTGAAGAAAGTTGCGTGTGGTCAGACTGGATCAACCTTGGTGGGCCAACCTCTGGCTCTGAAGGTGGAGATAATGAATCCATTAAGAACATCATTGCCAGTGGTTATCACATTTGCTCAGCTCCAGAGGCAGTTGAATGTAGAGCAAAACAATACCCTGGACTTCAGATCTCTCAGCTTGGCCAAGACGTGACTTGCAATCCATCCGTTGGACTGATTTGTAAAAACAATAAGCAAGGTCTTCAGCAAAAGTGCATCGATTATGAGATACGAGTGAAATGTTGTCAATGTCCTCCCACAACACACATCCCGACAACAACAACAACAACAACAGTTCCTTCGACCACCATTCCTACACCCACTACTACAATCTTAACTTCAACAGCTCCATCTACAACAAAAACAACAACTCTGCCTTCCACCACTACTACAACTCCAACCTCTACTCCTACATCAACCTCAACAGGAGTTTCAACTACCCAGTGCAGTGGTGAAGAAAGTTGCGTGTGGTCAGACTGGATCAACCTTGGTGGGCCAACCTCTGGCTCTGAAGGTGGAGATAATGAATCCATTAAGAACATCATTGCCAGTGGTTATCACATTTGCTCAGCTCCAGAGGCAGTTGAATGTAGAGCAAAACAATACCCTGGACTTCAGATCTCTCAGCTTGGCCAAGACGTGACCTGCAATCCATCCATTGGACTGATTTGTAAAAACAATAAGCAAGGTCTTCAGCAAAAGTGCTTCGATTATGAGATACGAGTGAAATGTTGTCAATGTCCTCCCACAACACACATCCCGACAACAACAACAACAACAACAACAACAACAACAACAACAGTTCCTTCGACCACCACTCCTACACCCACTACTACAATCTTAACTTCGACAGCTCCATCTACAACAAAAACAACAACTCTGCCTTCCACCACTACTACAACTCCAACCTCTACTCCTACATCAACCTCAACAGGAGTATCAACTACCCAGTGCAGTGGTGAAGAAAGTTGCGTGTGGTCAGACTGGATCAACCTTGGTGGGCCAACCTCTGGCTCTGAAGGTGGAGATAATGAATCCATTAAGAACATCATTGCCAGTGGTTATCACATTTGCTCAGCTCCAGAGGCAGTTGAATGTAGAGCAAAACAATACCCTGGACTGCAGATCTCTCAGCTTGGCCAAGACGTGACTTGCAATCCATCCGTTGGACTGATTTGTAAAAACAATAAGCAAGGTCTTCAGCAAAAGTGCTTCGATTATGAGATACGAGTGAAATGTTGTCAATGTCCTCCCACAACACACATCCCGACAACAACAACAACAACAACAACAACAGTTCCTTCGACCACCACTCCTACACCCACTACTACAATCTTAACTTCGACAGCTCCATCTACAACAAAAACAACAACTCTGCCTTCCACCACTACTACAACTCCAACCTCTACTCCTACATCAACCTCAACAGGAGTTTCAACTACCCAGTGCAGTGGTGAAGAAAGTTGCGTGTGGTCAGACTGGATCAACCTTGGTGGGCCAACCTCTGGCTCTGAAGGTGGAGATAATGAATCCATTAAGAACATCATTGCCAGTGGTTATCACATTTGCTCTGCTCCAGAGGCAGTTGAATGTAGAGCAAAACAATACCCTGGACTTCAGATCTCTCAGCTTGGCCAAGACGTGACTTGCAATCCATCCGTTGGACTGATTTGTAAAAACAATAAGCAAGGTCTTCAGCAAAAGTGCTTCGATTATGAGATACGAGTGAAATGTTGTCAATGTCCTCCCACAACACACATCCCGACAACAACAACAACAACAACAACAACAACAACAACAACAACAACAGTTCCTTCGACCACCACTCCTACACCCACTACTACAATCTTAACTTCGACAGCTCCATCTACAACAAAAACAACAACTCTGCCTTCCACCACTACTACAACTCCAACCTCTACTCCTACATCAACCTCAACAGGAGTATCAACTACCCAGTGCAGTGGTGAAGAAAGTTGCGTGTGGTCAGACTGGATCAACCTTGGTGGGCCAACCTCTGGCTCTGAAGGTGGAGATAATGAATCCATTAAGAACATCATTGCCAGTGGTTATCACATTTGCTCAGCTCCAGAGGCAGTTGAATGTAGAGCAAAACAATACCCTGGACTTCAGATCTCTCAGCTTGGCCAAGACGTGACCTGCAATCCATCCATTGGACTGATTTGTAAAAACAATAAGCAAGGTCTTCAGCAAAAGTGCTTCGATTATGAGATACGAGTGAAATGTTGTCAATGTCCTCCCACAACACACATCCCGACAACAACAACAACAACAACAACAACAACAGTTCCTTCGACCACCACTCCTACACCCACTACTACAATCTTAACTTCGACAGCTCCATCTACAACAAAAACAACAACTCTGCCTTCCACCACTACTACAACTCCAACCTCTACTCCTACATCAACCTCAACAGGAGTTTCAACTACCCAGTGCAGTGGTGAAGAAAGTTGCGTGTGGTCAGACTGGATCAACCTTGGTGGGCCAACCTCTGGCTCTGAAGGTGGAGATAATGAATCCATTAAGAACATCATTGCCAGTGGTTATCACATTTGCTCAGCTCCAGAGGCAGTTGAATGTAGAGCAAAACAATACCCTGGACTTCAGATCTCTCAGCTTGGCCAAGACGTGACTTGCAATCCATCCGTTGGACTGATTTGTAAAAACAATAAGCAAGGTCTTCAGCAAAAGTGCTTCGATTATGAGATACGAGTGAAATGTTGTCAATGTCCTCCCACAACACACATCCCGACAACAACAACAACAACAACAACAACAACAACAACAACAACAGTTCCTTCGACCACCACTCCTACACCCACTACTACAATCTTAACTTCGACAGCTCCATCTACAACAAAAACAACAACTCTGCCTTCCACCACTACTACAACTCCAACCTCTACTCCTACATCAACCTCAACAGGAGTATCAACTACCCAGTGCAGTGGTGAAGAAAGTTGCGTGTGGTCAGACTGGATCAACCTTGGTGGGCCAACCTCTGGCTCTGAAGGTGGAGATAATGAATCCATTAAGAACATCATTGCCAGTGGTTATCACATTTGCTCAGCTCCAGAGGCAGTTCAATGTAGAGCAAAACAATACCCTGGACTGCAGATCTCTCAGCTTGGCCAAGACGTGACTTGCAATCCATCCGTTGGACTGATTTGTAAAAACAATAAGCAAGGTCTTCAGCAAAAGTGCTTCGATTATGAGATACGAGTGAAATGTTGTCAATGTCCTCCCACAACACACATCCCGACAACAACAACAACAACAACAACAGTTCCTTCGACCACCACTCCTACACCCACTACTACAATCTTAACTTCGACAGCTCCATCTACAACAAAAACAACAACTCTGCCTTCCACCACTACTACAACTCCAACCTCTACTCCTACATCAACCTCAACAGGAGTATCAACTACCCAGTGCAGTGGTGAAGAAAGTTGCGTGTGGTCAGACTGGATCAACCTTGGTGGGCCAACCTCTGGCTCTGAAGGTGGAGATAATGAATCCATTAAGAACATCATTGCCAGCGGTTATCACATTTGCTCAGCTCCAGAGGCAGTTGAATGTAGAGCAAAACAATACCCTGGACTTCAGATCTCTCAGCTTGGCCAAGACGTGACTTGCAATCCATCCGTTGGACTGATTTGTAAAAACAATAAGCAAGGTCTTCAGCAAAAGTGCTTCGATTATGAGATACGAGTGAAATGTTGTCAATGTCCTCCCACAACACACATCCCGACAACAACAACAACAACAACAACAACAGTTCCTTCGACCACCACTCCTACACCCACTACTACAATCTTAACTTCGACAGCTCCATCTACAACAAAAACAACAACTCTGCCTTCCACCACTACTACAACTCCAACCTCTACTCCTACATCAACCTCAACAGGAGTTTCAACTACCCAGTGCAGTGGTGAAGAAAGTTGCGTGTGGTCAGACTGGATCAACCTTGGTGGGCCAACCTCTGGCTCTGAAGGTGGAGATAATGAATCCATTAAGAACATCATTGCCAGTGGTTATCACATTTGCTCAGCTCCAGAGGCAGTTGAATGTAGAGCAAAACAATACCCTGGACTGCAGATCTCTCAGCTTGGCCAAGACGTGACTTGCAATCCATCCGTTGGACTGATTTGTAAAAACAATAAGCAAGGTCTTCAGCAAAAGTGCTTTGATTATGAGATACGAGTGAAATGTTGTCAATGTCCTCCCACAACACACATCCCGACAACAACAACAACAACAACAACAACAACAACAGTTCCTTCGACCACCACTCCTACACCCACTACTACAATCTTAACTTCGACAGCTCCATCTACAACAAAAACAACAACTCTGCCTTCCACCACTACTACAACTCCAACCTCTACTCCTACATCAACCTCAACAGGAGTATCAACTACCCAGTGCAGTGGTGAAGAAAGTTGCGTGTGGTCAGACTGGATCAACCTTGGTGGGCCAACCTCTGGCTCTGAAGGTGGAGATAATGAATCCATTAAGAACATCATTGCCAGCGGTTATCACATTTGCTCAGCTCCAGAGGCAGTTGAATGTAGAGCAAAACAATACCCTGGACTTCAGATCTCTCAGCTTGGCCAAGACGTGACTTGCAATCCATCCGTTGGACTGATTTGTAAAAACAATAAGCAAGGTCTTCAGCAAAAGTGCTTCGATTATGAGATACGAGTGAAATGTTGTCAATGTCCTCCCACAACACACATCCCGACAACAACAACAACAACAACAACAGTTCCTTCGACCACCACTCCTACACCCACTACTACAATCTTAACTTCGACAGCTCCATCTACAACAAAAACAACAACTCTGCCTTCCACCACTACTACAACTCCAACCTCTACTCCTACATCAACCTCAACAGGAGTTTCAACTACCCAGTGCAGTGGTGAAGAAAGTTGCGTGTGGTCAGACTGGATCAACCTTGGTGGGCCAACCTCTGGCTCTGAAGGTGGAGATAATGAATCCATTAAGAACATCATTGCCAGTGGTTATCACATTTGCTCAGCTCCAGAGGCAGTTGAATGTAGAGCAAAACAATACCCTGGACTGCAGATCTCTCAGCTTGGCCAAGACGTGACTTGCAATCCATCCGTTGGACTGATTTGTAAAAACAATAAGCAAGGTCTTCAGCAAAAGTGCTTCGATTATGAGATACGAGTGAAATGTTGTCAATGTCCTCCCACAACACACATCCCAACAACAACAACAACAACAACAACAACAGTTCCTTCGACCACCACTCCTACACCCACTACTACAATCTTAACTTCGACAGCTCCATCTACAACAAAAACAACAACTCTGCCTTCCACCACTACTACAACTCCAACCTCTACTCCTACATCAACCTCAACAGGAGTATCAACTACCCAGTGCAGTGGTGAAGAAAGTTGCGTGTGGTCAGACTGGATCAACCTTGGTGGGCCAACCTCTGGCTCTGAAGGTGGAGATAATGAATCCATTAAGAACATCATTGCCAGTGGTTATCACATTTGCTCAGCTCCAGAGGCAGTTGAATGTAGAGCAAAACAATACCCTGGACTTCAGATCTCTCAGCTTGGCCAAGACGTGACTTGCAATCCATCCGTTGGACTGATTTGTAAAAACAATAAGCAAGGTCTTCAGCAAAAGTGCTTCGATTATGAGATACGAGTGAAATGTTGTCAATGTCCTCCCACAACACACATCCCGACAACAACAACAACAACAACAACAACAACAACAACAGTTCCTTCGACCACCACTCCTACACCCACTACTACAATCTTAACTTCGACAGCTCCATCTACAACAAAAACAACAACTCTGCCTTCCACCACTACTACAACTCCAACCTCTACTCCTACATCAACCTCAACAGGAGTATCAACTACCCAGTGCAGTGGTGAAGAAAGTTGCGTGTGGTCAGACTGGATCAACCTTGGTGGGCCAACCTCTGGCTCTGAAGGTGGAGATAATGAATCCATTAAGAACATCATTGCCAGTGGTTATCACATTTGCTCAGCTCCAGAGGCAGTTGAATGTAGAGCAAAACAATACCCTGGACTGCAGATCTCTCAGCTTGGCCAAGACGTGACTTGCAATCCATCCGTTGGACTGATTTGTAAAAACAATAAGCAAGGTCTTCAGCAAAAGTGCTTCGATTATGAGATACGAGTGAAATGTTGTCAATGTCCTCCCACAACACACATCCCGACAACAACAACAACAACAACAACAGTTCCTTCGACCACCACTCCTACACCCACTACTACAATCTTAACTTCGACAGCTCCATCTACAACAAAAACAACAACTCTGCCTTCCACCACTACTACAACTCCAACCTCTACTCCTACATCAACCTCAACAGGAGTATCAACTACCCAGTGCAGTGGTGAAGAAAGTTGCGTGTGGTCAGACTGGATCAACCTTGGTGGGCCAACCTCTGGCTCTGAAGGTGGAGATAATGAATCCATTAAGAACATCATTGCCAGCGGTTATCACATTTGCTCAGCTCCAGAGGCAGTTGAATGTAGAGCAAAACAATACCCTGGACTTCAGATCTCTCAGCTTGGCCAAGACGTGACTTGCAATCCATCCGTTGGACTGATTTGTAAAAACAATAAGCAAGGTCTTCAGCAAAAGTGCTTCGATTATGAGATACGAGTGAAATGTTGTCAATGTCCTCCCACAACACACATCCCGACAACAACAACAACAACAACAACAACAGTTCCTTCGACCACCACTCCTACACCCACTACTACAATCTTAACTTCGACAGCTCCATCTACAACAAAAACAACAACTCTGCCTTCCACCACTACTACAACTCCAACCTCTACTCCTACATCAACCTCAACAGGAGTTTCAACTACCCAGTGCAGTGGTGAAGAAAGTTGCGTGTGGTCAGACTGGATCAACCTTGGTGGGCCAACCTCTGGCTCTGAAGGTGGAGATAATGAATCCATTAAGAACATCATTGCCAGTGGTTATCACATTTGCTCAGCTCCAGAGGCAGTTGAATGTAGAGCAAAACAATACCCTGGACTGCAGATCTCTCAGCTTGGCCAAGACGTGACTTGCAATCCATCCGTTGGACTGATTTGTAAAAACAATAAGCAAGGTCTTCAGCAAAAGTGCTTTGATTATGAGATACGAGTGAAATGTTGTCAATGTCCTCCCACAACACACATCCCGACAACAACAACAACAACAACAACAACAACAACAACAACAGTTCCTTCGACCACCACTCCTACACCCACTACTACAATCTTAACTTCGACAGCTCCATCTACAACAAAAACAACAACTCTGCCTTCCACCACTACTACAACTCCAACCTCTACTCCTACATCAACCTCAACAGGAGTATCAACTACCCAGTGCAGTGGTGAAGAAAGTTGCGTGTGGTCAGACTGGATCAACCTTGGTGGGCCAACCTCTGGCTCTGAAGGTGGAGATAATGAATCCATTAAGAACATCATTGCCAGCGGTTATCACATTTGCTCAGCTCCAGAGGCAGTTGAATGTAGAGCAAAACAATACCCTGGACTTCAGATCTCTCAGCTTGGCCAAGACGTGACTTGCAATCCATCCGTTGGACTGATTTGTAAAAACAATAAGCAAGGTCTTCAGCAAAAGTGCTTCGATTATGAGATACGAGTGAAATGTTGTCAATGTCCTCCCACAACACACATCCCGACAACAACAACAACAACAACAACAGTTCCTTCGACCACCACTCCTACACCCACTACTACAATCTTAACTTCGACAGCTCCATCTACAACAAAAACAACAACTCTGCCTTCCACCACTACTACAACTCCAACCTCTACTCCTACATCAACCTCAACAGGAGTTTCAACTACCCAGTGCAGTGGTGAAGAAAGTTGCGTGTGGTCAGACTGGATCAACCTTGGTGGGCCAACCTCTGGCTCTGAAGGTGGAGATAATGAATCCATTAAGAACATCATTGCCAGTGGTTATCACATTTGCTCAGCTCCAGAGGCAGTTGAATGTAGAGCAAAACAATACCCTGGACTGCAGATCTCTCAGCTTGGCCAAGACGTGACTTGCAATCCATCCGTTGGACTGATTTGTAAAAACAATAAGCAAGGTCTTCAGCAAAAGTGCTTCGATTATGAGATACGAGTGAAATGTTGTCAATGTCCTCCCACAACACACATCCCAACAACAACAACAACAACAACAACAACAGTTCTTTCGACCACCACTCCTACACCCACTACTACAATCTTAACTTCGACAGCTCCATCTACAACAAAAACAACAACTCTGCCTTCCACCACTACTACAACTCCAACCTCTACTCCTACATCAACCTCAACAGGAGTATCAACTACCCAGTGCAGTGGTGAAGAAAGTTGCGTGTGGTCAGACTGGATCAACCTTGGTGGGCCAACCTCTGGCTCTGAAGGTGGAGATAATGAATCCATTAAGAACATCATTGCCAGCGGTTATCACATTTGCTCAGCTCCAGAGGCAGTTGAATGTAGAGCAAAACAATACCCTGGACTTCAGATCTCTCAGCTTGGCCAAGACGTGACTTGCAATCCATCCGTTGGACTGATTTGTAAAAACAATAAGCAAGGTCTTCAGCAAAAGTGCTTCGATTATGAGATACGAGTGAAATGTTGTCAATGTCCGCCCACAACACACATCCCGACAACAACAACAACAACAACAACAACAGTTCCTTCGACCACCACTCCTACACCCACTACTACAATCTTAACTTCGACAGCTCCATCTACAACAAAAACAACAACTCTGCCTTCCACCACTACTACAACTCCGACCTCTACTCCTACATCAACCTCAACAGGAGTTTCAACTACCCAGTGCAGTGGTGAAGAAAGTTGCGTGTGGTCAGACTGGATCAACCTTGGTGGGCCAACCTCTGGCTCTGAAGGTGGAGATAATGAATCCATTAAGAACATCATTGCCAGTGGTTATCACATTTGCTCAGCTCCAGAGGCAGTTGAATGTAGAGCAAAACAATACCCTGGACTGCAGATCTCTCAGCTTGGCCAAGACGTGACTTGCAATCCATCCGTTGGACTGATTTGTAAAAACAATAAGCAAGGTCTTCAGCAAAAGTGCTTCGATTATGAGATACGAGTGAAATGTTGTCAATGTCCTCCCACAACACACATCCCGACAACAACAACAACAACAACAACAGTTCCTTCGACCACCACTCCTACACCCACTACTACAATCTTAACTTCGACAGCTCCATCTACAACAAAAACAACAACTCTGCCTTCCACCACTACTACAACTCCAACCTCTACTCCTACATCAACCTCAACAGGAGTATCAACTACCCAGTGCAGTGGTGAAGAAAGTTGCGTGTGGTCTGACTGGATCAACCTTGGTGGGCCAACCTCTGGCTCTGAAGGTGGAGATAATGAATCCATTAAGAACATCATTGCCAGCGGTTATCACATTTGCTCAGCTCCAGAGGCAGTTGAATGTAGAGCAAAACAATACCCTGGACTGCAGATCTCTCAGCTTGGCCAAGACGTGACTTGCAATCCATCCGTTGGACTGATTTGTAAAAACAATAAGCAAGGTCTTCAGCAAAAGTGCTTCGATTATGAGATACGAGTGAAATGTTGTCAATGTCCTCCCACAACACACATCCCGACAACAACAACAACAACAACAACAACAGTTCCTTCGACCACCACTCCTACACCCACTACTACAATCTTAACTTCGACAGCTCCATCTACAACAAAAACAACAACTCTGCCTTCCACCACTACTACAACTCCGACCTCTACTCCTACATCAACCTCAACAGGAGTATCAACTACCCAGTGCAGTGGTGAAGAAAGTTGCGTGTGGTCAGACTGGATCAACCTTGGTGGGCCAACCTCTGGCTCTGAAGGTGGAGATAATGAATCCATTAAGAACATCATTGCCAGTGGTTATCACATTTGCTCAGCTCCAGAGGCAGTTGAATGTAGAGCAAAACAATACCCTGGACTGCAGATCTCTCAGCTTGGCCAAGACGTGACTTGCAATCCATCCGTTGGACTGATTTGTAAAAACAATAAGCAAGGTCTTCAGCAAAAGTGCTTCGATTATGAGATACGAGTGAAATGTTGTCAATGTCCTCCCACAACACACATCCCGACAACAACAACAACAACAACAACAGTTCCTTCGACCACCACTCCTACACCCACTACTACAATCTTAACTTCGACAGCTCCATCTACAACAAAAACAACAACTCTGCCTTCCACCACTACTACAACTCCAACCTCTACTCCTACATCAACCTCAACAGGAGTATCAACTACCCAGTGCAGTGGTGAAGAAAGTTGCGTGTGGTCAGACTGGATCAACCTTGGTGGGCCAACCTCTGGCTCTGAAGGTGGAGATAATGAATCCATTAAGAACATCATTGCCAGCGGTTATCACATTTGCTCAGCTCCAGAGGCAGTTGAATGTAGAGCAAAACAATACCCTGGACTTCAGATCTCTCAGCTTGGCCAAGACGTGACTTGCAATCCATCCGTTGGACTGATTTGTAAAAACAATAAGCAAGGTCTTCAGCAAAAGTGCTTTGATTATGAGATACGAGTGAAATGTTGTCAATGTCCTCCCACAACACACATCCCGACAACAACAACAACAACAACAACAACAACAACAGTTCCTTCGACCACCACTCCTACACCCACTACTACAATCTTAACTTCGACAGCTCCATCTACAACAAAAACAACAACTCTGCCTTCCACCACTACTACAACTCCAACCTCTACTCCTACATCAACCTCAACAGGAGTATCAACTACCCAGTGCAGTGGTGAAGAAAGTTGCGTGTGGTCAGACTGGATCAACCTTGGTGGGCCAACCTCTGGCTCTGAAGGTGGAGATAATGAATCCATTAAGAACATCATTGCCAGTGGTTATCACATTTGCTCAGCTCCAGAGGCAGTTGAATGTAGAGCAAAACAATACCCTGGACTGCAGATCTCCCAGCTTGGCCAAGACGTGACTTGCAATCCATCCGTTGGACTGATTTGTAAAAACAATAAGCAAGGTCTTCAGCAAAAGTGCTTCGATTATGAGATACGAGTGAAATGTTGTCAATGTCCTCCCACAACACACATCCCGACAACAACAACAACAACAACAACAACAGTTCCTTCGACCACCACTCCTACACCCACTACTACAATCTTAACTTCGACAGCTCCATCTACAACAAAAACAACAACTCTGCCTTCCACCACTACTACAACTCCGACCTCTACTCCTACATCAACCTCAACAGGAGTATCAACTACCCAGTGCAGTGGTGAAGAAAGTTGCGTGTGGTCAGACTGGATCAACCTTGGTGGGCCAACCTCTGGCTCTGAAGGTGGAGATAATGAATCCATTAAGAACATCATTGCCAGTGGTTATCACATTTGCTCAGCTCCAGAGGCAGTTGAATGTAGAGCAAAACAATACCCTGGAGTGCAGATCTCTCAGCTTGGCCAAGACGTGACTTGCAATCCATCCGTTGGACTGATTTGTAAAAACAATAAGCAAGGTCTTCAGCAAAAGTGCTTCGATTATGAGATACGAGTGAAATGTTGTCAATGTCCTCCCACAACACACATCCCGACAACAACAACAACAACAACAACAGTTCCTTCGACCACCACTCCTACACCCACTACTACAATCTTAACTTCGACAGCTCCATCTACAACAAAAACAACAACTCTGCCTTCCACCACTACTACAACTCCAACCTCTACTCCTACATCAACCTCAACAGGAGTATCAACTACCCAGTGCAGTGGTGAAGAAAGTTGCGTGTGGTCAGACTGGATCAACCTTGGTGGGCCAACCTCTGGCTCTGAAGGTGGAGATAATGAATCCATTAAGAACATCATTGCCAGCGGTTATCACATTTGCTCAGCTCCAGAGGCAGTTGAATGTAGAGCAAAACAATACCCTGGACTTCAGATCTCTCAGCTTGGCCAAGACGTGACTTGCAATCCATCCGTTGGACTGATTTGTAAAAACAATAAGCAAGGTCTTCAGCAAAAGTGCTTCGATTATGAGATACGAGTGAAATGTTGTCAATGTCCTCCCACAACACATATCCCAACCACCACAGAATTGGTTCCCACGACAGCAACAACAACAACTCCATCCACTGAACCCCTTATTTGTTCTTGCCTTTTCAATCATCGTGAATTCTCCGTTGGTAAGTTTTTATTTTCCACCTTTTCACTTTCGAAACCTTTTGTATATTACCATTAGTTCAACCATTAGTAATGTTCAATTTATATTGAATTATACATGTTAAATTGTACAAAATGTAATACTCGTCAAAATTCTTTCAGGCTCAATTGTTTACAATGTCTCTGACCATGATGGATGGTGCTACATTGGTCTCTGCAACAAGACTTGCAAAGTAGAAGTCCATTCCGTCAGATGTGGTGTTCCAACTACCCCAGTTACTACTACTTCACCCACCACTACACTGCTCCCAACAATAACAATACCACGTACGACAGAAAGACCAACCACCACCCCAAAATTTCCATCTGAGAAACACTGTCCCCATGAACATCCTCCAAAACAGGTATTATCTCTTCTCTAGATAATAACTTTTTTGGAAACATTCCATAGGAATTATTATTTACAAAAGGGTGATTTAATAAAAAAAAAAGAATTGAATGATTTTGTATACATTTCCTGTAAGCCTAATAGTTTTCTGTGTTGGTAGAATGGTGACACCTGGAAACATAACCAGTGCACCAACGGAACATGTGCCAACGGGAAAGTTATCTATGAGCATGTACATTGTGAGACTCCGAAGCCTATAGCATGTGAAAATAACTATCCTCCGATCAAAGTGTATGACGAATCTGGATGCTGTTTCCACTATGAGTGTCAATGTAAGTTCACAACAAATTAAAATAAATGTTTATTCTTTTTGTCACAAAATCCACTTTTACTATTAATTTTAGTTCAAAATCTGAAAAATAATCCTTACTGTTGACTGGTTTAGCGTTATCTTATAGTTAATAGCAGTAAATGTATACGAATGTCTCACATTGGAAACATTTCAGCACCACACTATTCATTTAGCATAAAACATTCCATATCCGTGTCCTTCTAAATGCTAATTGTTCTCTTCTTACAAAGGTATCTGTTATGGTTGGGGAGACCCTCACTATGTCACCTTTGATGGAACATACTATGGCTTCCAAGGAAATTGTTCTTACGTCTTGGTCAAAGAAATCCTGCCAAAGTACAACTTCAGTGTGGTAATCGACAATTACTATTGTGATGCCCCAGATGGACTTTCCTGCCCTCAGTCTCTGACAATTTATTACCAATCTTACAAGATATTCATGACCAAGAAGGATGTTGATGGAGTTTTCACAAGTCTGGTAATTAAAATATCTCAAATACTGTATGTTCAAGACATTTTCTGTTGTTTTTCCTATAATAGAGATTAGATTTTCAATTAGCTTAAATATTGATTAGCTTTCATTTAAGATGGATTTACTTCCTCTATGTATTAGATATAGGAAATATTGGGTATACAAATTATTGTAACCATTTTGTCGATCTCTTAATATTTTTGTCTTAGATTTATGTAAACCAGCAACGCATCATCCCAGCATATGAGACCAAGGACTTCCGCATCACAGACAACGGAATTGAGACCCTTTTAGTCATACCAGCAATTAATGCCAAGGTGTCTTTCACTGGCCTTATGTTTAGCATATACCTGCCATGGGACAAGTTCAGTGGCAACACTGAGGGACAGTGTGGTGGGTACAGGTGTTTTATGGTTACTCTGTTACCATGATTACCACATGATGTCTCATTGTCTAACGATGGTTTTCAATCTTATTCAGGTACATGTGACAACAACCGGACAGATGACTGCCGCTTGCCAAATGGGACTATTGATTCATCTTGTCCAGACATGGCACACCAATGGCATGTTGCTGACCACAATAACAGTCAGTGCACACCACCACCAGAGCCGACACCAACACAGCCACCAGGCTGCGATCCACCCATTTGTCATCTCATTCAAAGCAAGTAAGTAACAATTAGTATTCACAATAAATCTCCTCTGTAGTATCGATAACTTCTCTATCAGAATAATCTCAGTGCGAACAATAACTTGACATACTAAAACACGGCAATCATTTGACAAAGCCTGATGACAAAACAAAGTGAATTAACATTTTTAAGTATCTACTCTAACTGAAGCGTGACATCTTTTCAAGGGTCTTTGAGAGTTGCCATAAGATAATCCCCTACGAGCCATTCATTGTGGCATGTATCTTTGATGCGTGTTATATGGATGATGTTACCATTGGCTGCACCAGCTTGCAGACCTATGCTGATGCATGTGCACAAGCAGGAGTCTGTATTGAGTGGAGAAATTATACAAATGGACAATGTGGTAAGTAGGTGACTCCGCAAGACCATAAAGATCAGACAGCCTCTCTATGATGTAGCTTATTGGTTATTAACCTTTTTATTTCACCCGCTACAGACTTCACATGCGAGAAACCCAAGGTTTATAATGCCTGCGGTCCACAAGTTGAACCAACCTGTAATGCCTGGTATGTATAATGCTGTTGTTGTTCAGTGGGTGGGTATAACGGTTAGGAAAAGTCTGTCAGCTATTGAAACTTTTTTGAATATCTCTGCAGGTACAATTTCAAATTCATCCAGACTCAAAATGAGTTCAGCGTCATGGGAGATATACAATTGGAGGGATGCTATTGCCCTCCTGGTACCACTTTGATGAGTTCCAGCTCAAACTACTGTATCCCCAGCTGTGGTAAGAATGGTCAAATAACAGCATTGTATATTAAGGGTGTGGTGACATACAGTATGGTGTTGTGATAGTAGCTACATCCTGCTGACCTTCACTTTGGGAAGCACAAAGTGTTAATTGTTCATTGCTACTGTAGTTGTCTTTTGAACGCTGGTTCAGCTTTTTGTAAAACAACAAAAAATCTGTTTTACCACAACATTTTTCACAGATACTTCAATGGTGTGGGTTTTGGTTTATTTTGATTGATATTGATTTCATCAAGTGATTCCGGTACATACAGTACATTATCAAAACGAAGTAGTAGAATGGACTTCAATGACTTTGTTTTTAATGTATTCTTTTCTCTTTGGTTCATCAGATATTTGCCCATTGCCAAATGGAGAATGGAAAGAGGTAAAATTGTGTTTGAATTTCACTCACAGATTTTAGGAGGGAAGAAAAACTATTAATTTCTGATATACACGTTAACAACATGTGGGTAGTTCACTTTTGACAATCATGTATAATAATGTATGCAATAATAATAACTATAATAATAATAATAATAATGTATTACATTTCTATAGTGCTTTTCATAGAACCTCAAAGCGCTTCAGTAATTTATGATTAAACAAACTGAATGATTGAACTTTGTACTGGTAGGATCCATACAAACCTTGATGTGCTTAAATTGTTCCTCATTGCAGGCTAATGAGACCTGGGTGAGCAACTGCCAGGATTGTGTGTGTGACCCATACAGTCTGGAAATCCAGTGCCAGCCTGTGGCATGCCAACATCAGCCTCCTCTCACCTGTGATCAGGAGGGCCAAGTTAAGGTCGTTGAAACCGTTGACTGTTGTCAAAAGGACAAATGCGGTGAGTGACTTTGGATAATATGCTCTTTATGGGGGCTTTGGAACAACTCTGTAAAAACATTTACATTTTTGGTGATTACCTAATATATGCAACCAATGTGGCCATTTGCATGATTTTTTGAAGCAATAGTTTTTTTCTTTCCAAACAGAGTGTGATGTCACACAATGCTCTACTTCCAAGATAACTTGTCCAGTCGGATTCGAGACAGAGGCAACTATGGGAGTCTGCTGCCCAACTTATCAATGCGGTGAGTATGCATCTGCATGTGCTTGAGTGTGCGTGTACAGTATTTGTGCATATTATAGAAATCCCAACATGTTAGTTGCAGTTTTGAATGATTATCCATGTTCTTTGCCCCACAGTGCCAAAGGATGTCTGTGTGTTTAACAACACTGAATATCAGGTGCGAATGCATTCTATGCTATGTTATTTGGCCAGTCCCACCACTTATAAATTATCAACACTTTTGAATGTAACTTAATAAAAGAGGACAATGAGTTAAACTAAACAAATACCTTCATTAAGCTATCAGGGTGCCAACAGTATTTTTTGGTCAATCCATGTATGAGATTAGATAGGACAAAAAAAAAGTGTCTCAATTCATAGATTTTCCATTGAAATATTGTATTTTCTCATTCCAGCCTGGTGCCAATGTTCCCGGGGACAAGTGTAAGAATTGTGTGTGTGGTGACAGGGTGGATGCCCAAACCCATCTACATATCATTGAGTGTCAACCTACTGAATGTGACACTCACTGCCAGCAGGTAAGTGATCGCCATTGACACATCGACACCCTTTGGCCTCATTATGTAATTCAACAAACTTTGTGTAATGTGAGTCCTTATCCATGTCAAAATATTATAATAACACTGATTCCTCTGTGTCCACTATTGGGCTACTAATGGATAAGTGTAATTTACTAGTGAGTTACCAGGATCACACATTGGTATAAGAGAGATCATGTGCACATCATAACGATTTTCTCCTCTCTGGTCTGTCTTCTTCCTTTCAGGGTTATGATCATCAAGCTGTTCCTGGGCAGTGTTGTGGGAAGTGTGTACAGACAAGCTGTGTGGTTATGCTGCCAGATAATACCACACACACTATTCAGGTAAAATAGCATCAGGCAGCATTATTTATCTCTCGCACAGATTCGCAAATTGTATTTTTTTTTTTACAATTCATAAAACATATCAGTCCTATTTCGCTTGATTATTTAAAAAGAGCAACATGAAATTTTAATCTAGCACTCAAGTGTTACACAAAATAACTATCTTACCAATGATATAGTATATCTTATCTTATATCATTTGAAGAATCTCCTGTTGATATATTTCACATTCTCACCTCTACAGCCTGGTTCTGTCTGGATACCATCTGGAGACAAGTGTCTCAAGTTTGAGTGCGTAAAGATTATGGACCAATTCATCCCAATTGAGGCTAAGACTGTGTGCCCTGACTTCCACCCAGAAGACTGCATAAATGTAAGTTAACTATCTGGCAAATTATCTGGGTCTTGGAAACTAGCCCATTTAAAAACTGGACAATGTGCAAATTCATACTTGTGAAATACAGTTTAAATATGCCCAGTCGCTCAGACCAAGGCCTGTTGCTTAATATAGTATACCTACTGTGTATTTATGTGAGGTTATTGACACCTGCTGCTTAAAGTGAACAGTGCAAGAACACTGCACTGAAAAACATGTGGAGACAGTTTGGTAAACGCTACGTCAGTGACTTATAAATGTTCTTGTTTTTTCTTCCATTTTCTTGTTTTTAAGGGAACTGAAGTTATTGCGCCAGATGGTTGCTGCCATGTCTGTGAGTGTCTTTTTAACACCATCCTTTTTGATAGACATTTGTAAATCATTCTTGCCCTTTATCATGCATTGAAAAAAGTATTTTAGCTTTTGAAATTGTCACTTTTGTGTGCAGGTATTCCAATATATAAGCCATGCAATGTGACAAAGGGAAAAGTGTACCTGAACAGCAATGGCTGCAAGTCTGCAAATGAGGTGGAAGTGACAACATGCGGTGGATCCTGTGGCACCTACGCCATGTGAGTATTTTGATCATTCCTAAATATTTCAGGAACACTAACACATTAATCCTCCCAATTAAACAGAATTGGGCTGCCTGTCTAAATGCAAACTACAAATTATATTTTCACTAATATGTTATGTTACAATGGCTGTGTTTACGAAAGCAGCCCAATTCTGATATTCTTCCCAATTATTGTCAAAAGAGCTCATCTGATTGGTCAAAAGATCGGAATTAGGCTGCCAGTGTAAACGCAGCCAATGTTATATAATTACAACTGCTACCATCATTACTTCCACATAATGACATCGCCTCTCCTTTCTGTTTTCAGGTATTCTCTTGAGGCCAACATGATGGAGCGCTCTTGTACCTGCTGTCGGGAAGTATCCACCACCAAGAAGGAAGTGGAGATGATCTGCCCAGACGGATCAAAGTTCAACCACTCCTACATCCACATCAATAAATGTGGCTGCCAGAGGACAGAATGCGTGACCCCAGAGGCGACCCAGGTCACAAGGTCACGACGCAGGAGAAGATGAATGACTCTCCACTACCATCCCTTTACTGCTTAGATTAGTTTTCTATTTACGTTCAACTTGTTCACTTTCCTACAAAGTAATCTGCTAAACGTAGGAGAAATAGTTTCAGCTTCTTATTCAATTTTTATTTTATTTTAGCCATTCAAAACACATAAATAAAGTTGGCAATAGGCTATTCATATATACCACGTTCTTGTTTTCATTCCTTTTGAAGTTAAGTTGGGAAATATTTGATTGAAGACACCCAGTTCAACAATGGCTTATCCTCTTCCAGATAAACAACCACAATTCAAAGTGTCAAAACACTTATTTCAATTTGAGTTGGTGTTAGGTTAGAGAAACGGATCAGTAATCTAAAGGTTTCTGGTTTCAGATCCCTGGCGCCACTTCCTACTGTGGTCCTTGAGCAACGCACTTAGCTAACCTCTAGATATATCCAGGGACAGCACTGTGGCTGACCCTGTGCTCCTCCCTATACAGTACTAAAGATACATTTTCATCTTAGTGGAATAATAAAGTAATAAAGTATTATGCACTTCAACGATTTCTTTGAAATGTTTTTGATAGTGTTTGTCAAACTGCGTGAACAGAAATGGGAAGGTTCCCACCTTAGTTGGAGGGAATTAAATAACTATTTTGCTATTATAACCAGTCCACTGTTACAGATGACTTACTTGTATCTTACCAATGTTATAGCCTCACAACAATCAGACAAAATGTGAAATAGACTTGATTCAAATCAAAACTAATATTATAGAAAATAGCACTCTGCCTGCTTTATAGCATGATCATGTTATACTGACTTGTCTACAACTGGCACAACAAGTGTTGGTGTCCAAAAGGACATTTTGCTGACATCTTTTAGTTAGTTGAGGCTCAAGAGCTGTTTAAAAGGAAAAATACTTTCTACAGTTTTTTTGAAGCCCCTTACCTGAAAGAGAATGATTTTCAAAAACATACAATTTATTTAAATAAAAGTCAGTGTGGTGCTATGGGCAGGATAGACAGATTTTTTGAAGATTATGCCTTGAGGTGGAGTGGATTAGATACACATTTCAATGCTAATTGTATTGACGCTGAATCAACATTGAAAGTCGCACCTATGTAGGCAAACAACATTCCTGTGAGATAAAAAAGTATGCGGTAGAACAGGAAGGGTCAACTTAATAGGGACCCCATTACCCAAAGGCCATAATACTAGGACTGTTTATTAGTTTTACCCAGCTCCAGGCACTGTATACTTGCTGCCAAGTCATCAAAAAGGAACTCTGAGCTCACAGAAAGTGGGTCCTATGTGTGACATAATTAGACCAGGGACAGTAAAATACCTATTAATATAATATAATAATATAATAGTCAAATAATTAAGCAAATGTATTTTCTTTTTTATGTAAACATTTCTCAAACATAGTGTTGTTAGGGAACTTCTCTTTACTAGCCTATATAGTCAATAAAACAGTAAACATATGTTGCTCAACTGTGTGCTCCACCCTGGAAAGTTAATCCTGAGTCATTTCTCCCACTCTATTCAACATGTTTTAATATTACACTTACTTTTTCATAAAGGTTCCAACCTACCTCAATCTAACCTTTAGTTACACTTAACATTAAGCTGTCACCCATAAGTCATCACAGTTTGTTTGAGTTATTCAGAGTGCTCATCAACTTGCATTGTATAATATTACTTCTATATGCTGAATTGAGTTTACTCTCAACCTCAATCTATTTACCCAGAGCTTGTGTAATAATGGTCCTATACAAAAACCAAGTATAGCTATGACGATAGAGCAGCCAAATACGCAACCCAGAGCTGCTAAAATCATCAAACATTGTTGAAGCCTTTGGGTAAGGTGGAGCCGCACACAGCCTCTGGCAAGACATGGGTGGGGATGGGTGGGGAAGGATGGATAGGCTATTCAGTCAGTGAAGGCTTTGTTTGGAAAGAAACCACCTGGGGTGTAGACACAAGAGCATATGCCTTAGCCTAGGCAGTGTGAAAGACATTTAAAGGCTGGGCCAATTATCAGTCATAAATCAGTCAATAGCATTTTGGAAGAGCGCCCTAGGTACGGTAGTGAGGTTTGAGCTCTGTATGAATTCCAGATTGACCACTATAAATATTCCATTGTCCAATGTAAAGATGTGTCAGATACAAAAAGTACTAACCTACAAACCTGCAACAGATTCAACCCTATAGCAGATTAATGTAGACAATCATATGCAGATATGATCATTTCACACATAGGTCGGCTCTATCAGCAATGGATGATAAAAAAAAAAGTTACATGATTGACCTCATAAAAAAAGGCAATTCTTCCACAAATGTTGATCAACTGACGGTACAATATTTAATGTGTTACATTCATGGCAGGAAAACCACTAAACCCAAGCAGGATTTGGCTTGACAGAACTGCCAAAATGAAGGAAACACCAACATAAAGTGTCTTAATTGGGCGTTAGAACATAAAAACTTCAATGCGCCTCAGCATAAATTCTACAGGTGTCTGGAACTCTATAGGAGGGATGCAACAACATTCTTCCATGACAAATTCCATCATTTGTTGTTTTGTTGATGGCGGTGGAAAGCACTGTCTCAGGCTCCGCTCCAGAATATCCCATAGGTGTTCCATTGGGTTGAGATCTGGTGACTGAAACACACACACACACACACACACACACACACACACACACACACACACACACACACACACACACACACACACACACACACACACACACACACACACACACACACACACACACACACACACACACACACACACACACACACACACATGACCATGCTAAACATGATGGAATGTTAATTGCTTAATTAACTCAGGAACCACATCTGTGTGGAAGCACCTGCATTTCAATTTGTATCCCTCATTTACTCAAGTGATTCCTTTATTTTGGCAGTTACATGTACATCGGTGGTAAAATAAGTTAGTATCAATGTAAAATGAAATATAGAAAGGCATGCAGGTATAGCAAACTTGTTTAATGGGTTTTTAGTCAAATGTGAACTTTCTGGTCATTTAGTGTGATATTTTACATGTTGTAAAAAAAATGGCACATCTTTATGTTGAGACACGTAACATATTGACGTTTTTAAAATGTATGCTTAAAGTGAGGGTTTGAAGGTATGTCTAATCTTAACAATAACTATAAGCCTTAAAGGACAACCATCAATTAAATAGGGAACGTTTGACAAAAAAGTTAAAAAAGTTACATTTTCAAACATGAATTTGGAAAACATAGATATGCTATGAAATATAAACAATGTTAATATGTTACTAAAGCTAAGTTAATTTTGCAACAGCATGGGCTGTATGTGCTATATACAAACTAGTTATTCCTGTTGAGTTTAAAAACACCCCAAAAAGAATAGGTTGATACTGTTGATAGACTTAGTGGCATATGAGAAAGCTGAAGTGATTAACGTTATAATAGTTGTGAAATAATACTTACAATAGTTGTGCAAAAATGCACATTAGTGTGTTAAAATTATTTTTTAATTATTTTCAATTTAATATATATATATTTTTAATCAGGATGCAGTTCCTGGATCAGCTCGGTGAGTCACACTAGCCCATGAAAACTAACTATGAATACAATTAGCCCGATCGCTCCTTTGAGCAACAGCAGAGAGACAAATGTTTGCATTTGGACAATGTGTGCTCAAGATACTGAGCCAATAGAGTGGATTAATGTATTATTAATCCGCTATACATTGGCTGAATTTTTGATGGCTGTGGAGATACACCATTTTGTTCTATCAAACCTCACTACTTATTTATTATGAATGTATCTGTAATTATACATTAAAATATACATTACATAAAGAAAAAAACATGTATTGTGTTGTGGACACCAGGAGGAGTATCTGCTGCATTTGGGATAATGGGGATCCTAATACAATACCAAATATCAAAAGCTCAAACCACTGGAGTGGAGATGCTGCCTGAGATAGATACTGAATGATGAAGGAAGACACCTCTCCCTGTAAAAAAGGAAATAACATAAGACTATTAAGTAACTTCTCTTGTGCAATATAGATGTGTAGGTCTATAATAAAGGACATTATGAACCCCCTGAGTTTATAATAACAATAGGGGTACACAACTAGTCCCAATAATAGAATACTTAATGAAAATAGCTAAATCTGTATGTAAATGCTCATGCACTAAAAAACCTGATAAGACAGAACATTCAAGTCTTAAAGTCGTCATTGAGTCATGTTTAACCTGTGGCCCCACCTTTGTGTTAACCTTTAAGGTCCCTCCTCAAATACAGGTGGTTATAAAAACCAGATCCATCCTAAGCACCTCTCTCATATCACCTGTGTAGGACCTGTTCACGACCCACAGGATCACCATGGGGACAACCAAGAATACACCGATATGGAGGCTGATATGCCTGGCACTACTGATCAAATCAACACAAACAGGTTGGTAGAATATTCATTCATTTGCCTAAATCAGAAACTGTTCTGATTATTACTATAATATAATTATTCTACATTTTTAAAAGTCTGACAAATCTGTAAAATCTACATATTATTTCATAAATCAGACTGATTGTTAATTACAAATAGTAAATATTCAGGACAACGCCAAATGATTACGATTATTGACACTCAGCAGGTCGATAGGTTTTAAAAGTA
Organism: Salmo salar; assembly: GCF_965601325.2. Lineage (NCBI taxonomy): Eukaryota > Metazoa > Chordata > Actinopteri > Salmoniformes > Salmonidae > Salmo > Salmo salar. Next base: position 24,420,856 of record NC_138316.1, on the reverse strand, counting down.
ACCACAAGTTTAGTATGATTAGGTCACTTTCAGATTTGATAACATACACTATATATTTTATGTAAAATCTCATTATGTAAAAGAAATCATGTGTTAGCTATTCAGAAATGTACTAACACACAGAAAAGGGATTACATGTATTATACATGCATTTGAAAACATTCAACAGTAGGCATACAGTAGCAGTTTTTACTCAATCAGTAATAACGGTTTTCCTTTTTTCTCATTTACTACGATCATATGATTACATTATTCATTTACGTTTTCATCCTAGTTCTGTTCCTTATACACATTTGTTAATGAGATTGTTTCTGTCTAAATTTGAAAATGTTACACATTTGTGGTGAAAAACCTGAAAATCTGTAGAAATCATTATCATTTGTGATTGTTATCATGAGTGGTTGTAGCATAGTTTATAGTGTTATAAATACATAAATGCACTCCCCACAATGGGTGTGTTTAATACAATTTTTGATTGGGAATGAAAACAAGAACAGAATACAGACAAAAACTCAAATGTATATTGTTAAAATAATAGTTGTGGTAAGTATGTCTGATATTACTCAAATAATACTGACAGGAAAAATGTGATGCCTAAATATGTAAAATAGGAACTGAACTGTCATCGGAATTCAATGTGTTTAGTTTACAAAGCAGATGACACTTGATTAAGGAATCTTCAGACCCGTTGCATGTGTCGGATGACCTGTCAGCCAGGGCTGAGTATTCCGCAATTCATAGAACATCAAAGTAGTTCAGGCACAAAAGATTAACCCTCAAACATTGATTTTAAAATTGTTATCCCCTTGCAGCTGTTTGACTCAATTGTCAAGTGAAATGAAGTGCCACATTAACCATGCAGCTTTTGGTAAACTAGGGTCTCGATTCAATCCCTATCGTCGTACTTGAAATGTGAAAGTAATTTCCAATTGAGCCGACATATGCAGTGTTTACCATGAACGCAAACTCTGCGAACGCAGGAACATTCCCATTAAAATTCAATTGCACGATAGCGCTTAACTTTGGCGATACGGATTGAATTGAGCCTTAGGTTCGCCGTAAATATTGAATGGGTCACATCATGCTTCAAATGTCCCTTCGTCTGGACATACTGCTGTGCAAATCAAATACACTTCTAAAAGCGTAATGCAACAATCTATATCTGCAGTTATTGAACTCCATCCGGAATGTACATATAATATTTTAAAATACTCATGAATTGCTTTTATTACAGTGAGCCCCACCACAAGTGTAACAATCATCCCGACAATGATCACAACGATACCCACACTTTCAGGTAAATGACTGACAGAATGCACACTGAATAAATGACTGGGTATCCATCAATACGCTAAGAAGGAACTAACATTTGTATTCCTTGTCCCTCAGGATTGAATGCCTCACACAATGACCAGGTCTGCAGCACATGGGGTAACTACCACTTCAAGACCTTCGATGGGGACTTTTTCCAGCTCCCCTCCACCTGCAACCATGTTGTGACCTCACTGTGTAAGAGCAGCTATGAGGCTTTCAACATCCAGATGAGGCGGCAGGTCGTGGACAACCAGCCCACCATTAGCAAGATTACCATGAAGCTGGATGGTGTAGTGGTGGAGCTATCCAAGGGTGTTGTTGTGGTCAATGGGCAGACGTGAGTTTCCCTGTCATTTGACTGATACGCCATTCAGCAAGCACCTCTCTTGAGGATTTTATGTGCTACATTCCGGAATTTAATAATAATTATAATCATAATGTATTGGATGACCTTTAAACATCTTCTTCCTCCTGAAGGGTGACCCTGCCGTTCAGCTTGTCTGGAGTCAGCATCGTGAAGACTACATCCAATGTGAAGGTCGTAGCCAAACTGGGGCTGGTTGCTGTTTGGAACAAGGATGACTCCCTAATGGTAAAATACCTGCTTTTCTAATTTTCCTCTTCAATGGTTGATTAGTTAATAATATTACATTTTTCTTTAGATTAAAAGCATATCAACTTTGCCTTCAATGGCAATGATCAACAGTTGATTGTGAGTGAGAGACACCTGTTTTTTGCTGCTCCTTGTCTCATGTGGGTTGAAGCACTGTCTACTCCCCTCCTAAAATATTAATATTGAAAGGCAGAATTAGCTGAAGAACGAGGATGAATTAAACAGGATCTGTAAAGATGTATAGGCTATACACACACAGGCCAATGTTCCAATGTTTATTTGATGAAGTGTTTGCAAATATTTGTAGATTCGAATTACATTTTCTGTCACTCCCTAATATAAGACAAACAAATTGATAGGTTATAAACATGGAGGATAGCCAAGACTGAACACGTGAATGGTGCTGAACAGGATGAGATTTTGTGGACAAAACACATTGTATCTGGTCATTCTACAGATTGAAATGAACGAGAAGTACAGAAACCAGACCTGCGGACTCTGTGGTGACTTCAATGAAGTCCAAACATATAACGAGTTCATCATCAATGGTAAAATAATTTCAGAAATGTCCAAAACTGAAATGTAAATACATTACGTATTGTAGGTGGAAAAGCTAATTGTCAATGTTTGTGTTGTTGCAGGTGGGGAACTCTCTAGCTCTGACTATGGAAACCTCTGGAAACTGGATGGCCCTCTGGAAGTCTGTGAGGAGCCTACGCTAACTTCTGTGGAGAGTTGTGGAGATGAGGTATCAAATTCAAACCATAGAAGAAGAATACAAAATAATGTTAATAGAAGTTAGAAATGGCAATTATTCCATGTGATCCAACAAATGTTTTCTATATGGTAACCTTTTGTGGTTTGTCTCTGTAGGAATTTTGTCAGCAGCTGTTCTCCAGTGCAGCTTTCAGTAGCTGTGCTAATTATTTGGACGTGGACTCCTTCAGCAAGACCTGCCATGCAGACCTGTGCCACTGTGATAACAGCACCAACTCCTTCTGCCTGTGCAACACCATCTCAGAGTACTCCCGTCAGTGTGTTCATGCAGGGGGGAAGCCCCAGCAATGGAGGACTGAACAGTTCTGCTGTAAGCATGCAGATACTCTTCAATATGCCCACCAAACACTTAATGATCATGTTCACAATCTATTTTAAGGAAACAGTTAATCACAATGTTTATTTTCTCAGATAAGACATGCCCCTACAACATGGAGTACCAGGAGTGTGGAAGCCCCTGTGTTGACACCTGCTCCAACCCAGAGGCCAGCCAGTTGTGTGGAGACCACTGTACAGACGGCTGCTTCTGTCCTCTAGGTACCACACAGGTTCAAATCTGTTGTACAAGTTAACCTTAAGCACATCCTGAAAACACCACACCTTTACCCATTATGCCTTTTATGTCAATGCGTGCAAAAGTCTTTGATAATGAAATAAGTAAATATTGGATGTTTCACTCAGTTACTTTCTCGAGTCAATGAAGTTCTCTGTGTAAAGAACACATTAGAATAACTTAAATCTACTTAATTCTGCCTGATCTCTCACCAAATAGGTACTGTTTTTGATGATGTCAGCAACAGTGGCTGCATTCCAATGAGTGAATGCCTCTGTGTCCACATTGGACAAGTATACAAATCTGGAGAGTCTTACACCAGCAACTGTAAAGAATGGTAGGCCAAGTACATCATCTGATTTAAACATCACATATCCCATGCCTCATTTTCATGAATCATGCCAAAATCTACATTGGGACTATAGAAACTGTATCATAAATATTTATAAATACTGTATGAATGCAGTTGTGAGATGAGCCTGTAAATGTTCCCTTTAGCACCTGTGGTGGTGGTCAGTGGGCCTGTACAGACAAGGACTGTCCTGGGACCTGCTCTGTGGAGGGAGGATCCCACATCAACACCTATGATGGGAAAGCCTACACCTTCCATGGGGACTGCTCGTACATTCTGACCAAGGTCAGTGCATGTGGTGCAGTATAGCAAAGCAATAGAAGCAAGTAGAAACTCTTCATACGTTTTCAGTGCAAACTAAGGTGAAAAGGTGAGGTAAAATAGCTTTTCCTCAAGCCATATGTTGACGTAGAAATGGGTCCAAACGAGTCACTCTCGTTTCATGTTTTTGCCTTCAAACTCATCCTTGTTTTCTTTTAGCAATGCAATGGAACTGAATTCACCGTGCTGGGAGACATTGTGAAGTGTGGGTTGACTGACACTCAGACCTGTATGAGGGCTGTTACCCTAGCCCTCTCCAGCAGATCCACCGTAAGGCAACTCTCCAAATATGTTTCAGAGAAAATAACACAATTAACTCATTTCCAAACAAAACCACTTCTTGAAGATAATTATACTGGCTTGCAAATAAATGTCCCTAAACCTTTTTGACTACACACACAATAACCTTCTTTAAAACTGCCCTGATTTGGCAATTATTGCCAGGCTGTTTGCAATCTTTTAAAATGCTCATGCATGGTAATGTTTGTGTCTAGAGGGGATTGTTCAATAAACATATATGAACCAATTAGAATTTTATAGAATCCATTATCTTATCTAATTCACAGGTCATCCGAGTCCAGTCATGTGGAAGTGTTTTTGTAAATCAGATTATTTCTCAGCTCCCGCTCTATACAGGTGAGATAATCCATTGTAATGCCAAATTAAATTGTAGTGTGGATCAGTGCATGAACTCCATATCATTTATATTCACTAGATGAAGCCTTAATGGTGTCCCTCTATTTATTTAATGTATTGCAGCTGAAGTGACCGTCTTCAAGCCCTCCTCATTCTACATTGTTATCCAGACAACTCTTGGAGTTCAACTTCAGATCCAGCTTTCACCAGTTATGCAGATGTACATAACTACCATCTCATCCTACAAAGGAACAACCTGTGGTATGCTTCAGATTCATCCACCAGTTTCATACCTTTTTCTTCAGTATCTCTATTAATACAAATCTAATAACATCATATGGCTTCAATTATTTTCCACAGGCCTTTGCGGAAACTACAATGACGTTCAGGCAGATGAGTTCAGAGTCATCAGTGGATTGGTGGAGGGCACAGCTGTAGCTTTTGCCAACACATGGAAGACCATGTCGAGCTGCCCTGATGTCAAGACTAGCTTTGAAAACCCTTGCAGTTTGAGCATCGAAAATGGTACGTATTTAATAAGCCTACAGATTAATCACTTGTTGAATGATTATAACACATATATGCGTATGTGGAAATGATGATTGTCTTTTTCACAGAGAAATATGCCCAGCACTGGTGTTCCATGTTATCAGATCCTAAAGGAGTGTTCTCCCCTTGCCATTCTGAAATAAGACCTGACACCTACCAAACCGTAAGTTAGTTAAGAAGGATACGATCGCAAAGTAAAACCATTAAACTCTTATGTGATGAGGTTATAGTCTTGACACACTTTGACTCTTTTTCCAACAGAACTGTATGTATGACAGCTGTAACTGTGAGAAGAGTGAGGACTGCATGTGTGCTGCCGTCTCCTCTTATGTCCATGCTTGTGCTGCCAAGGGTATCCAGCTCAGCGGCTGGAGAGACACTATCTGCAGTGAGTAGGCCGCACGGCACCATGGAGACCTCTCGCAATGTGTCATTATAATGAGTGCTGAAAATTGATTAGAATAGAATGATTTTACTGAAACAACAACAGTAGTTACAAAGTACAAATAACCTGAAGAAATAACTGCACAAATACAAAGATATAAGGAAACCAATATCTTGCTAATACTACTCATATCTAATGACTTTTCTCAGATAAATTCGCCACCTGTCCCAGTCAAACAGTTTATACCTACAACATGACCAGTTGCGGACGCACCTGCCGCTCCCTGAGCATGACAGACCAATCTTGCCAGGTGAAGTTCGTTCCGGTGGACGGCTGTGGCTGTGCAGAGGGCACCTACATGGACGAGGCTGGCCAGTGTGTTGCCCCCACCAACTGTCCCTGCTATGACAAGGGCTCGGTGGTCCCTGCAGGAGAGACTATCAGCAGAGACGGTGCCACCTGGTAAGCACCTCCCTCATACATATAAAGCTAGGAGACCAAAATAAATACAAATGAAACTTCATGGATATATTCATAACTGTGTATTAAATTATGTCATAATGATATTTGCTGTTAATTTGATTATCTTACTAACTATAACTATTAATACTGTAACTATTTTATAGTACTTGCAGACAAGGGACACTGAGTTGCACTGGGGGAGCAAGACTATTTAGTAAGTTTTATGATCTTTTATTACAATTTATTAATTTAATTTATTTATTTATTAATAAAATATATGGCTCAATATGATTTAACCCTTTACATGCATCCTTCACAAAACAGGTACACTTGATATGAACCAAGAGGATTCAAGCAATTCATGTAAGACAATGTGATTAATTATGATGATGAATGTGGATATTTCTGGATATATGATAATTATATTCTGCTTGTTTGAGAATTGAAAATAGTTTTTATTACTTGTATTCTCATATATCCTCAGTATGCACACTGCCAATGGTTTTCTTCAACTGCTCAACTGCACCTCCAGGAGCTTCAGGTTCTGAGTGTCAGAAGAGCTGCAAAACTCTGGATATGACCTGTGTGAGTCCCTCATTCAGTCTCAATGGGATTGTCACATACTGTCACTATTATACTGAGTTTTGTGTTGACTGAACATAAACTTTTGAGAATCTCAATTATGTCAAATACCCACCCCCCTCCTCCCCCGGTGTACAAAAACATAGTCCATATCTCTTTAATTTGCCATGACTTATGTATGCATTTTGTTAAATCCCTTTAGATCAGCACAGAGTGCACATCAGGTTGTATGTGCCCCACCGGACTGGTGTCTGATGGGAACGGAGACTGCATCAAGGAGGAACTTTGTCCTTGTTCTCACAATGGAGCTACTTACCAAGCTGGAGAGACTCTTAAGGTTGACTGCAATACATGGTATGCCTGTTTTGTGTCTTACACCTCAGGGGGGAGAAAACATAAAGAACACAGACTTACAAATAACGAAAAAAATGTCAGGCAATTTTTGTGACATTATGTGTGTGTTGTTCACAGTACTTGCAAGGACAGACAATGGCAGTGTACCACACATCTTTGTGATGGAGTTTGTGCAATCTACGGAGAGGGTCACTATATCACCTTTGATGAGAAAAGGTTCAACTTTAATGGAAACTGTGAATACACTCTCATTCAGGTTTGTGTCTCTTTATTTGGTAGAATTGTATCAGCATTGAAAAGTGTGAATTTTAAACATATTAAGAATATTTTCCTTTCGCACAGGACTACTGTGGCAATACTAATGGCAGTGGCAGCTTCAGAGTTCTCACTGAGAACGTTCCTTGTGGAACTAAAGGCACCACCTGCTCCAAGACCATCAAGCTCTTCCTGGGGGTAATGAGCAACTTGACTTCACACAATACTGTACATTCCATCCCTCGTGTAAAGAACAATCAACAAATCATCAACCAAACATCAAGTTGAGATCCGATTTCAGACCAAGTTATGTATGAAAACATATTTTCCTTCTTCAGACCAGTGAGCTCCTATTGGCAGATGGGACCGCTCAAGTTGTCAGGAGTACTCCAGAAGAGCAGTTTCCTAAACAGATCAGCCTTCTGGGGAATTATCTGGTTATTGAAGTCAAAAGTGGTCTAATCCTCATGTGGGACAAGAAGACCAGTCTTTTTATCAAGCTGAGTCCACAATACCAGGTACATTAAGATACTCTGATGAAGAAATGAGTTCAGGATTCAGTCAAAACTGATATTACCGAGACTTTTGTATAACCCTGCCAAGTCAATCATTTTAATTCATGATCTCTTTTCTTCAGGGGCAAGTGTGTGGTCTGTGTGGAAACTATGATGGCAACGCAAACAATGACTTCACCACTAGAGCCCAGGCGACAGTTGTTGATCCGGTGGAATTTGGAAACAGCTGGAAAGTTTCATCAAGCTGCCCAAGTGTATCCGCTGTAGTGCACCCATGTACCTCCAACCCGTACAGAGCGTCTTGGGCCCAGAAACAATGCAGCATCATTAAGAGCGATGTCTTCACAGCCTGCCAGAACCAGGTATGGATATGTTCAACTAGGATATACTACTAGTAAGATATGTGGATTTGTCTTTTGAGGACAAAGAAATGTACTTCACCGTGCAACTTCTGTATATCTTACAACACATTGCTGTGCTTTTAAGGTGGACCCCTCTCCTTACTACGATGCTTGTGTGAGAGACTCATGTGCTTGTGACAGTGGTGGAGACTGTGAGTGCTTCTGTACAGCAGTGGCAGCTTATGCAAAGGCCTGCAATGAAGCTGGAGCATGCGTAGCCTGGAGAACCCCTCGAATTTGCCGTAAGTTTCTTCACAATCAACAGTGAAGTCTGAGCTGACTAAAATCAAGGTTGAATTGAAAAATGTTTAATTCTGGTCTGGAACGTGATTTTCAACTACATTAAGGCGCTTGTCAATTCAATTCTGGACCAGGTTGACACATTATCATATAGGACAGTTTATCATGGAAAGGGATCATTGTTCTAGTTCAATTAATGAAAACGTTTTTGTCCACCATATTTTGTCCACCACATACAGCACTGTTCTGTGATTACTACAACCCCACTGGAGAATGTGAGTGGCACTACAAGGCATGTGGAGCTCAGTGTATGAAGACCTGCAGAAACCCTTCCGGAGACTGTTCTAGTTTAATTCCAGCATTGGAAGGTAGGGATATGACCGTCTAACTCATATTTTGTCTCACGTGGATATGACTTCTGAATAACAACTGTAATTGAAACTGACCCCAACAATGGTTATAAATAAACATGCTGTGTGACTGAGAAGGCTCAGGCTACATTTACACTGACTACTGTTATCCTTAACAACACTTGACCTTTTGTAACCTCTTGGCTATTGTGCTAATTACAGGCTGCTATCCTAACTGTCCTGCGGCACAACCTTACTTCAATGAGGAGACAATGAAGTGTGTGGAGAGGGAACAATGTGGCTGTTATGACTATGAAGGAAACCAGTACACCAATGGACAGAATCTTCCGGCACAAAACTGTGAAACATGGTATGTTAAAATCATTCAATTCACAGTACCTGTGCTATTTCAGAGCATATTCTGAATGTTCTAACTGTGAAAGTATTAGGTTTTCTGTATTGCATTAATTTTAAGGAAGAGGGTGGTAAGGGGTTTGTCTAAGATGGGAAGGTCATGCTAGTTTTTCCATAGTGATGCCAATTATGGCTATATGGCAATCTGAAAACTTGCCTTGCTCCCTATGCATTTCACAACTTACAGTACTTTATTACCAAGCCCTGACTAGTTATACCTTTGTAATTGTATTTTGAACAAAACATTTATATCTATATCATTTGAAACTGGGACTAATTAAAACATTTAAATAATTGTTCTTCTTTTAAAGCACCTGCACAATGACTGGAGTGAGTTGTAGTTATAATGTAAATGGTAAGGATGACATCATCAAATAAAAGTAAAATATTTAGCAATGACCAAAGTAACATTGATTGAATATAATTTAAAATACTTTTTATTGCAGATTGTACATGCTTGTATAATGGTAAACAACACCCATATGGAGAAACCCTCTACAATACAACAGATGGGATTGGTAACTGCATTGTTGCTGTTTGCGCCGCGAACGGAACCATTACCAGGAACATTTCCCCTTGTCAAGTGACCACAACTCCAGTACCAACTACAACCTCCCCTCTGACCACAACAACTGTCCATGCAACTACAACACAGGCCTCTACGACAACACTAAAGCCCACAACTGTCTTCCACTTCTCAACACCTGGTAAGCAGAGAAACTCTTAAATGATTAAAGGGCAGCCCAATTTTTGCTAAATACCATATTGATAAATGGAAATCTTGATGGAACTTAATAGCAATTTGTATTTAAGATGGTAGTAGAGGTCTTGTCGGGTCCAAAACGTTGGACCTGGAATCGAATGGACCCGAGAACAATCAGACCCGGACCTGAATGGACACGATCATTTTAAATAAATGGGGACATGGACCCGAACAGACCTGAGAACAATCAGACCCAAACACGAATGGACCCGACAACAACCAGACCTAGACCTGACCCATACACTAACTGGTCCAGGTCTAGACCAGGCCTGATTGGACCCGAGTGACAAACGAATTATATTTATCAGCCAAGATGCTCTTCTGGTTAATTAATAGGTCTTTATATTTTGTCTAGGCCTTCTATAAGTCAATAAATTCCCCATATTAGCGTAAAATAAATATGGAACAGGCTATGCAGCGCTGTGGTCGGGTCCATTCAGGTCCACTCAGGTCAATCAGCTGTAAGACCCGATGACAATCAAATATGACTCGACCCGGACCCGAAGGAAAAGTTTGAATTTTGGACCCGTACCAGCTCGGGCCCCTGGTGGGGTCTCGGGTATTCGGGTTCGGGTGGACCCTACTGTAGGTGGTAGTGATGAGCTTAATTCATATTGACGATATGTTCAAATTGAATATGAATGATAAGTATTGTGAATACGAGCTATTTGTTAAATTAAAATGTTATTATTCTAGCCAAGTAAACTAAAGATATATCTTTTTTAAAAACAGAACCAACATCTACTTCAACTTGGTCTTCCACAACAATGGAGTTGACACCTAAAATCACCACAAGTTCATCATTAAATCCTTCAACTACATCATCAGGATCAAGTACAGTCACAATTCCCAACCCGACAACTGTAACTACAACAACTGTGGTACCCTCAACAAGTGGAGAAGTAGCTACATCGACCACAGCTGAGACTTCAACAAAGGAAGACACCACAAATGAGACGATCACATCTACAAAGCCACCTAAAGTAGTCACCACTGGTATCGCAACAACGACATCACATGTCACCACCAAACCTTCAGTGACATCGATTGAGTCAATTACAAAAACACTACCTTACTTTACAGGTACATTGTGGCCTTTAACATCAACAACAAAGCCCTCAACAACAACAGAATCAGTCATCACAGGTGGAATATTGACAACAGAACCTCACTCCCAAATTACCAATACAACTACATCTGGGATATTCACACACACCACAGCATCATTATCTACAACTGAAAATGTTGAAGCCTCTACCTCAACATCACAGCCCTCAACTTCAATCACAACTACAAAGGTACACACAACAACTGCAGAGGAAACTACATATACTACCACTGAAAATTCCACACAGCCGCCTAAGATTGTCACCGCTGGCCCAACAACCACTTCCACCACAGTAATTGTTGAAACCTCTACCTCAACATCACAGTCCACAACAAGAGTTGAAGAAACAACAGGGCCAGTTGTCATTACTTCCAATCCCACGACTTCAACCACAACAACAAAGGCACCCACTACCACCACCGAGGTAATTACACCTACCACAGGTGGAACTACAACAGTTGAAGAAACCACAATTGAGACAAGTCCATCTACGTCCACAATGGCACCTAAAGTTGTCACCACTGGCCCAACAACCACTTCTACCACTGTAATTGTTGAAACCTCTACCTCAACATCACAGCCCACAACAACAGGTGAAGAAACAACAGAGCCAGTTGGCATTACTTCCAATCCCACGACTTCAACCACAACAACTGCGGAGGTAATTTCACCAACCACAGGTGGAACTACAAATGTTGAAGAAACCACAATAGAGACAAGTCCATCTACATCCACAATGGCACCTAAAGTTGTCACCACTGGCCCAACAACCACTTCTACCACTGTAATTGTTGAAACCTCTACCTCAACATCACAGCCCACAACAACAGGTGAAGAAACAACAGAGCCAGTTGGCATTACTTCCAGTCCCACGACTTCAACCACAACAACTGCAGAAGTAATTACACCAACCACAGGTGGAACTACAAAAGTTGAAGAAACCACAAGAGAGACTATTACATCTACATCCACAATGCCAACTAAAGAACTCACCACTGGCCCAACAACCACTTCCACCACTGTAATTGTTGAAACCTCTGCCTCAACATCACAGCCCACAACAACAGGTGAAGAAACAACAGAGCCAGTTGGCATTACTTCCAATCCCACGACTTCAACCACAACAACTGCGGAGGGAATTTCACCAACCACAGGTGGAACTACAAATGTTGAAGAAACCACAATAGAGACAAGTCCATCTACATCCACAATGGCACCTAAAGTTGTCACCACTGGCCCAACAACCACTTCTACCACTGTAATTGTTGAAACCTCTACCTCAACATCACAGCCAACAACAACAGGTGAAGAAACAACAGAACCAGTTGGCATTACTTCCCATCCCACAACTTCAACCACAACAACTGCAGAAGTAATTACACAAACCACAGGTGGAACGACAAAAGTTGAAGAAACTACAAGAGAGACTATTACATCTACATCCACAATGCCACCTAAAGTTGTCACCACTGGCCCAACAACCACTTCCACCACTGTAATTGTTGAAACCTCTACCTCAACATCACAGCCAACAACAACAGGTGAAGAAACAACAGAGCCAGTTGGCATTACTTCCCATCCCACAACTTCAACCACAACAACTGCAGAAGTAATTACACCAACCACAGGTGGAACTACAAAAGGTGAAGAAACCACAACTGAGACTATTACATCTACATCCACAACGCCACCTAAAGAAGTAACCACCGGCCCAACAACCACTTCCACCACTGTAATTGTTGAAACCTCTACCTCAACATCCCTGCCCACAACAACAGGTGAAGAAACAACAGAGCCAGTTGGCATTACTTCCAATCCCACGACTTCAACCACAACAACTGCGGAGGTAATTTCACCAACCACAGGTGGAACTACAAATGTTGAAGAAACCACAATAGAGACAAGTCCATCTACATCCACAATGGCACCTAAAGTTGTCACCACTGGCCCAACAACCACTTCTACCACTGTAATTGTTGAAACCTCTACCTCAACATCACAGCCCACAACAACAGGTGAAGAAACAACAGAGCCAGTTGGCATTACTTCCAGTCCCACGACTTCAACCACAACAACTGCAGAAGTAATTACACCAACCACAGGTGGAACTACAAAAGTTGAAGAAACCACAAGAGAGACTATTACATCTACATCCACAATGCCACCTAAAGAACTCACCACTGGCCCTACAACCACTTCCACCACTGTAATTGTTGAAACCTCTGCCTCAACATCACAGCCCACAACAACAGGTGAAGAAACAACAGAGCCAGTTGGCATTACTTCCAATCCCACGACTTCAACCACAACAACTGCGGAGGTAATTTCACCAACCACAGGTGGAACTACAAATGTTGAAGAAACCACAATAGAGACAAGTCCATCTACATCCACAATGGCACCTAAAGTTGTCACCACTGGCCCAACAACCACTTCTACCACTGTAATTGTTGAAACCTCTACCTCAACATCACAGCCAACAACAACAGGTGAAGAAACAACAGAACCAGTTGGCATTACTTCCCATCCCACAACTTCAACCACAACAACTGCAGAAGTAATTACACCAACCACAGGTGGAACTACAAAAGGTGAAGAAACCACAACTGAGACTATTACATCTACATCCACAACGCCACCTAAAGAAGTCACCACTGGCCCAACAACCACTTCCACCACTGTAATTGTTGAAACCTCTACCTCAACATCCCTGCCCACAACAACAGGTGAAGAAACAACAGAGCCAGTTGGCATTACTTCCAATCCCACGACTTCAACCACAACAACTGCGGAGGTAATTTCACCAACCACAGGTGGAACTACAAATGTTGAAGAAACCACAATAGAGACAAGTCCATCTACATCCACAATGGCACCTAAAGTTGTCACCACTGTCCCAACAACCACTTCTACCACTGTAATTGTTGAAACCTCTACCTCAACATCACAGCCAACAACAACAGGTGAAGAAACAACAGAACAAGTTGGCATTACTTCCCATCCCACAACTTCAACCACAACAACTGCAGAAGTAATTACACCAACCACAGGTGGAACTACAAAAGGTGAAGAAACCACAACTGAGACTATTACATCTACATCCACAACGCCACCTAAAGAAGTCACCACTGGCCCAACAACCACTTCCACCACTGTAATTGTTGAAACCTCTACCTCAACATCCCTGCCCACAACAACAGGTGAAGAAACAACAGAGCCAGTTGGCATTACTTCCAATCCCACGACTTCAACCACAACAACTGCGGAGGTAATTTCACCAACCACAGGTGGAACTACAAATGTTGAAGAAACCACAATAGAGACAAGTCCATCTACATCCACAATGGCACCTAAAGTTGTCACCACTGGCCCAACAACCACTTCTACCACTGTAATTGTTGAAACCTCTACCTCAACATCACAGCCAACAACAACAGGTGAAGAAACAACAGAACCAGTTGGCATTACTTCCCATCCCACAACTTCAACCACAACAACTGCAGAAGTAATTACACCAACCACAGGTGGAACTACAAAAGGTGAAGAAACCACAACTGAGACTATTACATCTACATCCACAACGCCACCTAAAGAAGTCACCACTGGCCCAACAACCACTTCCACCACTGTAATTGTTGAAACCTCTACCTCAACATCCCTGCCCACAACAACAGGTGAAGAAACAACAGAGCCAGTTGGCATTACTTCCAATCCCACGACTTCAACCACAACAACTGCGGAGGTAATTTCACCAACCACAGGTGGAACTACAAATGTTGAAGTAACCACAATAGAGACAAGTCCATCTACATCCACAATGGCACCTAAAGTTGTCACCACTGGCCCAACAACCACTTCTACCACTGTAATTGTTGAAACCTCTACCTCAACATCACAGCCAACAACAACAGGTGAAGAAACAACAGAACAAGTTGGCATTACTTCCCATCCCACAACTTCAACCACAACAACTGCAGAAGTAATTACACCAACCACAGGTGGAACTACAAAAGGTGAAGAAACCACAACTGAGACTATTACATCTACATCCACAACGCCACCTAAAGAAGTCACCACTGGCCCAACAACCACTTCCACCACTGTAATTGTTGAAACCTCTACCTCAACATCACAACCCAAAACAACAGGTGAAGAAACAACAGAGCCAGTTGGCATTACTTCCAATCCCACGACTTCAACCACAACAACTGCGGAGGTAATTTCACCAACCACAGGTGGAACTACAAATGTTGAAGAAACCACAATAGAGACAAGTCCATCTACATCCACAATGGCACCTAAAGTTGTCACCACTGGCCCAACAACCACTTCTACCACTGTAATTGTTGAAACCTCTACCTCAACATCACAGCCCACAACAACAGGTGAAGAAACAACAGAGCCAGTTGGCATTACTTCCAGTCCCACGACTTCAACCACAACAACTGCAGAAGTAATTACACCAACCACAGGTGGAACTACAAAAGTTGAAGAAACCACAAGAGAGACTATTACATCTACATCCACAACGCCACCTAAAGAAGTCACCACTGGCCCAACAACCACTTCCACCACAGTAATTGTTGAAACCTCTACCTCAACATCCCTGCCCACAACAACAGGTGAAGAAACAACAAGGCCAGGTGGCATTACTTCCAGTCCCACGACTTCAACCACAACAACTGCGGAGATAATTTCACCAACCACAGGTGGAACGACAAAAGTTGAAGAAACTACAACGGAGACTATTACATCTACATCCACAATGCCACCTAAAGTTGTCACCACTGGCCCAACAACCGCTTCCACCACTGCAATTGTTGAAACCTCTATCTCAACATCACAGCCCACAACAAAAGGTGAAGAAACAACAGAGCCAGTTGGCATTACTTCCAGTCCCACGACTTCAACCACAACAACTGCAGAAGTAATTACACCAACCACAGGTGGAACTACAAAAGTTGAAGAAACCACAAGAGAGAGTATTACATCTACATCCACAATGCCACCTAAAGAACTCACCACTGGCCCAACAACCACTTCCACCACTGTAATTGTTGAAACCTCTGCCTCAACATCACAGCCCACAACAACAGGTGAAGAAACAACAGAGCCAGTTGGCATTATTTCCAATCCCACGACTTCAACCACAACAACTGCGGAGGTAATTTCACCAACCACAGGTGGAACTACAAATGTTGAAGAAACCACAACAGAGACAAGTCCATCTACATCCACAATGGCACCTAAAGTTGTCACCACTGGCCCAACAACCACTTCTACCACTGTAATTGTTGAAACCTCTACCTCAACATCACAGCCAACAACAACAGGTGAAGAAACAACAGAACCAGTTGGCATTACTTCCCATCCCACAACTTCAACCACAACAACTGCAGAAGTAATTACACCAACCACAGGTGGAACTACAAAAGGTGAAGAAACCACAACTGAGACTATTACATCTACATCCACAACGCCACCTAAAGAAGTCACCACTGGCCCAACAACCACTTCCACCACAGTAATTGTTGAAACCTCTACCTCAACATCCCTGCCCACAACAACAGGTGAAGAAACAACAAGGCCAGGTGGCATTACTTCCAGTCCCACGACTTCAACCACAACAACTGCGGAGATAATTTCACCAACCACAGGTGGAACGACAAAAGTTGAAGAAACTACAACGGAGACTATTACATCTACATCCACAATGCCACCTAAAGTTGTCACCACTGGCCCAACAACCGCTTCCACCACTGCAATTGTTGAAACCTCTATCTCAACATCACAGCCCACAACAAAAGGTGAAGAAACAACAGAGCCAGTTGGCATTACTTCCAGTCCCACGACTTCAACCACAACAACTGCAGAAGTAATTACACCAACCACAGGTGGAACTACAAAAGTTGAAGAAACCACAAGAGAGACTATTACATCTACATCCACAACGCCACCTAAAGAACTCACCACTGGCCCAACAACCACTTCCACCACTGTAATTGTTGAAACCTCTGCCTCAACATCACAGCCCACAACAACAGGTGAAGAAACAACAGAGCCAGTTGGCATTATTTCCAATCCCACGACTTCAACCACAACAACTGCGGAGGTAATTTCACCAACCACAGGTGGAACTACAAATGTTGAAGAAACCACAATAGAGACAAGTCCATCTACATCCACAATGGCACCTAAAGTTGTCACCACTGGCCCAACAACCACTTCTACCACTGTAATTGTTGAAACCTCTACCTCAACATCACAGCCAACAACAACAGGTGAAGAAACAACAGAACCAGTTGGCATTACTTCCCATCCCACAACTTCAACCACAACAACTGCAGAAGTAATTACACCAACCACAGGTGGAACGACAAAAGTTGAACAAACTACAAGAGAGACTATTACATCTACATCCACAATGCCACCTAACGTTGTCACCACTGGCCCAACAACCACTTCCACCACTGTAATTGTTGAAACCTCTACCTCAACATCACAGCCAACAACAACAGGTGAAGAAACAACAGAGCCAGTTGGCATTACTTCCCATCCCACAACTTCAACCACAACAACTGCAGAAGTAATTACACCAACCACAGGTGGAACTACAAAAGTTGAAGAAACCACAAGAGAGACTATTACATCTACATCCACAATGCCACCTAAAGAACTCACCACTGGCCCAACAACCACTTCCACCACTGTAATTGTTGAAACCTCTATCTCAACATCCCTGCCCACAACAACAGGTGAAGAAACAACAGAGCCAGTTGGCATTACTTCCAATCCCACGACTTCAACCACAACAACTGCAGAGGTAATTTCACCAACCACAGGTGGAACTACAAATGTTGAAGAAACCACAATAGAGACAAGTCCATCTACATCCACAATGGCACCTAAAGTTGTCACCACTGGCCCAACAACCACTTCTACCACTGTAATTGTTGAAACCTCTACCTCAACATCACAGCCAACAACAACAGGTGAAGAAACAACAGAACCAGTTGGTATTACTTCCCATCCCACAACTTCAACCACAAACACTGCAGAAGTAATTACACCAACCACAGGTGGAACGACAAAAGTTGAAGAAACTACAAGAGAGACTATTACATCTACATCCACAATGCCACCTAAAGTTGTCACCACTGGCCCAACAACCGCTTCCACCACTGTAATTGTTGAAACCTCTACCTCAACATCCCTGCCCACAACAACAGGTGAAGAAACAACAAGGCCAGGTGGCATTACTTCCAGTCCCACGACTTCAACCACAACAACTGCGGAGATAATTTCACCAACCACAGGTGGAACGACAAAAGTTGAAGAAACTACAACGGAGACTATTACATCTACATCCACAATGCCACCTAAAGTTGTCACCACTGGCCCAACAACCGCTTCCACCACTGCAATTGTTGAAACCTCTATCTCAACATCACAGCCCACAACAAAAGGTGAAGAAACAACAGAGCCAGTTGGCATTACTTCCAGTCCCACGACTTCAACCACAACAACTGCAGAAGTAATTACACCAACCACAGGTGGAACTACAAAAGTTGAAGAAACCACAAGAGAGAGTATTACATCTACATCCACAATGCCACCTAAAGAACTCACCACTGGCCCAACAACCACTTCCACCACTGTAATTGTTGAAACCTCTGCCTCAACATCACAGCCCACAACAACAGGTGAAGAAACAACAGAGCCAGTTGGCATTACTTCCAATCCCACGACTTCAACCACAACAACTGCGGAGGTAATTTCACCAACCACAGGTGGAACTACAAATGTTGAAGAAACCACAATAGAGACAAGTCCATCTACATCCACAATGGCACCTAAAGTTGTCACCACTGGCCCAACAACCACTTCTACCACTGTAATTGTTGAAACCTCTACCTCAACATCACAGCCAACAACAACAGGTGAAGAAACAACAGAACCAGTTGGCATTACTTCCCATCCCACAACTTCAACCACAACAACCGCAGAAGTAATTACACCAACCACAAGTGGAACTACAAAAGGTGAAGAAACCACAACTGAGACTATTACATCTACATCCACAACGCCACCTAAAGAAGTCACCACTCGCCCAACAACCACTTCCATCACTGCAATTGTTGAAACCTCTACCTCAACACCACAGCCCACAACAACAGGTGAAGGAACAACAGAGCCAGTTGGCATTACTTCCAATCCCACGACTTCAACCACAACAACTGCGGAGGTAATTTCACCAACCACAGGTGGAACTACAAATGTTGAAGAAACCACAATAGAGACAAGTCCATCTACATCCACAATGGCACCTAAAGTTGTCACCACTGGCCCAACAACCACTTCTACCACTGTAATTGTTGAAACCTCTACCTCAACATCCCTGCCCACAACAACAGGTGAAGAAACAACAAGGCCAGGTGGCATTACTTCCAGTCCCACGACTTCAACCACAACAACTGCGGAGATAATTTCACCAACCACAGGTGGAACGACAAATGTTGAAGAAACCACAATAGAGACAAGTCCATCTACATCCACAATGGCACCTAAAGTTGTCACCACTGGCCCAACAACCACTTCCACCACTGTAATTGTTGAAACCTCTACCTCAACATCCCTGCCCACAACAACAGGTGAAGAAACAACAAGGCCAGGTGGCATTACTTCCAGTCCCACGACTTCAACCACAGCAACTGCAGAAGTAATTACACCAACTACAGGTGGAACTACAAAAGGTGAAGAAACTACAACTGAGACTATTACATCTACATCCACAACGCCACCTAAAGAAGTCACCACTGGCCCAACAACCACTTCCATCACTGCAATTGTTGAAACCTCTATCTCAACATCACAGCCCACAACAAAAGGTGAAGAAACAACAGGGCCAGTTGGCATTACTTCCAATCCCACGACTTCAACGACAACAACTGCAGAAGTAATTACACCAACCACAGGTGGAACTACAAAAGGTGAAGAAACCACAACTGAGACTATTACATCTACATCCACAACGCCACCTAAAGTTGTCACCACTGGCCCAACAACCACTTCCATCACTGCAATTGTTGAAACCTCTACCTCAACACCACAGCCCACAACAACAGGTGAAGAAACAACAGAACAAGTTGGCATTACTTCCCATCCCACAACTTCAACCACAACAACTGCAGAAGTAATTACACCAACCACAGGTGGAACTACAAAAGGTGAAGAAACCACAACTGAGACTATTACATCTACATCCACAACGCCACCTAAAGAAGTCACCACTGGCCCAACAACCACTTCCACCACTGTAATTGTTGAAACCTCTACCTCAACATCCCTGCCCACAACAACAGGTGAAGAAACAACAGAGCCAGTTGGCATTACTTCCAATCCCACGACTTCAACCACAACAACTGCGGAGGTAATTTCACCAACCACAGGTGGAACTACAAATGTTGAAGAAACCACAATAGAGACAAGTCCATCTACATCCACAAAGCCACCTAAAGAAGTCACCTCTGGCCCAACTACATCTTCTACAACTTATATAATTCTAACTTCAAGTTCAACATCACAGCCTTCAACAACAAGTACAGAAACAACTGAGCCAGTTGTCATCACAGGCCCATTAGAAACAACAAGAACTCCTTCAGCATCGCCACAAGTGATTATTACACCTACATCACAAGCAGTTACCACCAGCCAGTGTATTTGCAATGTTAATGGGACACAGTATCTACCAGGTAATATGTTATAAATGTCATTCAGACAATCAAAATAACTTACATTTCACTAATCTTTCAATTAACTTTCATTTGCGAAATGAAATGTTCTAACACTTGCCTTTCTCAACAATCAGGGAACCTAGTGTATAATGTGACTGATGCTTCAGGGTGGTGCTTTACCGCTTACTGCAAAGCAACATGTCAAGTTGAAGTGGAATCAAATCCATGTCCTTCCTCCACACCACCCACTGTATCAACCACAACATCAGAAGAGACCACGACCACACAACCAACAACTCAATCCTCGCCAGACTGCACTAGCGTTCAGCCACCAAGAAAGGTAATTTAATAAGGTTTCTAATAATACAATGGGTGAATGGGTATATTTGTCTTTGTGGTATAATGCTTGTATGTTCAACCCTGTGTGTGCATGTTTGAGCAATTGCTTTCCCTTATCAAATCAATGGCAGAATGGAGAATCTTGGCAGCTGAATAGCTGTACCACAGCAATTTGCCAGGACGGCATTGTTGTCCAGCTACCAGTAAAATGCAAGCCAGTGGAGCCACTACAGTGTGAGAATGGCCGTCCACCTGTCAAGGTCTATGATTCAACTGGATGCTGCTTTACATATGAATGTGAATGTAAGTGACAACATACAACCCAACAATCTGAATGAAAATAAGACATTATTGCTCATTAGTTTTCAATGTCCTCTGTCAATAGCTTAGATTATTATCAACTCATATTTTAACATGTTGCAGGTGTATGCAGTGGATGGGGTGGATCTCACTACATGACATTTGATGGAGTATATTACAATTTCCAGGAGAACTGCTCATACACCTTAGTGAAAGAAATCAACTTCAAATACAACCTTACTATTATTGTTGATAATCACTACTGTGGAAACGCTGACAGTGGATTCTGTCCTCAGTCCCTTATCATTCATTACAAATCCAATGAAGTGATTCTAACCCAGCAGAGATCTGGTGAAACAACAGAAAATGTGGTAACTATTTAAAAAATATAATTCTCATTGCTTTTTTTTTTTAATATCCATAATTGTTTTATGTATGTTGCTGCGTTATCATGCTTTACTTAAATCCCATAACTTTAAATGAAAACCAATTATGGGGTTAACATTGTCATGTTACTACTTTCAAGATAACACGTGACTCAACCATCTAAATGTGTATTCATTTCTACACAAACACAGGTATATGTCAACAGTAAACGAATCTACCCAGCTTACAGAATGGGTGACATTGCTCTAACAAGTACTGGTGTGGAGGTCGTGCTGGAGATCACTGATCTTAAGGTTCAGGTGTCTTACAAGGGGTCATCATTTAGCATAAACCTTCCTTACTCCCTCTTCCAAAGCAGCACAGAGGGCCAGTGTGGTGAGTATTATTAAAGAGGGTCAATATACATTTCACAGTTTCAAACTTTCAGTATATGCTCCTATCTACACCACCCTATAGAAATTGCTTACAACAAGACAACTATGACTTGTCCTTGCTTACTAGGTTTCACCCTACTTAATATCCATATTTTTCAAGGTACCTGTGATAATTCCCAGAAGAATGACTGCCAGTCACCTAATGGTCAGATACAGAGCTGCTCAGTCGCAGCTAGCCAGTGGCTGATTCCAAACCAGGACTGTCCAACTCCTCCAACAGCACCACCCACTACCACCACAGCAACCCCAAGTACATCCCCTACCCCCTGCAAGACAGTCATTTGTGAAATCATGAACAGCAAGTAAGGAACATATCAAACTAAGTTTGAAAAAGGGAACAAGCACACAATAGGAATGCCTAAATGACAATTCACTTCCTAATGAGTTTTATCAATTGTAATGTTAATTTGCTTGTCATTTCACCTGGTTTATCATAATACAGGTACTGTTCCATTGGCATTTCTAGTTAAAGGTTGCACTCCATGCATCTCTTTAAATCACTCTCTATGTTATTTTATTTCAAAGGGTCTTTGAGGAATGCCATAAAGCGGTTTCTCCTGATGCCTTCATTCAGGCCTGTAGATCAGATGTCTGCAACAATGCTAATTCTAGCTGCTCTAGTCTGGAGGCGTATGCATCTGAATGTGCAAATAAAGGGATCTGCATTGACTGGAGGAAGTCCACCGATGGAGAATGTGGTGAGCTATGAATCCAAGCATAGTAGTCATGCCACAAATTCATAGGAAGCTACTTTTGTCATAGGCAGCTACTTAAAAAATGTTTTTGCTGGTGTTTAGCATAACTGTGACCTATTTTTGTCCTGCAGAGCATACATGCCCAGCCACTAAGGTGTACATGCCATGTGGTCCAGCAGTTGAACCAACATGTAATACCAGGTAAGCTTTAGTCTGACTGGATGTTATATGAATTTCCTTAATTTGAGCCTTTTTTTAAATAAATAATCCCAAACCTCTTTTGTACGCAGATATAATGAGAAGTATTTGAACAACCAAACCCAAATGACCAATAAGACGAAGGAGGGTTGCTTCTGTCCATCTAAAACCGTCCTGTTCAGCACCTACTCTGATACTTGTGTGGTCTCCTGTGGTAAGAATGGGTTATGGGTCATTTTGCAGGTAGCTATCAATATGAAAATTAGCCCTTTCTGTACCTTTAAACCTTAAATGAATCATGAATCATGGTTTACAGGCTTTATTTGTAATGGTACAGTTAACAAAATGTGTTGATGTGGAGGTGTTAAGAATTTGACGCCAACCATGTGAGACAAAACTTTTAAACACACCCTTATTTTTCAGGCTGCACCGGACCTGATGGCAACCCCAAAATGGTAAGAATTTCCTCCATCTAAATATTCTCCAGATATTCAATCTCACATAGACATATCATGAGATGCATTTCACATGAGTCAGGGAAACTTACATACTTGGATGGATACTTTTCATTGACATAGTATAGGTCTTGACCTCTTTATTCCTTCCAATGAACTGACCAGAAGAAAACGTTAAATCTCTGAATAACTGCCTCCAAACCATTTCTTCTCAGCTAATGATGGTTCATATTAACTGCCATGGTTAAATCCAGTTCATTGCAGAACAAAAACAGTTGAGTTACTCTTTTCTGTTTCTGTATTGACCTGACATTGCCCTGTTTTTTTCTTAAGCCTGGTGATACATGGGAGAGTGGTTGCCAGCAGTGCACCTGTGACATGGACTCCATGATTGTCCAGTGCCAGCCTATCACTTGCCCCACACCAGCCATACCCATCTGCAATGAGACTGGATACAGATTGGTGAACAAGACAGAAGGCTGCTGCCAGAAATATACATGTGGTGAGTGATGGAGCAGACCCTTCAGTAAATCATTAGAAAGCCAACTCTTATTCATACAGTACTAGACCAAGATTATCTGTAGGGTCATAGAGGTTATTTGACCCTCTATCGGCTTGTCTTTTAATCACTTCTCATTGGTTACCTCTGTAACAGAGTGCGATGCACTGCTTTGCCCCAAAGTCATGATGGACTGCCAGCCAGGGTGGGAGGCAATTATAAGCACGTCCATCTCAAGCTGCTGTCCAGAGTATACCTGTGGTAAGTCCCCTTGATTTACTTCATCAGTGGTTTAGTTAGTTCATTGACTTTGTAATTCCCAGGTATCACTGGTTACATTTGTGTTAACTCTGACATGAGTCACTGGTATCACTGACTGATTTCTTCTCAATGTGTGTCTGTTCAGTTCCTAAGGGTGTATGTGTCTACAATAACATTGAGTACCAGGTAAGAATAAATAATTTAAAATAAATTATATTAAAAAAGCTTCTGAAATATACAACCACAAATAGCTTAAGATAAGCTATATTGTGTTTGCTGCCCTCATAATTGGTCACATTCTACTACAGAACTGCTACCTTTGCACTCTGAACCTCCTCCATTCAAACAGTCTGTTATAGTGGATGATAACTTTTGTCTCTCTCTTTCACTCCAGCCTGGTGCTGAAATTCCTAAAGGAACATGCGAGAATTGCACCTGCAGCTCGATCATGGATCCTAGCACCAAGCTCAACAACATTGTGTGCACAAATATCTCCTGCGACACTACATGTTCACAGGTAAATATGTCTCTCTTACAAAGATGATCAATTCATTTACATATTTATAAGAAACGTGCAGTAGCCTACTCTGGAGGCTACTGCATGCTTATACAATAAGTGAACAATGATTCAATGATGGCTCTCCATCCTCATCTTAGGGCTTCCAGTATCAGGCCATACCTGGTCAGTGTTGTGGGAAGTGTGTACAGACAAGCTGTGTGGTTACTATGCCAGATGAGACCAAACACACTATTCAGGTGAGTACAACAAGAGTGTATGAGGATGCATAATCTGTCTACATGATCTGAAACTCCATCATAATTCTTCATCATCTTGTCCTTGTGCGATAGGTGAACGAAACATGGTCACCACCTGGTGACAAATGTGTGAAGTACACATGTGAGAAACCTGGTGGCCAATATATACCAGTGGAGGTGAAGACTGTGTGCCCTGCATTCAGCCCAGAGAACTGTGTCCCAGTGAGTTTCTGTCCTATCTCACCTCCATCGTGGGGACAATCAACACTGCAGTTACACTGTTTTCCATTCTCTCTCAGAATGTTACTATCAATCCTAGCACTCTTGGGTCATAACGATAGATGTTTCAGTAACATTTAGAATGGAAGGGAGCTCACATAATGTATACAATCTGCCACTTATAAATCATCTCTCATATTTTTCACCCCAGGGCACAGAAAAGACAGACGCAAATGGATGTTGCAAGACCTGTAAGTAACACGTCCAGCCAAAACATTCCTAATAACCACCTATCTACTGGTTAATAATAGCATGCTATGTCACCTAAACAATACCAACCGGAAACATTGTGTGACTACATACTGGACAAAAATGTATATGTTGGCTGTTTCTGCTTCATCTGTGTCATACCAAACAATAGCCTAACTCTTGATGCATCTTCCCTGACCAGGCACAGAACGCAGCAATGTCTGTGAGATGAAGTACACCACCACTAGCATTGTCATCAGTGGCTGTGCGACTGCTGAGCCTGTGGAGATCAATTCCTGCTCAGGAAACTGTGGAACCTCTTCTATGTAAGTACTACAGATGCTGAATGCAGCACTAGTCAATGTCATGCAGGCCCAGTCAGTGATCACCTATTCACTGTCTAGTGTGCCCTTTATGAACAAGGAAACAATTTGACTTATTTAATCTTGTCAAGACAACCCAGGGAATTCAAGCCCTCTTTTCAACTTATCTTGTGTTTATGTGAATGTGCAGGTACTCAGCAGAGGCGAACACCATGATGCACTACTGCTCCTGCTGCCAAGAGGCGACCACTAGCCAGAAAGAGGTGGAGCTGATGTGCCCTGATGGGTCAAAGGTCAAGCACTCCTACATCCACGTTGAGTCGTGCGGATGCCATGTCACAGACTGTGATGCAGGCACGACCGCCGCCCCGGGGACGACGAAACCGCGCAGGAGGAGGCGCTAAACGTCTAGGGAGACAACATGCACACTGATATAGGAATTATCCTCATGACAAGGAATGTTTTAGTCCAAATGTGTTTTCTTGTTACGTTTTAATTAAATCTGTCATGCCAGTGTATTTCTACAATCGGCAGCACTTAGCATTATGTTCTTATACCTTCATTGTAAAATGAATGTATTTTCTATGATAAATGTAGTGGAGAATCTCTTTTCTCATTTGTAGTAATTAATAAACAACAGCAGCATCATGTGCATCTGCATGTTCCTTTTGCTCTTTGAGGAATTCTCACAATCCTTCAAGCTATTCAGTGACCACTATAACAGTAACATTATGCTACTTAGAAGTATGTACAGGTAACTGCCAAAATAACAGTTACAACAAAGTGTCCTAATAGGGCGTTGGGCCAACAAGAGTCATCAGAAGAGCTTCAATGCACCTTGGCATAGATTCTCAAAGTGTCTGAAATTCTACTGGAGGGATGCGACACAATTCTTCCAAGAGAAATTCCATAATTTGGTGTTTTGTTGATGGTGGTGGAAAATGCTGTCTCAGGTGCTGCTTCAGAATCTCCCATACGTAGGTGTTCAATTGGGTTGAGATCTGGTGACTGAAACAGACATGGCATATGGTTTAAATAGTTTTTATGCTCATCAAACCATTCAGGGATCACTCGTGCCCTGTGAATGGGGGCATTGTCATCCACTCCCATCAGGATAGAAATGATTCACCATAAGTTGAAGGCGATCACTCAGAATGGTTCTGTATGTACAGTACTGGTGTTTATCTTGCCCTCTAGGGCAGTGGTATTCAGTCGGCGTTGCGGCGTAACTGCAGTGGGGTCGCCAAAATAATAAAAAAATAGGGTACTGATTGTTGTATGGGACAATATACAAACTTTTTGGAGAAAGATCATTAGAAAGATTACATTTTGAGTAAATGTATTTATTGGTTTCTTTTCATTTTGATAAGAGACGAAAATGCAATGAATTAAAGGTTATTTGTTGATGTAAAAATCTGGCTGAAACAAGTTTGAATACCACTACTCTATGGGTTGAGTGGTCATAAACCATGGCAGGAAAATGCACCACACACCATAACAGAGCCCTCAGAACCCTCATTTACTCAAGATTTTCTATTATTCTGGCAGTTACCTGTAGCTAGCTACTAGTGGCTTTTGAAAATATATTGACTCAACAAAACCTGCCAAGCAATCACAAGTTAGTAAAGGTATAATAAAATATGTAGCTAGAATAGGGTAGTGACGTTCTTGTGTCATTGACAACATGGTGGGGTTTAATGGGGCAATCTGCGGATCAGACAGTGTCACCCAGTCTCTATCTCTATTGATGTAAGGACCGACCATCCATGAGATCAAAATGATTCAATCCAATCGCATTTTGTCCACTATATGCACATTTTAAAGGCAATGTTCCAGTGATAGCAGAGACCACATTAACGGTAAACGCAGCACGTCGGCTCAATCGGAAATGACCTTGATATGTCAATTGCGCTGTAACACAGATCTTCCACAGTCCAAATTGAATGTTGGCCTTAAATCATGTGTTTGTTTACAATTACATCGTTTACAAAGAAGTAAAACAAGTTTATATTTTGGGTTATAACAGTTGAACTAAGCTCATGAGTCATTTTTAAGTTATATTCTTCAAAAGTCAATGGGTATATTTCAAAAATGGCATGGCAAACAAACCAGGTTGAGATCTACACTACAAGACCAAACAAATGCAGATAAAACATTTATTTCCATAATGTGTCATGAGTAAAAGAAACAACAGCAAATGTCAAATTGGAAACATAATTTGATGGCAAAAAAGTTTTGTACATTCAAACCAAATAACCCATTAAACTGCTGTAGCACGTAGCCTTGCCATTCCATTGCAACAGAATCAGAACAACCTTCCTAACTTCCGCTAGAGTGCCTTCAAACATCCTTGTGCACATTGATCTAAAAGCACTGTAAAAGTGAAAGAAATGTTATGGTCTCTTTAGCTTAGGAAGGTACATTTACTTATGGACTACCACCAACAAATAAGTAGCATGGCTAAACGTTGGAAGTGTTAGGAGTTATACAGATGCCTGGCTAAACATGACACAATCATGTTCAAAATAGGTCTATGAGAATGGGACAAGTACGGGGGAAAACAGAGAAGAAAACCTAACATTTAAAATGAAAGTATTTGCTGTGTCTTCACGAAAGTGGAAGGTAAACAGGAACTTGTTAAATCAAGAGGGGATAGAGCAATCAATCAAACATAAGTGCACACAGAATTGGGATCACTGAAAAATATATATTTGAAATTTAAACCTGAAGAATTTTGACATATTGTATGACACTCATGGAGTATGGCCTAGGCATAAAGGAAAATAACTATATATATTCTTTAATGAATCACACCAAAACAGAGGATCTTTCCTTGGAAAAATATATGCACATCTTTGAAGATTAAGGGAATACAAATATAAAATGAAAACCCCATGTTAAAATCAGACCTTTTTGTGTGGACGCAAACATTCAATTCCTCATGTCAATGGATCTTTACAAGTCTCCACTTTATGTGTGGGCCTATATAAGGTGGTGGGAGGACATTACATTTTATCTGTATGATAATCATACCAACGTATATCAATTTTCTGAATATCATGTTACTTGGTTCTGCACACCATTGTATTTATTAATCCAGCAGGGATTTTCACAGCCTATAACAATTTGCAATAAAGCCAGTGAATTCAGATAGGTTGAAGGGAAAGGATGATATCAGTAATATGTTTATTTCTTCACTGATTTCAATAACTTTATATTACCATGTCATTATTTGATATTGGATTACCATGATATATTCTTCCATCATAGTTAACAACCACTGACCAGTGATATAGAAACATTTGGAGAGGCATTTTTGGTAGGAGAAGTACAAAATCATCTGGCATTATCTAGAGTAGTGGAATGGTGACAAATTAACCTTAACATTTGAGAGGTTGATAGGCATTGGCTGTGTGGCTATGTGAGGATTTGGACATCTAAGTCATCGCGGTTTGTTATATTGTGATAAGTCCTCTTTCTGCTCTGAACCGCTGCATACCTAAATCTCTTGTCTTCATAATGTATCATCTTTTGAATATATATAACTATATTTATACAGATTGATTGAGATATATCTATATATCAATCTATCAAACACAGATAAGCTCAAGACAGTACTGGTGAATACACATATACAGAGAAGACTGGCTAGGGAGCTCTCAACAATGTCTCACAACAACTGCTATCTCAAAGATCTAAAGCTTCTGGAGGATCAATTCCTTTCATTACCCCTACATCGCACTGCATCAACATTAATTGTACATAATTCTGAGTAAAGTGGAATGTAAAATTGAGAAGCCAACCAGCCATCACAGCACTTATCAGTAGGGAAACCAATTTGTCCCAATCCCAGATGTGGACTGGGAACAAAGCTATACATTGGTTCATAATACGGATGGTAATGTATACAGATGTATACATGTGTGACACCTCAGATATGGACATCTGCTTATGGTTGAAAACGGCTGGATTTTATTTAGTGTGAGTGACAGTTGAGAGCTCGGAGGCCTGAGTGCATATTTACAAACTGTGCAGGGTGCTGTTGCTGTGAATGGGCAATGTTCTGGCCGCCACAGTGGCTCTATTTGTGGCTCCACTGTTACAGCTCTTCTGTCATCTGCAGCAGAGAGTTGATGGCGGCATCCTTGTTACCTTGCTGGGCCTCAATTACAGTGCGGATCACTTCCCTGTCCAGATTGGGGAACATGTCCTGCAGTGCCTTAAGATCCTCCTCACTACAGGGAGCTTCTTGTGGGGCGACTGTGGGTGCTGCAGGCATACCCATGGGCACCATTCCCTGGTTGTATACAGTGGGCACTCCTGAGAAGAGCAAACCAGAGAGCATCAATCTCCTATTAAATGTATAATTTAAACAGGTCAACAGTTCTTAAGGGCAACACACACTAATAAACATCAGCCTTGCACAGTAAGTAGATCATCTGCTGGGTGCCGATGAGCAGTGGCAATTCAACATGTAGAATAGTCGGGAAAATGAACAGAAAATGACAATGTTCTGTGGTCAATCAGAGGCGTGGTTTGTTTCGTCCTTTAGTTTCACTTACATAAGGCAAGTTATGACCACTTCCATTTGGAAAGTAGACTAGCAATCAAAATAGAACTGGGCCTTAGATGGCTGCAGTGTCTCTGTCCAAGATTGCCAACAGTTGAAGACTGACTTGAGCCCTTTTTAATCTGTTTATAATTGTATAATTAGCCTAGCAGTAGTAATTATTATGTTATGGGTTAGATGGAAAGATCTATGTGCATTGTATTTGGAAAGAGGGAAAGGGGGCCTGTCTCTGAGGGCAAGAATGATTCCATAAGGGTGGAATAGAGCTGATGGAGTTTGAGCTGATAGATCATAATTACTGTTCTATAACACTGTCTTGTATCTTTACTGTTTTATATACTCTGAATATGAATATACAGTTTTTATATATTCTTAGTGATCAAAAGTAGTGTTAGATTTAGGCTCTTTGTGTATGAGGAGTGTAATTATCTAGTGGATTGCAGTAGCCTGTAGTCGTGTTATGACCTGTATGTGTGCTTTTGCAGCTGCAACACCCAGTGTGGTGAATTAATCTAACTTGAGTTTTCTTGGAGTCCGTTTGGATTATTGTATCAAAAATTAAACCTAACACTACATTACAGTGGAGAGTTTGGTTCTACTCACCTGCAATGGGTACGTATCCTACCCCCTGCTGATAGACTGTGGGCATGAGGACAACGGGTGGAGACATATGCATACCTGCTGTCATGTTCTGAAAGCATGAGAGCCAAGAGGAAGAGATAAGGGGCAAGTTGTTAGATAACATCAATCAATCACTTTCAAACTGTACTACAATGACAATGTACAATGTGAGCATGTGTGTTTTATGAACTCACAGCATAAGACATGACCAGGTTGATCATGCCCTCCTTGTCATCGCCTTGTCTGCCACTGAGGCTGTACCACTCATCAACCACACTGCCCTCTCTCAGGCCTTCTGGGATGGTGACGTGTGTCCATGCAATTCTGTCATCCATGGAGAATGCCCTCTGGAAAAGTGACCAGCACAAACACCTCAAATCAGTAACAAGGATGATCATCGAGAAGAAATACTCAAAGTAGATTGCTATCAATAACTCTAGACAGGCCTAGTTGTCGAGCCAATAACAAGTTATGATCTTCTCCTCACCCACCGCCCCCTAATTCCTTCTTTCTCACCTCATCAAAGATCTCCAGGTAGAAGGAGTCTACTCCAGGTGGGACAGTGCACTGGATAACTTTGTTCCATCGTGGATTCTTGGCACCATTATGGGCTGTGGGTGTTTCATAAACAGCATACCCTAGTCGGACCCTGCAGTAAGGGTCCATGCGTGTCATACCATAGTTTTTAGCTAGCTTGGCCTGGAGAGAACAGGGACATAACAGTGATTCAGAGGAAAACATTCCCACTGCATTAATATACTTGTGTTCCACAATAAGTCTTGATTCTAGGGAAAGACCAAGCAGATGCAGTTAAAAACACCCTACCTGCACTACAGTGATGCTAAGCCGTCCTACAGTGCCCAGGGATCCCCCATACTGCAACTGCTGCGCTGCTTGGGCATCCAACTGAACTTGTTGCTGCTGCTGGGTGGGAGTAATACGCAGGAAGTCTTGGGGCAACTCCCCAATGTATACCTAAAAAGACAAAAGGAGTGGAGGAATTGTGAGTGAGGACAGGCAAACCACACTAGAGGAAGAAAAGGGTCACAATATGCAGCGATTTCTCGGACACACCATTGATAGCATGTTAGGTGACGCGACAAACGGACGCTATGTGAGAATTCTACAAAGAACAGGAGTAAACAAATCTATTTTCACTAAATGTCAATAATATGGTCGTCAAAATACATTAATCATTTGAAAACATTAATGTGGCAGTTGTTACCCATGTCTAAAACTCCCAATACTGTAATGTTATGATATTTACGCAATATGAGACAAACTAAAGCAAGTGCTAAGAATTCTCTGGGACAGCCCTTTTTGTGAAACCCGCGAAATCAGTGTGTTCATATTTGCTTTTGGCGTAAGGTATTCCTCAACCTACCAGAGTAAGATCTGTGTGACATTGTATTGCTAAGAAGTATTGGAAAGTCCTGAGGGTGTTTCATGGGTATTGGACATCCTTGGACTGAACTATAAGGTAAAACTATATTCTTTCGGCTCTATCATTACATTTTTTCTTCAGAGACACAATAACACATAGCTGGTTACAAAGTAGAGCTTCATAGCCAGTGTTGCCAACTATTTTTCAGTGAGACCAACTATTGGCTCCTTGATTTGTCGCTAGATTACGTTTTGCCTTGCGGCACAGCTGCGGTCCCCGACGAAGCATTTTCTTCTCCCACTTTTGTTTTCTGCAGAATTGATTTGGAAAAGTCACTAAAGGCTATCAAAAATGTAGAAACCCACCGTGTCAAAACTCCCCAAAAGGCAGCCTGAAAAGTAGCTGAATTTGTCGCTAGAATATTTGACCAATAAAAGTCACTGGAGGGGTCTGAAAACTTGCTAAATATAGCGACAAAGTCACTAAATTGGCAACATAGCATCGTAGCTACAATTTGATGTAGGGGTTGTCAGGGGTTGCTCCAAATTCTTGTTCCCCCACTCACATTTCCATGATGAGTGCTAGCTTGCCAGCTGTGTGGGAGTGCTTGACACTGTTCCCTGAGGCAACTGGGGCGAGAGGGAGCACTGTGCAGCATTGGCAGTATTATGCCACTTTGTGTGATTAATGGTTTTATTCTTTCAAGTAAAAACTACAAGAATTCAGTGGCGACAGGCTCACAATCGATAACAACATAGCTAAGTGAATTGAAAATGTGTCCCATCTATCCTTCTGTGCAGCTGGCTAGCAGGCAGCTCACTGTCTCTTCTGAGCCTAGGCTAATTATTTGCTGGAAATGGTGCAGTTTATA
Organism: Salmo salar; assembly: GCF_965601325.2. Taxonomy (NCBI): domain Eukaryota; kingdom Metazoa; phylum Chordata; class Actinopteri; order Salmoniformes; family Salmonidae; genus Salmo; species Salmo salar. The sequence goes on along the minus strand of NC_138316.1, from coordinate 24,387,617 downwards.
CTCCCTTCACCAGAAAAATTCATCAACACCAACAAATAACATTACAATGTAACAAAACTCAGGCGTAGGCCTACCTTAGAAGTAAGCTATGTTATTAGACTAGTAGACTTCTGTGTAACAGTTCAGACTTAGTGAGAAGTGTGTCTGTTAGGCTATGTGTGATGTGGTGTGTGTGTGTGTGTTTGTTGGTGGGTGCTGTGTGAGGATTCAGAGAAATGTGTGTCTGTGTTTAGCACTGTGTGTGTGTGTGTGTTGGTGGGGGTGCTGTTTGAGTGTGTGGGGATGCTGTGTGTGTGGGATATGCAGAGTGTGTATGCAGGTGGCACAGGGTTGGGCCTATTATTTGGCACTCTAGGCCTATTCAGTTGGACAACTAAATACAACATAACTGTGATATATACTGCCTAACAGTTGCTAATTGGTAAATACTAAATTGTAAGCCTGCTTTTTGTTCATAATTATGTAATTAATCCCAATCATATGTACTCTTAACACCCCTGGTGTGTGTTTGTACACGGGCATGGGCTCCACCTTACTCCTCAGTGTAATCTACCAGTTCTGCATAAAACATCAATATATGTTAACAATGACCACCTTAGTTTAAATGAATGGTCTTAACTTGCTGTATTTTGTGTTTATTCCATACTTTAATATGCTAATTGATCTGTATCACATTTTTATAAATTGTACAAAAAATTATTCTAATTTCATAAATTGTTTAAAATTGTTACAAACTCTCAGTTTTGCATAAAACATTAAGATTTGCTAATAATATGACCATCCCTACTTTTAATTATTGGGCTTTAATTACTGTAATTGTGTTTTCCATACTGACTCATTTGTGTATTAAGTGCCTAATTTTCATAATATGGCATTTTAATTTCATACATGTAATTTTATTTGAATCATCTCTGTTCTACATAAACCCTGAAAATGGCATAACAATATGACCACCCTATCTTTAGTTATTGGACAAAAAGTGTCAGGTGACTTGGTCCCTTATACTGAGAAGGCTTTTCAGTCCAGGGTTCAATCAGTCTGGGAAACCAGTCTAACATCATCAGATCTAGCTTGGCCATGCCTCTCCATCACTGCCCTATTGGAGGTGGTTCAGTAAAATTATGATTAATATCTCTTGCCTAGACTTCAGCTCAAATTGGCTAACAGACGACAGTGGTTTAGCTGTGTCCGGATAAACTCAAGCAAGTTTAAATCTGGGCGAGTAACATTAGCTAAGCTGGCCATATAGACACTAGCTACAGCCATTTGCCTCACATGCTGACCACACCACTCACGTCACGTGCGTTGCAAAATAAATGTACACATACAGTTGAAGTCGGAAGTTTACATACACCTAGGTTGGAGTCATTTAAACTCGTTTTTCAACCACTCCACAAATGTCTTGTTAACAAACTATAGTTTGGCCTCAGAAGCTTCTGGCTAATTGACATCATGAGTCAATTGTAGGTGTACTACCTTCAAACTCAGTGCCTCTTTGCTTGACATCATTGGAAAATCAAAAGAAATCAGTAAAGACCGAAAAAATAAAAAAATGTAGACCTACACAAGTCTGGTTCATCCTTGGGAGCAATTTCCAAATGCCTGAATGCACCACGCTCATCTGTACAAACAATAGTACGCAAGTATAAACACCATGGAACCACGCAGCCGTCAAACCGCTCAGTAAGGAGACGGATTCTGTCTCCTAGAGATGGACGTACTTTGGTGCGAAAAGTGCAAATCAATCCCAGAACAACAGCAAACGACCTTGTGAAGATACTGGAGGAAACAGGTACAAAAGTATCAATATCCACAGTAAAACGAGTCCTATATCGACATAACCTGAAAGGCCACTCAGCAAGGAAGAAGCCACTGCTCCAAAACTGGCATAAAAAAGCCAGACTATGGTTTGCAACTGCACATGGGGAAAAATATCGTACTTTTTGGAGAAATGTCCTTTGGTCTGATGAAACAAAAATATAACTTTTTGGACATAATGACCATCGTTATGTTAGGAGGAAAAAGGGGGAGGCTTGCAAGCCGAAGAACAACATCCCAACGTGAAGCACGGGGGTGGCAGCATCAAGTTGTGGGGGTGCTTTGCTGCAGGAGGGACTGGGGCACTTCACAAAATAGATGGCAAATGGGTCTTCCAAATGGACAATGACCCCAAGCATACTTCCAATGTTGTGGCAAAATGGCTTAAGGACAACAAAGTCAGGTATTGGAGTGGCCATCACAAAGCCCTGACCTCAATCATATAGAACATTTGTGGGCAGAACTGAAAAAGTGTGTGCGAGCCTACAAAGAAGGCCTACAAACCTGACTCAGTTACACCAGCTCTGTCAGGAGGAATGGGCCAAAATTCACCCAACTTATTGTGGGAAGCTTGTGGAAGGCTACCCGAAACGTTTCACCCAAGTTAAACAATTTAAAGGCAATGCTACCAAATACAGTTTGAGTGTATATAAACGTCTGACCCACTGGGAATGTGATGAAAGAAATAAAAGCTGAACTAAATCTTAAAATAAAGTGGTGATCCTAACTGGCCTAAGAAAGGGAATTTTAATTTGGATGAAATGTCAGGAATTGTGAAAAACTGACTTTAAATGTATTTGGCTAAGGTGTATGTAAACTTCAGACTTCAACTGTACATGCTATTCAATCATTGCACACACACTGCCCGCGAGCGTCTGCGTAGCCAGGCACTTTGTGAAGCTTAACACGCTGCAAGTCCCACCTCTCCCATCTCCTCATTGGTTTTTAGGAGCATATACCCACATGGGTGATTGAAAGATTAACTGAGGTCCACACTCCAGTCGGTAGTGGCAATGCACCTTAAAGTTAGTTGCCAACCGCCATATAAAGTCAGAAGAAGCAGCAGCCTGGAGGAGGAGAGATTACTAGAAAACAAACTTTTACCCTTTTATCAGTGGATTAGAGGACCTTGTGAATTTCAGGTAAAATAACAACCCAATACGACATCCCGGGTGGCGCAGTGGTCTGCTCGCCTCCCTACCTCTGAGGAAGCACAGTTCCCGCTCAGCCCAGTTAAAACTGTTCGCTGCTCTGGCACCCCAATGGTGGAACAAGCTCCCTCACGACGCCAGGACAGCGGAGTCAATCACCACCTTCCGGAGACACCTGAAACCCCACCTCTTTAAGGAATACCTGGGATAGGATAAAGTAATCCTTCTAACCCCCCCCCCCCCCCCCCCCTAAAAGATTTAGATGCACTATTGTAAAGTGGTTGTTCCACTGGATATCATAAGGTGAATGCACCAATTTGTAAGTCGCTCTGGATAAGAGTGTCTGCTAAATGACTTAAATGTAAATGTAAGGCACTGCATTGCAGTGTTAGCTGTGCCACCAGAGACTCTGGGTTCGAGCCCAGGCTCTGTCGCAGCTGGTCGTGACCGGGAGGCCCATGGGGCGGCGCACAATTGGCCTAGCGTCGTCCGGGTTAGGGAGGGTTTGGCCGGCAGGGATATCCTTGTCTCATTGCGCACTAGCGACTCCTGTGGTGGGCCGGGCGCAGTGCACGCTGACCAGGTTGCTAGGTGTACAGTGTTTCCTCTGACACATTGGTGTAGCTGACTTCCGGGTCGGTTGCGTGCTGTGTTAAGAAGCAGTGCGGCTTGGTTGGGTTGTGTTTCGGAGGACGCATGGCTCTCGACCTTTGCCTCTCCCGAGTCTGTGTTGTAGTGATGAGACAAGACAGTAACTACTAACAATTGGATACCATGAAAAAGGGGGTAAAACAACAAAAAACAACCCAATGTTTATATCCCAGGAAGCTAGCTAGCTATCCTAGGAAGCTAGCTAGCTAAATTGCCATAAATCTTCAATGCTTTTCGACCTGTCCCCAAATTAATATAGTTGGTTCAGAGTTTGTTTTGATATTTCAATCTGCGTGTCTTGATCGCGTCTGGGGAGTGGGGACAAAATCAACATGCGTGCGGTCTGGTCAGCATGTAAGCTAGACGAAAGATGGCAGAAACGGAGGTTTTGTTTGATACTGTTAGTGAGTCGAGTGAAGCTAATAGTACAGAAAGTGAGAATGAGTGGGTGACACCGGCGAAGAAAAAGGGCAACAAGAGAAGTAAAGCTATGTTGGAAAATAGGAAACCACTAGACTCGGTTTTTGGTCCGAGTCAGGGTTTTGGATCAGTTCTGGATCAATACTACTTGGGAAATCCATTTAACGTCTCCATGAAATCTGGAATGTGTTGGAAAAAGTGTGGAATCAGTGAATCACAAGAAGTGGTCTTATTTAGATTTTTTGTGTGTCTGCTGAGCAGAAGAAGCGCGTGTTAAGACTCAAAAAGATAGAGTGGAATGTCTCCTGCATGGATTTTCGTAGCAGACCGCCTATCAAGGGGGTTATTTCTGGTGTGGCGCAAGAAATAAAGGCTGAGGATATAACTGAAGACATCGATGGAGTGGTTGGTGCACGTCGATTGACCTGTATAGTGTACGGAGAACATAAGTTCCCTACTGTTCTTTGATGAAGAGTCTCTCCCTAGATACCCTGTAAGAGCTTTTGTGTACAAGCCCCTTCAGTGTCATGAATATAAAATATTGTGTCATGTGTCAAGTGTGTGCAGAAGGGATGAATATCATATGCCAGATGAAGGGAAATTATGCACCTGTGGAGGTGAACATGCACCTGAATTCTTGGAGTGCCCTGTTAGGGTGAAGGAGAAAGAGGTGGAAAGGGTAGTGTCCAGCTGTCTCCTATCTGGAGGCGGTGAGAAAATTGGAAGGAACAAGTGGCAGGGAAGAAGCAATGGTAGAGCCACCACGACCAGTGAAGGTTTCTCATCAACTGAGGGATAGTGAAATGCTACATGTTAAAAATGTGGACTTTGTATTATTTATTGCAATGGTCATAAACTGTCCAGCACAAGCGGAGAAGTCTAAGAAAATTGGAATCATTGTGAATGCCGCTGAACGTGTTTTTTGTCTTTGTGATTTCACAGCAGAGGCAGTGCAATAAATCCTGTCGGTGAAAGTAGCCCCATCACAGGTAGGGATGTATTTTATGTGGATTGTGATTGATGTGGACTGCGATATGATGATTTATGTATTTTTTTAGTTGACGTGTTTTATTTTGTATGTCCTTTCCCCCTTTCCCGAAATGTTTTCTTTTTAGTTTCTTATTCAATACCCCGTCCAGCTGGTGGCGGTAATACACCATTGACATTGGATACCAACCGCCGTTAAACCCTATCGAAGAACAAGTAATGTTAGTTAGCTAGATAACTGGCTAGTTGAGTTTAGATTTAACCAGCAGCGTGCTAATTTTCGTAGCTAGTTAGCCTAGTGTTAACCACGCCATTATGGTTATTGCTCCTGGCAAGCTCTAGCTAAGGAGCGTAAGCTAGCTAACGTTAGCTATATCCAGAGACTTGCCAAACTTTAGGCTTGTAAATTTGCTGGCTGACGTAAAAACGACCCACCCAGCAAGCTAGCTTGTTGAAGCTAATGTATCTACCTGGAAGTTAATTAGCTACGGTAACTAGTTAACTTTGTTAAATTAACTAACGCTACGGTGTTGTTTGCATTAAAACATTGCTGCAAGCTACAGCTAGTGATTATTGAAGCTAACGTTAGCTAAAATGGTGTTTATCCGTGTTCGTAAGCTAATTTAACGCTAGCTAGCTACTATAGCTTGTTATCTGACGTTAGTTGTTATATTTACCTGTCCTCGTTGGGTGCTAATGGTAGTACTCATTCCGTTTTGAAGTGTGTCAGTTTCACAAATAACGAAAGCCTACTGTGACCGTGTACAGTTAGAAAGAAGAGAGGAAATATGACTAGCAAAAAAAGTAAACAACTCAAGCTCGCCAGCTATCCAATCGTGTCACGCCAAGAATCCAGACTAATCAGCTGACTTGACTTCGTTCCGCTTCTGATTGGTGCGTTTCAGGACATCAGTAAGCGTGCAGTCGCAATTTCAGTCTGATTTGGGCGAGAGAAAAATATAGTGCAACTCAATTATCCATAATAGCCAATAGCTCTTCTCCTTAATTTTCACAGAAAAACAGGACAGCCAGCATTTGCTTTAATCTGTTTTATTTATTTCCCAACATGTGCATAGAGGAAAAGCAGATGAGGACAGGAAGGCATAGGCTATTCACTCATGGTCCCGAGTTCATCCATCAAATCCATTATTTTCCTCCTATTAGATTGACGTGAGTTGTGAGTATCAAATCTTGTTCACACTGCAGGCCTTAATGCTCAAGTCAGTTTCGTTTTTCAAATCCATTTTGGAATACTGACTGTCCAAACAGCAAGTTACAAGTGACCAAATCGAATTTCAGACAGCAGTCATTAGTTGACTTGGCCAAGCTAGTTGTCATAGTAACGATTGGTGTGCGCACTGGCAGTGGTGTTGGCTGATTGGTGGTGGTGCTCTTACTTCTTTCTATCGCTCAGAAGTTATGTAGCAAGCTAAGGTGACAACAATGCATGCCATGTACGTTTCCCAGTTGCTTTGAATGGTCAAAATCATAGTGTAAGAACACTTTAAAACCTTCGAAGGATAAGATGATCCAACATTCAAAACAAACCATTTTTGGCCACAGTCGTCAACTAGCTAGCTAGCCGTTTAGCTTTCTAGCACATTCACTAATTAGTTTGTAAACATTTAACAAGCTAGTTAGCTACCACATGTTCTTGGTAAACTGTCAACAAAGCAGCTAGCAAGCAACAAGATATGCCAAATAAGTCTAAAAACCATTAAGGGAAAATAAATTAGATCTGACCATTCAAACACAAGGTATATGGCCAGGAATCAGATTTGTATCTGACTTCAAACCACCTTAATGTGGTTTGATATGTCTGATTCCATGTGCTTTTTGGCTGTTCAGACTCAGTAGCGGTGCATGGGTAAAATCACTGGGGAAGCCAAGCCCCCCCCAAAAAGCCATATTACAGCCATATTACATGTGTTGTGATAACTGTGTTGTTTGCTCTATAACCTGTTAGTTCATATGCCTTGCCACTGTGATATATAGGCCTACGGCCGAAACATTAATAAGACAATGGGTGTGTTCGTAAATTCAATCTGGAGTGCCAGAGTGCGCTCAGAGTGAGCTCTGGGCGTTTATAAATTCAGAGTGTTTCACGGGTTGATCTGAGCGTTCTGACCTCAAAACAGCAATCAAGCACCCAAGCGAACTGGCTAATGTTGGCTAACTTGCTAGCTATTTCCAGACACAAATGAGAGTACACCTCACTCTGACCATTTTACTTCCCCTAGTAGAGCTGGTTAGGCTGTTTTCATGTTATCTAGAGCGTTGGTGACTAACTGTGCTGCTGGCAACAATTGAATTACTCTTTTTTGCAGATGTTTACTGACACCGGCCATATTCAACTGGCGTTGAGCGTTGGTAAATGTAATCAGTTATTCTGCGTTCTGGCACACTCAGATGAGAGTGCTCTGAAATCGGAGTAGATAGCCAGAGTGAGGCCAATGGCAGAATAAATTCAACCACACATTTGTTTCATCACGAAACCAGAGAGCATCTGTCAGATGGAGTCCACAAAGCATATTGGATGTAGCATCAGTTACATGACCTTTTATTTGTATTTATTTATTTTATTTAACCTTTATTTAACTAGGCAAGTCAGCATTGTCAATCAAGTTAATGTTTTAACAATTTTCAGACTACTAAACAACTATTGATTTAGAACACTGGAGTTACCGCAAGTCACAAAGAAAACATGAGCTGCCTCCACTATTCCAGCACCATTTCAACTTCAACATTTCAATATCATTAAATCACCTACAGTATGCTTAGTATAATACAGTGACAACTAAAAGATTACAAAACCAAATTAGTCCAATCAACGTAAGCTAAACATAATGTGGCTGTCCGTGAGTGAGTGAGTGTGTGTGTGTGTGCATAAGTGGAAAAATCATGTTGACTCACCCTACTTGTAGAGAAATACAAATGTCATCTTCCTCTGTTTCATGTTGCCGAAATAGTCTATGACTCTGTCATACAGTACATGCTTTTGATTTTGTTGTCTTAGGCTACCTGGCTGAAATGCTTGCTCGCTAGCCTAACTTCCTTTCATGGGCAATGATTAGCCAGCTTGTTAACATTAACCTTCTACATCTAGCTACACTGATGTAAAGTGTTGGTCCCATGTTTCATGATCTGAAAGATCTCAGATATTTTTCGTACGCACAAAAAGCTTATTTCTCTCAAATCTTGTGCACAAATGTATTTACATCCCTGTTAGTGAGCATTTCTCCTTAGCCAAGATTATCCATCCACCTGACAGGTGTGGCATATCAAGAATCTGATTAAACAGCATGATCGTTACACAGGTGCACCTTGTGCTAGGGACAATAAAAGGCCACTCTAAAATGGGTAGTTTTGTCACACAACACAATGCCATAGGTGTCTCAAGTTTTGAGGGAGCATGCAATTGGCATGCTGACTGCAGGATTGTCCACCAGAGCTGTTGCCAGATAATTAAATATTCATTGCTCTACCAATGTTGTTTTAGAGAATTTGGCAGTACGTCCAACCAGCCTCACAACTGCAGAACACGTGTAGTCACGCCAGCCCAGAACCTCCACATCTGGCTTCTTCACCTGGGGGATTGTCTGAGACCAGCCGTGGGATTGCACAACCGAACAATTTCAGCACAAACTATCAGATACCGTCTCAGGGAAGCTTGTTGTCCTCACCAGGGTCTTGACCTGACTGCAGTTCGTAGTCGTGACCGACTTCAGTGGGCAAATGCTCACCTTCGATTGCCACTGGCACGAAAGGAGAAGTGTGCTCTTCACAGATGAATCCCGGTTTCAACTGTACCGGGCAGATGGCGTTGTGTGGGCGAGCAGTTTGCTGATGGCAACATTGTGAACAGAGTGCCCCATGGTGGAGGTGGGGTTATGGTATGGGCAGGCATAAGCTATAGACATCGAACACAAGTGCATTTTAGCAATGGCAATTTGAATGCACAGAGATATCGTGACGAGATCCTGAGGCCCATTGTCATGCCATTCATCCCCGCCATCACTTCATGTTTCAGCATGATAATGCATGTTGCAAGGATCTCTACACAATTCAAGGAAGCTGAAAATGTCCCTGTTCTTCCATGGCCTGCATACTCACCAGACATGTCACCCATTGAGCATGTTTGGGATACTCTGGACGTGTACAACAGCATTTTCCAGTTCCCGCCAATATCCAGAAACTTTGTACAGCCATTAAAGAGGAGATGGACAACATTCTACATGCGAAGGAGATATGTTGCGCTGCATGACCAAATGGTGGTCACACCAGATACTGACTGGTTTTCTGATCCACGTCCCTACCTTCTTTTTTTTTAAGTATCTGCGACTAACAGATGCATATCTGTACTCCCAGTCATGTAAAATCCATAGATTAGGGCCTAATTTATTTATTTGAATTGACGTATTTCCATATGAACTGTAAAATCTTTGAAATTGTTGCATGTTGCGTTTATATTTTTGTTCAGTATACATATTGAATTTCCATCCTCTCAGGCCAGAGACACAATATATTAATTTATGGTTGGATCAGAATCGCCGTTATAATCATTGGCCAGTACGGAGAATTAAGTAAAACCACAAGTCCAAATCCCTGTCTCCGTCCTTGGCTAATTTAGCAAAAAGGCTATTTTAGCTAGCTAGCTATCCACCGGAGGACAACAACGCAACAAGATGCAACAATTCATTATTTTTTCTGTCAAATAATGTTTGGCTTGATGTGAAGTGATTGGTGTGAGGCCAAATCCAAACTGGCTTCCTTTGCATTCACTGCTATGGCGACAACAATCGCATACTCTTTTTGACCAGACAGCATCAGAAAGATGGGTTACACATACAAAGACAGAAGGGTGCTGTTTCGCTCGCTCGGATGCTTTCTCAGGTGAGATACAGTCAGCCTTGAAGAATTCGACTGAGATACAGTCGAATTGAAGAAAAAGTATGAAACACAGAAAGACGAAAGATAAATAATTTTATATGGGGCTTTTTTCTTAAATTTTTTGGGGTGAAGCCTGGCTTCCCTTGGCATCCATGAATATGTTCATGCCACTGTTCAGACTGCAGGAAAAATTACAGATCTGAACCAGATATGCAAAAAAATCTATTTGAGTCATTTCAAACTGCCAAGGCAAGTTGTATTCGACGTCTGACACATTGGGATAGCAGTGTATAGTTGTGATTTTATTTATAAGAGATTTGTGCAATATTCAAGGGAAAACTTCCAAAGTTAAAGAGTGTGCAAAGTGTTTGTTTCTCACCTTTCTGACCTTTATTCCTCTTTCATATTCTGAATGGCAAAAATAAAAATACATGAAAAGTGCACTGAGCCTATAGTGTCATAAAATGGTCAGGGGCTGTTCCTTTTACTCAGCGTGAGCAGAACATGGATTCAGGCAAGTATTGGCGCCATACTCATGTCATGCAGAAAACCACTTCTGCCAAGCTACTACAGGTAATTTCTGTTAATTAACCGCCCCTCTTTTCTCCCCGACCCCTTACCTAAGCAAGCCTCTCTTCCACCTGCCCCTTAACACAGGCTTAGGAGATATTTGTTCTATTAGATAATATCACTCTGTTAACATGACCTTAATGAATTATAAAGCCTTTACCCACTGGGTACAGATGTCAGTTCAAAGTCTAGTTTTGATTTACATTTGGTTGAGTTGTCAGCGGGTTGGAACCGGTTCAGGGAACAGAAACAAAAACCTGTGTCACGCTGGTATGAAGAGATTCGGGAGACAGGCGCAGGAATGCGTAATAGTTTAAAAAAAATTATACCCCAAATGATGGCGTGCCGTGTAAAGGCACAGGGATGAAGACCAAACAAACACATAACAAAAGCATAGGGTTGAAACCCAAACAAAAGAGCGAGGAGTACCTTGAATAAATAACACTAGCGCACAATGATTATCACACGGGATGAGACCCGTAATCATCTGTGCAATCCACATGGGCACGAAAGCCCAAAACACACAGCACAGGTACTCACACGCACCAACAGACATGTTAACAATAATGGACAGCATCATGGTGAACAAAGGGCACATATATACAAATACAATCTGTGGGAATAGGGGCCAGGGGTGCGCAATGAAAGTTCCAGAGGGATCCGTGACAACATGAAAATAATTACATTTTCCAAGGAACAGTAACGGTACCTGGAACAAAACCGGTTCAGAACTTTATTTTGCTGGTTGGAACAGTGGCACAAAAAATGTGGTTTTGTTCAGAACAAAAGGATTGGAAAATAATTTAGGTTCCAACCCCTGGTTGTCAACTAAGCTGAATTCAATGTGAAATCAACAAACAATGTCACCAAGTTATTAGATTTAGGTTAAAAGTTAGATGAAAAAAAGGCAATGCCCCTACATTGATGACTTTTTGCAAATCCAATGAGTTTCCCACATTGATTCAACGTTATGACATTTAAGTTTTTGGTTGAAATGACGTGGAAACAATGTTGATTCAAATAATTTGTGTTTGTATGTGCGTTGCCCTGGATGTTTTCCCTTTAGTAACGGATAGAGAAGGAGTCATTTAATAGTCCCAGAACTGATTTGGGAGTGATCATCATCATCATCATCACCTATATAAGTTGATACATTGACTGAGCTTGTAGAATGGAGTTGAATATTTTTCCCTTAGTAAGCCCCAAATCATAATGTAATTGCACCCAGTGGAGCCTGAGCCCCCTGCTCTTCTCAGTGTGTGATTGGGTGTGGGCCTGAGGAGTGTGACTCTCTGAGTGCTCTTTAACAGCTTTCCTATGGCCCTTATAAGCTTTTCAATTAGGGGCGGTGTAGGGTTTAGCGTGCCACGTTGCTGGTTCTAGCCTGCCCAAGAGCAGTCAAGTCACATGGGGATATACGAAGCCCACCCCTTCTCTCTCTGCCATTTACTAAATTAGGATAGATTGCATGGCACCTTTGACTAACATCTCTAGACAGTTCAGAGAGGGCTGAAGATTCTGAGAAATCCTTATTGTTCGACCAATGGGAATTACCATGCAGTGATATTATATAGTTGATTGAAGTCGGAAGTTTACATACACTTAGATTGGAGTCATTAAAACTCGTTTTTCAACCATTCTACAAATTTCTTGTTAACAAATGATAGTTTTGGTAAGTCGGTTAGGACATCTACTTTGTGCATGACACAAGTAATTTTTCCAACAATTGTTTACAGACAGATTATTTCAGTTATAATTCACTGTATCACAATTCCAGTGGGTCAGAAGTTTACATACACCAAGTTGACTGTGCCTTTAAACAGCTTTGGAAATTCCCGAAAATGATGTCATGGCTTTAGAGCTTCTGATAGGCTAATTGACATCATTTGAGTCAATTGAAGGTGTACCTGTGGATGTATTTGAAGGCCTACCTTCAAAATCAGTGCCTCTTTGCTTGACATCATGGGAAAATCAAAAGAAATCAGCCAAGATCTCAGAAAGAAAAAATTGTAGACCTCCACAAGTCTGGTTCATCCTTGGGAGCAATTTCCAAACGCCTGAAGGTACCACGTTCATCTGTAAAAACAATAGTACGCAAGTATAAACACCATGGGACCACGCAGCTGTCACACCGCTCAGGAAGGAGACGTTCTGTCTCCTAGAGTTAAACGTACTTTGGTGCGAAAAGTGCAAATCAATCCCAGAACAACAGCAAAGGAACTTGTGAAGATGCTGGAGGAAACAGGTACAAAAGTATCTATATCCACAGTAAAACAAGTCCTATATCGACATAACCTTAAAGGCTGCTCATCAAGGAAGAAGCCACTGCTCCAAAACCGCCATAAAAAAGCCAGACTACGGTTTGCAACTGCACATGGGGACAAAGATCGTACTTTTTGGAGAAATGTCATCTGGTCTGATGAAACAAAAATAGAACTGTTTGGCCATAATGACCATCGTTAATAAACATGACTCAGTTACACCAGCTCTGTCTGGAGGAATGGGCCATAATTCACCAAACTTATTGTGGGAAGCTTGTGGAAGGCTACCCGAAACATTTCACCCAGGTTAAACAATTTAAAGGCAATGCTACCAAATACTAATTGAGTTTATTTAAACTTCTGACCCACTGGGAATGTGATGAAAGACATAAAAGCTGAAATAAATTATTCTCTCTACTATTATTCTGACATTTCACATTCTTAAAATGAAGTGGGGATCGTAACTGACCTAAGACAAGGAATTTCTACTAGGATTAAATGTCAGGAATTGTGAAAAACGGAGTTTAAATGTATTTGACTAAGGTGTTTGTAAACTTCTGACTTCAACTGTATATAGAGCATCACAGAGAAATGCAGAGACAAAGAAAGCGTAAGAAGAAAGATAATCCTTTTTAATGAGATTTACTGAGTGGTTAAAAAACCTGCTCTCTTTACAAATGAAAACACATAATTAAAAAATGTTTTGTTATCTTAGTCACGATGTTGCCCAATGGGAAGACTTTGTGTGGGTTTTGCAGCCGTGTTTAAAGACGCAGTTTGGCATTTATTGGGATGACTCATGTACTGGAGGCAGCCACAGCTCTGCAGGGTAGTCACTAGCTGGCACAGCCACAAAGTTATTAAATCTGATTTGAAACCTAACCCTTACCGTAACCCTAACCTTAACAGCACTGCTAACCTTATGCCTAACCCTAACCTTAAATGAATAGCAAAAAGCCAATGCTATGACTTTTGCAGCTGTCCCATCTATTGGAAATCATTCGGCTTAGCCTCCAGGACAAGATTCATCCCAATAAACATTAACCTGCGTTTAAAGATGCTGTTTTGTTTCTATAAATAATTTGGTAGCTCATTCATATGCAAGTCTTGCTCTATGCTGTATGACCCCCCTGGGAATGGATCTGCATGGAACGAAAACACTGTGGGAATCCACTCAGAGTACCATGTGTAATCTTGAATCTTTATTCTATATCTCACACACGTGTTTGGCTTGTTTGGGAATTTCCACCATATTGCTTATGTAACCGTTGTTAAAGTACTGTGTGAATTTCACCAGGTTCATATATTAATATGGCATGTTGATTTGTTATTATGCATGTCTGCATCCTGGGAGTAGGGGAGTGTGTACTTACGTTTTGCCCTGGGTGCTCGTGCTCAAATCATTTTGATGCACTATGAGAGAAAGAAGCGACGATTCACAGAACATATGTGCTCTACAAATGTTTTATTTTCTTTTGGATGCTGATGCAGGATACAGAGAGTGAATTGTGCTTAATTAAAACAACCTGATCTCAAAAGTCCACGTCTATAGTCTCAATCAACCACACACAACGCTGAGTTAAAGCGGTGCAGTACAGCACCGGTTACACTTATACCTATACACTCCTATCAGGTTTATACAAGTGACTAGAGACTGGTTTAGAGGGTCAGGGCTAGGGACGCTGAGCTAGGGGGTCAAGGCGAGAGGGTCAGGGCTAGGGTTGAATTTGGGATATGTTCATCTCACACAGGTGTAAGGTATGTTTCTCAGTGTGTTCTTTCTCGGAGGTAGGTTGTTCAGGCCTGATTTGGCAGACTTAATGAGATCTGATGTACCTCTGAAGGTACATTATCTCTTAATAAGGCCTAGTTAAAGTAATTATCGTACAGCGGTCCTGAGAAGTCGACAGGCCTCATCATTACACTGATGAAGTTGGGCAGTCCAAGGACGGGTTGAGGAAAAAAGACAAGTGCACTTGTGTGAGTGAATAAACTTTTGGTAGGAACTTTATCTGATGCATTCCATTGTACTCTATTGACGGAATTAAATGTAGGAGCACTAAGGTTTCAGATACTCATAATAGTGTCTGTTGACGATGGTGTTCTGTTGCCTGCGTATTTGTCTCCCCCTGCTGGTGGTTTTCTATAAGCAGTTTCTTCCTATTGTGACCGTGACCTTGACCTTACCTACCATGTGACCTCATTAAACAGGAAGTTTGTTTTTCTAATGGAAAAGGCAAAGATGGTGGATAAATAAAGATACTTCACTCAGGCCGTTTACCATTGAAAAGAAATCATCCTTTTCCGGTCTACTTGAAGGGGTGGCTCTCCCATAGACACCAATGCGATAGCAGTTGCGTCTACCTAGTTAATTGACTTCCATTGATGCAGAAAAAATTAGGGAATGGAATGTCTCACTTCCTCTTCTGTCTCTGGAAGAGGGTGGTTGATTCTGCATACAGCACATTTGTAATCTCCATCAATCTGCAATATTATGCCTTTGGTAGCCTTGTTGGTATGTAAACATATTCTTTAAAGGTGCAATATGCAAAATTTGCGACGCCATTTCCTGGTTGCTAAAATTAGAAAAACCAAAGTGAAAGACGCAAAAATGAAGCTTAAGAACGGGAAGCATAGAAATAGTGCACATAGAAGAGATCTACTGCGTCTTAGACTTGCTTTCAACAAGAATGACAGATCTATAACTCACATTTCTATGTGAATTTGGTTGGGTTTCCCAAAAAGTTACATATTGCATCTTTAACAATTTACCTGATATAGTCAATAGTTATTTTGGTGAACTTTGATACAATATATAATGTGATAATTTTGTAAAAAGTGAGAGCTTTTGCTCTATTGGTGTACATGCTAATTCGGTATACTTCCTGTTGTTTTCTCATACAAGACTATGCTAGCTTTGTATAATCATTCATCTTCGCTACCTAGGATGATGATGAAAAATCCAGTTGAATTAAAAAAAATCATATATCGATTTGCCTTTTTGCGTTGTGGGATAATAAGGAGTACAGTGACACTTTCCATGCTTGGTTTTCCTATCTTTTTTAGTCTGGGTCCACAGAGGTGCTCATGTGTAGACCTAGGACCATTACTAGGAGATGGGAGAACAGCCCTTCTCATCATTATATTAAGGTTAAAGGAGAACAGCCTTTATCATCATTATATTGAAGGTAAAGGATAACAGAACAGACAGTGATTATGAAAGGCATGATTATGAGGAGGAGGAGGGAGAGGAGGAGGACAGGGTCAACCCCTAAGAGATACAAAGATACAGGCAGACGTTTATACACTGCACTGTTTTCTGACAGTCAGCCTCTTCACTCTAGTCTCCCCTCTCTGAAACTCCAGGAATACTCTGAACACTTCCACAGTTTGGGGAAGATGTGTAATGGAGCACAGAATCAGTCTCTGTAGTATTACACAACGTAGACAGAGTCGTGAGGTCTCACTTAAATGAGATAAATGATGAATCATTGGTCCTTTACATAATCCGACAGCTGTGGTTTCCATTTTTAAATACAGTTTGATTCAACTCATCTCCCTCTCATTTGGGTTTAAATAGACAGAGGGCTCCTCAACTTGCGTTCCCTGAGTTCCTGAGTTAACTTACTGTGAAATGAGGGTGCCACCCTCATCTCAGTATCATTGAGTAGACTATCCCCATACTATCAGTGGTTGAAGATGCTATCATGTAAATTCAATCAATTGCAGATAAAGAAACACCACTTCAGGTTCACCATTGATTACTATGGAATCACCACTGTTACTTTAAAATATCCTGTTGCATCTAGGCGTTCCGCTAACGGAACGTCTAGCCAATATCCAATGGAACAGCGCGGCGCGAAATACAAAAACCTCAAAAATCCAATAATTTCAATTTTTCAAACATACGACTATTTTACACCATTTGAAAGATAAACCTCTCCTGAATCCAACCACGTTGTCTGATTTCAAAAAGGCTTTACAGCGAAAGAAAAACATTAGATTATGTTAGGAGAGTACATAGACAAAAATAATCACACAGCCATTTTCCAAGCAAGCATATATGTCAATAAAACCCAAAACACAGCTAAATGAAGCACTAACCTTTGATGATCTTCATCAGATGACAGTCCTAGGACATTATGTTATACAATACATGTATGTTTTGTTCAATCAAGTTCATATTTATATCCAAAAACAGCTTTTTACATTGGCGTGTGATGTTCAGAACATGTATTCCCACCAAAAACTTCAGGTGAATTTACAAAAATACTCATCAAAAACGTTGACAAAATACATAACAATTATTTTAAGAATTATAGATACAGAACTCTTTTATGCAATCGCTATGTCAGGTTTTAAAATAGCTTTTCGGCGAAAGCACATTTTTCAATATTCTGAGTACATAGCTCAGCCATCACGGCGAGCTATTTTGACACCCGCCAAGTTCGGGGCAAACTAAACTCAGAATTAGTATTAGAAATATTGTATTACCTTTGCTGATCTTCGTCAGAATGCACTCCCAGGACTGCTACTTCCACAAGAAATGTTGTTTTTGTTCCAAATAATCTATAGTTATGTCCAAATACCTTCGTGCGTTCAGGTCACTATCCAAAGGGTAACGGGCAAGCGCATTTCGAGACTGTTAAAAATCAATTTTTATGGTATTTTTCTCGTAAAATAGCGATAATATTCCAACCGGACAATAGTGTATTCATTCAAGGAGGAAAAGAAAAAACACCGTGCTCGCAGGAACGCGCATATCCAATCTCTTTGTCCCCAGGCAGACCACTGAGAAACTGAGCTACTATACTCTGCCCAGAGACAGGAGAAGGCGCAATCCGCTTTCTGAAGGCTTTAGACAGCCAATGGAAGCCTTAGAAAGTGCAACGCAACCCCACAGATACTGTAGTTTCGATAGAGAATCAAAAGAACTACAATTCTCAGACAGTCCACTTCCTGCTTGGAATTTTCTCAGGTTTTTGCCTGCCATATGAGTTCTGTTATACTCACAGACACCATTCAAACAGTTTTAGAAACTTCAGATTGTTTTCTATCCAAATCTACTAATAATATGCATATTCTCGTTTCTGGGCAAGAGTAGTAACCAGTTTAAATCGGGTACGTTTTTTCATCCGGCCGTGAAAATACTGCCCCCTATCCTAAACAGGATATACAAATGAAGTCCAACAGATGGAACAAAGTAGCAGTGCATTTATTATTCAACTGGTAGGACAATATCGCCATGCCAGCGCATTATCTATGTATGGTAACGCATTGTCACTTAAGGGTCTATCTGAGTACCAAAGGTGTACGCACAGCTCAATCAATTCCTCCAGCTGTCAGCACATTCAAATGAATAGTGGATGCGTACCAAAATACGCATTGGTTGGGAATTGTGGTGTGGTGCGTGTTTGGGAAGTGCGTCCCACGTGGATGGTGGTCTATGTTGTTGTCCACATGTTGTTGTGTTACAGCCTGAATTTAAAATTGATTAAATTGATAGTTTTTGACACTGGCCTACACACAATTCCCCATAATGTCAAAGTGGAATTGTTTTACATATGTATATTTTTTTACAAATTAATAAAAAATGAACAGCTGAAATGTCGTGAGTCAATAGGTATTCTAACCCTTTGTTATGGCAACCCTAAATATGTTCTGGAGTAAAAATGTGCTCAACTAGTCACATAATAAGTTGCATGGAATCACTCGGTGTGCAATAATAGTGTTTAACATGATTTTTAAGTGACTACCTTAACTCTGTACTCCACACATACAATTATATGTAAGGTCCCTCAGTTGAGCAGTGCATTTCAAACACAGATTCTACCACAAAGACCAGAGCGGTTTTCCATTGCCTCGCAAAGGAGGGCACCTATTGGTAGATGGGTAAAACTGAAATAAAGCAGACAATGAATATCCCTTTGAGCATGGTGAAGTTATGAATTACACATTGGTGTATCAACACACCCAGTCACTACAAAGATACAGGTGTCCATCCTAACTCAGTTGCCAGAGAGGAAGGAACCGCTCAGGGATTTCACCATGAGGCCAATGGTGACTTTAAAACAGTTACAGAGTTTAATAGCTGTGATAGGATAGATCAAGAACATTGTAGTTACTCCACAATACTAATTTAAATGACAGAGTGAAAAAAGGAAGCCTGTACAGAATACATATATTCGAAAACATGCATTTTGTTTGCAATAAGACACTAAAGTAAAACTACAAAAAACGTGGCAAAGCAATTAACGTTTTGTCCTGAATACAAAGCCTTATGTTTGGGGCAAACCCAATGCAACACATCACTGAGTACCTCTCTTCATATTTTCAAGCATAGTGGTGGCTGCATCATGTTATGCGTATGCTTGTTGTCGGCAAGGACTAAGGAGTGTTTCAGGATGAAAATAAACAGAATAGAGCTAAACACAGGCAAAATCCTAGAGGAAAACCTGATTCAAGTCTGCTTTCCAACAGACACTGGAAGACAAATTCACCTTTCAGCAGAACAATAACCTAAAACAGGCCAAAAAATGCACTTGAGTTGCTTACCAAGAATACATTGAATGTTCCTGAGTGGCCTAGTTACAGTTTTGACTTAGATCTGCTTGAAAATGTATGGCAAGACTTGAAAATGACTGTCTAGCAATGATCAACAACCAACTTGACAGGAATTAAGAATTCCTTAAAGAATAATGCAAATATTGTACAATCCATGTGTGCAACGCTCTTAGAGACTTACCCAGAAAGACTCACAGTTGTAGTCACTGCCAAGGGTGATTCAAACGTATTGACTCAGGGGTGTGAATACTTATGTAAATTAGATATTTCTGTATTTCATTTTCAATAAATTTGCAACATTTTCTAAAAACATGTTTACATTTTTTCATTATATTGGATTGTGTGGAGATGGGTGAGACGTTTGTTTATTTAATCAGGCTGTAACACAACAAAATGTGAACTAAGTGTGAACGGATCAGCTTGTCCGAAGCAACACAGGCGTGAGGCATAACATGAACAGACCAAAAGCAGTGGTTGTGGTTCCTTTTATTTTTTGGATCGTTTACTAAACAGGTCTTCTTTCGCCTGACAAAAATGGCTCCAGTTCAGGGAACGTCCAACGCTGAAACACCAGCATAACAAAAGAAATTAACATAAACTAAGCCGTTGACCAAAAGGCTGTGGCCAAAAAGGCAAAGCAAAACAAAATACGGCTACTCCTGTCTTTAGACTATGGTCTACACATAATAGTTACAGGAGGAACACTTCTCTCTACCTAAAGCCTGCCTTGGTTAACAGAGAGACAAGGTGCCCCAGACACAGAAGTTTCTCTGAGGTAGGAAAAACCGACATCCTAACAGCTCTACTCACAATTCTCCCCCAGCTCCTCTCCTGGCACACCTATATAGAGGAAGACACAAAGCAATTAGTGGGCCCAGCTGTGTACTAATTGGCTTTACACTGAGTACCTATCCCCTGAGGAGGCTGCTGTCGTAATGCCTTCCGCCGGCTGGTCATTGAACTCTGACATAAGTCAAGGGGTATGAATACTTTCTGCAGGCACTGTATGTCTCAATGGGACTCCGGACTACCATGTCCTAGCATCTGTGATTATGATTTAAGGGTTTATCATGTTCCAAAACATGTATGTGTACGCACAGCAGTGATCTACAATATTGGACCGTTGGCTTTCATACTTTTCAAATTCTCAGAGCAGCTCAAACAATTTATCCAACAGTCAACACATTCAAATGTATAGAGGATGAGTACTGGAGACATATTGGTTGGGAATTATGTGTCCCCTGCAGATTGTGGGGAGGTTGGTGTTCCAGCTGTGTCCCCTGCGGCTGGTGGTCTCAGAGACGAGTAATTATGTCACAATGGGATGCTGGACTATCACGTCTCAGTGTCTGTGGACTATGATTTACTCTTTAAGCGCAAGTCATAGTCCACGGACGCTGAGACGCCATAGTCCAGCATCCCATTGTGACATAGATACTTGGCTCTGAGACAATCATCCGCAGGAGATGTTCCCAACCAACGTCTCTCTGGTACGTGTCCTCTATTCTTTAGAATGTGTTGACAGTTTGAGAAATTGCTTGAGCTACACTGAGAATTTGAAAAGTGTGAAAGGCAACGGTCCAAGTCCAATATTCTAGAACACTGCTGTGCATACATGTTCACGAGTTTGTACTATGATAAACCTTTTACTAAAGCAACACACATGCACCACCCACCTGAGGATCTATCCTTTTCAGCTGTGTATTTCCTGTGTTTGAGGGGTGCAAAATCAACTTGTCACTTAAATCTCGCTGGATTGATTGTTTTCATTTTAATCCTGCGACTCTTTCATACTCTCACTTGTGCCTGTCGTTTTTAGCTAGATAATGAATTGAAAGTTCAGGCTGGTAGTCAGCTTGGTAAATCATCCTGGTTTTGTGACTTTTTTACTTACAGGCGTACATTAACATATTATTTCAGTTATGGACTTTCAGATATGCAATTATATTTTCTCAGGAAGTCGAGAAGCCACCATGTGATGCTGCTGCCTCTCAGCGAAGCTTTTTGACTAGAAGGTAACTGTCAATTATGTATTATTGTTATGTCTTATTTTATATATACACTGCTCAAAAAAATAAAGGGAACACTTAAACAACACATCCTAGATCTGAATGAAAGAAATAATCTTATTAAATACTTTTTCTTTACATAGTTGAATGTGCTGACAACAAAATCACACAAAAATAATCAATGGAAATCCAATTTATCAACCCATGGAGGTCTGGATTTGGAGTCACACTCAAAATTAAAGTGGAAAACCACACTACAGGCTGATCCAACTTTGATGTAATGTCCTTAAAACAAGTCAAAATGAGGCTCAGTAGTGTGTGTGGCCTCCACGTGCCTGTATAACCTCCCTACAACGCCTGGGCATGCTCCTGATGAGGTGGCGGATGGTCTCCTGAGGGATCTCCTCCCAGACCTGGACTAAAGCATCCGCCATCTCCTGGACAGTCTGTGGTGCAACGTGGTGTTGGTGGATGGAGCGAGACATGATGTCCCAGATGTGCTCAATTGGATTCAGGTCTGGGGAACGGGCGGGCCAGTCCATAGCATCAATGCCTTCCTCTTGTAGGAACTGCAGACACACTCCAGCCACATGAGGTCTAGCATTGTCTTGCATTAGGAGGAACCCAGGGCCAACCGCACCAGCATATGGTCTCACAAGGGGTCTGAGGATCTCATCTCGGTACCTAATGGCAGTCAGGCTACCTCTGGCGAGCACATGGAGGGCTGTGCGGCCCCCCAAAGAAATGCCACCCCACACCATGACTGACCCACCGCCAAACCGGTCATGCTGGAGGATGTTGCAGGCAGCAGAACGTTCTCCATGGCGTCTCCAGACTCTGTCACGTCTGTCACGTGCACAGTGTGAACCTGCTTTCATCTGTGAAGAGCACAGGGCGCCAGTGGCGAATTTGCCAATCTTGGTGTTCTCTGGCAAATGCCAAACGTCCTGCACGGTGTTGGGCTGTAAGCACAACCCCCACCCGTGGACGGCGGGCCCTTATACCACCCTCATGGAGTCTGTTTCTGACCGTTTGAGCAGACACATGCACATTTGTGGCCTGCTGGAGGTCATTTTGCAGGGCTCTGGCAGTGCTCCTCCTGCTCCTCCTTGCACAAAGGCGGAGGTAGTGGTCCTGCTGCTGGGTTGTTGCCCTCCTACGGCCTCCTCCACGTCTCCTGATGTACTGGCCTGTCTCCTGGTAGTGCCTCCATGCTCTGGAAACTACGTTGACAGACACAGCAAACCTTCTTGCCACAGCTCGCATTGATGTGCTATCCTGGATGAGCTGCACTACCTGAGCCACTTGTGTGGGTTGTAGACTCGGTCTCATGCTACCACTAGAGTGAAAGCACCGCCAGCATTCAAAAGTGACCAAAACATCAGCCAGGAAGCATAGGAACTGAGAAGTGGTCTGTGGTCTCCACCTGCAGAACCACTCCTTTATTGGGGGTGTCTTGCTTATTGCCTATATATCCACCTGTTGTCTATTCCATTTGCACAACAGCATGTGAAATGTATTGTCAATCAGTGTTGCTTCCTGAGTGGACAGTTTGATTTCACAGAAGTGTGATTGACTTGGAGTTACATTGTGTTGTTTAAGTGTTCCCTTTATTTTTTTGAGCAGTATACACTACCGTTCAAAAGTTTGGGGTCACTTAGAAATGTCCTTGTTTTTGAAAGAAAAGCAAATTATTTTGACCATTAAAATAACATCAAATTGATCAGAAATACAGTGTAGACATTGTTAATGTTGTAAATGACTATTGTAGATGGAAACGGCAGATTTTTTATGGAATATCTACATAGGCGTACAGCGGCCCATTATCAGCAACCATCACTCCTGTGTTCCAATGGCACGTTGTGTTAGCTAATCTGTCAAGCCCTGACCTGAGAGAGCCTTTTTTATGTCTCTATTTAGGTTTGGTCAGGGTGTGATTTGGGTGGGCATTCTATGTCCTGTTTTCTATGCTTTGTATTTCTTTGTTTTGACCTGGTATGGCTCTCAATCAGGGACAGCTGTACATCGTTGTCGCTGATTGGGAGTCATACTTAGGCAGCCTGTTTTCCTTTGGGTTTTGGTGGGTAGTTATTTTCTGTTTTGTACATTTTGTGACCTGACAGAACTGTTGGCTGTCATTCATTTTCTTGTTTTGTTTGAAGTGTTTCTTATTATTAAATCATTAATATGAACACTCACCATGCTGCGCTTTGGTCCCCTTCTTCTACAGACGACGGCCGTTACATAATCCAAGTTTATCATTTTAAAAGCTAATTGATCATTAGAAAACCCTTTTGCAATTATGTTAGCACAGCTGAAAATTGTTGTTCTGATTAAAGAAGCAATAAAACTGTCCTTTAGACTAGTTGAGTATCTGGAGCATCAGCATTTGTGGGTTCGTTTGAGCCAATCATTTGTATAGTGGTAGGGGTGGTATACAGAAGAAAACTCTATTTTGTAAAAGACCAAATCCATATTATGGCAAGAACAGCTCAAATAAGCAAAGAGAAACGACAGTCCATCATTACTTTAAGACATGAAGGTCAGTCAATTCGGAAAACGTAAATAACTTTGAAAGTTTCTTCAAGTGCAGTTGCAAAAACCATCAAGCGCTATGATGAAACTGGCTCTCATGAGGATCGCTACAGGAAAAGAAGACCCAGAGTTTCCTCTGCTGCAGAGAATAATTCATTAGAGTTGATTCAGCCTCAAAAATTGCATCACAAATAATTGCTTCACAGAGTGCTAGTAACAGATACATCTCAACATCAACTGTTCAGAGGAGATTGTGTGAATCAGGCCTTCATGGTCGAATTGCTCCAAAGAAACAACTACTAAAGGACACCAATAATAAGAAGACACTTGCTTGAGCCAAGAAACACGAGCAATGGACATTAGACCAGTGGAAATCTGTCCTTTTCACATGTGATTTATCTTGACTGATTATAATTTGATTGATGTGGTGCTACGTATGTACAGTTGAAGTCGGAAGTTTACATACACTTAGGTTGGAGTCATTAAAACTAGTTTATCAACCACTCCACAAGTTTCTTGTTGACAAACCATAGATTTGGCAAGTCGGGTAGGACATTACTTTGTGCATGACACAAAATAATTTTCCCAACAATTCTTGACAGACAGATTATTTCACTTATAATTCACTGTATCACAATTCCATTGGGTCAGAAGTTTACATACACTAAGTTGACTGTGCCTTTAAACAGCTTGGAAAATTCCTGAAAATTATGTCATGGCTTTAGAAGCTTCAGATAGGCTAATTGACATAATTTGAGTCAATTGGAGGTGTACCTGTGGATGTATTTCAAGGCCTACCTTCAAACTCAGTGACCCTTTGCTTGACATCATGGGAAAATCAAAAGAAATCAGCCAAGACCTCAGAAAACAAATTGTAGACCTCCACAAGTCTAGTTCATCCTTTGGCGCAATTTCCAAATGCCTGAAGGTACCACGTTCATCTGTACAAACAATAGTACGCAAGTATAAACACCATGAGACCATGCAGCTGTCATACTGCTCAGGAAGGAGACCCGTTCTGTCTCCTCGAGATGAACGTACTTTGGTGCGAAAAATGCAAATCAATCCCAGAACAACAGCAAAGGAACTTGTGAAGATGCTGGAGGAAACAGGTACAATTGTATCTATATCCACAGTGAAACGAGTCCTATATCGACATAACCTGAAAGGCCGCTCAGCAAGGAAGAAGCCACTGCTCCAAAACCACCATAAAAAAGCCAGACTATGGTTTGCAACTGCACATGGGGACAAAGATCGTACTTTTTGGAGAAATGTCCTCTGGTCTGATGAAACAAAAATATAATTGTTTGGCCATAATGACCATCGTTATGTTTGGAGGAAAAAGGGGGATGCTTGCAAGCCAAAGAACACCATCCCAACCGTGAAGCACGGGGGTGGCAGCATAATGTTGTGGGGGTGCTTTGCTGCAGGAGGGACTGGTACACTTCACAAAATTGATGGCATCATGAGGGAGGAGAATTATGTGGATATATTGAAGTAACATCTCAAGACATCATTCAGGAAGTTAAAGCTTGGTCGCAAATGGGTCTTCCAAATGGACAATGATTCCAAAGTTGTGGCAAAATGGCTTAAAGACAACAAAGTCAAGGTATTGGAGTGGCCATCACAAAGCCCTGACCTCAATCCCATAGAACATTTGTGGGCAAAACTGAAAAAGCATGTGCGAGCAAGGAGGCCTATAAACCTGACTCAGTTACACCAGCTCTGTCAGGAGCAATGGGCCATAATTCACCCAATTTATTGTGGGAAGCTTGTGGAAGGCTACCCGAAACGTTTGACCAAAGTTAAACAATTTAAAGGCAATGCTACCAAATACTAATTGAGTGTATGTAAACTTCTGACCCACTAGGAATGTGATGAAAGAAATAAAAGCTGAAATAAATCATTCTCTCTACTATTACTCTGACATTTCACATTCTTAAATAGAGTGGTGATCTTAACTGACCTAAGACAGCTAATTTTTACTAGTATTAAACGTCAGGAATTGTGAAAAACTGAGTTTAAATGTATTTGGCTAAGGTGTATGTAAACTTCAGACTTCAACTGTATGTCATATCATTTGAAAGAGCTGTTTCTCAGCTTTCAGAATATGTTTAATGTTTTCATATATGGTTTGACACCAGCAGATTATGCAAATTAATGCACGCAGAGGTCATTTTCTCATTAATTCAGGTATTCTAAAACTCTCCTGCCAGTGATGTACCAATGCCAATATGGCGATTTTCAATTACAACAGGTCGTTATCAATAAAACGTCACAACACAATTTAGATTTGGCAGCTGGGGGGCAAGGAGACCACCAGCTCCGCCAAAACCATTGACAAATACATGGCGTTTTCAAGGGATAGTTAAATAAATGTTTTAAAACTTCTTTGGGGTAGGGGGCAGTATTTTCACGTCCGGATGAAAAGCGTGCTCAGAGTAAACTGCTTGCTACTCAGGCCCAGAAGCTAGGATATGCGTATTATTAGATTTGGATAGAAAACACTCTGAAGTTTCTAAAACTGTTTGAATGATATCTGTGAGTATAACAGAACTCATATGGCAGGCAAAAACCTGAGAAAAATCCAACCAGGAAGTGGGAAATCTGAGGTTTGTAGTTTTTCAAGTGATTGCCTATCCAGTATACAGTGTCTGTGTGGTCATATTGCACTTCCTAAGGCTTCCACTAGATGTCAACAGTCTTTAGAACCTTGTTTCATGCTTCTACTGTGAATGGGGAAAGAATAAGAGCTCTAGGAGTCAGGTGTCCCAAAATAAGGCATGAGCTCAGTCACATGCGGGGCCGAGAGAGCGAGCTGAGTTCCTTTTCATTTATGAAGACAATGGAATTGTCTGGTTGGAATATTATTGCAGATTTATGACATGTTTCTACAAACTGTAATGCAACTTTTTTTACTTTTCATCTGGACTCAGTGCATGTGCTTACTGCATTTGGAATAGTGAACTGAACGCGTGAACATAAAGGAGGTATTTGGACATAAATATGGACTTTATCGAAACAAAACAAACATTTATTGTGGAACTGGGATTCCTGGGAGTGCATTCCGATGAAGATCATCAAAGGTAAGTGAATATTTAGAATGCTATTTGTGACTTCTGTTGACTCCAAAATGGCGGGTATCTGTATGGCTTGTTTTGATGTCGGAGCGCTGTACTCAGATTATTGCAAAGTTTGCTTTCGCCGTAAAGCTTTTTAGAAATCTGACACAGCGGTTGCATTAAGGAGAAGTTTATCTATAATTCTGTGCATAACACTTGTATCTTTTATCAAAGTTTATGATGAGTATTCTTGTAAATTGATGTGCTCTTTCACTGGAAGTTTTGGAGGCAAAACATTTCTGAACATTACACGCCAATGTAAAATGTTTTTTTTTATATAAATATGAACTTTATCGAGCAAAACACACGTATTGTGTAACAGGAAGTCCTATGAGTGCCATCTGATGAAGATCATCAAAGGTTAGTGATTCATTTTAGCTGTATTTCTGGTTTTTGTGACGCCTCTCCTTGCTTGGAAAATGGCTGTGTGGTTTTTCTTGTCTAGGTGCTGTCCTAACATAATCTAATGCTATGCTTTTGTCGTAAAGCCTTTTTGAAATCGGACACTGTGGTTGGATTAACGAGAAGATTATCTTTAAAATGTGTGTAATACTTGTATGTGTGAGAAATTTGAATTATGAGATTTTTGTTGTTTTGAATTTGGCGCTCTGCTATTTCACTGGCTGTTGGCGAGGTGGGACGCTAGCGATCAAGTAGACTAGCCCTATTATCACTCACATGGAGAGAAAGAGAGAGAGGGTAAGAGAGAGTATGAATGAGAAAGTGGTGCCGGTGCCATAAGACCACCTTCTCCACTTAATATTCCTTATTCCGTTAATGGACCCTGCCTCAGTAATTGATGGCCAGTTTGTGGGTGGATGTTGACTTTGTCGTAACCCGGCACAGGGGAGGGATGGATATAGAAACGTGCAGAGTTTCTTATGCTGGTGTAATCACTTCACTTAATCATAGTTAAGCATATTAAAAGCGCCAATCTGCATGAAAATTAGATTTCTCGCTGTGGGTACTGGTACTGGTATTGGTATTCCGCTAAAGGTTTACTCTGAGCTACATGTGGACTACACTTCCACTTTATAACCAGTAGGTGGAGCTATGAGTCACTCGAAATCCAGAGGTTTGCATATTTTTATCTTTAAGTGCCTTTTCCACTGGGAGTTGAGAAGAACCAGTGTAGCAAAAGTGTGTGTGTGTGTATTCTGCTTTAGAACAAGTGTGTACATGCAGTGCAGCAGGGATTCTCTTCAAGTGTGTGTTCAGAACAGAACAGGTAAACCAATCAAACCTGGGCAGGAAGCGTGTGTGATTAGGTTGTAGTATATCTGTTATATTGAAATGACACAAGGCCATGTGTCTATGCCTTTATATTGTGGGGAATTATTATGTTGACATCTGCAGAGCCATCCCTCACCTTTCACAGACATGCCCAACAACTCACAGACATGCCCAACAACACACACACACACACACACACACACACACACACACACACACACACTAGCTGTCCTAGCGTTCACTCAGGGGGTAATTGACTGTCTGTGCTCAGCTGAAGAGGTCTGATGGCCCCTCCAAGGTGTCTCTCATCAGTCTGGGTAAATCCAGGGGGAGGAGATGGAGAGAGGGAAGAGAGAGAGCAACAGGGGTAAAAGGCAATGGATGGATGGATGGAAAGATGGAGTGAGTGTAATCAAACCACAGGGAGAAGGTCAATGGAGGAAAGCCCACTCACTGCTTCCCAATCTCTCCCTCACCTTCTCTCTCTCTACCCCTTCGAGAGTCATTGAAAACAGAATTACTAGACCTAGAAATCATTCCTTTGCTCACAAGCCATTGTCCTCATAATGATGTCTACCAGGGTAAACTATAGGAAAGTACATTTCTTCAGCACTTTGGAGAAGGGTGGAAAAGGGTCACTGCAGATGAAACAGAAGAGGAACACAGAGAAGAGCGGGATGCACACACACACACGCACACACAGCCAAGTGTTGCCCTGCCTCCACTACTCTTACTCCAGGTCATCTAGAATCAGACTGGGGAAAATCATAGCGAGAGAGAAAGAAAGAATAAGGTTGCCTTTTTAATGTATTTTAAGGTCAGAAAAGAGGATATTACCTTCTTAATCAAATCTTTAGAAAATTGGGCTGGAGATTGTGAGTGTATTCTAAAGGCAGCATGGAGTGAAGAGAGAGATGAGTGATTTAGACCAGCAAGCCCATAAATTAGTGAAATATGGCAGAGAAATTGAGACTCAAGATGGAAGCCACAAATTCTAACCAAATAAAAAAGGTGAATGGTCGTGAAAACACATGGACGGTTGTGATTCACTGCTGTTTTAATTGAGCTGTTGTTTGAGACCACTCAGAAAGATAGGGCTCCAGAAAGATTACCTTCTCTCCTCTATCTAAAATGTACTCTTTTTTCCTCCCTTATACTTCTCAACATCCCTTCCCAAGACATATTTTCTCATTCAGTTTATTTTACTATTCTCTTTGTCCCTTCACTCTCTCTGCCCCCCTCTCTCTCTTTCTCCCCTTCCTTCCTTCCTTCCTTCCTTCCTTCCTTCCTTCCTTCCTTCCTTCCTTCCTTCCTTCCTTCCTTCCTTCCTTCCTTCCTTCCTTCCTTCCTTCCTTCCTTCCTTCCTTCCTTCCTTCCTTCCTTCCTTCCTTCCTTCCTTCCTTCCTTCCTTCCTTCCTTCCTTCCTTCCTTCCTTCCTTCCTTCCTTCCTCTGTTCAAATCTTTTTGAACCCAGGCCCTGGCTTCACCAGGCTGCCACCCAGCAGTATGTGGGTATCTGTCTTGCAGAGTTATTTTAGGATGCGCTCCTGTATCTGTCGTACATTGAGCAGTAACAGGTTGCATTGAGGCTTAAAGAAAGAGGATAACTCAGCCTCATCCCATATTGCAAGATGGAGAGACATTTATCATCCTCTACATGGGTACTTGGGAGTGAACATGTCCTATTTCTCTGCTAGGCTCTCAAAATAGTTTTAGATAGATTTGAAATAAGAGAGTGCTGTCGGGGCATTTGCCAAAATTTAATGGCTGTTTGTGTGTGTGTGTGTGTTGAAGTGAAAACAAGATGCAGTCTATCCATCAATATATATCCATTCATCTCATCTGCCCTACTGTAGCCTCATATGTTTCTTTCACAAGATGAATGTGGTGTGTCAGGGA
Organism: Salmo salar; assembly: GCF_965601325.2. Classification (NCBI taxonomy): domain Eukaryota; kingdom Metazoa; phylum Chordata; class Actinopteri; order Salmoniformes; family Salmonidae; genus Salmo; species Salmo salar. The sequence goes on along the minus strand of NC_138316.1, from coordinate 24,357,507 downwards.
AGGGTTATGTGTCGTTTCATTTGACTTTAACTTTCAAGGTCTCTGATTGTTCTATGTGTTTAATAGCTGTAGGGTAGATAGTGTGTGTGTGTTTCTCCTGGAGTCCGAGCTTGTCTTTGGCATCTGTTCCATAGTTTTGAACTGAACAAATGTACATCCTGATAAGAGCAAGGAAAAGTGCATCAGTTGATGTTTGTCAGCAGAGCGGTGAGGATACAATCAGACTATTTCTGAGAACTTCCACCTGGAACATGATGACCTTTCAAGTGATTCAGGGCACATACTGTATATGGAATGACAACAATTAAATTAAACGAACAACTTTATAGAGTAGTTCTTTAATACTATACTGAACAAAATATAAACACAACATGCAACAATTTCTAGTATTTTACTGAGTTACAGTTCATATACAGTGCATTCAGAAAGTATTCACACCCCTTGACTTTTTCCACATGTTGTTACATTACAGCCTTATTCTAAAATTGATTAAATAAATGTGTTTTCTCATCAATCTACATTTTTGCAAATGTATTACAAGTATTCAAATCAGGAGCATCCTGTTTCCATTGATCATCCTTGAGATGTTTTTACAACTTGATTAAAATCTATATAAGGTCCCACAGTTGACAGTGCATGTCAAAGCAGAAACCAAGCCATTATGTCAAAGGAATTGTCCGTAGAGCTCCGAGACAGGATTGTGTCGAGGCACATATCTGGGGCATTGAAGGTCTCCAAGAACACAGTGGCCTCCATCATTCTTAAATGGAAGAAGTTTGGAACCACCAAGACTCTTCCTGGAGCTGGCCGCCCGGCCATACTGAGTAATCAGGGGAGAAGGGCAGTGACCGAGAACCCGATAGACACTCTGACAGAGCGCCAGATTTCCTCTGTGGAGATGGGAGAACCTTCTAGAAGGACAACAATCTCTGCAGCATTCCACCAATCAGAATGGCCAGACGGAAACCCCTCCTTAGTAAAAAGGACATGACAGCTCGCTTGGACTTTGCTAAAAGGCACCTAAAGGACTCTCAGATCATGATAAACAATATTCTCTTGTCTGATGAAACCAAGATTGAACTCTTTGGCCTGAATGCCAAGCACCACGTCGGCAAGAAACCTGGCACCATCCCTTCGCTGAAGCATGGTGGAGGCAGCATCATGGGAGACTCGTCAGGATCGAGGGAAAGATGAACGGAGCAAAGTACAGAGAGATCCGTGATGAAAACCTGGTCCAGAGCGTTCAGGACCTCAGACTGGGGCGCAGCTTCACCTTCCAATAGGACACAGCCACAGTCAAGACAACACAGGAGTGTCTTCAGGACAAGTGTCTGAATGTCACTGTGTCCCAGCCAGACTTGAACCCGATTGAACATCTCTGGAGAGTAGAGGTCGACCGATTAATCGGAATGGCCGATTAATTAGGGCCGATTTCAAGTTTTCATAACAATCGGTAATCGGTATTTTTGGACACCGATTTGCCGATTTTGTTTTTTATTTATTTATTTATTTATTTTTATTTAACTAGGCAAGTCAGTTAAGAACATATTCTTATTTTTAATGATGGCCTAGGAACGGTGGGTTAACTGCCTTGTTCAGGGGCAGAATGACAGATTTTTACCTTGTCAGCTCGGGGATTCGTTTTTGCAACCTTCCGGTTACTAGTCCAACGCTCTAACCACCTGCCTTACATTGCACTCCACGAGGAGCCTGCATGGCAGGCTGACTACCTGTTACGCGAGGGCAGCAAGAAGCCAGTGTTTTCCATTATTTAAACCAAATTGAACATGTTTTATTATTTATTTGAGGCTAAATTGATTTTATTGATGTATTATATTAAGTTAAAATAAGTGTTCATTCAGTATTGTTGTAATTGTCATTATTACACGTTTTTTTTTTAAATCGGCCGATTAATCGGTATCGGCTTTTTGGCCCTCCAATAATCGGTATCGGTGTTAAAAAATCATAATGGGTCGACCTCTACTGGAGAGAGCTGAAAATAACTGTGCAGCAACGCTCCCCATCCAACCTGACAGAGCTTGACAGGATCTGCAGGTAAGAATGGGAGAAACTCCAAATGTAGGTGTACCAAGCTTGTTGTGTCATGCCCAAGAAGACTCGAGGCTGTAATTGCTACCAAATGTGCTTCGACAAAGTACTCAGTAAAGGGTCTGAATACTAACAGTACCAGTCAAAAGTTTGAACACACTTAGTGTGTTTCTTTGTTTTTACTATTTTTTACATCAAAACTATGAAATAACACATATGGAATCATGTAGTAACCAAAAAAAGTGTTAAACAAATAAAAATATATTTTATATTTGAGATTCTTCAAAGTAGCCGTCCTTTGCCTTGATGACAGCTTTGCACACTCTTGGCACTCTCTGAACCAGATTCATCTGTAATGCTTATCCAACAGTCTAGTTAAGTGTGCCAGCAAAGCACCCCCACACCATCCAACCTCCTCCTCCATGCTTCACAGTGGGAACCACACATGCAGAGATCCTACTCTGCATCTCACAAAGACACGGCAGTTGGAACCAAAAATCTCAAATTTGGACCCAGCAGAGCAAAGGACAGATTTCCACTGGTCTAATGTCCATTGCTCATGTTTCTTGGCCCAAGCAAGTATCTTCTTATTATTGGTGTCCTTTAGTAGTGGTTTCTTTGCAGCAATTCAACCATGAAGGCCTGATTCACGCAGTCTCTTCTGTACAGTTCATGTTGAGATGTGTCTGTTACATGACCTCGGTGAAGCATTTATTTGGGCTGTAACTTGATGGTTTTTGCAACTGCAACTTTCAAAGTTCTTGAAATGTTCCGTACTGACTGACCTTCAAGTCTTAAAGTAATGATGGACTGTTGTTTCTCTTTGCTCTTTTGAGCTGTTCTTGCCATAATATGGACTTGGTCTTTTACAAAATAGGGCTATCTTCTGTATACCACCCCTAACACTAGACAAATGGTTGGCTCAAATGCATTAAGAAGGAAATAAATTCCACAAATTAACTTTTAATACGGGATCGGTGTCCCTTTCCCGGGATGGTTGAGCTAACGTGTGCTAATGTGATTAGCATGACGCTGTAAGTAACAGCAAACTTTCTACCCATATAGACATGTCTAATATGGACAGAAAGCTTAACATCTTGTTAGTCTAACTGCACTGTCCAATTTACAGTAGCTATTACAGTGAAAAAATACCATGCTATTGTTTGAGAGTGGACAACAACAAAAAACGTATCACGGCAACTGGTTTGATATATTCACCTCTGAAGGTAAATAATGTACTTGCATTCAGTAATCTTGCTCTGATTTGTCATCCTGAGGGTCCCAGGGATAAAATGTAGCATAGTTTTATTTGATCAAATTAATATTTATATTCAAATGTAGGAACTGGGTTCTACAGTTTGAACCCCTGCTGTCTCTGGCTCCACACCCACCCTGCCCAGCCATCTAGATATGTGAAAGTTAGTGTATAAGCTAATTATCCATCATGTATGACATTCCTGGGAGTGTGTAAACTTAAATGTTGTATTACCATTTTATTTTTGTATGTTCTCTATAGGTATGCACTTTAAAATGTATCAATTGACCAATTCGGCACATTTGGGCAGAATTGATTCAAAATATTTTCCGGTACTGCAATGCTTCACTGGATCAATCTGGATTGGCCGAAATCTAAATTGCACCTAACTGCAATATTATATGATGACCTTTCTCTTGCATTTCAATGATGATGGAACAAAAAGAAAAATAGAAAACACATGTTTTTTTGTTTGTATTATCTTTTACTAGATCTATTGTGTTATATTCTCCTACATTAATTTCACATTTCCACAGACTTCTACGTGTTTCCTTTCAAATGGTATCAGGAATATGCATATCCTTTCTTCAGGCCATGAGCTACAGGCAGTTAGATTTGGGTATGTCATTTTAGGTGAAAATTGAAGAAAAGGGTCTGATCTATAATAGGTTCATAAGGCACACCTGTTAATTGAAATGCATTCCAGGTGACCACCTCATGAAGCTAGTTGAGAGAATGCCAAGACTGTGCAAAGCTGTCATCAAGGCAAAGGGTGGCTACTTTGAAGAATCTGTTTAACACTTTTTTTGTTACTACATGATTCCGTATGTGTTATTTCATTGTTTTGATGTCTTCACTATTATTCTAAATAGTAAAAATAAAGAAATACCTTGGTATGAGTATGTGTGTCCAAACGTTTGACTGGTACTGTATGTAAATGTGATTTTACAGTTAATAAAATTCATTTGCAAAAATATTTTTGCTTCACCATTATGGGATATTGTGTGTAGATTGATGAGAGGAAATAAACAATTTGATCAATTTTAGAATAAGGCTGTAACGTAACAATGTGGAAAAAGTCAAGTGGTCTGAATACTTTACGAATGCACGGTAAGGAAATCAGTACGGTAAGGAAATTATTAGGCCCTAATCTATTTATTTCACATGACTGGACAGGGGTGCAGCCATGGGTGGGCCTTGGAAGGCATAGGCCCACACATTTGGCAGCCAGGCCCAGGCAATCAGAATTATTTTTTCCCCACAAAAAGGCTTTATTACAGACAGAAATAGTTCTCAGCAGCCGCAAACTATCCTGGGCTAATGTGGTTACACATGGTCTGCGGTTGTGAGGCCAGTTGGACGTAATGCCAAATTCTCTAAAATTATGTTGGAGGCAGCTTATGGTAGAGAAATTAACATTCACATCTCTGGCAACAGCTGTGGTGGACATTCCTACAGTCAGCATGACAATTGCACATTCCCTCAAAACTTGTCACATTGTGTTGTGTGACAAAACTGTACATTTTAAAGTGGCCTTTTATTGTCCCCAGCACAGGGTGCACCTGTGCAATGATCATGTTTTTTTGTCCGTTTTTTGATATGCCACACATGTCAGGTGGATGGATTATCTTGCCAAAGGAGAAATGCTCACTAAACAATTCGTGCACAAAGTTGGAGGGAAATAAGGTTTTTGTGCATTTGGAACATTTCTGTGATTTTGTATTTCAGCTCATAAAACATGGGATCAACAATTTACATGTGTTTCTATATTTTTTTCAGTGTAGATATAGTTTATACTGTATATGTATTTGCACTAGATCACTTCTCATCACTCTTCTTACCTCTAATATTGCTATGGCGGTAAATTTCTCTTGCACCAAAAATATTTTTAAGAACCATGTTTTGCCCCACTGCTGTTGCTTGGCAGCTGGACAGGTCTTTGATGGACTAGGAGTCCTTATTCACTTTACTGGGTAATGGGCCAAATTGGCTGACAAACACTTGAGGAAGCATTCCGCCCAATCAGAGCAAAGCCTTCCTGATTGTCTCGAAATCCATTTCTGTTCCCTGTAATTTGAGAAAAGAACTGAGAGCCCTTATTGCAGTAGGGACACACACTAACACTATCACAGACTCATGCACACACACACACACACATACTCACCCGCACATACACACACTCACACAGTCCATCCCCAAAATTTCTGTTAAAATAAACTCGAAAGTGTGTTCTGTCCCTCGGAAACCTGATGAGTGATGAGGTGTGTCGGCCAACAATTTTCGTCCTGATACAACGGCCCCAAAAACAGACTTGACAATCGGCCATATTGTCTGTGGGCTGACAGCTTCCTTTCTCTGCCATGGCTCAGTGTCCAACATGACCGCTCCAATGTTGGAGGCTTAAGACATATCACAGAACACCCACTGCTACAACTTCATGTAATGTAACACTTCCCTGAGCCAGACCTCTGATCTGTGTACTGTGTCTGTCTAATGCCCTCTATCATAGTGGATCAGCCATCTGTGGGGATGGTCAAGTCAGAGCACAGCAGCAATCAGTCCCTCTCATCCTGGCTCCTGCCTCTGGTGTTCTCCTCTTTCTCTCTCTCCATCATTCCTCCCCTCTGACCTTCCTCTGCTCTCTTTGGCTCTAATTGAGTCTGTCTTGCCTCCTCTGCTCTGCTGGATCTGTAGAGCATCAACCACTGGCTAGAGTAGCGGAGACAGAAGGAGAGACAGAGAGAGGGCAAGAGCAGAGAGAGAAGCTGGCAAAGCTCATCAGCCCCCCTATCAGGATTAATTTCCTCCAGATCTGGCTTTGGGAAATTAATGGGTTTTAAGTTCTCCCCGCTTTTTCCCCTCTCCCGCTCTGATTGGCGCTCTTTCTTCTTGTTCTCCTTCACTCTCTATCCCTCTCTTTCCCCCACTCTCTCTCTTATTCTCCATCTCTTTCTCCCACTCTCTTTCACTCTCTCCCACTCATTCTCTCTCTCCCTTTCTCTCTCATTCTCTGGATTTATTGCTCATTGTGTCTGTGCTGTTTAAATGGCCACTGTGAGGTTCCCCAACCAGCTGTTAGAAAGTGGAGCAGTCAGCAGGATCTGGCCTGCCTCTCTCGATCCCCAGCTTCCATGACTTCTCTTTCCTCTCTCCCTCCATCTCCTCTCGTACTTTCCTCTTCTCCTCTTTCTTTTCCCTCCTTATTTTCCCCCACTGATAGATTGCACTGTTCTGTCAGTCCCTGTTTAGAAGTTTTCTTGAGCATTTGGTCCCCCACCACCTTAAGAATGGAAAAATATACCCTGCCTTTACACTCCACAGAAAACAATGGTGGTGTCAATCATTTCCTTCATGATTGTCTCAAGGAAACATGCAGTTTGTTTCCTACGTGTTCTCATTACAAAGTTTCCTTAGGCCTGCTCCACACTTCCCACTTCCCCTCCTCCTCCTAATAAATGGTTCATATTTAGAACCATATGCCATTAAATTGGAAGTGAACACTTTGAAAAGGCTCAAAGCTGTCTTACTAGATCAAAACTCACTTCATCACTGTGTTGATATGCCGATTGAAGATAAAACAGCTCATTGTTCTGCAAGCTTTCACTTGTCAATTAAAATCTGCCGCTTTGCACCATCACCCTCCTCCAGTTTTCTGACTCACATACTCCAACACACTGTCAGGTAGTTTGCCCAGAATAGCAGTAGGTGTATGAGGTCCAGTGGCACAGTACAGTGCACCACCCGACTACAGTAAAGTAGGACAATGTACTCTCACCTACCTTGGACACCTTGCGTGGCAGTCCACTTTCCACGCGCTGCTTTTCTTAAGGAAGTGATACGGAGGGGAAGGAGGGAGTGAAAGCCAGAGACCCTTTTTGAATGCATAAATAACTTCCTTGTTGCGAGCTGTGTTGTTTCACTGCTAATGGATCTTTCCCACAGCACCGTAAATCAATGCATACACACCGAGACACAACACCCCTTCGTACTCTATGTGTGGAAGAAACACTCCTTCAGAGGTAAAGGTACTACTCTGTGCTTTCCTTTTCGCCCCTCTTTCTCTTCATTCCTGTTCCGCTCAAGGGCTTTTTCATTCTCCAACACAACAGCACAAACACTATTCAGGTGTACTCTGTCTCTGTCTCTGCCTCCCACTATCCCCTTTCCCCTCTCTTGTAATGGGGCAGTTACTCAACTCAGTGGGGTGGCATTAATCCCTGACTGGTGTCAAAGTCACAGAAAGTTCAAAGCTGGCTGGGCGGCCGGACTTCCTCTTCACAGTATAGTAGTGTCCGGAGCACCTTAAACTTCAGATGACTTCCAGAGCCCCACTGTGATGGCTGCTTCTGAATTTGAAGTCTTGAAATATATATTTATTTTTTCTCTAAAATGACTGTACTTACCTACTGAAGCCAGATGACAGAGGAATTAACTTTCTGCATAGAGTAAATTAACTGAGTTAAATTAATCCAGCACATACTGTACTCTGCACTTACACATCTGTCATGACTGTGCTGTGAGGATCACAATGGGTCAGATCAGCTTGGCAATGGCGGACAATAACCAGACCCTCTCCCACCCACAAAGGGTGGGAGGAGGGAACTGCCGGGTTGACAGCTCACACTCGGTTGTAAATTAAGTCGGGGAGACTCTCTTGCTCTTTTGTATCAACCAAAGGAATGTCTTTCTTCACAGACACTTTTGCCCACCCAAAACTCTAACGTCCAAAAAGTGATAATGGAACAATATTTGTAACACAACAATGTGGTAAATGGTCAGTGGGGAGATGTAGAAAACTAATATTATATTGTTTTTCATTTTGTGATGTTATTAAAACTGTATGGACCAAATACTGTAACTTTGAAAGGATACCCCATTTATCTTTATCTGTCAAGTTTTCATCCAATACTTTGTGCAAATGATATAAAAAAATATGAACGTGTTTTTGTTAAGATACGAATGTGATTTTAGGAGTCATAAGAGATAACTTCTAATCATATCCTTTGCACATTAACTAGCCATGCCCCGAGGGAGGCCAGAGAGCTTGTCAGCATGACGGAATGCCCCTTTTTACCAAGAGTGCATAAAGGCTTGGAAGAGGAATCAACCAGGAAACGTGAGGCGGAGAGCTACACGTTTGAAATGGTTGAAACTCTCAACCTTAATATGAGGTGAAGAAAATTAACTTATCAGACCAGGACATGGCCAGTCTGCAGCTTTGCGTGTAAAGTGGTTTAAACTCTGATTATCCACACGAGGTGGAGAAAGGAGAAAGCTCCCCTCTCAGAGAATCACTGGTATGGCTAAGAGGAAGTTCTGAGGAAACAGCCTGTTACAGAACTACCCACCACCAACGGACCAAGCAGCGGGGTAAGGAGCTGGAGAGGAGCTATCGGGAGTCGTGGACCTGGGAGGAGATCCTAGCCGGAGAGGGACCATGGAGGAAGGCTGGAGAGGACCGGGAGTGTTTTGCTGGAACACGGTTGGCATGGAAGCCTGAGAGACAGCCCCCCCCCAAAAAATATTTTTTTGGGGGGGCACACGGGTAGTTTGGCTGGGCAAGGGTTGAGCCCTAAGCCAACTCCCCGGGCTTACCAAAGGCAGCGTGATACTGGTCAGGCCCCGTGCTATGGGGTGATGCGCACGGCGTCGAGGCCAAACATCCACAGGCCGGTATGCTCGGTGCCAGTGTCCCGTAAGGGTGGTGCCAGTCCTGTGCTCGAGACCGCCAGTGCGCCTTCACGGCCCAGTGTATCCTGTTCCCGCTCCCCGCACTAGCCCTGAGGTGTGTGTGTCTTCAGTCTGGCGTCTCCAAAGCCAGCACCACGCACCAGGCCTCCAGTCCATCAGCCCAGTCCAGGATGTCCTGTTCCCGCTCCTCGCACTAGCCTTGGGGTGCGTGTCTCCAGTCTGGTACCTCCACTACCAGCCCCCCGCACCAGGCCTCCAGTGCGTTAGCCCAGTCCAGCTCGTCCTGCTCCTCGCACTAGCCCTGTGGTGCGTGTCCCTAGTCTGGCACTTCCTAAGCCAGCTCCACGCATCAGGTCTTCAGTGCGCAGTCCAGAGCTTCCGGCAACAGTGCCTCGTCCAGAGTGTCCGGCGACAGTGCCCCGTAGAGAGACGGCCCACAGTCCGGAACCGAGAGAGACGGCCCACAGTCCGGAGCCGAGAGAGACGGCCCACAGTCCGGAGCCGAGAGAGACGGCCCACAGTCCGGAGCCGAGAGAGACGGCCCACAGTCCGGAGCAGCGAGAGTCGCTCTACAGTCCGGAATCGGAGCAGCCAGAGTCGCTCTACAGTCCGGAATCGGATCAGCCAGAGTCGCCCTACAGTCCGGAATCGGCGCAGCCAGAGTCGCCCTTCAGCCCGAGGTCTCCAGCGACGCGCATCAGCCCGAGGTCTCCAGCAACGCGCATCAGCCCGAGGTCTTCAGCGATGCGCCATAGCCCAGAGACTTCGGGAGGGGTAAAGTTTAATGAGCATTTAGCGGGGGTGGACAGGGTAGGTTGGGGAGTAAGGCCGGAGCCTGAGCCACCTCCGTAGTAGGGGGTTGGGGGAGGGGGGGGGGTGTAACACAAGAACCGTCGGTGACGGTGGCCACCCTCCCTTCCCTCCCTTTAGTTGGGGATTATTTTTTGTTTGTGTTTAGAGTTATTGGATTAAGTTTTGTTTTGTTGTTTTTGGTGCATCCGGGGTCTGCACCTTTGGGGGGGGGGGGATACTATCACGTCCTGACCAGTAAAGGGGTTATTTGTTATTGTAGTTTGGTCAGGATGTGGCAGGGGGTGTTTGTTTTATGTGGTTCGGGGTTTGTTGGGCTATGTACTTATGTAAGAGGGGTGTTTGTTTTATGTGTTCCGGGGTTTTTTGGTCTATGTTCTAGGTTAGTGTTTTTCTATGTTAGTTCTAGTCTTTCTATTTCTATGTTTAGTTAATGGGGTTGACCTTCAATTGGAAGCAGCTGCTCCTAGTTGCTTCTAATTGAAGTTCTTATTTAAGAGGGGTGTATTTTCTATGGGTTTTGTGGGTAGCTGTCTCCTGTTTTGTGTCTGTGCACCTGACAGGACTGTTTAGTGTCGTTCGTTGTTTTGTATACGTGATTTGTTTGTTTTTCCTTCTTTTGATTTAATAAAGAAGATGAGTATACACGTTCCCGCTGCACCTTGGTCTAATCCTTACGACGCCCGTTACACCCATGGAGACTGGACAACTAAGAAGAAGGACATTGTGACCGCCGGTGGGCAATCAGAGTGTGTACAAGTGACCCACAGGAAAGGCCCACCAACAACTTTTCGAGAAGGCTTGGTTCCGACCGAGATAAACGACGAACAAAGGCATTTCATACATAAATACATTCATTATTTCTTATTCCAAATGGACGTTGGTTCATAAGCAAAGTTTAATGATTAATGTGAGGACAGTCCTAGAATGTATCCGTGATAAGTGTCCTTTTTCTCTATCCCCCCTCCATCTATGTTGTAACAAGCCGTCATATCTTTTCAGTCCACTATGGGCCTTTGTCTCATGTAAAGGGTGTATGCTTATTCTGTGTTATTATTTAGTTAGCTAGTAAATAAATAATTAAACCAATTTGTGTAGTACTGAATAATGAGCTAGCCTGGGGTTTTTGTAGATCCAAGAAGGTTACAAATGGTCAGAATTATAATTTGATAACAGGTAATGATTAATAAGATGACTGTTTATCGATGTTATACGTAAATACCTTATACAGTTTAATTCGGGAGATGGTAACTCTCTAAACAACTTTTTCCATGGTGCCCCAAATCCGAATGAGTTAATTGTTACATGATCAATCTAATCGTATAACAATTAGACATAGTTAGTGGATTAAATAAATAACAGTCATCAGGTTAATAAAAGTAAAGTCACAACACATCCTTCCTGCTATTCATTTAGTGCAGCTGTGGCATCCTAACCACTCCTTCTTAACTTCTACACCTCCAGGTTTCCTCATTTAATTAACTGGCCTTTCACTGACCATGGTGTGGAGGCCGAAGTAATGAGTCAGATTGATTCACACAGTGATAGTTCATCCCTGGTCTTTGTTAGGGGGGCTGACCTGAGCCTGATCCCATCTCTCTTCTCTCTCTGCAGGGTGACACTCACACCTTGATCCCTCCTCACCTGGCTCTCCATGCCTCACTAACCCCGGGAACGGAGTTAGCAATTGCTGACGCCCCTCAGGCAGAAAAGGTTCATTACAGGGAGGAGCTAGTTAGTGAACCTTGACCTCTGTCAAATGCAGCCATCGTTTCCATAGGCGTAGTCTCCCCTGCAGGCTGTGTAGGGTTATTTATAACAGGTCCAAGTTTATCTCTCTCTCTCTCTCTCTCTCTCTCTCTCGGACTCTCTCTCGGACTCTCTCTCTCTCTCTCTCTCGGACTCTCTCTCGGACTCTCTCTCAGACTCTCTCTCTCTTTCTCCCCCCTTCTCTCTCCACACAGAAGCTGTCCAGCACTGTAATTACCGTAGAGAGAGAGAGACAGAGGGAGAGAGGGGCGGGGTCAGAGGTGACGTGAGCATTGGTCCTCGTGGCAGAGCATGCAGCCATTAATGATGTATGAATGGAGAGTACCAGCGGGACCTGCCAAGGAGAGATAGTAATGACGGGGAGCTAATTAGCGTTTAGTGAAATGCCTCTACCACCAGACGCTTCTTTCTCACTGACCTTATAGCGACTCTCTTCACTGGTCTCTGTCTCCCTGCGTACAGGCTGTCAATCAGCCGCTCAGAACTGATGACCTCGTCATTCTGTTAGTAGAAGGCTATGTTATGGCCATAGCTACTGGGTTCCCTAGCCATTTACAGTACACAGCTGCAAAGCCAATGACTAGCTCACTGTACTTTATATATGATATCTACAACAGAGCGGTGTGGCAATTATTGTATTAGTACCTCTTGTTGTAGGATATTTGTGAATTATACTGAAGTTACTAGTTACTAATGTGTTTTGACAATCATGTTGGGAAATCCTAGTCTAATAATGAAATATAACCCATATGTAACTAGACAACAAACAAGCAATTCAAAACATATGACACAGGTCAAGGCAACTTTCCTGGCACAAATGTAACAACCTCTACTATTTGAGCTGATACGTAACTTCCATTTCTCCACAGTGAGCCACAGTCAGCTACACAATAGCATTGAGGCAGTAGCTAGCAAAAGGTAGTCTACGTGCTTTTCCCAAGAATTCACCTCCCTTTATCATTCACAGAACCAATAGATAAGTAATATACTGTACTGTATGATCTTCACTGATAAAAATGAAGTTTCTGACTTCACTGTTTTTTTTATATTCACTTTTCACATGGGAACCTTTTACTGCAATAAAATAGAGGTGGGTATGACACTATATATTACTCTGTATAGATGTTCTATTTGGTCTGATAAACCAAAACGTACAACTTCCAAAGGTGATAAAATGCTGTTGCTCTCCCTTCTATAGCTAGCTTGATAATGAATGAAGGAACCAAAATAAGTTAGTTCTCAAAGTCATTAGCACACAGTTCTGACAAGGTTGAAGGTTGACTTTCTCAACACCACTGTTTGTGATGACTAAGGTTATTTTTACCCCCCCCCCCCCCCCCCCCCACCTGGTCTACTGATACCCTGGTCAGGCTGTGGGTCAGCCCCTTCCATCTAAACCTACACATACTCATTAAAATAGGATGTAGAAAATTCAGAATAAAACCGCTGAGTCTAGCTTGTCTGGCATGTGGCAGGGCTGAAAGGAGGAACATCTCAGAATGGAGAAACAGCTTAGTCTTTGTCAAGGCTAGGCAGTCCTTTGGAGGTGACACTATACACTATCACGGACACTTAAAGATGCAAGCTTAGGAGTTTTACTATGCCTCCTTCCTCTCTCCCTCCTCCTCCGTCTGCCCTGAATCTTACGAGGTCAGAGCCCTCATTTGCACAACTTCATCCACTGCATAAGCGAAGGAGGAAGCTGCATATTCCCAGCTATTAAAATGTGTATAGTCATTGACGTTAAAAATACTCATTGATAAGTAGAAACTATGGAGCAGTGTAGCTGATTTTAGGCTTTGAGAAATTAACATTAATACAGTTAAAACCTGTTGGGGCTAGGGGGCAGTATTTGCACGGCTGGATAAAAAAACGTACCTGATTTAAACTGGTTACTACTCTTGCCCACAAACGAGAATATGCATATAATTAGTAGATTTGGATAGAAAACACTAACGTTTCTAAAACTGTTTGAATGGTATCTGTGAGTATAACAGAACACATATGGCAGGCCAAAACCGGAGAAGATTCCATACAGGAAGTGCCCTGTCTGACAATTTGTTGTCCTTCTGTTGCATCTCTATCAAAAATACAGCATCTGTGCTGTAACGTGACACTTTCTAAGGCTCCCATTGGCTCTCTAAAGCCGCCAGAAAGGGGAATGGGGTGTCTGCTGTCTCTGGGCAAAGAACAGCAGCAGAGTTTGTGAGTGGTCAGCCTGGGGACAGTGAGATTGAGATGCGCGTTCAAGAGAATTCTCAATTTTTTTCTTTCAGCCTTTGAATGAACACAACGTTGCCCGGTTGGAATATTATCGCTATTTTATGAGAAAAATAGCATAAAAATTGATTTTAAACAGCGTTTGACATGCTACTAATTACGGTAATGGAATATTTTGCATTTTTTTGTCACGAAATGCACTCGCGCGTCACCCTTCAGATAGTGACCTGAACGCAAGAACAAAACGGAGCTATTTGAATATAACTATGGATTATTTGGAACCAAAACAACATTTGTTGTTGAAGTAAAAGTCCTGGGAGTGCATTCTGATGAAGAACAATTTTTCTAATAGTAATTCTGAGTTTAGTGAGTCCCAAACCTGGTGGGTGTCAAAATAGCTAGCCGTGATGGCCGAGCTATGTACTCAGAATATTGCAAAATGTGCTTTCGCCGAAAAGCTATTTTAAAATCTGACACCGCGATTGCATAAAGGAGTTCTGTATCTATAATTCTTAAAATAATTGTTATGTTTTTTGTGAACGTTAATCATGAGTAATTTAGTAAATTCACCGGAAGTTTGCGGTGGGTATGCTAGTTCTGAACATCACATGCTAATGTAAAAAGATGTTTTTTGATATAAATATGAACTTGATTGAACAAAACATGCATGTATTGTACAACATAATGTCCTAGGAGTGTCATCTGATGAAGATCATTAAAGGTTAGTGCTGCATTTAGCTGTGGTTTGGGTTTTTGTGACATATATGCTTGCTTTGAAAATGGCTGTGTGATTTATTTTTGGCAGGGTACTCTCCTGACATAATCTAATGTTTTGCTTTCGCTGTAAAGCCTTTTTGAAATCGGACAATGGGGTTAGATTAATGAGAGTCTTGTCTTTAACTTCCCTGGGCTAGTCAACAGCCAGTGGAATCGCGTGGCGCGAAATACAAATTCCTCAAAAATGCTATAACTTCAATTTCTCAAACATATGACTATTTTACACCATTTTAAAGACAAGACTCACGTTAATCTAACCACATTGTCCGATTTCAAAAAGGCCCATAGAAGTTAAACAAAGTTAAAGACATTATCTTCATAGTATTCGATTAGTCATATATCAACAAGGGATGGACAAGGAATGCCACTAACTAAGAGAGAGGGTGGTAGTTTTAAAATAATGACCTCCCACACAGAAACAATCCAAAGCCTCTCTCTCACAGTCTGAGTTCATGACCCAACCTTTCCATCAATTCTACCATTTTTTTCAATGAGTAGAAACAATGTTGCAGTTTTAAAGCTACTTTCCTGCAATTCTACACATTTTGCTATGGGTCGGAGAGAAACATTTCTAAACATTTTAGCTTGACTTATGCCATGTTCATACGATGTCTCGGTAACTAACAAAGTCAATGCATTACCACATTTTGAAATTGCAACATTGTGTATTCTAACTCCCAACAGTAACTAGAGACTCCAACTTAGTTACTTATTTGGGGGTTGGGGGCCCCCTAGTGGCTGCGGGGCCCTACGCACTGCACATAGTCTGCATATAGGCAGAGATGGCACTGGATATACATATACTCCTGTTCAAAAGTTTGGGGTAACTTAGAAATGTCCTTGTTTTTAAAAGAATAGCACATTTTTGTGCATAAAAATAACTTCAAATTGATCAGAAATGGAACACAGGAGTGATGGTTGCTGATAATGGGCCTCTGTACCCCTATGTAGATATTCCATAAAAAAATCTGCCGTTTCCAGTTACAATAGTCATTTACAACATTAACAATATCTACACTGCATTTCTGATCAAATTGATGCTATTTTAATGGACAGAAAATGTGCTTTCTTTCAAAAACAGGGACATTTCTAAGTGACCCCAAACCTTTGTACGGTAGTGTATATAATATTCATAGACCAAAGATACACCTGACACTGTCTTTCAGGGGGTCCATTCAACTCTGTAAACTAAAGACATAGAACTGATTAGATATTATTGGGTGCCAACGACTTCATTAAAGGGATCGATTTGAAGAATAATCGTATTTGTTCAGTCAGTGCTGGTGAATGTCATTAACTGTGTGTGTGGCAATGTGGAGGGACGGTGTCAGAGGGCAGGCTTGTTTATTATCAAAGGCTTACTCTTATGCAGGACTGGTGTTGACTCACTCAACATTAGCATATTTACAGAGCAAGCCTGTCGAACAATACCCTAGGAAAAATGTAATGCAAATAAATGTGTAGAAAATATTAGGGCTGAGAATTGTCAGGGACCTCACAATGATATATTATCACGATACTTAGGTGCCGGTACGATATCCGATTCTCTGAATTTTATACAGAATTTATAGTGTGATTTTATTATGTTTGAAGTTCCAAAGATTTGCTAACTATATGTTTGCTGTAGAGAGACAACAAAGAGCATGAGATTAAACGTTTTGATCAGTCAGGGAAATAAAAGTGCTGAAAATATATTGGCTCACTATTTAAAAAGAAGATGGAGAACAAGCTATCTACAGTAGCAATGATTTATTTATTTATTTTACAAATCGGGCCAGGCATCCTTGGCTTGAACAGGGAAAGAGCGCTGGCACTCCTACGGGCACTGGATGTTCCTCCAGGTCCGGAGGCAGGTCCAGATCTGGTCCGGGTGGTGGATCCAGGGCTGTCTATGGATCAGGCGGTGTCGCAGGGGAAGGACTGGACATCAAACTGGACATCAGACTCCTTCACAGTAGCCGGTGAAGGCAGTAGACCAGGACTGGCGATGAGTCAGCCGATGGAGTTCGACTCAGGACAGGAATTGATATCTAGGACAAGTCGGACATCGGACCCAGGTCCTGGGTCTGGCGATGGGCCCAGGTCAGGCATATCTGCAAGGGCAGCAGGTGTAATATGGACCAGGACCGGAGTTGAGTCCGTTGATAGTTGGTCCAGGAGAGACACTGGCTGTCTTTTGGGGTGCCAGCTCAGGCACCTGTGGCTGCAGGGCTGACTGAGAGTCTGCTGGCTCAGCAGGTTGGAGCTCTGGCAGTTGCTGGACTGACTGCAGCACTGGGGAACACAGGCCTGGCTGCAGCGCTGGCAATGGCTCGACTGGCTCAGGTGCTGCTCTTGTTGGCACCGGTTGGGGGGCGGAGTGGAGCTCGGCCGGCTGCTGGAATAATTTGGGCCTTGGTAGCCGTCGCAGGGCAGGTTCGAGCACTCGCAGTCGCCGGTCTGGCTATACTGCTGTCATCGGGTTGGCAAGCTAGAGCACTTTGGACAACGTGGTTAGGTGCAGTTCTGGCCACTGCTCAGCTGGCGCATGGACTGGTGAAGAGAGCCGTGCAGGTTCCGAACTGGGCTTTAAAAGGATGCCCGCTGTGGCATCGGTGTAGGTGACAGGATTCAACTCTGGAAGCTGCTGGGCCGACTGGCATGCTGGAGGCTGCATTGATGGCTGGACAAGCTGTGGTCCGGGTGGATATCTGATGACCAAAGGAGCTGGTGAGGACAAATGGCTGGAGCACCTCCAGGGGCACCGGTGTTCACTCCACATGAGTGAGTGGTGGCTGGACCAGTGGCCGTGACACCCATGCCAATTAAGGCTGCTGCACCGCCTGATATACAGGATATTTCTGGTTGATCCTGTGGTACTTAGGGAGGGGAGATGAAGGCCAGGCATTGGGGTGCCTCAAGTAGCCAGGAAAAGGTTGGGGAGCTGGTGAGTTCTGGACAGGAGGGGGACTCAGGACCGCCGCTGCAGGACCTGTGTGCCTCCGTAGTGCCGTGTATTCCTACTGTTGACACCTGAGTTGCTCCAGGCTCTGTTCCCTGATGGTGACAATGTGACAGTAGGCAGACAGAACCCCCATGACGGGCCTCTCCATGGTCTCGATGTGCTGGACTTACCAGTCCTTCCCTTCTCTCCAGCGTCTGTGCCTGGTCTGGGAGATGGCATGTGGCATTAACTGCATGCTATCGCTACTGGTCATAGTCCAGGACAATTGCACCTATCTGGTTCGAACGACCATGAAAAAGTGTGCCACCAACTGATGGTGGTCTCGAAAGAATTTAGAATTTCGAGTTTAGAATTTCGGTACAACTGTCCCAGTGTTCCGGTTAGAGGACGGAAATTACCAGTAGGAGACCGGTGTACAGAACATACGTTTATCCAGCAGACAGGAAGTGGACTAGTGAAAGTGTATAGTAATAGGTTTTTCTGTGATGGATGCACTAACATGGGGAAAGTCCAGTGGAGGATGGGGTCCATAGTTGAATGATCTAGCTGTGTGAATGTCCTATTAAGTACATTACTGTAATTCTTTCAGTTAATATGGTAAAAAATAAGCAAAAATAGCTTTTTAGCAAAGAGCAATTTCTCAAGCAAGAATTTTGCTCAGACTGTCTGAGAGTGGTCTGAGTGGGGAGGGAAAAACTGAAATCTAACTATTATTTTCAGAGCTTTGAAACCCTATTTTTGTTGTTGTCTATAAACCCTTTTCACTCGTACCGATATATGGGTTCTGAATGGCAGATTTGGGCACTTATAAGAGTCTAAATTGGAATGTACAGTTGAAGTCGGAAGTTTACATACACCTTAGCTAAATACATTTAAACTCAGTATTTCACAATTCCTGACATTCAATCCAAGTAAAAATTCTCTGTCTTAGGTCAGTTAGGATCACCACTTTATTTTAAGAATGTGAAATGTCAGAATAATAGTAGAGAGAATGATTTATTTCAGCTTTTATTTCTTTCATCACATTCCCAGTGGGTCAGAAGTTTACATACACTCAATTAGTATTTGGTAGCATTGCCTTTAAATTGTTTAACTTTGGTCAAACATTTGGGGTACCCTTCCACAAGCTTCCCACAATAAGTTGGGTGAATTTCGGCCCATTCCTCCATACAGAGCTGGTGTAACCAAGTCAGGTTTGTAGGCCTCCTTGCTCGCACATGCTTTTTCAGTTCTGCCCACAAATGTTCTATAGGATTGAGGTCAGGGCTTTGTGATGGCCACTCCAATACCTTGACTTTGTTGTCCTTAAGCCATTTTGCCACAACATTGGAAGTATGCTTAGCCTCTCTAGGGTCGGCGGGACGAAATCGTCCCAACTACTCAACAGCAAGTTGAATCCCGTGGCGCGTTATTCAAATACCTTAGAAATGCTATTACTTCAATTTCTCAAACATATGACTATTTTACACCATTTTAAAGACAAGACTCTCGTTAATCTAACCACACTGTCCGATTTCAAAAAGGCTTTACAACGAAAGCAAAACATTAGATTATGTCAGCAGAGTACCCAGCCAGAAATAATCAGACACCCATTTTTCAAGCTAGCATATAATGTCACATAAACCCAAACCACAGCTAAATGCAGCACTAACCTTTGATGATCTTCATCAGATGACAACCCTAGGACATTATGTTATACAATACATGCATGTTTTGTTCAATCAAGTTCATATTTATATCAAAAAACAGCTTTTTACATTAGCATGTGAATAGCATGTGACTAGCATTCCCACCGAACACTTCCGGTGAATTTACTAAATTACTCACGATAAACGTTCACAAAAAACATAACAATTATTTGAAGAATTATAGATAGAGAACTCCTTTATGCAATCGCGGTGTCCGATTTTAAAATAGCTTTTCGGTGAAAGCACATTTTGCAATATTCTGAGTAGATAGCCCGGCCATCACGGGCTAGCTATTTTGACACCCACCAAGTGTGGTACTCACCAAACTCAGATTTACTATTAGAAAAATTGGATTACCTTTGCTGTTCTTCGTCAGAATGCACTCCCACGACTTCTACTTCAATACCAATGTTGTTTTGGTTCCAAATAATCCATAGTTATATCCAAATAGCGGCGTTTTGTTCTTGCGTTCAAGACACTATCTGAAGGGTAAAGAAGGGTGACGCGCCCGACGCGTTTCGTGACGAAAAAAAATCAAAATATTCCATTACCGTACTTCGAAGCATGTCAAACGCTGTTTAAAATAAATTTTTATGCGATTTTTCTTGTAAAAAAGCGATAATATTCCGACCGGGAAACCCTGTTTTCGTTCAAAGACTGAAAAAATAAAAACATGGTGTCGGCTCGTGCACACGCCCCAGTCTCATTGTTCTCAGATCGACCACTATCCAAATGCGCTACTGTTTTTCAGCCATGGCCTGCAAAGTCACCATTCAACGTTCTGGCGCCTTCTGAGAGCCTATGGGAGCGTTAGAAAATGTCACGTTATGCCAGAGATCCCCTGTTTTGGATAGAGATGATCAAGAAGGCCAAGAAATAGTCAGGGAGAGCGCTTCCTGTTTGGAATCTTCTCAGGTTTTGGCCTGCCAAATGAGTTCTGTTATACTCACAGACACCATTCAAACAGTTTTAGAAACTTTAGGGTGTTTTCTATCCAAATCAAACAATTATATGCATATTCTAGTTACTGGGCAGGAGTAGTAACCAGATTAAATCGGGTACGTTTTTTATCTGGCCGTGCAAATACTGCCCCCTATCCCCAACAGGTTAACTAGGAAGTCGGGGCACCAAGGAAAATATTCAGATTACAAAGTTATAATTTTCCTAATTTAATTTTCTGATATTTTAATATCTGATGAATTAGTCTTCACATTAATGAATTATTATTTACCTCACGTTAGTCTCATTCCAAACGTCGTAAATTGTTGGTTATCTGCACGAACCCAGTCTTCACTATGAGTCATCCATACATCAATTGTCTTAAAATCATTTATTTACTAACTAAGTAATTCACAGAAATGCATAACAAACAAACAATGGTTACAAAGAAATGATAGGGGAATGTGCCCTAGTGGGCTAAACCGGCATGGCGGCTTGTTAGACAAAAGGGGAGTGGGGGTCAGCTGAGAAGGCACTACAGAGTTGATAATTATAACAATTGAAATGCTAATCCTTTGCACATGAACGCTCACTCATTCGGGAATAATTGCAATCAATATATATATTTACGCTCAGTGTGTCGTCGGGATCTCTGTTGAAAAGTAAATTTCTGTTGGAAAGTTTGTCCGCTCTCTCTCTCTGTCATGGTGAGAATGGATAATTCAGAGTAACATTCATTCATGTCGTTATAGAATAGCTGTTTCGGCGGTTGTCGGTCTTCGCTTTCAATGATACCGAATTTCTAGCTGCAGACTAGTAATTAATATCAAAGACTTGTTCTTATTCTGTCGGTATCGATAGTCTAAGAGTTTAACCACGTGGTATAGTTAAAAGTTCAGCAAGAGAAATGCATGGTCTATAACCTTTAGCCATCTCGTAATTGAGGTAAGCTTGGTCTCCTCTCAAACCTTGGCCCTCTCGTTATCGAGGTAAGCTGGTCTGAAGTGGGAAAACCCAGTTGGGGGTTTTATTCGGAAGAGCAGAAAAGGGCCTGTCCCATGACGCCAGACCATAACTGTGCTCATGGGCGGTCCTCTGATTTAGTTAAACTCCAAAGGGAATTGGAGTTTCCTTCATTAAACAGTCCAAAATCACATGAAACAATTTCACAAACAGTTCCATCCCCACTCATTAATTTTATACAACAATGTGATGTACGCCTCATTGCTGAGGCTATTGTATAAACAGCGTTATGGTAATGTGGCCGTATTGTCTCCCATGAGTTTCACAAAATTTTACCAAACGGACAAGTTCGTAGCTGGATTCTTCACCAATCTTTTATACCTTCTCCAGAACATAAATGTCGTTCGGTTCTCCAGTTCTGTGAGGTGGAAGAAATTCCTTTGTTCTCTCTATGAAACTCACTCTCTCTATACTGTCTGGCCATGAGGCAGGATGTTCTCTAGGAATTTACGACCTCTCTTACAGAGCCTGGTGAAAGGGGTATAGAGAGGGAGAGGGTGCTCGCTGTACCCAAAGAGGGCAACGTCATGACACAAGCCTCCCCCTTTTTCCTCCAAACATAACGATGGTCATTATAGCCAAACAGTTCTATTTTTGTTTCATCAGACCAGAGAACATTTCTGCAAAAAGTATGATCTTTGTCTCCATGTGCAGTTGCAAACCGTAGTCTGTCTTTTTTATGGTGGTTTTGGAGCAGTGGCTTCTTCCTTGCTGAGCGGACATTCAGGTTATTTCGATACAGGACTTGTTTTACTGTGGATATAGATATTTTTGTACCTGTTTCCTCCAGCATCTTCACAAGGTCCTTTGCTGTTGTTCTGGGATTGATTTGCACTTTTTGCCCCAAAGTACATTAATCTCTAGGAGACAGAACGCATTTCCTTCCTGAGCGGTATTGCGGCTGCGTGGTCCCATGGTGTTTATACTTGCGTAGTATTGTTTGTACAGATGAATGTGGTATCTTCAGGCGTTTTGAAATTGCTCCCGTGGATGAACCAGACTTGTGGAGGTCTACAATTTTTTTCCTGAGGTCTTGACTGATTTATTTAGATTTTCCCATGAGGTCAAGCAAAGAGGCACTGAGTTTGAAGGTAGGCCTTGAAGTACATCCCAGGTACACCTCCAATAAACTCAATTGATGTCAATTAGCCTATCAGAAGCATCTAAAGCCATGACATAACTTTCTGGAATTTTCCAAGCTGTTTAAAGGCACAATCAAGTTAGGTTATGTAAACATTTGACCCACTGGAATTGTGATACAGTGAATTTAAGTGAAATAATCTGTCTGTAAACAATTGTTGGAAAAATGACTTGTGTCATGCACAAAGTAGATGTCCTAACCGACTTGCCAAAACAATAGTTTGTTAAGAAGAAATGTATGGAGTGGTTGAAAAACAAGTTAATGACTCCAACCTAGGAGTATGTAAACCTCCGACTTCAACTATAGCCAATATGCTTTACGTGTGGTCAGAGCTCTGTCTGTGCGGTTCCCAGTACTGCATGGGTTTTGACTTAGCTGTTCTGTACTTGAGCAACCTGCGCAACAAGAAGTTGCCCCCATCCCTCCTGGTAATTGGGCAACGTTTCACATTTTTTGTTGTCTGAGTTAGGGAAATGCTGTAAATTAAGAGGACTCAGTGTATTTTGAAAGATGAAACATTGAGGATTATAATAAATACAGCTTTGATGTCATACTAGCAAGCCAAACACCTGTTAGTCCAAATCTGCACTTCACATTTCCAAATTTTAAAACTCATGTCATGTACACTGTCAACGTTTATGATCACTATGTTTGATGTACACATGGCATCATTCCCTGGCTTATTTTCAACAGAATGAGCCTATATTTGTTTATTTGGCCGCGGCACACGCACCTGAATGCACTCATGACTCCTTTCTATGCGCACCAAAATTGTGTTTCTCTAAATTGCCTTGTGAAAGCCTAACACTGTAAGATCATATTTTATAACTTTGCTAGTTATGTTGGCAATAGAACAAACTTTGAAATCATGCACACCTGACCCAGATTGTGATTTATAATGGACTGTTTTTGGATTGCCGGCTTATTGATTTGAAGTGCAGCCCAATCAGCCACGCAAAACGGTCTTGAATGGAAACAAATCTGCCCAATTAGCTGATTGATTTTCCATACACTCACTATTTTCGACACACCCACTTGCTCATACTCCGGTCGCCATATTGGGCTGCAGCTACCCATACGTCAATGGCGCGGGCTCAACTAGCATGCAGCCAGTTCACATACAGTGCTGGTAAGTAGAGACAGATTAACAATAGCCTAAGAAACAAAATATTTACAAACATTGATAATTTGTGACATTGTAGCTTATAAGACTCTGCCGTTTGTTCTTTACAATACACAAGGTTTGATGGGACCATTGATAACTTAGCAAACAATGTTTGTAGCAAACACTTAGTCTATTCATGTGAACAGAAATGGAGGGAAAACTCAGACATGTCACGATACCTTTGGAATCTAGATTTAAAAAAACATTTGTCGTTCCACCTGTCGGTGACCTGCAAGCTGCAGAATTAAATCCACAAGAACACGCTGCTGAGGGGTATCATACAAAGCAAGCTAGATCTACTCAGGGTTTTCTAAAGCTAACCAGCTTCAGTTAACTTCACATTCCAGCTCAGGCTTCATCCTTACTACGACGGTGGATATTTCTCATCCACCTGCCGCTAACTCTAGCATGCAAGCTTGTAAATGTGTGTGCATGTCGCACATGGCTAGTTGAATGCCAAACTCTTCATTGAGACAATGATGAAACATCAATCAATGGTCAGTGACACATTTCCATATGTGCCGAAATCAAAATGAAAGAAAAGTTATCGTGCAAATTCAACTGGCTATGGTGGGAAATAGGCTTTTTGAAGTACCTTCTTTACTTTATTACTTATCGTTAATTCTGTCTTTGGTGTGCTTTTCAATTTATGAGCACCTTTTTTGTGAAGTCAAACAAAAGTGTTACATTGTGTGAAGTTTAAAATGCATTCTGTCATTACTAAATGTGTAATGTGATATATTTTAACATTAAAATGTTTGAAAAAACAACATTTGATTAATAAAATATTTAGTCAGTCGTCTTCCTCAAATGAAAGGGATGATGACGCAATCTTTGTAACTGGGAGGGAATCTGAATTAATTGGTTCTCAACTAGTGGCTCAGTCATTTCATTCAGGGTAAGTGGAGTTAGCTGTGAGTTAGTTCTGAAGGATTCGTTGCCATAGAAATT
Organism: Salmo salar; assembly: GCF_965601325.2. Classification (NCBI taxonomy): domain Eukaryota; kingdom Metazoa; phylum Chordata; class Actinopteri; order Salmoniformes; family Salmonidae; genus Salmo; species Salmo salar. The sequence goes on along the minus strand of NC_138316.1, from coordinate 24,333,084 downwards.
TACCTGGCTAAAAGGTGAAACACTTTCGTATGACCGGTTATGCCGAGTTATCCCGCATAGTCCTCAAACCTGCTTTGTAGGATACCCCTCCAGTGAATTGCATTCTAGTCCACCTGACTGTGGGGGTATGTTTATTCATGGTTCTTAAAATGGAAATTAGGTTTTGGAAGGGCCTTCTATTCTGCTTTACTACTGTGTAGGCTATTTTCACCCTGCAGCATTCAGAGGATATTTTTTAATGACTGCCAATTCGGGTCCAACTCCTGGACCTTGGTTCGGAATATTCTGCTTCCATTATGACCCCAATTTTAGAAGAGGCATTCTCCTGATTGTTTCCACATTCTGGGATAGTGGCAAGTGAATGAACGGAGGAGAGGAGCACAATGAGTCTGCCCCTCCCCTGCCCCTTCATTAACTGCTGGAATACTATACAAAATACCATGTACATTTTCCTGCAGCCTTCTCCTGTAGAAAGAATGGAATAATGCTATTGTTGTGGTGGTGATTTGATTTATTGCAGAGAGAAAGTGTGTTCAATGAGATCCTCTGCCCCTCTTGCTCATTATTCATCTTCATTTTCCAAAGAGTGTATTTTTGTGCCGGCTACCTTTGTGTTGCTTTGTATTTTGGTCCTCATGGCAGACTAGAATTTTGTTCTTTAATTTACGGGACACAAAGGAAACAATAAGACGCTGACATTGCCTGACATTTCAGGACTCCCTACGTGCAACAGAGATTAAATCAAGTCCATTCATATTTCAAAGAGAGAAATGTCACACATTTCTGCTTATTACAGAGTTATGTTCTTGTTCTAAAAGTGGGACCATTCAGAGTGAATTTGTAATAAAAACAAAGGCTATTGGTGAAGTTGGCAGACAGAACAACCGTTCATCGACAGTTTGAACAACAGGGGGAAACAATGTCATATGACCTAGTAGTTTAAAGCTTTGTTTTTTAAGGGTTGGCTATTGGTTATTTTTGACTGTGCTATTTCCAGTGTAACGTTAAGCCTTTGAATAGATGGACAGGATTGCAGTACTTACTTATTTTCTTCACTCCCTGTGGCACATAAGTCTACTGCAAGACCACATCATGCTAGGCTGTCTCTAGCAATCTTTGCCCTAGGTATGTACTGTATAGTAACCCCAGGTGTAAAATAGTAAATAATGGCTACTCATCAGAAAGTATTAAATTGTCAAGAGGAGAAAAACAAGGCTGTCCACTATTGGCATATCTATTTATTATGGCCATCGAAATGTTAGATATTAAAATCAGATCAAACAATAATATCAAGAAATCCAGGGCTTAAAAACAAAGGTGTCATTGTACGCTAACGATTTATGTTTTCTTTTAAGTCTGCAATTTGGATCCCCGCACAGCCTCATAGAGGATCTAGATAATTTTTCTAACCTTTCTCGATTAAAACTTAATTATGAAAAGTGCACCATATTAAGTATTGGATCTCAAAAAAATATAACTTTTGCATTACCGTGTAGTTTACCAATAAAATGGTCCGGTGAAGTGGACATATTCGGTATTCATATCCGGAAAGAAAGAAATCATCTCACTACAATACATTTTAATAGAAAGTTAGCCAAATTAGATAAGATTTTGCAACCATGGAAAGGACAACACCTGTATATTTGTGGAGAAATCAGCCTGATTAATTATTTAGTCATATATCAGTTTACCTATTTACTTATGGCCCTGCCTATGCCTAACAACTTGCTTTTTTAAATTATATGAGCAAACATGATTCCACTTTACTTGGAAGAGCAAGCTAGAAACATTTTACTGGCCTTTTTATATAATGAAATGAATTTGGAGGGCAGAAATTATTAAATATTAAAGCACTGGACCTCTCACTCAAGGCTTCATTCATACAAAAACTATACTTAAACCTTAAGGATCGGCCCCTTTTTTTCAATTTTCGCCTAAAATAACATACCCAAATCTAACTGCCTGAAGCTCAGGCCCTGATGCAAGGATATGCATTTTCTTGGTACCATTTGAAAGGAAACACTTTGAAGTTTGTGGAAATGTGAAAGGAATGTAGGAGAATATAACACATTAGATCTGATAAAAGATCATACAAAGAAAAAAAACCCATTTTTTTTGTATTTTTTTTGTACCATCATTGTTGAAATGCAAGAGAAAGGCCATAATGTATTATTCCAGCCCAGGTGCAATTTATATATTGGCCACTAGATGGCAGCAGTGTATGTGCAAAAAGTTAGGCTGATCCAATGAACCATTGCATTTCTGTTCAGAATTTTGTATCAAGACTGCCCAAATATGCCTAATTTGTTTATTAAAAACTTTTCATGTTCAAAACTGTGCACTCCCTCAAACAATTGCATGGTATTCTTTCACTGTAATATCTACTGTAAATTGGACAGTGCAGTTAGATTAACCTCTTACATCTAGACGTTCCGCTAGCGGAACACCTGCTCCAATATCCAATGATAGGCGTGGCGCGAAATACAAACTCCTCGAAAATCCGAAAACTTAAATTTTTCAAACATATGACTATTTTACACCATTTTAAAGACAAGACTCTCCTTTATCTAACCACACTGTCTGATTTCAAAAAGGCTTTACAGCGAAAGCAAAACATTAGTTATGTCAGCAGAGTACCCAGCCAGAAATAATCAGACACCCATTTTTCAAGCTAGCATATAATGTCACAAAAAACAAAACCACAGCTAAATGCAGCACTAACCTTTGATGATCTTCATCAGATGACACTCCTAGGACATTATGTTATACAATACATGCATGTTTTGTTCAATCAAGTTCATATTTATATAAAAAAACAGCTTTTTACATTAGCATGTGATGTTCAGAACTAGCATTCCCACCGAACACTTCCGGTGAATTTACTAAATTACTCACGATAAACGTTCACAAAAAACATAACGATTATTTTAAGAATTATAGATACAGAACTCCTCTATGCACTCGCTATGACCGATTTTAAAATAGCTTTTCGGTGAAAGCACATTTTGCAATATTCTGAGTAGATAGCCCGGCATCACAGGGCTAGCTATTTAGACACCCACCACGTTTAGCCCTGACCAAAGTCAGATTTACTATAAGAAAAATGTTATTACCTTTGCTGTTCTTCGTCAGAATGCACTCCCAGGACTTCTACTTCAATAACAAATGTTGGTTTGGTTCTAAATAATCCATAGTTATATCCAAATAGCGGCATTTTGTTGTGCGTTCAAGACACTATCCGAAGGGTAACGAAGGGTGACGCGCCCGACGTGTTTCGTGACAAAAAATTTCAAAATATTCCATTACCGTACTTCGAAGCATGTCAAACGCTGTTTAAAATCTATTTTTTATGCGATTTTTCTCGTTAAAAAGCGATAATATTCCGACCGGGAGTCGTTGTTTTCGTTCAAAGACTGAAAATGTAAACATGGAGTCGTCTCTTGCACGCGCGCACCAGTCTCATTGTTCTCAGATCGACCACTTACCAAATGCGCTACTGTTTTTCAGCCATGGCCTGCAAAGTCATCATTCAACGTTCTGGCGCCTTCTGAGAGCCTATGGGAGCGTTAGAAAATGTCACGTTACAGCAGAGATCCCCTGTTTTGGATAGAGATGATCAAGAAGGCCAAGAGATGGTCAGAGAGTGTGCTTCCTGTTTGGAATCTTCTCAGGTTTTGGCCTGCCAAATGAGTTCTGTTATACTCACAGACACCATTCAAACCGTTTTAGAAACTTTGGAGTGTTTTCTATCCAAAGTTAATAATTATATGCATATTCTAGTTTCTGGGCAGGAGTAATAATCAGATTAAATCAGGTACGTTTTTTATCCGGCCGTGAAAATACTGCCCCCTATCCATAACAAGTTAATAAGAATTGAAGTATTCTGCCAATATCAGACATGTCTATGTCCCGGGAAATGTTCTTGTTACTTTCAACCTCATACTAATAGCATTAGCTCAACCGTCCCACAGGGGACCCACCAATCCTGAAGAAGTTCCGAACTGGTTCTCTAGCAGATTAGTAAGAATGTCTCACCCTGTGTTCAAGAATGGTATTTTCCCCTTCATTCAGATTACAAACTCTCACTTTTGGTTATTTGAAAATGAAATAATCTCCAAAATATCGCTATTTTTATACCAAGCAATAGAAAGCTAGTTGCAATTTCAGTCTAATCCACCAGAAAAGACAGAACAAATATTAGAACAAGGGTTAAGGGTTAAACTCAAATATACCAATTGATTAAAAAAAATACATTAAAAAAATAAAACAAGTACAATCTTTGTCAATTATATTATAAATAGGACTGGTGCAGCATTACCGCAAAAATGGAGGAGGCAAGTGGAAAGGGGAGAAAGTAAGGAACTTGTCTGTCGGCCCTGCATTAAAGACCAGAATTGGCTAAAGGCAATTGTGATAAATAAAAAAGTATACCAGTATACCAGTTTCATTTTAGCTGCACTATACGGGTTGCAAAATAGTTGGGAGGAGATTTTTGATGTACCGATTTCATGGCACTTGGTTTATGAACAATGTTGGATTCAAAACTTTCAAAAGAGTCAAACGTTTTTCAATTTAAATTATTATACAACATTTTTGCAACCAATAGAATGCTATATTGGGGATACAACCATCCCACCTCTGCTGATTTTGCTGCGAAGACAGAATCATTAGATGTTTTTCTACTGCCCACATGTAGCTTGTTTTTGTTCGCAGATTCAGGAATTGCTGAAATAAATCAATATTTACTTTGAGCAAACTCTGCAAATAGCACTGCTGGGTGATTTGATAAGTCATAGCCAATCAATAATATAATAATTATCTTAGCAAATGTAACAGCTGTCGTCGGATTTAGACCAAAATGCAGCGGGGAAATGTGCACTCATCTTCTTTATTATATTCGGACAAGAAGGAGAACCAAAATAAACACGTACACAAAGAAAACACAACGACTATTCAAAGGCTGGTAAGGCACAAGGCTATACACAGAACAATCTCCCACAAAGCACTCAACAAACACATACATATATATAGGACTCTCAATCAGAGGCAACTAGAAAACACCTGCCTCCAAAATTACCATTTGAAAGGAAACACTTTGAAGTTTGTGGAAATGTGAAAGGAATGTAGGAGAATATAACACATTAGATCTGATAAAAGATCATACAAAGAAAAAAAACCCATTTTTTTGGTATTTTTTTTGTACCATCATTGTTGAAATGCAAGAGAAAGGCCATAATGTATTATTCCAGCCCAGGTGCAATTTATATATTGGCCACTAGATGGCAGCAGTGTATGTGCAAAAAGTTAGGCTGATCCAATGAACCATTGCATTTCTGTTCAGAATTTTGTATCAAGACTGCCCAAATATGCCTAATTTGTTTATTAAAAACTTTTCATGTTCAAAACTGTGCACTCCCCTCAAACAATTGCATGGTATTCTTTCACTGTAATATCTACTGTAAATTGGACAGTGCAGTTAGATTAACCTCTTACATCTAGACGTTCCGCTAGCGGAACACCTGCTCCAATATCCAATGATAGGCGTGGCGCGAAATACAAACTCCTCGAAAATCCGAAAACTTCAATTTTTCAAACATATGACTATTTTACACCATTTTAACCTCTATGGGCTAGGTGGGACGCAGGCGTCCCACCCGTGGTGCACTCCATCAACAGCAGGTGCATTTCAAGAGCAGCAAATTTGAATCCAAATAAATGTCAAAATTCAAATTTTTCAAACATACAACTATTTTACACCCTTTGAAAGATAAACATCTCCTTAATCTAACCACGTTTTACGATTTCAAAAAGGTTTTACGGCGAAAGCATAAATTTAGAGTATGTTAGGACAGTACATTTACAAGAGTTGTGTGTAATGTTTTGTCAATTCAAAGACAGGGTCACCAAAACCATAAAACCAGCTAAAATGATGCACTAACCTTTTACAATCTCCATCAGATGACACTCCTAGGACATTATGTTAGACAATGCATGCATTTTTAGTTCTATCAAGTTCATATTTATATCCAAAAACAGCGTTTTACTATGGCATTGATGTTGAGGAAATCGTTTCCCTCCAATAACCGGCAGTCAAGTCAGCATCACAAATTAAATAATTAAAATTAGAAAACATTGGTAAAATATTATATTGTCATTTAAAGAATTATAGATTTACATCTCTTGAACGCAATCAACTTGCCAGATTTAAAAATAACCTTACTGGGAAATCACACTTTGCAATAATCTGAGCACTGCGCCCAGAAAAATACGCGTTGCGATACAGACTAGTCGTCATGTTGAGGAGATCTAAAATCGAAAATACTATGTAAATAATCCATTACCTTTGATTCTCTTCATCAGATGTCACTTCCAGGTATCACAGGTCCATAACGAATGTAGTTTTGTTCAAAAAAGCTCATCATTTATGTCCAAAAATCTCCGTCTTGTTAGCACATGATCTAAGCCCGCCGGACTTCACTTCATGAACGAGGGGAAAAAATATACAAATATTAGAACAAGGGTTAAGGGTTAAACTCAAATATACCAATTGATTAAAAAAAATACATTAAAAAAATAAAACAAGTACAATCTTTGTCAATTATATTATAAATAGGACTGGTGCAGCATTACCGCAAAAATGGAGGAGGCAAGTGGAAAGGGGAGAAAGTAAGGAACTTGTCTGTCGGCCCTGCATTAAAGACCAGAATTGGCTAAAGGCAATTGTGATAAATAAAAAAGTATACCAGTATACCAGTTTCATTTTAGCTGCACTATACGGGTTGCAAAATAGTTGGGAGGAGATTTTTGATGTACCGATTTCATGGCACTTGGTTTATGAACAATGTTGGATTCAAAACTTTCAAAAGAGTCAAACGTTTTTCAATTTAAATTATTATACAACATTTTTGCAACCAATAGAATGCTATATTGGGGATACAACCATCCCACCTCTGCTGATTTTGCTGCGAAGACAGAATCATTAGATGTTTTTCTACTGCCCACATGTAGCTTGTTTTTGTTCGCAGATTCAGGAATTGCTGAAATAAATCAATATTTACTTTGAGCAAACTCTGCAAATAGCACTGCTGGGTGATTTGATAAGTCATAGCCAATCAATAATATAATAATTATCTTAGCAAATGTAACGGCTGTCGTCGGATTTAGACCAAAATGCATGTGCACTCATCTTCTTTATTATATTCGGACAAGAAGGAGAACCAAAATAAACACGTACACAAAGAAAACACAACGACTATTCAAAGGCTGGTAAGGCACAAGGCTATACACAGAACAATCTCCCACAAAGCACTCAACAAACACATACATATATATAGGACTCTCAATCAGAGGCAACTAGAAAATACCTGCCTCCAATTGAGAGTCGAACCCCAATCAACAAAACATAGAAATACAAAAGACTAGACAGAACATAGAAATACACTAACATAGAACAGTGCCCAAAAACCCCCGGAATACATAAATCAAATACCCTACTAAACAAACCACCACCCCAAACCACATAAAACAAATACCCTCTGCCACATCCTGACCAAACTACAATAACAAATAACCCCTATTACTGGCCAGGACGTGACAGCAAAGGTGTTTACTGTATCTTTACAATCTGTAGAATCTAGGAGAATATAAACATTCAGAGCATTTGTGAAACATCACAGCACAATGGAAAAATACATGGGAGGGGTTGAGGGTAGCTGAAGGCTGGGACTATAAACAAACAAAAGATAACTAATGTAAAATATACTCTGTGAAGTGTATGTGGTATGTATAAGCTGAAAGTGGAAGCCTAAGTAGTGTTGTCCATTAGTTTACTCAAATTAGGTGAGGAGTGGTAGGGATAGGGGAAAAATTAAGAAGCCTAGTTGTTAGAGCGTTGGGCCAGTAACCGAAAGGTTGCTAGATCGAATCCCCGAACTGACAAGGTAAAAATCTGTCGTTCTGCCCCTGAACAAGGCAGTTAACCCACTGTTCCTAAGCCGTCATTGTAAATAAGAATTTGTCATTAACTGACTTGCCTAGTTAAATAAAGGTTTCATTTAAAAAAAAAAAAATGTTAAAAAAAATGTACAAAAAATAAATAAATATATATATATATATATATATATATATATATATATATATATATATATATATAGGAATTGCTGAAAGAAATCAATATAGTACAACATAGTACATAGTAAAACGTTAGATAACTAGTTAGATAGATATTAGGTATGATTATAATGTAACTAGTAAATGTCAGCTCGTTTTGAGTTTAGGCTTACCATCAGTTTCCGAAGTAGCTATCCACTCCAATCATTCACCCTGGTCTTTCCATAACATTCATCCAACTCCCTTTTGGCTGGCCAATTTAATTTTAGTTTCAGATGGTTTCCTCTCAGTTTGCTGTTGACTGGTACAAATCTCACTATAGCTCCGTAACATCCTCCATTTTTGTTGTGGGGTTCTAAGAAAACGGCAGATCAGAAATCAGAAAATGCGTCCAGACCAAAGGAGTTTTATCAGAGGCCACAGAGGGCAAACTGGAGTTTGATCTCACCATCTAATATTCATATCACCTCATATTCTGATCCTTGCCACTTTATTTTGGCCATTTAGAGCTGTTTGAATGAAAATAATCTTACATATTGTACCTTTAAATCAGTCATTAGACACCCCACTGTAAGGTGTTGAGGTCCTTCGGGTCTGCCTTCCAATGGCATGGGAAGCCTGAAGCCTTTTTGTTCTTTCATTACCACAGCACTTGTTGTGTGTGTGTGTGTGTGTGTGTGTGTGTGTGTGTGTGTGTGTGTGTGTGTGTGTGTGTGTGTGTGTGTGTGTGTTTGTGTTTGTGTATTATCTCATCTGAAGTCATCATCCTTGAAGCCTTACTGCAAAGGTCAGTGCTTCTATAAAGTCAACCCCCCTCCCCGCCCCCAGGCATATACCAGATAACTTTTGGGACCTCCGAGAGGCTTAATACATTTTGTCAGGTGGAGAGAGGGTGACACCTTATTACCACAATCCCCTGGAGTCCTTAAGGAGATCCGGGCTCTCAGAGTTCTCATACATATTCATTTGAACATTTTGATTACCAATCTCCCACCCGTGGAGCTGGATGGATGGATTTGGAGCTCCACGCATGAACAGAGCCATTAGTCTTGAATAAAGCTTTTATGAGAAGTTCTTTACGGCAAAGCATCCTTACAAGGCACAAACTACAGTCTGACCTTCAGATCAAAGGAGTGTTTAGTCCCAGTTGTACACTGAGGAAGGCTTTTCCATAATTTGGGCTCTTAGGTGTTGGCTGATCCGATGTTCCTCCACGGTTCATCCATCTATTTTATTCTGTTGTATTCAAGTTGTCTTAGAGTTTTCTTTGCATTATATTGAAGTTGTATTTGAGTTCTGCACCCCCCCTCCTCTACAGTCTCGGAACTCTCCAGCTGTGTTTCTGTGCATCCATGCCACTCCAGCACCTGGCTGTAAATACCATCCTGGTGGGCTAGAGCGCAGAGAAGACTGGCTGCTCTTAATGCTGTAGCATTAAGATTTCCCTTCACTGGAACTAACGTGCCAAGCCCGAACCATGAAAAACAGCCACAGACCATTATTCCTCCTCCACCAAACTTTACAGTTCTCATTATGCATTGGAGCAGGTTGAGTTCTCCTGGCATCCGCCAAACCCAGATTCGTATGTCGGACTGCCAGATGGTGAAGCGGGATTCATCACTCCAGAGAACGCGTTTCCACTGCTCCAGAGTCCAATGGCGGTGAGCTTTACACTACTCCAGCCAGCGCTTGGCATTGCACATGGTGATCTTAGGTTTGTGTGAGGCTGGGGTGTCCCCATACTTTTGTATATATAGTGTACTTTGTCTATTCACAGAATATATATATTCACTGCTAGTCAAAAGTTAGGACACACCTACTCCAGGGTTTTCTTTATTTTGACTATTTCCTACATTGTAGAATAATAGTGAAGACATCAAAACTATGAAATAACACATATGGAATCATGTAGTAACCAAAAAAGTGTCAATCAAATCAAAATATATTGAATTTAATATACATTGCTCAAAAATAAAAGGGAACACTTAAACAACACAATGTAACTCCAAGTCAATCACACTTCTGTGAAATCAAACTGTCCACTTAGGAAGCAACACTGATTGACAATAAATGTCACATGCTGTTGTGCAAATGGAATAGACAACAGGTGGAAATTGTAGGCAATTAGCAAGACACCCCCAATAAAGGAGTGGTTCTGCAGGTGGTGACCACAGACCACTTCTCAGTTCCTATGCTTCTGGCTGATGTTTTGGTCACTTTTGAATGCTGGCGGTGCTTTCACTCTAGTGGTAGCATGAGACAGAGTCTACAACCCACACAAGTGGCTCAGGTAGTGCAGCTCATCCAGGATGGCACATCAATGCGAGCTGTGGCAAGAAGGTTTGCTGTGTCTGTCAGCGTAGTGTCCAGAGCATGGAGGCGCTACCAGGAGACAGGCCAGTACATCAGGAGACGTGGATGAGGCCGTAGGAGGGCAACAACCCAGCAGCAGGACCGCTACCTCCGCCATTGTGCAAGGTGGAGCAGGAGAAGCACTGCCAGAGCCCTGCAAAATGACCTCCAGCAGGCCACAAATGTGCATGTGTCTGCTCAAATGGTCAGAATCAGACTCCATGAGGGTGGTATGAGGGCCCGCCGTCCACAGGTGGGGGTTGTGCTTACAGCCCAACACCGTGCAGGACGTTTGGCATTTGCCAGAGAACACCAAGAGTGGCAAATTCGCCACTGGCGCCCTGTGCTCTTCACAGATGAAAGCAGGTTCACACTGAGCACGTGACAGACGTGACAGAGTCTGGAGACGCCGTGGAGAACGTTCTGCTGCCTGCAACATCCTCCAGCATGACCGGTTTGGCGGTGGGTCAGTCATGGTGTGTGGTGGCATTTCTTTGGGGGGCCGCACAGCCCTCCATGTGCTCGCCAGAGGTAGCCTGACTGCCATTAGGTACCGAGATGAGATCCTCAGACCCCTTGTGAGACCATATGCTGGTGCGGTTGGCCCTGGGTTCCTCCTAATGCAAGACAATGCTAGACCTCATGTGGCTGGAGTGTGTCAGCAGTTCCTGCAAGAGGAAGGCATTGATGCTATGGACTGGCCCGCCCGTTCCCCAGACCTGAATCCAATTGAGCACATCTGGGACATCATGTCTCGCTCCATCCACCAACGCCACGTTGCACCACAGACTGCCCAGGAGTTGGTGGATGCTTTAGTCCAGGTCTGGGAGGAGATCCCTCAGGAGACCATCCGCCACCTCATCAGGAGCATGCCCAGGCGTTGTAGGGAGGTCATACAGGCACGTGGAGGCCACACACACTACTGAGCCTCATTTTGACTTGTTTTAAGGACATTACATCAAAGTTGGATCAGCCTGTAGTGTGGTTTTCCACTTTAATTTTGAGTGTGACTCCAAATCCAGACCTCCATGGGATGATAAATTGGATTTCCATTGATTATTTTGTGTGATTTTGTTGTCAGCATATTCAACTATGTAAAGAAAAAAGTATTTAATAAGATTATTTATTTCATTCAGATCTAGGATGTGTTATTTTAGTGTTCCCTTTATTGCTTCAAAGTTGCCATCCTTTGCCTTGATGACAGCTGTGAATACTCTTGGGATTCTCTCAACCAGCTTCATGAGGTAGTCACCTGGAATGCATTTCAATCAATAGGTGTGCCTTGTTAAAAGTTCATTTGTGGAATTTCTTTCCTTCTTAATGCGTTTGAGCCAATCAGTTGTGTTGTGACAAGTGTCATGTCTTATGCCGGATTAAGTGATATGACATGCTATTCTATAAAATCATTTCTCTGTAATAATATTACCTGATAAAGCTAATCAGGTAAATGTATTTAACTAGAAAGTCGGGGCACCACAAAATAATGTTTATAGAGCTGTTATCTTCCGAATAAACTCTTAAAGACCTAGTCATCTTTTACATCAGTAGCAGTCAATATTTAATCGTCACTTTATTTAGTCTCATCTGAAAGTTGTAAATTCTTGGTTATCTTCACAGACCCTGGCTAACAAGGTGAATCAGCAATACAAAATTTGGTTTAATTATTTATAAACTAAATACCTAAATAATCACACAGAATTACATATACACAGAATGTATCATACATTGATTACAAATTATGTCATAAAGGAAATTGTCCCTAGCGAACGGAACAGATATGACGGCTGGTTACACAAAGAAAGGGGGTTGGGTTTGAGTGAAAGAGTGGGAAGACTGAGGAGCAAAAAGGTTTTGTGTCTCTATTGGGCCGTAGGCAGCTATGCTATCGTAAATACAGTATCTTATGCAGTCTACATAACCGGCCATTTGAAAAAGAAAAATGCAAGAAATATTTACTCTGAACTGCGCTTCGGTAGATTAGTCGTAGATAGAAGGTGGGGTGGTCCAGCATGGATCTCTGGTCCCCTGAAGAATGTCGAGTGGTGAACTGGAGCGTGGTAGAATGGATACTCTGTCGGTCCTCTCCTAGCCCACGTCTACAGTTGCTGCGCTAAGGCAACGGCTAGGAGGTATCACTTCTTTAGTGAATAAGAGTTCAAAGTTCATACCAAGTTACCATACTTTAAGCTCATGCTATATTCTGGCTGGTATGGTCGAAATTCATCCTTTCAGCGTGTGGATTGTCATCTTCACATTGAAATTCGATGCTAATTTCGTTAGGTTCTTGTCGTTCAACCAGAGCTTATGCTGAGATTGGCTTAGTTCTGTAGGTGATCTTTGTCCTTTCAATGTGGGGACCGCAAGTCCTCACGTCCTTGGAACAGGAAGTTTAATTTTTGGCAACGGGTTTATATAGTGGTGAAAGAAGGGCGTGTTTCATAGTTTACAACCAAAGTCTGTTCACTTGGGCGGGGCCTCTGAGTGAGCAGAGTTTCTCTATGACAAACCATTAACTCATTTAAGAAGCTAAAATTACATTCAATCTTTTCACAAATAGTTTCATATTTAAACATTTAAATTGCACAACAATTCCATGTGAATCTGATAACTAGAGTGTGTCGACTTTCCAAGATACAGTTTATGTCATCCTGTCATTAGTAGTAATGTCTCAGACAACAACTGATCTGAGATCATATTCATTAAGTACCAACGCATATTTTCAACTGGTTGGATTACCGAAATATGGTTCCGTTTCACACCTTTCGATGTTACCAGACTCTCTATGTTACAAAGGCTTTACAAGAGTCAACTCTATAGAGTAGAGAGAGAGAAAAGGGGAAAGGTATTTATGGGGGTCATAAACCTCCCCCAACAGACCAACGTCATGACACAAGGTGGGGGGGGGGGGGGGGGGGTGTACAGAAGATAGCCCTATTTGGTAAAAGACCAAGTCCATATTATGGCATGAACAGCTTAAATATTTCTTTACTTACCTATTGTTCACCTAATACCTTTTTTGCACTATTGGTTAGAGTCTGTAAGTAAGCATTTCACTGTAAGATCTACACCTGTTGTATTCGGCGCACGTGACAAATAAACTTTGATTTGAAATAAACAAAGAGAAATGACAGTCCATCCTTACTTTAAGACATGAAGGTCAGTCAATCTGGAAAATTTCAAGAACTTCAAAGTTTCTTCAAGTGTAGTTGCAAAAACCATCAAGCACTATGATGAAACTGGCTCCCATGAGGACCGCCACAGGAAAAGAAAACCAAGAGGATAAGTTCATTTGAGTAAACCAGCCTCAGAAATCTCAACATCAATTGTTCAAAGGAGACTGTGTGAATCAGGCTTTCATAGTCAAATTGCTGCAAAGAAACCACTACTAAAGGACACCAATAATAAGAAGAGACTTGCTTGGGCCAAGAAACACGAGCAATGGACATTAGACCGATGGAAATCTGTCCTTTGGTCTGATGACTCCAAATTTAAGATTTTTGGTTCCAACCACCGGGTCTTTGTGAGACGCATAGTAGGTGAACCAATGATCTCCGCATTTGTGGTTCCCACCGTGAAGCATGGAGGAGAAGGTGTGATCGTGTGGGGGTGCTTTGCTGGTGACACTGTCGGTCATTTATTTAGAATTCAAGGCACACTTAACCAGCATGGCTACCATGGCATTCTGCAGCGATACACCATCCCATTTGGTTTGCGCTTAGTGGGACTATCATTTGTTTTTCAACAGGACAATGACCCAACACACCTCCGGGCTGTGTAAGGGCTACTTGACCAAGAAGGAGAGTGTTGGAGTGCTGTATCAGATGACCTGGCCTCCACAATCACCTGACCACAACCCAATTGAGATGGTTTGAGAAGAGTTGGACTGCAGAGTGAAGGAAGAGCAGCCAACAAGTGCTCGGCATATGTGGGAACTCCTTTAAGACTGTTGGAAAAGCATTTGAGGTGAAGCTAGTTCAGAGAATGCCAAGAGAGTGTACAAAGCTATAATCAAGGCAAATGTTTTGGGTACTACATGATTCCATGTGTGTTATTTCATAGTTTTGATGTCTTCACTATTATTCTACTGTAGAAAATAGTACAAATAAAGAAAAAACATTGAATGAGTAGGTGTGTCCAAACTTTTGACTGGTACTGTACAGTATATATATATTCTTCTTAAATGTATTTTAAGTGGATTTAATGCATTGGTCATATGGTGGGATATCTCTCTTTTGGAATAGGAAGAATAGATGTAAAATAAACAAATACATTTCACTCTTCAATCTGCTCATGTACAGTACCTATTGCCTCATATATGAGACAGATAAGGGTAATGGGTAATCTTGTATGAATCAATCGCACTCCACACTGCCCTTTCTCACCTGGACAAAAGGAACACATATCTGAGAAGGCTGTTCATCGACTACAGCTCAGTGTTCAACACCATAGAGCCCACAAAGCTCATCACTAAGCTAAGGACTCTGGGACTAAACACCTCCCTCTGCAACTGGATCCTGGACTTCCTGACGGGCCGCCCCCAGGTGGTAAGAGTAGGCAACAATACGTCTGCCACGATGATCCTTAACACTGGGGCCCCTCAGGGGTGTGTACTTAGTCCCCTCCTGTATTCTCTGTTCACCCACGACTGCGTGGCCAAACACGACTCCAACACGATCATTAAGTTTGCTGATGACACAACAGAGGTAGGCCTGATCACCGACAACGATGAGACGGCCTATAGGGAGGAGGTCAGAGAACTGTCAGTGTGGTGCCAGGACAACAACCTCTCCCTTAATGTGAGCATGACAAAGGAGCTGATCGTGGACTTCAGGAAAAGGCGGGCCGAGCAGGCCCCCATTAACATTGACGGGGCTGTAGTGGAGCGGGTCGAGAGTTTCAAGTTCCTTGGTGTCCACATCACCAACGAACTTTCATGGTCCAAACATACTAAGACAGTCGTGAAGAGGGCACAACAAAACATTTTCCCCCTCAAGAGACTGAAGAGATTTGGCATGGGCCCCAGTTCCTCAAAAGGTTCTACAGCTGCACCATCGAGAGCATCCTGACCGGTTGCATCACCGCCTGGTATGGCAATTGCTCGGCATCTGACCGTAAGGCGATACAGAGGGTATTGCGAATGGCCCAGTACATCACTGGGGCCAAGCTTCCTGCCTTCCAGGACCAATATAATAGGCGGTGTCAGAAGAAAGCCTATAAAATTGTCAGAGACTCCAGTCACCCAAGTTATAGACTGTTTTCTCTGCTTCCGCACTGCTATCGGTACCGGAGCGTCAAGTCTAGGACCAAAAGGCTCCTCAACAGCTTCTACCCCCTAGCCATTAGACTGCTGAACAATTCATTGTTTGTTACCTATGCATAGTCACTTCGCCCCCACCTACATGTACAGATTACCTCAACTAGCCTGTACCCCTGCAAACTGACTCGGTACCGGTGCCCCCTGTATATAGCCTCGTTATTGTTATTCTTATTGTGTCACTTTTTATTATTACTTTTTATTTTAGCCTACTTGGTAAATATGTTCATCTTCTTGAACTGCACTGTTCGTTAAGGGCTTGTAAGTAAGCATTTCACGGTAAAGTCTGCACTTGTTGTATTCGGCGCATGTGGCAAATAAAGTTTGATTTGATTTGATATGGACCAGGCCATTATGTCCAACAATCTCCCTGTGAAGGTACTAAAGGCTGTTACCTGGGCCACTCTCCATCACCCTGTGCTTTCAGAGCAGTAATAGGATTGCTCAGGGATCATAACAGTATCTGTATAAATGTGTCCATTTGAAAAGCCGTTTGTGATGTCAGAGGTGCTCTACCATTGATGAGGCAATTCTACACATGACTGCCTCTGTCTCACTCCCTCTGTCTCTCTCCCCTCTCTCTTCTTCCCTCTGTTGCTACAGTCAGAGAGAGGGAGGGAGCAGGAGGACACACTGCAAATGTATCTGTTTCTATTCAATCCTCTGCCATCCTTTCATTTCTCTCTCTCCCTCTCTCCTCAGTTGCAGAGTCAGGGCTTTCCCATTGTCACCCACGCTGGTGCATACTGACAAGGCCATATCTTACCACACACAAGCTGACATTGGTTAATACAGCAGATATGGGGAGATGTGCCCGTATATCATTGTATTAAAGTAAGAGGATGTATTCAGTGTCCTTGAGAGGCTCTTGAAGACTGCATTTTAAATGTCAATGTCTCTTAATCATCCACTCTTTATGCACTGCCTTGTCTGTAGGTCTGCTTTAAGATTCCCGAGCATCTCCATTGCTGGAGCGTATGCTGTTAAATAGTAAGACCTGGCTCTGTGTTATGTGTAGGGTAATTACCACAGGAGGTTGGTGGCACCTTAATTGGTGAGAACGGGCTTGTGGTAATGACTGGTGCGGTGTCAGTGGAATGGTATGAAATAGATCAAACACATGGTTTCCAGGTGTTTGATGCCATCCCATTGAGAGCATCCTGACCGGTTGCATCACCGTAACTAGTGATGCACCGATATGACATTTTTGGCCGATAACAATATCCAATATTTTCTTTGCCAAAAAAAACAATGAAGATACAGATAACCGCTATTTACATTTTTTGCGGCCTCTTAAGTGTTCTAGTACAGTTAAATAGTTAGCACACACACCTTTACGCAGCAGTCTAAGGCACTGCATCTTAGTGCAAGAGGGCTCACTACAGTCCCTGGTTCGAATCCAGGCTGTATCACATACGGTCGTGATTTGGAGTCCCATAGGGCGGCGCACAATTGGCCCAGTGTCGTCCGTGCCGTCACTGTAAATAAGAATTTGTTCTTAACCTTTCTAGGAAGGGGGTTCCGCTAGCGGAACACCTGGCCTAAAGCCAGTGAAATTGCAGGGCGCCAAATTCAAACAACAGAAATCTCATAATTAAAATTCCTCAAACATACAAGTATTATACACCATTTTAAAGATAAACTCTCGTTAATCCAACCACCGTGTCCGATTTCAAAAAGGCTTTACGGTGAAAGCACACCATGCGATTATGTTAGGTCAGCGCCTAGCCACAAAAAACCATAGAGCCATTTTCCAAAGAAGGAGAGGTGTCACAAAAGTCAGAAATAGCGTTAAAATGAATCACTAACCTTTGATGATCTTCATATGATGGCACTCCCAGGACTCCATGTTAGACAATAAATGTTTGTTTTGTTCGATAAAGTTAATCTTTATGTCCAGAAACCTCATTTGAAATTGGCGTGTTATGTTCAGAAATGCATTGTCTCAAACAAACATCCAGGGAAAATGCAGAGAGCCACATCAAATTATAGAAATACTCATCATAAACATTGATATAAGATACAAGTGTTATACATACGATTAAAGATACATCTCTTGTTAAAACCTGTTGGGGCTAGGGGGCAGTATTTGCACGGCCGGATATTTAGTAGATTTGGATAGAAAACACTCTAAAGTTTCTAAAACTGTTTGAATGGTGTCTGTGAGTATAACAGAACTCATATGGCAGGCCAAAACCTGAGAACATTCCATGCAGGAAGTGGAAATCTGATTTGTGGAATCACCTTCAACACTTTGCCTGTGAAACACACCATGAGTTAGGATTCATTTAGCACTTCCTAAGGCTTCCACTAGATGTCAACAGTCTTTACAAAGTGGTTTGAGTCTTCTCCGGTAGAAACTGACCGAACGAGAGGCCTAGAAAGTTGATCATAGGGGGAGGGCCATTACTACTATGACGCGGGCGCCCGTGGGTACCCTCTCATTCTGAAACGTTTAGTAAGACAATGCAATCGTCCGCCGTGAATATTATTGAAGCTCTGATTGAAAAAGGCCCTAAAGATTTATGTTATACAACGTTTGACACGTTTGAACGAACGTAAATATATATTTTTTGCACATTCGTGACGACAAGTCACGAATGTGAGTAATGAGTAACCTTCGGAACGCGCTAACAAGAAGGAGCTAGTGGGACATAAATTATTATCTTTTTCGAACAAAACTACATTTGTTGTGGACCTGGGATACCTGGAAGTGCCTTCTGATGAAGATAATCAAAGGTAAGGGAATATTTACAATAGTATATTTGATTTTAGATGGTTCCAAGATGGCGCTAACCTGTATCGCCTAGCCTATTTTTCTGAGCATAGCACCTCGTTTATTGCAAAGTGTGATTTCCCAGTAAAGTTATTTTTAAATCTGACAATGCGGTTGCATTCACGAGATGTTAATCTATAATTCTTTGAATGACAATATTAGATTTGACCAATGTTTTCGAATAGTAATTTTGTAAATTGTAGCGCTAATTCACCGGAAGCATTTGAGGGAAAATATTTTCTGAACATCACACGCCGATGTAAAATGCTGTTTTTATATATAAATATGAACTTTATCGAACAAAAGAATGCATGTATTGTGTAACATGATGCCCTAAGAGTGTCATCTGATGAAGATTGTCAAAGGTTAGTGCATAATTTTAGCTGGATTTCTGCTTTTGGTTACGCCTGTCTTTGCATTGAAAATAGCTGTGTGTAATGTTTTGTCAATGTACTGTCCTAACATAATCTAACTTTATGCTTTTGCCGTAAAGCCTCTTTGAAATCGGACAATGTGGTTAGATTAAGGAGATGTTTATCTTTCAAAGGGTGTAAAATAGTTGATTGTTTGAGAAATTGAAATTATTAGATTTATGCTATCTTGTCAAGCAATCCCGTTACCGTGATGAGAACGGGAAGGGGTCCCATAGAGGTTAATCCAGCCGCTGTGTCCGATTTCAAAAAGGCTTTACGGTGAAAGCACACCATGCGATTATGTTAGGTCAGCGCCTAGCCACACAAACCATACAGCCATTTTCCAACCAAGGAGAGGTGTCACAAAAGTCAGAAATAGCATTAAAATTAATCACTTACCTTTGATCTTCATCTGATGGCACTCCATGATAGACAATAAATGTTCATTTTGTTCGATAAAGTTAATCTTTATGTCCAAATACCTCCTTTTTGTTCACGCGTTTAGTCCAGTAATCCAAATGCACAAAGCGCAGGCACAAAGTCTAGACGAAAAGTCAAAAAAGTTCCATTTGAGTTCGTAGAAACATGTCAAACGATGTTTCTAATTAATCATTATGGTGTTTTTATCATAATTATTAACCTCTCTAGTCTAGGCGGGACGAATTCGTCCCACCTACGTAACAGCCACTGCTATCCTGTGGCGCGATTTTCAAAACCTTAAAAATCCTATTACTTCAATTTCTCAAACATATGACTATTTTACAGCCATTTAAAGACAAGACTCTCGTTAATCTAACCACACTGTCCGATTTCAAAAAGGCTTTACAACGAAAGCAAAACATTAGATTATGTCAGCAGAGTACCAAGCCAGAAATAATCAGACACCCATTTTTCAAGCCAGCATATAATGTCACCAAAACCCAGAAGACAGCTAAATGCAGCACTCACCTTTGATGATCTTCATCAGATGACAACCCTAGGACATTATGTTATACAATACATGCATGTTTTGTTCAATCAAGTTCATATTTATATCAAAAACCAGCTTTTTACATTAGCATGTGACGTTCAGAACTAGCATACTCCCCGCAAACTTCCGGGGAATTCGCTAACATTTTACTAAATTACTCACGATAAACGTTCACAAAAAGCATAACAATTATTTTAAGAATTATAGATACAGACCTCCTCTATGCACTCGATATGTCCGATTTTAAAATAGCTTTTTGGTGAAAGCACATTTTGCAATATTCTAAGTACATAGCCCAGGCATCACGGGCTCGCTATTTAGACACCCGGCAAGTTTAGCACTCACCATAATCATATTTACTATTATAAAATTTCATTACCTTTTGTTGTCTTCGTCAGAATACACACCCAGGACTGCTACTTCAATAACAAATGTTGGTTTGGTCCAAAATAATCCATCGTTATATCCGAATAGCGGCGTTTTGTTCGTGCGTTCCAGACACTATCCGAAATAGTAAAGAAGTGTCACGCGCATGGCGCAATTCGTGACAATAAAATTCTAAGTATTCCATTACCGTACTTCGAAGCATGTCAACCGCTGTTTAAAATCAATTTTTACGACATTTTTCTCGTAGAAAAGCGATAATATTCTGACAGGGAATCTCCTTTTCGGCAAACAGAGGAAAAAATCCCAAAGGCGGGGGCGGTCGGGGTCACGCGCATAAGCTAGTGTCTCTTGATCGGCCACTTGAGAAAGGCGATAATGTGTTTCAGCCTGGGGCTGGAATGACGACATTCTGTTTTTTCCCGGGCTCTGAGCGCCTATGGACGACGTGGGAAGTGTCACGTTAGAGCAGAGATCCTTAGTAAATGATAGAGATGGAAAAGAAGTTCAACAAATGGTCAGACAGGCCACTTCCTGTAAAGGAATCTCTCAGGTTTTGACCTGCCATTTGAGTTCTGTTATACTCACAGACACCATTCAAACAGTTTTAGAAAATGTAGGGTGTTTTCTATCCATATGTAATAAGTATATGCATATTCTAGTTACTGGGTAGGAGTGGTAACCAGATTAAATCGGGTATGTTTTTTATCCAGCCGTGTCAATGCTGCCCCCTAGCCCTAACAGGTTAAATAAGTTTCAACCGGACAATACTGTTTTCATTAGAAAGGAAAGGGAAAGGAGTTCGTGGCCACGCGCATGACTAAACTAAAGGCTTTCACCTGGGCCATCTGCTTAGAGTGCTCTTATTCGCTCCCCTTTCACAATAGAAGACTGAAACAACTTCTAAAGACTGTGGACATCTAGTGGAAGCCTTAGGAAGTGCAATCTGACCCCACAGACACTGGATATTGGATAGGCATTCACTTGAAAACTACAAACCTCAGAATTCCCACTTCCTGGTTGGATCTTTCTCAGGTTTTCGCCTGTCATATGAGTTCTGTTATACTCACAGACATTATTTTAACAGTTTTGGAAACTTTAGAGTGTTTTCTATCCAAATCTACTAATTATATGCAAATTCTAGCTTCTGGGCCTGAGTAACAGGCAGTTTACTCTGGGCACGCTTTTCATCCAAACTTCCCAATGCTGCCCCATATCCCTAAAGAGTTTTAACTGACTTGCCTAGTTAAATAAAGGTTACACACACACACACACCACACTGACCAAAAGGTTATTTTGTTGGCATTTATGTATGTCCCCATTACCAGTAAAACCTAATCAAAACCTATTTCTTTCACTTACTTGCTGTGCTGTTTCATTGTTCATTTGTTCAGTCATTTCATTCTCAACCAGGATTTCTATGGAACGCCGTTTGGGTCTTTGCGTGTCAAAAAAGATACACATCAAATAACCCAATTTGACGTGTCAAATAACACTATTTGATGTGTCAAATAAGCTTGTTGACCAATCAGGCCATGAATATGACTGCACGTCACATAATAATTTAACACGTTAATACATTTTTTACGTAGTTATTACACATTGATTACACTATCAATCGTATTTCATATGTCAAAACAATTCATCGATACGTATGCTATGATGCTGGTAAAGTTGTCTCGCACACCTACAGTGCTGGTCATAAAAAAAGTTAGCTAGAACATGGATGCAAACAATGTTCTTCCCCAAAAACATAACAAAACGACAATCTGTTTCAGTAGTTATAGTTCGCTAGCTAACTATATAGCTAGGTGTCATCATCTAAAATAACCCTAATTTATAAGACAGTTCTTATTTGATTAATGAATGTTGGACCTATCTATGTGAAGCTAGCCACAATAAGGATTAGCCAGAATAGTGGACTTTGCGGTTAGCCTTCAAAATAAAAGTCTGGCATAATTCTACTATTTGTATTAATTTGCATCACTGTCAAAGACATACTTTTATTTTGAAGGCAAACCGCAAATTCCACTATTGTGCCTATGTTACGTCTGTCGAAAGGAGGGGACCAAAGCGCAGCATGGTGAGTGTTCATTATATTTATTTAGACAATGAAAACACTATAACAAAGAAACAAACCGAAAACAGCAAAACAGTTCCGTCAGGTCACAGAATAACAAAACAGAAATTAACTACCCACAAAAACCCAGGTGGGAAATGGCTGCCTAATTATGGCTCCCAATCAGAGACAATGATAGACAGCTGCCTCTGATTGGAAACCATACCCGGCCAAAACATAGAAATAAAATACATAGAATGCCCACCCCATATCACACCCTGACCTAACTAAACAGAGAAAAACGTCTCTCTCAGGTCAGGGCGTGACAGCCTAATCCTTATTGTGGCTAGCTTCACAACACATAACCCGGTCCGGTCGAGCCTCACTAGCCAGATGAAGCTAGCTGGCTGCTTATAATGTTAGCTTTGGGCAACAGGGTTAAGTAGCTGGCTAGCTATTTATTTTCATGAACTGAAATTCAATTTCAATAGGTGAACAACAAGTGGCATCCTAGCTAATACTAACTCACAAGGATTCCTAAATCATTGCTAAGAATAATGAAAATGACTGCCATTTCTACTGGTCATTGTTTTCAGACTGGTTGTATTGGTGCTATCTAGGTACCAAGCTAAAGCTAGCTACCCCAGAAGTTGCGGTCGAACAAATGATGCTTTATTACCAATGAGGTATTGTAAACACATCGTTCGTGGCTGGTGTTTGCTTGTTTGCAGACTTTTTTGTACAGCTTTGACAGTGCTACTGTATCCTTTTTGACATGCAAAGACCCAAACGGCGTTCCATAGTATGTATGTCGTGAAGCTAATAGCCGTGACGCTATTACTGTGTAACTCCAGTAGGGCAACATCTGAAAAATAGCGCACTTGGTTGTGTGTACCGGTGCTCAACCAGTCGGCGAAAGCCAACATCACCATGACAGAGAACGGTTGATTGTCAAGGGCAATGAATTACATTATCTTGGTTTTAATGGTTTCGCCTTTGAGTTGTCTCGCTGAAATTTTCTTACTCTTTCAAATGACTGCGCGACTTGTTGACTGCTCGATCCACACAGCAGACATTGTGGGATAAGTTAGGAGTGCTGTGTTGCACGTGTAGCGCAAAATTTTACGTGGTGTCATTACGTCATACGTTATATAGGTATGCATCTGTTTTTAACATCCGCGTTAAACTAGACAGCGGGCCGATACCGATGTTGGCAATTTTAGCTAATATCAGCTGATTCCGATATGTTCACCAATATATTGTGCATACCTAATGGTAACTGCTCGGCATCTGACCGAAAGGCGCTACAAAGAGTAGTGCGTATGGCCCAGTACATCACTGGGGTCAAGCGTCCTGCCATCCAGGACCTATATACTAGGAAGTGTCAGACGAAAGCCCATAAAATTGTCAAAGACTCCAGTCACCCAAGTCATAGACTGTTTTCTCTGCTACCGCACGACAAGTGGTACCGGAGCGCCAAGTCTAGGACCAAAAGGCTCCTTAACAGCTTCTACCCCCAAGCCATAAGACTGCTGAACAATTAATCAAATGGCCACTGGATTATTTACATTGACAACCCCCCCTCATTTGTTTTTTATACTTCTGCTACTTGCTGTTTCTTATCAATGCATAGTCACTTCACCCCTACCTAGATGTACAAATTACCTTGACTAACCCGTACCCCTGCACGTTG
This sequence comes from Salmo salar, assembly GCF_965601325.2. NCBI lineage: Eukaryota > Metazoa > Chordata > Actinopteri > Salmoniformes > Salmonidae > Salmo > Salmo salar. The sequence goes on along the minus strand of NC_138316.1, from coordinate 24,309,014 downwards.
ACTCGGTACCGGTACCCCCTGAATATAGCCTTGTTATTGTTATTTTGTTACTTTTTCATTACTTTTTACTTTATTTTATTTGGTAAATATTTGCTTTACTCTTTCATTTGACGGTAAGGTCTACACATGTTGTATTCGTAGTTTCATAGTTTGATTTGATTATTATGAGCCATTCTCCCCTCAGCAGCCTCCACTGGCTAATTACAGTCTTAAGGAGTTCCTTCAGAGAGAATGCATGGGTCTGAGGGAGAACCTGCAGGGCTGTGGCTCACTGTGGGGAGATGTCTGTGCGCCACTTCTCCTCTACACTATTGAACACTATTACACTATTTGGAATAGCACTGCACTTCTCCCTGATATCTCTAGAGGACATTGCGTAAACCATGGCATCCAATACATCATCTCAACCCATCCAGAAGGATTTGTCTGTGATCTGTCAAACATGAGGCAGCACATATGCACAACGCATACACACAGATATGAGAACACAAGTCACCCTGACCAAGGTCCTCTTTTATGATTCTATGTGTGTGTGCGTCTGTGTCCGTGTACACGTGCGTGTGAATGTGTGTGATGTCAACCTGGTAAAGCCAATGATCCTCATTGCTATATTACATCTGTTCAGGGGTTTGGCCATATCTTTCTGTGACAATTTTCCCTTTTCTCTTTCCCTTTAACCGTTTGTTCCCTGTCACCGCATTTCTGCACCCCCCCCCCCCCCCCCCCCCCCCCCCCACCTCCCTCTCTTGTTCTCTACTTCAATCACATTGAAAAGCCTGGATTTTCATCTCTAGCAGTTTCAGAATAGCATATGAGTATTTATCCATCTGTATGATTAAGCACATTAGAGATAGAAAAGCTCCACATTGGTTATTTGTGTTTTCACCTTCACAGCAACTCACTATGGAAATAGGCCTCAATATGTGGTCTCTGGCTGGCTTTGTTCCTATTGTCCTCAAGGAGATACTGCAACAGAGAAAGATGAGATTCATTCCATTATATTTCTGCTCATTGTTGATGGCGATAATGATGGTTTATATGGGTCACACTTTACTTGGATAGTCCAGATTTTCCATCTGTAGATACTCTACATATGGTCATACTATGAACAAAGTAAATGTTGATAAGCAACTGCTTGCTAAGGTTACGGTTAGGGTTAGGTTTAGAATCAGGGTTAGGGTTAAGGTTAAGGTAAGGGTTAATTAAGTTTAGGGTTAGGATAAGGGTTAAGGTTAGGGTTAGAGCTAGGGTTAGGTTTATAGATAGTTAGTTGAAAGGTTACTGATAGTCTGTAGAGCATCTGCAGATGGACTATCCAAATAAAGTGTTACCTGGTAATGTTGTTAGGTGATTGCACTAACCTGTACCCCTGTTTCATTGTGGTACCCTCCACTTCTTGACCTCTTTCATAACTATCTTGTCTACATTCCTTTCTCTGTTCTGATTGCTTTATACTGTTCAACCAAACTTCAACAAAAAAATTATAGGAGGACAAAACTGACAGTGGAGCAGAATATTGTAGAACTTATGATGTATAAATAAATATCTTTGAATAAAATAATAACTTCAAACTTCAAATGCTTTTCAACAGGTGTGAAAGAAAAACTTCCAATAGAATAATAACAAAGTATTCCACCAAATTCAAAATACTCAAACAAGTCAAGTAGACTATCAACAGTCTTTGATAACCTTTGATGATCTTCATCAGATGGCACTCATAGGACTTCATGTTACACAATACATGTATGTTTTGCTTGATAAAGTTAATATTTATATCCAAAAACCCCATTTTACATTGGCGTGTAATGTTCAGAAATGTTTTGCCTCCAAAACTTCCTGTGAATGAGCACATCAATTTACAGAAATACTCATCATAAACTTTGATAAAAGATACAAGTGTTATGCACAGAATTATAGATAAACTTCTCCTTAATGCAACCGCTGTGTCAGATTTCAAAAAAGCTTTACGGCGAAAGCAAACTTTGCAATAATCTGAGTACAGCGCTCAGACATCAAACAAGCCATACAGATACCCGCCATTTTGGAGTCAACAGAAATCAGAAATAACATAAAAAATATTCACTTACCTTTGATGATCTTCATCGGAATGCACTCCCAGGAATCCCAGTTCCACAATAAATGTTTGTTTTGTTCGATAAAGTTCATCTTTATGTCCAAATACCTCCATTTTGTTCGCGCGTTTAGTCCAGCACTCCAAATTCACTAAGTGCGCGAGTTTAGTCCAGACAAAAAGTCAAAATAGTTCCATTACAGTGTATAGAAACATGTCAAACAATGTATAGAATCAATCTTTAGGATGTTTTTATCATAAATCTGCAATAATATTCCAACCGGGCAAATTCTATTGTCTTTAGAATTGAAAGGAAAGGCAGCTCGCTCTCACGGCCGTGCGAATGTTTCAGCTCATGCCAATTTTCCAGACACATGACTGAATCAGCTCTTATTCTCTTCCCATTCACAGTAGAAGCCTGAAACAAGGTTCTAAAGACTGTTGACATCTAGTGGAAGCCTTAGAAAGTGCAATATGACCCCACAGACACTGTATACTGGAGAGGCAATCACTCGAAAAACTACAAACCTCAGATTTCACACTTCCTGGTTGGATTTTTCTCTGGTTTTTGCCTGATTATATGCATATTCTAGCTTTTGTGCCTGAGTAGCAGGCATTTTACTTTGGGCATGTTTTTCATCCAAGCTACTCAATACTGCCCCCCTTTCCTAGAGAAGTTAATTGACTTGCCTAGTTAAATAAAGGTTAAAAAAAGCTTTAATTTGAGGGTATTTTCATCCATATCAGGTGAACCGTTTAGAAATTACAGCACTTTTGGTACATAGTACCCTCATTTTAATGCACCAAAAGTATGAATAAAAATATAAATGTAACATGCTACAATTTCAAATGCTTTACTGAGTTACAATTCATATGAGGAAATCAGTCATTTGAAATGAATTAATTAGGCCCTAATATATGGAATACAGATATGCATCTGTTGGTCGCAGATACCTTAAAAAAAGTAAGGGCATGGATCAGAAATCCACTCATTATCTTGTATGGATCTTGTCACAGCATCTATGTGTATTCAAATTGTCATCGATAAAATGCAATCGTGTTCGTTTTCCTGCCCATACCATAACCCCACCGCCACCATGTGGCACTCTGTTCACAATCAGCAAACCACTAGCCCACACAACGCCATATAAGCTGTCTGACATCTGCCCGGTACAGTTGAAACCGGGGTTAATCAGTGAAGAGCACACTTCTGTCACATGGGATGACGCTAGAGAGATGAAGCAAGTACGGGGAGTCAAACATTTAATATAGAACAGACATGGAACAAGACAGGAACAGCGTCAGCAAACGAGTAACACAAACAAAAAAAACAATTCATGCAGCAGCGGGGAACAGAGCAAGGGAACTGACAAATATAGGGAGGTAATAAACAGATGATGAGTGAGTTCAGGTGAGTCCAATATCACTGATGCGCGTGACAAGGGATGGCAGGTGTGCGTAATGGATGGAAGGATTGCATGATGCAGGGCAGCCTGGCGCCCTCAAGCGCCGGGGGGGGGGGGGGGGGGGGGGGGGAGCGGGAGCAGACGTGACAACTTCTCCATCATGCCAGTGGCCATCGAAGGTGAGCATTTGCCTGCTGAAGTCGTCACCCTGGTAACACAGGTGAGCTTTCCCGAGACAGTTTCTGACAGTTTGTGCAGAAATTCTTTGCTTGTGCAAACCCACAGTTTCATCAGCTGTCTGGGGAGCTGGTCTCAGACGATCCCGCAGGTGAAAAAGCCGGATGTGGAGGTCCTGGGCTGACGTGGTTACACGTGGTCTGTGGTTGTGAGGCCGGTTGGACGTACTGCCAAATTCTCTAAAACGACATTGGAGGCGGCTTATGGTAGGGAAATGAACATTCAATTAGCTGGCAACAGCTCTGGTGGACATTCCTGCAGTCAGCATGCCATTTGCACGCTCTCTCTAAACTTGATATATGTGACATTGTGTTGTGTGACATAAATGCACATTTTAGAGTGGCCTTTGATTGTCCCCAGCACAAGGTGCATCTGAGTAACGATCATGCTGTTTAATCAGCTTTTTGTATGCCACAGCTGTCAGGTGGATGGATTATCTTGGCAAAGGAGAAATGCTCACTAACAGGGATGTAAACAAATTTGTGTACATTTTAGAGAAATAAGCTTTTTGTGCATATGGAACATTTCTGCAATCTTTTATTTCAGCTGATGGGACATGGGACCAACACTTTACATGTTGTGTTTATATTTTTGTTCCGTATATGTGTATTAAAGTAGTAAAAATGTAAGTATTTGGTTCCATATTCATAGCACGCAATGACTACATCAAGCTTGTGACACATTTGTTGGATGAATTTGCTGTTTGTTTTGGTTGTGTTTCAGATTATTTTGTGCCCAATAGAAATGTATGGTAAATAATGTATTGTGTCATTTTGGAGTCACTTTTATTGTAAATAATAATAGAATATTTTTCTAAACACATCTACATTAATGTGGATGCTACCATGAATGGGGATTAGTGATGAGTGAGAAAGTTACAGAGGCATAAATATCATGCCCCCCAGAAAATGCTAACCTCCCTTGTTATTGTAATGGTGATCTGAAAAGCAAGTGATCCTAGATCAGAATGTATAATCTTAGATACCTTGTAAATATGGGCCCAGAACTACACGGCACATAAAGAGGATTGTTGAAGTGATGATGAATAACCCAGATACCAGTATTTCCGTGGATTAGTTATGTTTAAGAAGGCTAAAAAGGAAGCATGGAATTCCTGATTGACCATACTGCCATGGCTAAAAATAAGAGCGAAGTGAGCTTCACTGGTGGTGCAGAGGATAAAAGTCCTTGCTTGGAACCAAACATTGTAGGTTCAAACCCCACATGTACAGCCTATGGTTGTGTTTGCATGATAAAATGCTGTTTAAAACATTAAAATACATTCATAAAATTGAAATTGCCATTAAAACTGGAGAGAAACATAATGGGGATCTATTCCAATCTTCTTTATTATGCTTTAAATTAAAGGAGCTACATATTTGCATGCTGAGAATATTGTGGTAATATTAGGTAAAACTTAAATATAACTTTTTCTAAATGTTTTTGAAGACAAGGTAAAATGTATATTGCGTGAACATCAATCTGAAAGGCTGTTCTGTCAACATTCTTGTAGGAATGTTTTGTGCACTCTGATCTGAATATCAGCACAACTGGACAGTTTTAGTGTTTTGGGAACCTGTTTCTTGTCATATCCCCACAATGTTAACATAACTTTCTTCTCACAACCTAATGAAACATTCAGGGAACCTTTAAAGAACAGACACAATGTATTTTGGGAAGGACTGGACAGTTGTTGTGTTATGAGAACATTTCCCGCAACCCTAACAAATACTAACAAATGTTCTGGGAACATTCACATAACCTATTTTGGTTTGCAAGGTAGCCACCTAACTAGCTAAAAACAGTGGCACGAATTACTCTGAATTGAGGAGTTCTTTTTCTGAAACGTTATAAAGAAAATACCTCTTGTTTGGTGAAAACTAAGTTGTCAAATTTCCACAGAAATTCTAGTGAAATATTACAATTTTACCTGAGTTCTGAAGAACACACTTAGCATTTGCTGGTGTTTTGCTAGCTAGTAGCCACCAAGTAGCTAACATGCCAATAAATCTACTTTGGCTAGATGAAGGTGGTGAGCGAAACGCTACAGTCCTGTCCAGTTCTTTATCTCCATGGCTTTTCCCATGTTGGCTCCGTCATCAGTTATCATGCATACAGCATTCTCTTTTCGGGCTGTCCGGGGTGTTGTCCGGGTTTGGCCGATGTAGGCTGTCATTGTAATTAAGAATTTGTTCTTAACTGACTTGCCTAGTTAAATAAAAAAATTCAAAATCCCTGTATGGTTGTTGGGGAAATAAGCCATCTGCAAACATATTGTCGGTTATAAAGTGCACAGTCAGGCTAATGTAAGTTTATGATGTACGGCTTGGCCATTAGTCAGTTGTGTTGACAAAGTGTGCCACGTTTAGATCTGCCTATACATCTTTTCACTGCACTCAGTGTACTTTTTATGCAGTGCTGTTTTGCTAAACTATTTTCAGATAGGCAGTACCTGGGATCCAAAGTTGTACAATATTTTTTAATCCCTCCTTCTCCTCCGTCTGAACAGGAACCATGTCTTTGGTGATGTGAACAGTAATTGAATCCATAATGCCCCTCCATCTTTTGCTTTCTTGTCGTATTTCCCACTGGAAAATGAGTTAGCCTGTGGTAGTTTAAGACCTAGAACCAGGGAATGCAGGAGTGCACATCTTCAAACTATCCCTGTATTCGTCCGGGTAGTGGCTGAAGAGGTTTCTTGGCTTCAAGAATATGGCAGAAGTGGATGCTGGGGTAGAATCGAGCAGTGCATTGAGCAATGTTGGTGAAAATGAATGGACAACAGTAGTGTCAAAGATTAGAACAAAAAGGAAATTATCTAAAGTTGGAGTGGAGCAGGTATTTCCAAACTGGGTTTTTTCTTCACATTTTCAAACAGTCCATTTAAATTTTCCAACGGGGCTATACACATGGGTGAGGTTTTTTTCTCGCCTGAGTAGCCTCGTTTCACTGCCAAAAATAAAAAATTAAACCGTCTACTGTTCAGCGAAATAACAACACAATGTCAAATACAGGTAGCCTTGTCAAATAATTAACATCCAATCACATTAACCGTTACTCTCTCGCGGGAACTCCACTAACGGTCCGTATGTAGCCAAATGTAGCTGCTGCTCATTGCGTTTGCTCGAAAATTGATAAATGGTTAAAAAAAAGTTAAGGCCCACGTCCATGGAGACTCATACCAGCTCTACTGGTAGTACTGTTTCTACCAGCAGTACTACACCTGCACCTGTCGATGACACAAGTTGTTCTGCTTCCAGGAGCACATCCAATGCTAGCATCAGTAATACTACATTTGTTGTTAGCCCAGCTAGGATGGACTGTCACGACTTCCCCCGAAGTCGGTCCCTCTCCTTCTTCCGGCGTTGTTCGGCGGTCGACGTCACCAACCTTCTAGCCATCGCTGATCCATTTTTCATTTTCCATTGGTTTTGTCTTGTCTTACATCACAACTGGTTCAAATCTCATCAATTACATGTTGTGTATTTAACCCTCTGTTTCCCCCATGTCCTTGTCGGTGATTGTTTGTTTGTATGTGATGTGCAAGTTATGTTCTGGTGCGCAACGGGTTTTGTACCCACTTTTATTATTTTGTATATTTTGGTTTTGGGAGTTTTGTGAGCGCTTATTAAATGACTCCGTTTATACCAAGTTCCTTCTCCTGCGCCTGACTTCAGTGCCACCAGCACACACCCATTACAGAAACCGAACTATGAAGTCAGCAGGAGAAGGTACCCCGGCCATTGAGGTGGAGGAGTGCGTCCAGGAGCATGCAGTACTACTTCACCATCTTGGTACCGCCATGGATCGCGTTGTCCGGACAATGAACCGCTGGGAGAGACAGGGAGTTCTTCCAGCGCCTCCACCAGCACAACCGGGGTCTCTCTTGAGCACCCCTTTCCCGCCTGAACCCAGTGGGATCCGTCTCTCCTTGCCCCAGGAGTACGATGGGGGGGCTGCGAACTGCCAGGGGTTCTTATTACAATTAGACCTCTATCTGGCCACCGTTCACCCGGCTCCATCGGGCCGTGAGAGGGTGTCCGGCCTCGTCTCGTGCCTCAACGGGAGAGCCCTGGAGTGGGCCAATGCCGTGTGGAGAGAGGGAGATGCGGCGTTGGAGCAGTTTGAGGAGATCACCCGCCGTTTCCGGGCAGTCTTCGACCACCCGCCCGAGGGGGATGAGCGCCTCTACCATCTGAGGCAGGAGACGAGGAGCGCCCAGGAGTTTGCCCTGGAGTTTGCCCTGGAGTTTAGGACCCTGGCTGTTGGCGTGGGCTGGAACAACATGGCCTTGATCGACCATTACCGTTGCAGTCTGCGCAAGGATGTCCGTCAGGAGCTGGCCTGCAGAGACACCACCCTCACGGTGGACCAGCTGGTGGATCTGTCCATCCGGCTGGACAACCTGCTGGCTACTCGTGGACGTTCAGATCGGGGTCTGGTAGTTTCATCCTCCCGCACCCCCTCTCCGATACCTATGGAGCTGGGAGGGGCGGTGTGCAGGGAGACCAGAGGGGGTTCCCGCTCATGCACCATCTGTGGCCGCAGAGGTCACACTGCCGGTCGGTGCCGGATTGGTTCCTCTGGGAGTCGAGGCAGCAGGCAGGGCGCTCTGACATCACCCCAGGTGAGCCAGCACCATTCTCAACCAGAGTCCTCTGTTGCACAGATGTTTGTGTTTGTCACGTTCCCTGACTTTTCCACGCATTCCCAGCATAAGGCCCTAGTCGATTTAGGCGTGCCTTGGAATCTTTTTGATAGTGCTTTAGCCCATAGTTTAGGGATCCCCATCGTTCCCGTGGATGTGCCCTTCCCCATTCACACCTTAGATAGTCGACTATTTGGGTCATGGTTAATTATGGAGGTCACCGTGCCTTTGGGCATGGTGACGCAGGGGGGTCATACGGAGAGATTTATTCTCTTCCTTATTGACTCTCCTGCATTTCCCGTGGTGCTGGGCTTACCCTGGTTAGCTTGTCATAACCCCACTGTTTCTTGGCCACAGAGGGCTCTCAAGGGATGGTCGCGAGAGTGCTCAGGTAGGTGTTTAGGGGTTTCCGTTGGTGCTACTACGGTGGAGAGTCCAGACCAGGTCTTCACCGTGCGCATTCCCCCTGAATATGCCGATTTGGCTCTCGCCTTCTCCAAAAAGAAGGCGACTCAATTACCACCTCATCGACGGGGCGATTGTGGCCCTGGAGTGGGCCAATGCCGTGTGGAGAGAGGGAGATGCGGCGTTGGAGCAGTTTGAGGAGATCACCCGCCGTTTCCGGGCAGTCTTCGACCACCCGCCCGAGGGGGATGAGCGCCTCTACCATCTGAGGCAGGAGACGAGGAGCGCCCAGGAGTTTGCCCTGGAGTTTGCCCTGGAGTTTAGGACCCTGGCTGTTGGCGCGGGCTGGAACAACATGGCCTTGATCGACCATTACCGTTGCAGTCTGCGCAAGGATGTCCGTCGGGAGCTGGCCTGCAGAGACACCACCCTCACGGTGGACCAGCTGGTGGATCGTCCATCCGGCTGGACAACCTGCTGGCTACTCGTGGACGTTCAGATCGGGGTCTGGTAGTTTCATCCTCCCGCACCCCCTCTCCGATACCTATGGAGCTGGGAGGGGCGGTGTGCAGGGAGACCAGAGGGGGTTCCCGCTCATGCACCATCTGTGGCCGCAGAGGTCACACTGCCGGTCGGTGCCGGATTGGTTCCTCTGGGAGTCGAGGCAGCAGGCAGGGCGCTCTGACATCACCCCAGGTGAGCCAGCACCATTCTCAACCAGAGTCCTCTGTTGCACAGATGTTTGTGTTTGTCACGTTCCCTGAGTTTTCCACGCATTCCCAGCATAAGGCCCTAGTCGATTTAGGCGTGCCTTGGAATCTTTTTGATAGTGCTTTAGCCCATAGTTTAGGGATCCCCATCGTTCCCGTGGATGTGCCCTTCCCCATTCACACCTTAGATAGTCGACTATTTGGGTCATGGTTAATTATGGAGGTCACCGTGCCTTTGGGCATGGTGACGCAGGGGGGTCATACGGAGAGATTTATTCTCTTTCTTATTGACTCTCCTGCATTTCCCGTGGTGCTGGGCTTACCCTGGTTAGCTTGTCATAACCCCACTGTTTCTTGGCCACAGAGGGCTCTCAAGGGATGGTCGCGAGAGTGCTCAGATAGGTGTTTAGGGGTTTCCGTTGGTGCTACTACGGTGGAGAGTCCAGACCAGGTCTTCACCGTGCGCATTCCCCCTGAATATGCCGATTTGGCTCTCGCCTTCTCCAAAAAGAAGGCGACTCAATTACCACCTCATCGACGGGGCGATTGTGCGATAGATCTCCTGGTAGACGCTGCACTTCCCAGGAGTCACATGTATCCCCTCTCACAAGCGGAGACGGAGGCTATGGAAACATATGTCTCCGAATCCCTGCGTCAGGGGTACATTCGGTCCTCCACTTCACCCGCCTCCTCAAGTTTATTTTTTGTGAAGAAGAAGGAGGCAGGTCTGCACCTGTGTATTGACTATTGGGGTCTGAATCAGATCACTGTGAGATACACTCATAGGCACAGCGATAGAGTCAATGCACGGGGTGCGCTTCTTCACCAAACTAGATCTCAGGAGCGCTTACACCGGGTGCGTATCCGAGAGGGAGACGAGTGGAAGACGGCTTTCAGTACCACCTCTGGGCACTAAGAGTATCCCGTCATGCCGTACGGGTTAATGAATGCGCCATCAGTCTTCCAAGCCTTTGTAGATTAGATTTTCAGGGACCTGCATGGGCAGGGTGTAGTGGTGTATATTGATGACATTTTGATATACTCCGCTACATGCGCTGAGCATGTGTCTCTGGTGCGCAGAGTGCTTGGTCGCCTGTTGGAGCATGACCTGTACGTCAAGGCTGAGAAATGCCTGTTCTTCCAACAGTCCGTCTCCTTCCTAGGGTATCGCATTTCCACTTCAGGGGTGGAGATGCAGAGTGACCGCATTGCAGTCGTGCATAATTGGCCGACTTCCACCACGGTAAAGGAGGTGCAGCGGATCTTAGGGTTTGCCAACTGCTACCGGAGGTTTATCTGGGGTTTTGGTCAGGTAGCGGCTCCCAGTACCTCACTGCTGAAGGGGGGCCCAGTGCGCTTGCAGTGGTCAGCTGAGGCAGACAGGGCTTTTAGTCACCTGATGGCGCTGTTTACCTCGGCTCCCGTGTTGGCCCATCCGGATCCCTCTTTGGCGTTCATAGTGGAGGTGGACGCGTCCGAGGCTGGGATAGGAGCTGTGCTCTCTCAGCGCTTGTGTACGCCACCGAAGCTCCGCCCCTGTGCCTTCTTCTCGAAGAAGCTCAGCCCGGCGGAGCGAAACTATGATGTGGGGGACCGGGAGCTGTTGGCTGTCGTAAAGGCCTTGAAGATGTGGAGACATTGGCTTGAGGGGGCTAGACACCCTTTTCTCATCTGGACTGACCACCGCAATCTGGAGTACATCCGGGCGGCGAGGAGACTGAACCCTCACCAGGCAAGGTGGGCCATGTTTTTCACCCATTTTGTGTTTACCCTTTCCTACAGACCAGGCTCCCAGAACATTAAGGCAGACGCATTGTCCCGGCTGTATGACGCAGAGGAGCGGCCCATGGATCCCACTCCCATACTCCCCGTCTCTTGCCTGGTGGCGCCGGTAGTGTGGGAGCAGGAGTTACGTGCAGAGCCCGCTCGCCTCCAGTGTCCAGCTGGGCGTCTGTGCATTCCATCCGCTGTCCGCAACCGGCTAATCTATTGGGCCCACACGTCACCCTCCTCTGGTCATCCTGGGATCGGTCGGACGGTGCGCTGTCTTAGTGGGAAGTACTGGTGGCCCACTTTGGCCAAGGATGTGAGGGTTTATGTTTCCTCCTGCTCGGTGTGCACGTCCGAGGCACCTGCCCAGAGGTAAGTTACAACCCTTACCCATTCCACAATGGCCGTGGTCGTCCTGACCGATCTTCCTCCTTCACAGGGTCGTGGTGGATCGTTTTTCTAAGTCCTGTCGTCTCCTCCCTTTGCTCGGTCTCCCTACGGCCCTACAGACTGTGGAGGCCCTGTTTACACACGTCTTCCACCACTACGGGGTGCCTGAGGATATAGTGTCTGATCGGGGTCCCCAGTTCACGTCGAGGGTCTGAAGGGCGTTCATGGAACGTCTGGGGGTCTCGGTCAGCCTTACCTCAGGTTTTCACCCCGACACTGACAGTTGTGAATCTGATGCAGCCGAAGAGCTACTGCCCCTTACCCGGGAAAGCACCGAACAACAGACAGGGACGTTGGACCATCAAAGAGGCACAAATATGATGAGAACATCATTGATTTGGGGTTCAATTATAGTGGGAGCAGTGACTTTCCTCAGCCACAGTGTGTTAGATGTGCAAAAGTACTATCTCACAACTCAATGAAACCTTCACTCTTGCGCAGACATTTAGAAACAAAACATGCCAATTTGAAAAATAAGCCACCAGAGATTTTTGAGCGAGAATTAAGATGACTTTTGAGTAGTAAGACATGTATAAAAGCAACAGATACCATTACTAAGAAGGGTCTAAAAGCATCTTATATGATGAGCTACCGAGTGGCTAGGACAGGCAAGCCCCATGCTATTGTGGAGGACTTAATTCTTCCTGCTGCCACGGATATGGCTGGAGCAATGCTGGGGGAAAAGCCCCAAAAACAACGCATCAGTGACATGGCAGGATATGTTTTGAAACAATTACTGCTTCGCTTACAAGCCAGTTAATTCTATGCATTACAGCTGGATGAGTCAACAGATGTGGCGTGCCTGGCACAGCTCCTGGTATATGTCCGTTATGTTTACGGGGGTCAATTAAGGAAGACATCCTCTTCTGCAAACCACTGGAAACCAGGACAACAGCAGAGGATATTTTTGTTAAGTACTGGACAGCTTTGTGACATCAAATGGACTTTGTTGGTCAAGACAGGGAGACATAGTGGAGTGGTAATGCGAGTGCAAGCAGTTACTCCCGATGTCACTTGGGTACACTGCAGCATCCACCGAGAGGCTCTTGCTGCCAAGGGAATGCCTGACAGCTTGAAAGACGTTTTGGGCACTACAGTGAATATGGTTAACTTTGTTAAAGCAAGGCCCCTGAACTCTTGTGTATTTTCTGCGCTATGTAATGATATGGGCAGCAACCATGTAACGCTTTTACAACATACAGAAGTGCGCTGGTTATCAAGGGGCAAAGTATTGACACATTTTTTTTTATTGAGATGAGCTTAAAGTTTTCTTTACTGACCATAATTTTCACTTGTCTGACTGCTTGCATGATGACGAGTTTCTCACACGACAGGCCTATCTGGGTGATGTTCTTTCTCAGCTGAATGATCTGAATCGAGGATTATAGGGACTACAGGAACTGTAATCGAGGATTACAGACTCTCTGTCTGCATTAACAAGGACAACACACAGGTCTTTCCATCATTGTATGATTTTTTTGTGTGCAAATGAACTCAAGCTTACAGACATTGTCAAATGTGATATAGTGAAGCACCTGAGTGAGTTGGGTGTGCAAATACGTAGGTACTTTCCCGAAACGGACGACACAAACAACTGGATTTGTTATCCCTTTCATACCCTGTCTCCAGTCCACTTATCGATATCTGAAGAAGAGAGCCTCATCGAAATTGCAACAAGCGGTTCTGTGAAAATAAATTTTAATCAAGATGCCACTGCCAGATTTCTGTATTGGGCTGAGATCAGAGTATCCTTACTGGGCAAATCGCACTGTTAAGACACTGATTCAATTTGCAACCACGTACATATGTGAGAGTGGATTCTCGGCCCTCACTAGAATGAAAAGTAAATACAGGCACAGACTGTGTGTGGAAAATGATTTAAGACTGAGACTCTCTCCAATACAACCCAACTTTGTAGAGTGATGTGCATCCTTTCAAGCACACCTTTCTCATTAAGCTGTGGTGAGTAGTTCACAATTTTACAGTTATATATGTAGGATGGTTAAATAAAGAGCAAAATTATAGATTATTATTATATTATTATTTGTGCCCCGGTCCTATAAGAGCTCTTTGTCACTTCCCACGAACCGGGTTGTGACAAAAACTCACATTCATTCTTATGTTTAATACGTTTATCATATAGTGTGTGTGTGGCAGGCTTACAATGATGGCAAAAAACAACATTTGAGAGTGCGCTGACCCTGGTGCTAGAGGGGCTATGCAGCTGGAGGTTGAATGTTTGAAGGGGTACAGGACTATAAAAAGTTTGGGAACGACTGGAGTGGAGGATAGATCTCTGTGTATGTCGAATAATTCTTTGTTTCTTGTTGGGATGCATTTGTTGATTAAGGAAGCATATCTGGGAGATGCATTTGAGGTGTCGAAGATGGTGAAGCATGCGCTGGAAAAAATCATTGCAGTGTACAGTAAATCATGTAAAGGATTTGGCAATGTTTCGAGTGTGTGCAGGCGTATGGAGTATACTGAATAATGACGTGTAGAAGGACGACGGTGTTGCATTTGTGGTGGGGACTGCCTTGTAAGTGTAAAGGAGTTTGAAGTGGCAAGGGTCAGGGCTGTACAGCAGGTCTCCTACAGGGAGGAGTGTGAAATAGTAGATGGAGCGAGTGGAGCTGAAGATATGGTGGTGAATGCCCTGCAGCCTGTGTAGACTCAGAATGTAATTTAACAGTTGAGAGAAACTGATGTGATGATCGTAAAGAAGGTGCAGCTTGTGGTGTTTATTCCGCATGTGATTAATTGTTCAGTCCAAACTAACAAGAATTCCAAGAAACTGGAAATAATTGTATATGCGGCTTGAAAGTTTTTAAGTTTTGAAAATGGTTTACATATTGCACTGAATGAAGTTGTTCCCCCCTCCCAGGCCCCTGAGCCTGTGTAGGGATGTGATCTTGATTGAACTGGGAGTGGAATTTGTTTTTGATTTAGCTATTTGTGTGTGTGTGTCCCCACCTTTTTCCGCAATGGACTATTTATTTATTTTTCTCAAGTACACTAACTAGACGTACAGAGGGTGGCGGAATGCACATGCAATTTGTGTGAACGTCATTATACCATGGAAGAAGAAAAATAACAGGTTTCTTGTGTTTCCTCCTTTGCAACTAGAGACTGCTTGCACAACTTGCAAATTACGTTTTCCTGTTCAGTGTCAGTTTTCTTAAAACCAATCCATGTCCACAATATCAACGTGGTCAGCAATGGGGGAGTGATTGCTTCCTGGAAGAGCACAAAACCTTTACATTTCTATCTTTGAAAAGCAAGTCAGGTAAAGAGCTTTTTTTGTGATTAATAGGCAGTGATGTATTTTGAGACTGGATTGCATATGTAAATAAGCCAATAGGCAGAGGGTAGCATACATTTTTGTGTCACGCTTGTCGTCGGTAGAAATGGACCAAAACGCAGCAGGTAAGTGCAGGCTCATCTTGACGTTTATTTATTTTCAAAATGAATACCAAAATAACAAACCACTAGAACGAACGAACAACAACAACAACAACAACAACAACAACAACAACAACAACAACAACAACAACAACAACAACAACAACAACAACAACAACAACAACAACAACAACAACAACAACAACAAACAGTCTGGCAAAGCATAAGGCTCAACACAGAACAATCACCCACAAATAACAAACACAAACACACCCTCATATATGGGAATCTCAATCAAAGGCAGACAGACAACACCTGCCTTCAACTGAGAGTCCCAACCCCAATTAACCAAACATAGAAACAGACATACTAGACAAATCATAGAATACCTGAAAACCAAACAGTGCCCAAAAGCCCCGGAATACTTAAACCAAATGCCCCTTCAACAAAACACACCACCCCGAACCACATAAAACGAATACCCTCTGCCACGTCCTGACCAAACTACAATACCAATTAACCTTATACTGGTCAGGACGTGACATTTTGTCTGATTTGTTGTATGGTAACAATTATAATAATGTATTTTATTTTGTAGAGTGGTTTCTTGCATCATATAACACAATACAACAAAGTTTTGCCGCAAACTTGCTTTGGAACTGAAACATTTTCTATGCGCCCGATGGCAAATTTGCATAAAATTGGCTCTGTCAAGAGGTGGGCTGCGTCCCCTCATGATGAGTTCAGATTTTTTGTGGCCCCCACACCTATCAACATTCCTGGTATAGGCTATTGTAGGCTATCGTAGAAATCCATAGCTATTTACATTGGAAAATGTTATGGCATTTCCTCTGTTGGTTTTGTTGATAGGCCACTCTGAGAGGCTTACATTATGCTCAAATAGCCACAATAGTCTATTGGCCACTGTATAAAACTGTAACTTAAAGTGGGTACAGCATGTTTTCAAAGTGTATGTGTGCCTCAAGTTGCACAGAATGCTTGCAACATTCAAGTTTCCTCTGACAAGAACTGACATTTTCTCAGTCAAAAAACATTAGATGGAACATTGCGACCAGTCCTACTTGCTAGGAAGCTCCCATGTGTAGGCCTAGTTCCTCTGTGCTATCACTGATACAGATAAAGTATTATTTGTGCTAAATCAATCCCCTGTTGAACATGCTCATTAAGTGATGTGTATAAGATAGTACGTATCTGGCGAGATAATGCCAGGTGAATATTTCAATTAATACCAACGTCTCTGTTTCTATTCATTATCAGTCAGCAGAAATGAGACGGCATTGCAACTGGTTGAGTGTCTGAACTGATAATGAGAAATAATAATGCCTGCAATTACTATGCAGCACACTCACATCCACAACTGTGAGAGAAAGTGAGAGTGACAGACGGAGTGAGGGAGAGAAAGAGCAGAGAAAGAGCAGAGAGTTGACTTGACTCAGTGAGAGATGTTCCTCAACTATAGCTATCTCTTCCTTAGCAACAGTCACCGGGGACCTAATTCTTTCTCCATCAAGACTTGGTGAGAAATAATAAATGAGGGAAAGAAAACCAAACAAGTGATGAGAAAAAAAAGTCACAATTGGTTTTACACTGGATTCAGATTTACACATCTCCTTAGCCGTATTGCCGTGGCCATGCTCTTGCACTGGCCTAATTCATCACTTATTAAAAATGACTCCTTTGCCATTGTTGAAATGGCAAAGGTATGTGGGTTCATTACCTACTAGGCTGTAATAAGGCTCTTTACAGCAACCTGTGGCCAGGGCCCTGTTTGTCTGTGTATTTCCTGCTTGTTAAAACCTGTTGGGGATAGGGGGCAGTATTTGCACGGCTGGATAAAAAACGTACCCGATTTAATCTGGTTACTACACCTGCCCAGTAACTAGAATATGCATATAATTATTGGCTTTGGATAGAAAACACCCTAAAGTTTCTAAAACTGTTTGAATGGTGTCTGTGAGTAAAACAGAACTCCTATGGCAGGCCAAAACCTGAGAAGATTTCAAGCAGGAAGTGGCCTGTCTGAGAAGTAGTGTTTCATCTTGGCTCTTTTTATTGAAGACTCAGGATCTGTGCAATAACGTGACACTTCCTACGTCGTCCATAGGGTCTCAGAGCCCGGGAAAACGTTGAACGATATCGAGGCAGGCTCTGGCTGAAACACTTTATCGCTTTTGGCAAGTGGCCACTCAGAGTACTATGGGCTTAGGCGCGTGCCCGCTTCGACCGAATGGTTTCTTTTCCTTTGTCTGTTTATCTAAACGCAGATTCCCGGTCGGAATATTATCGCTTTTTTATGAGAAAAATGGCATAAAAATGGCATAAAAACAGCGGTTGACATGCTTCGAAGTACGGTAATGGAATATTTAGAATTCTTTTGTCACGAATTGCGCCATGCTCGTCACCCTTATTTAGCCTTTAGGATAGTGTCTAGAACGCACGAACAAAACGCCGCTGTATGGATATAACGATGGATTATTTTGGACCAAACCAACATTTGTTATTGAAGTAGAAGTCCTGGGAGTGCATTCTGACGAAGACAACAAAGGTAAGAACATTTTTCTTATAGTAAATCTGACTTTGATGAGTGCTAAACCTGCTGGGTGTCTAAATAGCTAGCCCTGTGATGCCGGGCTATCTACTGAGAATATTGCAAAATGTGCTTTCACCGAAAAGCTATTTTAAAATCGGACATATCGAGTGCATAGAGGAGTTCTGTATCTATAATTCTTAAAATAATTGTTATGCTTTTTGTGAACGTTTATCGTGAGTAATTTAGTAAATTCACCGGCAGTGTTCGGTGGGAATGCTAGTCACATGCTAGCCACATGCTAATGTAAAAAGCTGGTTTTTGATATAAATATGAACTTGATTGAACAAAACATGCATGTATTGTATAACATAATGTCCTAGGGTTGTCATCTGATGAAGATCATCAAAGGTTAGTGCTACATTTAGCTGTGGTTTGGGTTTATGTGACATTATATGCTAGCTTGAAAAATGGGTGTCTGATTATTTCTGGCTGGGTAGTCTGCTGACATAATCTAATGTTTTGCTTTCGTTGTAAAGCCTTTTTGAAATCGGACAGTGTGGTTAGATTAACGAGAGTCTTATCTTTAAAATGGTGTAAAATAGTCATATTTTTTAAAAATTGAAGTAATAGCATATCTAAGGATTTGAATAACGCGCCACAGGATTCAACTGGCTGTTGAGTAGGTGGGACGCAAGCGTCCCACATAGCCCATAGAGGTTAAAATGCTTTACACTGCGTTGTCTCTCTCTCCGCCTCTGTTTATTTTGTCAATAAAAGGGCCGATCTTAATGTAGTAATTTCCAGACCAGAGTCATGACAAAAATAGAGAGCCATATAAATACTATTCAGACTGTAGACTGTGTGTGTGTGTGTGTGTGTGTGTGATAGTTTTGCACGTTATACTGAAACTTCAGCACTTTTTCGATACTAGAACATAAAAAAAACTGTTTGGTACTAGATTTTTTTTTTTTACCTTCAGTACTTCTGTCAAATGTGTCTCACGTTGTACTATGATTGAGACGATCAAGTCTGTCTATCAGCGCAGCCCCTTTATAGCGCAAGCGCACCATGCATGCCTCTTGCCTGCTCCACTTACTCATTGGTAGAGCACTGGGAGCCTGGACTGCAACATTGTTAACTCTCCACTCATGCTGCACAGAAGTTAACACTCTTGAATCATGAAACACGGCATGTAGACATTTTGAAACTGTTAATTACTGTTCGCAAAACAATGTCCAAACAGGCTAGAACACTTTAAAATTAAAAGCTAGCATCAATTCACTACCCTAGTACTTGGTTTGTGTTAATATGCAAACCATTACGGAAAATATGCTGATTTCAAGCTGATTGTCACCAAAAACTTTATTAATTTACTTAA
Source organism: Salmo salar (assembly GCF_965601325.2). Lineage (NCBI taxonomy): Eukaryota > Metazoa > Chordata > Actinopteri > Salmoniformes > Salmonidae > Salmo > Salmo salar. Next base: position 24,289,986 of record NC_138316.1, on the reverse strand, counting down.
TTGTCTCTCCCTCAAGTCCAAAGATACTTTTCCCATTCCTCTCCCTCAAGTCCAAAGATACTTTTCCCATTCGTCTGTGTCCCATTCGTTTTCCCATGTCTCTCTCTCGCTTTCTCACCGAACTCAACTGTGTGGACATGTGCCTCCTCATAAATTATGTAAATACTGGGTCTTAAAGAGACAGTGTGTACTTTTATAAAATAAGAGATTGCTACTTCTACGCAAATGTTGTTGATCAGTAAAATAAATTAAGCCAAAATGGAAGGGAAACAGATTGTTTGTCATCTGTAGCCACATGAAATAAGTGAAAACAAGCTCAATGGTTAATCAATAGAGATTTACCATTTAAATAAATGATTACTATTATGTTGTCATATAGATAGACTGGTAAAAATGTATTAAATGCATACATGGCTGTCTCTGAAAAATTTGACGTCAAATGTAAAAAATATTGAACTCAAAAAATGCCCAACGATTGAACAGAGTAGTGGCTGAGTTTATTTGTCTAGATCAAGTGCCATTCTGTGACTTTGGCTAATACGCCTTGTTTTGCCATGGTATCGTTTTGGTATTGAGTATCATGATGGCATCGAGTGTCATGATACTAAACCTGATATCGGTATCAAAGTCAAAATTCTGGTATCGTGACAAGATGTGTGTGTGTGTTTGTATGCATTTGTATGTGTTTTTGTGTGTGCATGTTTTAACATGACAGTGCACTGAAACACAATGCCCTTTAGTCCTACTTAAATAGTGGATGGTATCAGAGGGCCAGTGCCCCTGCAAAAAGTAATCTTTAAGGAAAAATATTTCATGAAAGATTGTCCCTGACAAGAGCCAAGGACACTGCGTGACTGGATTCCTCATCAGACACTCACACATGATGATGTAGGCTATTGATCTCCACATGTACCTGGGACTGCCTTCAGTAAGTATTGACACCCCTTTACTTTTTCCACATGTTGTTGTGTTACAGCCTGAATTTAAAATGTATTAAATTGAGATTGTGTCACTGGCCTACATAAGACCCCATAATACAAAAATTAAAAGCTGAGATTTCTTGAGTCAATACATATTCAACCCCTTTGTTATGGCAAGCCTAAATAAGTTCAAGAGTAAAAATGTGCATCGCAATTCACATAATAAGATGCATGGACTTACTCTGTGGGCAATAATAGTGTCTAACATGGTTTTAATGACTACCTCATCTCTGCACCCCACACATACAATTATCTGTAAGGTCTCTCGGTTGAGCAGTGAATTTCAAACCCAGATTCAACCACAATGACCAGGGAGGTTTTCCAATGCCTCGGAAAGAAGGGCACTTACTGGTAGATAGGTTAAAAAAAATCTGACATATAATATTCCTTTGAGCATGGTGAAGTTATTAATTAGTCTTTGGAGGGTGTATCAATACACCCAGTCACTACAAAGATACAGGGGTCCTACCTAACTCAGTTGCCGGAAAGGAAGGAAACCGCTCAGGGATTTCACCATGAGGCCAATGGTGACTTTAAAACAGTTACAGAGTTTAACCTGTTTAGGATAGGGGGCAGTATTTTCACGGCCGGATGAAAAAAACGTACCCGATTTAAACTGGTTTCTACTCTTGCCCAGAAACGAGAATATGCATATTATTAGTCGATTTGGATAGAAAACACTCTAAAGTTTCTAAAACTGTTTGAATGGTGTCTGTGAGTATAACAGAACTCATATGGTAGGCAAAAACCTGAGAAGATTCCAAGCAGGAAGTGGCCTGTCTACGAATTTGTAGACCTTCTTTTCCATCTCTATCGAAACTACAGTACCTGAGCTGTTACGTGACACTTTCTAAGGCTTCCATTGGCTGTCTAAAGCCTTCAGAAACCGGATTGAGGCGTCTCCTGTCTCTGGGCAGATAATAGCAGCTCAGTTTGTCAGTGGACTGCCTGGTGACAAAGAGATTGGAGGTGCGCATTCACGAGATCACGCCATTTTTTATTTTCCTCTTTGAACGAATACAGCATTGTCCGGTTGGAATATTATCGCTATTTTACGAGAAAAATAGCATACAAATTGATTTTAAACAGCATTTGACATGCTTCTAAGTACAGTAATGGAACATTTTGAATTTTTTTGTCTGGAAATGCGCTCACGCGTTACCCTTTGGATAGTGACCTGAACGCATGAACAAAACGGGGGTATTTGGACATAACTATGGATTATTTGGAACAAAAACAACATTTGTTGTGGAAGTAACAGTCCTGGGAGTGCATTCTGATGAAGAACAGCAAAGGTAATACAATTTTTCTAATACTAATTCTGAGTTTAGTGAGCCCTGAACTTGGCGGGTGTCAAAATAGCTAGCGGTGATGGCTGAGCTATGTACTCAGAATATTGCAAAATGTGCTTTCGTCAAAAAAATAATTTAAAATCTGACATAGCGATTGCATAAAGGAGTTCTGTATCTATAATTCTTAAAATAATTGTTATGTATTTTGTCAATGTTTATCATGAGTAATTTAGTAAATTCACCGGAAGTTTTGGGTGGGAATACGATTTCTGAACATCACATACTAATGTGAAATGCTGTTTTTTGATATAAATATGAACTTGATTGAACAAAACATGCATGCATTGTATAACATAATGTCCTAGGAGTGTCATCTGATGAAGATCATCAAAGGTTAGTGCTGCATTTAGCTGTGTTTTGGGTTTTTGTGACATATATGCTTGCTTTGAAAATGGCTGTGTGATTATTTTCTGGCTGTGTACTCTCCTAACATAATCTAATGTTTTGCTTTCACTGTAAAGCCTTTTTGAAATCAGACAATGTGGTTGGATTAACGAAAGTCTTATCTTCAAATGGTGTAAAATAGTTGTATGGTTGAAAATGTGAAATTAATGCATTTTTTAGGTATTTCAATTTCGCGCCTCGTTCTTCCATTGGATATTTGGCGAGGCGTTCCGCTAGCGGAACGTCTAGATGCAAGAGTTAATGGCTGTGAAAGGAGAAAACTAAGGATGGGTCAACAACATTGGCTAGCAGCATACCACCCTACATCCCGCTGCTGGCTTGCTTCTGAAGCCACGCATGGTTGGTCCTAGTTGTTCCCTAGATGGGATACCTGATGCTGCTGGAAGTGGTGTTGGAGGGCCAGTAAGAGGCACTCTTTCCACTGGTCTAAAACAATATCCCAATGCCTCAGGGCAGTGATTGGAGGACATTGCCCTATGTAACGTGCCGTCTTTCGGATGGGACATTAAATGGGTGTCCTGGCTCTCTGTGGTCACTAAAGATCCCATGGCATTTACTGTAAGAGTAGGGGTATTAACCCCGGTGTCCTGGCTTAATTCCCAATCTGGCCCTCATACCATCACGGTCACTTAATCATCCCCAGTTAATAATTGGCTCCTCCCCCCTGTAACTATTCCCCAGGTCGTTGCTGTAAATGAGAATGTGTTCTCAGTCAACTTACCTGGTAAAATAAGGGTTAAACAAAATAAATAAATAGTTACTCCACAATACTACCCTAAATTACAGAGTGAAAAGAAAGAAGCCTGTACAGATTTATTTTCTTCTCCAAACCATGCATCCTGTTTGCAATAAGTCAGACAAACAAAGCAAAACATTTGCCAATTTTTTTTTACTTCATGTCCTGAACATAAAGTGTTGTTTGGGGCTAATCGAACAAAACACATCACTGAGTACCACTTTATATATTTCCAAGCATGGTGGTTGCTGCATCATGATATGGGTATGTTTGTCATTGGCAAGGGCTAGGGAGATTTTTTTGGGATAAAAATAAATGGAATAGATCTGAGCACAGGCAAAATCCTAGAGGAAAACCTGATTCAGTCTTCTTTCCAACAGACACTGGGAGACAAATAACCTAAAATAACCTAAAACACAAGGCCAAATATACGCTGGAGTAATAGGGCCTATCAGATAAATATCTTTATGGAGTGGACAGAGGGGTTGAGATTTATGAATAACTTTTGAGGAGGCTTGTGTGTGTGCATGTGTGTATATGAATATGATTTAATGTACAGTTTGTCGAAGCGAAAATAAAACGTAATAAACTCAGCGAAAAAAAGAAACATCCCTTTTTCAGGACCCTGTCTTTGAAAGATAATTCATAAAAATCCAAATAACTTCACAGATCTTCATTGTAAAGGGTTTAAACAATTGTTCCCATGCTTGTTCAATGAACCATAATCAATTAATGAACATGCATCTGTGGAACGGTCGTTAAGACACTAACAGCTTCCAGATGGTAGGCAATTAAGGTCATAGTTATGAAAGCTTAAGACACTAAAGAGGACTTTCTACTGACTCTGAAAAACACAAAAAGAAAGACGCCCAGGGTCCCTGCTCATCTGCGTGAACGTGCCTTGGGCATGCTGCAAGGAGGTATGAGGACTGCAGATGTGGCCAGGGCAATAAATTGCGATGTCCGTACTGTGAGACGCCTAAGACAGCGCTACAGGGAGACAGGATGGACAGCTGATCATCCTCGCAGTGGCAACACCTGCACAGGATCAGTACATTCGAACATCCCACCTGCGGGACAAGTACAGGATGGCAACAACAACTGCCCGAGTTACACCAGGAATGCACAATCCCTCCATCAGTGTTCAGACTGTCCGCAATAGGCTGAGAGAGGCTGGACTGAGGGCTTGTAGGTCTGTTGTAAGGCAGGTCCTCACCAGACATCACCGGCAACAACGTCGCCTATGGGTACAAACCCACCGTCTCTGGACCAGACAGGACTGGCAAAAAGTGCTCTTCTCTGACAAGTAGCGGGTTTTGTCTCACCAGGGGTGATGGTCGGATTCGCGTTTATCCCCGAAGGAATGAGCGTTACACCGAGGCCTGTACTCTGGAGCAGGATTGATTTGGAGGTGGAGGGTCCGTCATGGTCTGGGGCGGTGTGTCACAGCATCATCGGACTGAGCTTGTTGTCATTGCAGGCAATCACAAAGCTGTGCGTTACAGGGAAGACATCCTCCTCCCTCATGTGGTAGCCTTCCTGCAGGCTCATCCTGACATGACCCTCCAGCATGACAATGCCACCAGCCATACTGCTTGTTCTGTGTGTGATTTCCTGCAAGACAGGAATGTCAGTGTTTTGCTATGGCCAGCGAAGAGCCTGGATCTCAATCCCATTGAGCACGTCTGGGATCTGTTGGATCGGAGGGTGAGGGCTAGGGCCATTCCCCCCAGATATCCGGGAAGTTGCAGGTGCCTTGGTGGAAGAGTGGGGTAATATCTCACAGCAAGGTCTGGCACATCTGGTGCGGGTCATGAGGAGGAGATGCAGTACTTACTGGTGACCACACCAGATAATGACTGTTACTTTTGATTTTGACCCCCCCCCCCCCCCTCCTTTGTTCAGGGACACATTATTCAATTTCTGTTAGTCACATGTTTGTGGAACTTGTTCAGTTTATGTCTCAGTTGTTGAATCTTGTTATGTTGATATAAATATTTGCACATGTTAAGTTTGCTAAAAATAAACACAGTTGACAATGAGGGGACGTTTCTTTTTTTGCTGAGTTTATCGCCAAAGTGGGCACAAACCTTGAAGCTTTAGCTTTGTAGACCGGTGGTTTACCCCCATCTGCAAGCTCACACATTTATTATCTACTTTCCAAACGTTCAATATGACATGTATTTACCCTACTACAGATTGGCATGTACTATACTGCGCTCTGGATGTCTATTGTATCCATTCAGGTATCTAAAGGCCCTTTGTCCAGTGCTTTTTAAATGTATGACTCGTCTTTTGTATAGAAAAAGTTTTTGAATAGTTTAAATTCCTTTGGACTGGCTTCTTTCATGGTTCTTTTTAAACAAACTTGACTATTAATGCTGTTTACCAGCCTTTCCAAACTTAAATTAAATATCACCTTAAAACGGGCCAAATTAATTTAAATATATATGGAATCCTTCTTTGTAAGTTTTTGTAATGTACCCTCACCCATTTGATGTGAAACAGATGAAAACTAGGTGTGTGAGATAATCAAAATATGCCACATTTACCACATCTTGCGATACGCTGAGCCACAAAGACATCCCTCCCCCTCCAAAACCTAAGAGCAATATCTGAGGGATGGAAATTTGAGGGCGAGATGGTGGCAGTGGTGGCATTTGGGAGGGATGCATTTTAGGTCCTGTGTGTATGTAACAGAAGTTTAAAGGTGCAATATGTAGCACTCTGGGCTGACCCGACCAACTGCACATAGACATTGTGAGTTGTAGATCTGTCATTGTCATTGAAAGCAAGTCTGATAAGTGGTAGATCCATTATATGTGCTATTTTCTATTCTTGTTTTTGAGTCTTTCGGTTTCGTACACCAGCTTCAAACAGCTGAAAATACGATAATTTTGGTTATTGAAAAGATATTTAACAGCGGTTGAAATTGTACAATGATTCTCTACACCAGTGGTTCCCAAACCTTTATAGTCCCGTACCTCTTCAAACATTCAACCTCCAGCTGCATAGCCCCTCTAGCACCAGGGTCAGCGCACTCTCAAATGTTGTTTTTTGCCATCATTGTAAGCCTACCACACACACTATACAATAAATGTATTAAACATAAGAATGAGTGATTTTTTTTGTCCCAACACAACTTGTGGGAAGTGACAAAGAGCTGTCATATGACCGGGGCACAAATAATAATATAATAACAATCTATAATTTTGCTCTTTATTTAACCATCTTACATATAAAACCTTATTTGTTCATCGAAAATTGTGAATAAGTCACCACAGCTTAATGAGAAGGGTGTGCTTGAAAGGACGCTCATAACTCTGCAATGTTGGGTTGTATTGGAGAGAGTCTCAGTCTTAAATCATTTTCCACACACAGTCTGTGCCTGTATATAGTTTTCATTCTAGTGAGGGCCGAATAATCCACTCTCACATAGGTACGTGGTTGCAAAGGTCATCAGTGTCTTAACAGCGCGATTTTCCAAGACAGGATACTCTGAGTGCAGCCCAATCCACAAATCGGGCAGTGGCTTCTGATTTAAATTACATTTTTACAGAATTTTGATGAGGCTCTCTTGTTCAGATATCGATAAGTCGACCGGAGGCAGAGCATGAAAGGGATAATGAATCCAGTTGTTTGTGTCATCCGTTTCAGGAAAGTACCTGCGTAATGCGCACCCAACTCACTCAGGTGCTTCGCTATAACACATTTGACATTGTCCGTCAACTTGAGTTCATTTGCACACAAAAAAATCATACAATAATGGAAAGACCTGTGTGTTGTCCTTGTTAATGCAGACAGAGAAGATCTCCAACCTCTTAATAATAGCCTTAATTTTGTCCCGCTCATTGAATATAGTTGCGGAGAGTCCCTGTAGTTCTCGATTCAGATCATTCAGGCGAGAAATAATATCACCCAGATAGGCCTGTCGTGTGAGAAACTCGTCATCATGCAAGCAGTCAGACAAGTGAAAATGATGGACATTAAAGAAAACTTTAAGCTCATCTCTCAGTTCAACAAACATGTTAATACTTTGCACCTTGATAACCAGCACACTTCTGTATGTTGTAAAAGCGTTACATGGTCACTGCCCATATCATTGCATAGCGCAGAAAATACACATGACTTCAGGGGCCTTGCTTTAACAAAGTGAACCATTTTCACTGTAGTGTCCAAAATGTCTTTCAAGCTGTCAGGCATTCCCTTGGCAGCAAGAGCCTCTCGGTGGATGCTGCAGTGTACCCAAGTGGCATCGGGAGCAACTGCTTGCACGCGCATTACCACTCCACTATGTCTCCTTGTCTTGACCACCAAAGTCCATTTGATGTTACAAAGCTGTCCAGTACTTAAAAAATATCCTCTCCTGTTGTCCTGGTTTCCAGTGGTTTGCAGAAGAGGATGTCTTCCTTAATTGACCCCCTGTAAACGTAACGGACATATACCAGGAGCTATGCCAGGCCCGCCACGTCTGTTGACTCATCCAGCTGTAATGCATAGAATTCACTGGCTTGTATGCGAAGCAGTAATTGTTTCAAAACATCTCCTGCCATGTCACTGATGCGCCGTGAAACAGTGTTGTTTGATGAAGGCATTGTCTGTATTGTTTTTTGGGGCTTTTCCCCAAGCATTGTCCCAGCCATATCTGCGGCAGCAGGAAGAATGAAGTCCTCCACAATAGTATGGGGCTTGCCTGTCCTAGCCACTCGGTAGCTCACCATATTAGACGCTTAAAGCCCCTTCTTATTAATGGTATGGTTTCTTTGATACATGTCTTACTACTCGAAAGTCGTCTTAATTCTCGTTCAAAAAACTCTGGTGGCTTATTTTTCAAATTGGCATGTTTTGTTTCTAAATGTCTGCGCAAGGGTAAGGGTTTCATCAAGTTGTGAGATAGTACTTTTGCACATATAACACACTGTGGCTGAGGAGAGGCACTACTCCCAATATAAGTGAACCCCAAATCAATGATGTTCTCATCATATTTGTGCCTCTTCGATGGTCCAACGTCCCTGTCTGTTTTTCAGTATTTTCCCGGGTAAGGGGGCAGTAGCTCTTCGGCTGCATCAGATTCACAACTGTCAGTGTCCATGCTAGCTGGGCTAACAACATATGTAGAATTACTGATGCTAGCATTGGATGTGCTCGTGGAAGCAGAACAACTTGTGTCATCGACAGGTGCAGGTGTAGTACTGCTGGTAGTAGCAGTACTACCAGCAGAGCTGGTATGTGTCTCTATGCACGCCGGCCTTACTAAATGGAATGTGAAGAAAATGTGAAGAAAAAAATATATCTATAAAACATTATTATGTTTTTTTTTAAATGTGGATCACATTTTTATTTGGCGTACCCCCGACGGCTTTGCGCGTACCCCTGGAACACACTGTAGGTCTGACATGACATTTACACCTGGTGTTCCAGGACAGGTATGTAAAGTGACATATGTTTACAATCGTATCTACACTTCAATTCTAAACCAGAGGTTGATACAATAGAGATGTTGAGAAACAACAAACAGAGATCTGTTCACTATCCTCATCGCCATTAGTACAAGGACATTCTACCCCTGAGCAAGGCAGTTAGCCCATTGTTCCCCAGGCGCCGAAGACGTGGATGTCGATTAAGGCTTCCCTCTGCACCTCTTTTGATTCAGAGGGGTTGGGTTAAACGCGGAAGACATATTTCAGTTGAATAAATTCAGTTGGACAACTGACTAGGTATCCCCCTTTCCTTTTCCTTACCATATTTCACTGCAGCTGGGTAGGGTTTAACTTTAGGTCCTTTCCCAGTGAAAGTCATTATCCACTCAATGCCTTGGCTCTGAAGGGGGGAAAGGCGTCATAAAGCACACGCCCATATTGACGCTGTTTTTTATGCTGATGTTTTTTATGCTGATGTTTTTTATGCTGACGTTTTTTATGCTGGTGTTTTTTATGCTGGTGTTTTTTCCTCTGCGGTTAGCTGATCATTAGGCCCCCGTCTGTGTAACTGTCACGACTTCCGCCGAATGGCACAGCTCCTGGTATATATCCCTTAGTTTAGGGATATTCCTGTGGTTAGACCTTTCCCAGGACACGCTCTGAATAGTCGACCATTAGGGTCTCCCTGAGACATATGTCTCTGAATCCCTGCGTCAGGGGTACATTCGGTCCTCCACTTCACCCGCCTCCTCAAATTTATTTTTTTGTGAAGAAGAAAGGGGTAGGTCTGCACCCGTGCATTGACTATCGAGGTCTCAATCAAATCACGGTGAGGTACAGTTACCCGCTACCTCTCATCGCCACGGCGATTGAGTCAATGCATGGGGCGCACTTCTTCACTAAACTGGATCTCAGGAGCGCGTACATCCTGGTGCATATCTGGGAGGGAGACGAGTGGAAGACGGCGTTTAGTACCACCTCAGGGCATTATGAGTACCTCGTCATGCCGTACGGGTTGATGAATGCTCCATCAGTCTTCCAATCCTTTGTAGACAAGATTTTCAGGGATCTTCACGGGCATTTTGATATACTCCGCTACACGCGCCGAGCATGTGTCCTTGGTGCGCAGGGTACTTGGACGACTGTTGGAGCATGACCTGTACGTCAAGGCTGAGAAATGCCTGTTCTTTCAGCAGGCCGTCTCCTTCCTAGGGTATCGCATTTCGACATCAGGGGTGGAGATGGAGAGTGACCTCATTTCAGCCGTGCGTAATTGGCCAACTCCCACCACAGTAAAGGAGGTGCAGCGGTTTTTAGGGTTTGCCAATTACTACTGGAGATTTATCCGGGGTTTTGGCCAGGTGGATGCTCCCATTACCTCACTGCTGAAGGGGGGTCCTGGACGTCTGCAGTGGTCGGTTGAGGCGGACAGGACTTTTGGGCACCCAAGGGCTCTGTTTACCTCGGCTCCCATGCTTGCCCATCCGGATCCCTCTTTGGCGTTCATAGTGGAGATGGACGCGTCCGAGGCCAGGATAGGAGCCGTGCTCTCTCAGCGCTCGGGCACGCCACCGAAGCTCCGCCCCTGTGCTTTCTTCTCGAAGAAGCTCAGCCCGGCGGAGCGGAACTATGATGTGGGGGACCGGGAGCTGTTGGCTGTGGTTAAAGCTTTGAAGGCATGTAGACATTGGCTTGAGGGGGCTAAACACCCTTTTCTCATCTGGACTGACCACCGCAACCTGGAGTACATCCGGGCAGCGAGGAGACTGAATCCTCGTCAGGCAAGGTGGGCCATGTTCTTTACCCGTTTTGTGTTTACCCTTTCCTACAGACCAGGTTCCCAGAATATGAAGGCAGACGCATTGTCCCGGCTGTATGACACAGAGGAGCGGCCCATGGATCAGACTCCCATACTCCCGGGCTCCTGCCTAGTAGCAGAATTTCAATAAGCATTTTTCTACATCTGGCCATGCTTTCCACCTGGCTACCCCTACCGCGGTCAACAGCACTGCACCCCCCACAGCTACTCACCCAAGCCTTCCCCATTTCTCCTTCTTCTGTCACGACTTCCGCCGAAGTCGGCTCCTCTCCTTGTTCGGGCGGCATTCGGCAGGTCGACGTCACTGGCTTACTAGCCATCGCCGCTCCATTTTTCATTGTTTCATTTGTTCTGTCTTGTTCCCTGCACACCTGGTTTACATTCCCTAATAACACTGCATGTATTTATTCCAGACTGGTTTTTCCCCTGGGTATCGTATTTTGACCCTTTGTATGTATTTGTCATACATTTGTATATTTGTGAGTGTTCTCGCGCTTAATTACTTTTACCTGTGGCTGGAGGATTTTGGACGCAGTTGCGTCTGTCTTTTGTGCTTCTGCCAAATAAAATGCGCCTGATCACAACTCACTGCTCTCCTGCACCTGACTTCGTACAAGTAGCGCACAACCTTGACAGTAACTGGAGTGGACACGCACTGTGGTCAGATCTCTCTCTGATTGATAGTTAGTGGTTGGAGGCTTTTAGTGCTGCCCTTTCAATCAGGATCAGCCCCATCGCTCACCCACTTACAGTAGTCATAGTTTGCCATCACATTTCTTACTCTATTGGCAGTGCTCCTATAACGTACTGCATATTTCAAGCCTGTCAACAATCAAGCTAGGCTTTGTGTGCTTTACGCTTTGTTTGCATTGGTACACAATGAAGAAGGTGTACCAGGGTCTTGCATGTTCTTTGGAGTGTGTGATGATTGAGTGTTAAAGTGTGGTTGTAAAAAATATAATGGATACAGCCTTTATAATGTATTACAGTTTGTTTCCTTTTCACATACGGATCAGAGACCTTTAGACCACAGAAACAGTGTCTACACAACCTTCACACAACCCTCAGAAGACAATGTCAATAACATTCAGAAACCCTTAAACACTCACACAGAAAATTCATAGGTTGATTTGGTTTAAGTTTTAATCTTTGTCTGAATGTGGGCCTTTAGAGAGAACGTTCTCATGCATCTCATTACACCTCTCAACCCCATAACTGAGAGGTTATTGATTCTTTCAGGGTGTCACAGTTCAGAGAAAAGGAGGGAGAAACTAATTGACGCCTTGTAATTTCTCACACTGTTGCACACCTCGAGTGCTGCTGGAGAAGTGCCTTTGAAGACAAAATCTTTGAAATTAAGATGACCTGAAGTACGCATTATTTCTAAAGGGAAAGGCCTGAGACATTTGGACATGGGCATAAGTGTGTGTGTGTGTGTGGGGGGGGGGGGCGGGGGTCTATAGCTGATCTGTGGTCAAGTTTTGTAGGACAATGAACAAACCACATGTACTGTACAGCGTGAATTATTCCAACTCATAATCAATAGCATAATCAATATCAAATGACACAAATGTGCCACCACCATGCTTTTCATTTAACGTCTCATACCATCTTATTTCCTCTTTTCCTTTTAATCTCCCCTTTTTACCTCCTCTCTCTCTCTCTCTCTCTATTCTCTCTCCTTCCACTATATTTTACACACTATGCTGGCTGCTGACAAAAATCAGTACTCCTTTATTGGTATCATGGTGAATGTGTCCATCGCTCAGTCATTCCTCTCTCTTCAGGCTTATGCCAAGAGGTTCATCCCTTTAAGGTACAGTTTCTGTTTGTAAGACTGATTTTAGTTCTACCAGTTTGGAGGGTGGAAAAATGACGTGTATGGCTGTGATTTAGTGTGAATAGGAAGAGAAGACTAAACAAATTTTTTAAAGGAAAGTGCATGGTAGAGAGCTGGAAAATGCCAGTGATTGGTTTATCTCTGATCAGAGAATTAATCAAACCTTCCAAATCAGTTGGCTTTTGTGCAGTTCCGCTTTGCTCTAATCTGTCTGTGGAAGATTACAACTCTCTGTGCACTGACTGACGAATGAGAAACAGAGAAAGCTAAAACTCCTTCAGACTTTTTGGACAGGAAAGCTTCATACCTAGATTGTGTGGGAACTTAGTTTTGAGTTCAGTAATCTAATATGATGAATTACTTTATGCAGATTTGATGCTGTTTTTTTGTACTCCTACACTGCACTCAGGTTCAATAAATAATTTATACGAACCCAACAATTTGTAAGATTCAGTCCTGCATTGGATCTGTCCTGGTATGAACCTTGACCATTTAATTCCATGCAATAATCTCTCAGAGAATACACTGTAAAGAAAATCTAGTTGTTGAAAGTAATTATTATTAAGTAACTGGTTCCACAGCCTTTTTTAGTTTACTCAACTTTTCAGTGTTACCTGAACTTAACATTTTTAGTTGGACCAAACTTATCTCCAATATTCAGTCAACTTAGAATGTATTTGCTCAAAATATCTTATACAGTATGTTCATTTAACTAGAAATCATTATTTGGGCATTTTACCTAAAAGAAGGCTGTGGAACTAGTTACTTAGACAGTGCTTTTAGCATACAGTACAATGTTTTCAACTTACATATTTGACACTTTGACATATATGACTACATTGTGCATGTTAATTCATACAGTAACTAATATTCAACATGGCCTCACCTGGGATTTGAACTCAAAACCTCTTGGTTCAAGCCATTCCAATCTTCCTGATATGCCACCATGTCTGTGTCAATAACTGATTTCACCTGTTTTGCTACACTTTTCCCTTCAAATAAATTTCAGCTCTGTTAAAAGTACACTCAAGAGGGGGCCTCCCGAGTGGTGCAGCAGTCTAAGGCACTGCATCTCAGTGGTAGGGGTGTTACTACAGACCCGGGTTCATTCCCGGGCTGTGCCACAACCGGCTGTGGCTGGGAGTCCCATAGGGCGGTGCACAATTGGCCCAGCGTCGTCCAGGTTAGGGGAGGGTTTGGCCAGGGGGGCTTTACTTGGAAGATCACGCCCTAGTGGCTCCTTGTGGCGAGCCAGGTGCCTGCAGGCTGACCTTGGTTGCCAGTTGAATGGTGTTTCCTCCAACACATTGGTGCAGCTGGCTTCCGGTGTAAGGGGTGCGTAACTGGTGGCAGGGAAGTCAGACGCAGAACTAGGTAATAGCCGGAGCAGTTTAATAGCAAAATCAATGGCATAAAGAATAACAAACATGGGTACAAAACCTGTCGTAAACCTGTAAACATGTGCACAAACAATTCCACACAAAGACATGGGGGGAACAGAGGGTTAAATACACAACAATTAATGAGGGAAATGAAAACCCGGTGTGTAGGAAAACAAGACAAAACAAATGGAAAATGAAAAGTGGATCGATGATGGCTAGAAGACTGGCGACGTTGACTGCTGAATGCTGCCCGAACAAGGAGAGGAACTGACATCGGTGGAAGTTGTGACATCTGGGTTAAGCTGGCGGGTGTTAAGTACACTCAAGAAAAACTATTGAATTTATCATAGTGATTAAGGAGTAACATTAAAGCAGAGTAATATGCCCCACCAACATTAGACAACAATACAGATTAACCTAACATTGCTGAAATAAGTAAATCAATTCAATGATGAGAAAATAGTCAGATTAAATTATAATTGACACAGACATGGTGGCATAGTCGGAAGATCGAAATACTGTGATCCAAGAGGTTGTGAGTTCAAATCCCAGGTGAGGAAATGTTGCGTAATAATGACTGTATAAATGAACATGCACAATATTGTATGTTAAAAGCACTGTGTGTGTGACCAGGTCTACGGCCTTTTTTATTTAAGATGCCCAAATAGTAATTTATAGTTGAATGAACATATGAGACAATTTGAGCAAACACATCAGGGTAGCCTAGTGGTTGCAAGTTCAAATCCCCGAGCTGACAAGGTACAAATCTGTCGTTCTGCCGCTGAAAATTAGAATTTGTTCTTAACTGACTTACCTAGTTAAATAAAGGAAAAATTTACTGAATTTAAGTTTGTGCTAATATCGTTTTTTTGTTGTTCAGGTAGCACTTGTACCAAAAAGTTGAGTAAACTAAAAAAGGCTGTGGAACAAGTTACTTAATAATAATTAGTTGAAACAACTATAAAAAAAATTTACAGTGTGGAAAGATGAAACCCAACAATTCCCCAAACAACACAGCCTATCAAAGTGTGAGGCTTTGGACGATAGGTTAGGCTCCAGGAACCGTCCAGGAACGGTCTTGTCTATAATCTTCTAAAATATCTCCTCTGATGTTCTACAGAGTGTTAGAACCCCGGTTTAGGAGACCTTGCCCCCCTGCTCGTGTTTACGTAACCTGGCTCTGAGAAGCGCTGCGAGGGATGCCATGATTTATTAATCTTCCATAGGTCTTGGTTGGTGATTATTTCCTTGGCACATTCTTGCCCTCTGCTTTTGTAAGGGTGTTCTGACTGAGAATGAATGCTTTGTTATAGTAGAACCGGGCCCTTGATCCGTCATCTTATGAATATACTATTACCTAGCCTGCCTCCGCTTCTTTGCAGATTCACTTTGTTTTCCCCCCACTCAACACTCAGAATCATGGTGACCTCTGCTACACACCACACGAATAGAACATCCCACTATAACTCTAATTCCACTTTGTAGATCTCACACTCCACAGTGATTGATCTCCACAGTGGGAGGAACTGATAGCTGATTAAACGAGTTTGAGCAAAATTCCTACTAAAGAATTCATGAACAAATTCAATGCATTCATTAATACAGTACTTACCTCGCTTCGACTGATTCATTTGGTGCTAAAAAAAGCTGTGGTAGGAAAGGGTTAACCATTCTCTGCCAATATGTTTTGAAACGCATCAAGCATTTAACATTGTCTCTCTCTCTCTCTCTCTCTCTCTCTCTCTCTCTCTCTCTCTCTCTCTCTCTCTCTCGCTCTAGCTGTCTCTCTCAACAGGGAGAGAAAAATATATCATTCATCTCTGTGCAGTGGAGGAGGTGACAGTAACAAAGTTGCGCTGCCAGGCCATGTTTCCCTGAGTTGATAAATAGTTTTGTAATGCATGCCTAGAAACTCATTAATGAGTTGAACGCTAACCCCCGTGGGTTTGTTTAAAGTAATTAAATTCACCTTAAATTATTCAGCAGAATCCATCAGGTGTTTGCGCTGTGAAGGGAGCTGGGGAGTATGAGCTGGGAGAGAGAAGAACACTTCCATAGCAGTTGTAACATTATGACCTTGAACTAGCAGCAAAGCATACCCATGTTTTGGAGATTTATAGATGCACATACTGTATGTGTGTGTGTGTGTGTGTGTGTGTGTGTGTGTGTGTGTGTGTGTGTGTGTGTGTGTGTGTGTGTGTGTGTGTGTGTGTGTGTGTGTGTGTGTGTGTAAAATTGATTGAACAAATTATTGGGGCTACATTTAAAGAGTGGAAGATTGAATACTACTGTACCAGTTAATACATATTTTTTTAGATGGAAGTTTGCTAAAGTAAAAGTCTGAAAAATAGAAAATATGAAGAAATTCAAGGAGAAGCCTTCCTGTTGAGCCCATCTGAAAGGAAAATCAAATTATCAACATGAGTCCACTCCAATCAACCTCCTGTATTGTTCATACGGCAAAATATCCACCGTTTTTCCTCTCACGAGTGGGCACACATCCCGGGTGACATAAACGGGAATAGTTTTGGGTTGGGGTGTTGCCATTTTTTCGCCGACGGGGGGGATAATTATATATTTTTTGTTGGCACTACAGAGAACTATATCAGTTCGCTAATACAGGACTAGTAAAGGCCCAGTGCACTACTCTTGTGAAAAATATATATTTTAAAATATACAGTACCTGTCAAAAGTTCTCTTTATTTTTTACTATTTTCTACATTGTAGAATAATAGTGAAGACATCAAAACTATGAAATAACACATGGAATCATGTAGTAACCAAAAAAGTGTTAAACAAATAATAATTTATTTTATATTTGAGATTATTCAAAGTAGCCAACATTTGCCTTGATGACAGCTTTGCACATACTTGGCATTCTCTCATCCAGCTTCATGAGGTAGTCACCTGGAATGCATTTCAATGAAGGTGTTAATTTGTGGAATTTCTTTCCTTCTTGATTAATTAATGCATTTGAGCCAATCAGTTGTGTTGTGACAAGGTAGGGGTGGTATACAAAGATAGCCCTATTTGGTAAAAGACTAAATCCATATTATGGCAAGAAAGCTCAAATATGCAATGAGAAATGACAGTCCATCATTACTTTAAGCCATGAAGGTCAGTCAATCTGGAAAATGTCAAGATCTTTGAAAGTTTCTTCAAGTGCAGTCGCAAAAACCATCAAGCGCTATGATGAAACAGGCTCTTATGAGGACCGCCACAGGAAAGGAAGACCAAGAGTTGCCTCTGCTGCAGAGGATAAATTCATTAGAGTTACCAGCCTCAGAAATTGCAGCCAAAATAAATGCTTCACAGAGTTCAAGTAACAGACACATCTCAACATTAACTGTTCAGAGGAGACCGAGTGAATCAAACCTTCATGGTAGAATTGCTGCAAAGAAACCACTACTAAATGACACCAATAAGAAGAAGAGACTTGCTTGGTCCAAGAAACACGAGCAATGGACATTAGACCAGTGGAAATCTCTCCTTTGGTCTGATGAGTCGAAATGTGAGATTTTTGGTTCCTACCGCTGGGTCTTAGTGAGACGCAGAGTAGATGAATGGATGACCTCCGCATGTGTGGTTCCCACCATAAAGCATGGAGGAGGCGGTGTGATGGTGTGGGGGTGCGTTGTTGGTGACACTGTCTGTGATATATTTAGAATTCAAGGCACACTTAACAAAGCATGGCTACCACAGCATTCTGCAGCGATACGCCATCACATCTGGTTTCCGCTTAGTGGGACTATCATTTGTTTTTCAACAGGACAATGACCCAACACACGGCTCCTTGTTGTGTAACAACTATTTGACAAAGAAGGAGAGTGATGGAGTGCTGCATTAAAAGACCTGGCCTCCACAATCACCCAACCTCATCCCAATTGAGATGATTTGGGATGAGTTGGACCGCAGAGTGAAGGAAAAGCAGACAACAAATGCTCCTTATATGTGGGAACTCCTTTAAGACTGTTGGAAAAGCATTCCAGGTGAAGCTGGTTGAGAGAATGCCAAGAGTGTGCTAAGCTGTCAACAAGGCAAAGGGTGGCTACTTTGAAGAATCAAAAAAAAATTAAATATATTTTGATTTGTTTAACTCTTTTTTGGTTACTACATGATTCCATATGTGTTATTTCATAGTTGTGATGTCTTCATTATTATTCTACAATATAGACATTTGTAAAAATAAAGAAAACCCCTTAAATGAGTACTCTAGGTGCATCCAAACCTTTGACTGGTACTGTATCTATTTTTTTTATCAGATTTTTCAGGGGGTGCTTCAGCACCCCTACTTCCTGCGGCTATGCCTGGTGACACTCACGTGCACTCACACACTCAGTCACTCACTCAGCAATCATTTAAAAAATATTTCAATCCAATCAGTCCATCTGGTCTTTTCCTTCTCAATCCAGGAACAGACATTTCCATTTTACTGTACAGCAGGGAGGAGAGAAACCTACACCATAGGCTTAGTGTCATTTTGACATTATCTGTAGAGGACAAAGATTGATCCTCTCCTACCTTCTCCACTTCTGGTTTATAACAACATCACAGTGAAGATCTGTTTAACAAGGTGCCAAGCACTTAAATGACAAGACAACCTTGCCGCTTCATCAGAGTCTCTTGGTCTCAGTCTCTTTGTCTCATTCAGTATTCCTCCCACGAGTGTCCGTGATTGACTGTAACAGACCAAGTCTTGATAAATAGAACATGGTTCAAGAGATGTTCAGAGACCCCCGGCAATGACAATCTGTATTCCTTTTTTCCATGCTCAAGGACTACATATAAAGTACTTGTAATATGGTAACTATGTAAAAAGCAGGATGTTTTTTACTTGTAGATTGGTTGAAATGGGTGATCGAATAATCCTAATGGCTCAATCATCTGTGAGTAAAGACAGCAGGTGATGTGTTGTGAGAACACATGACGCAAGATCAAGTGATCATTTGCAGAGCCGGAGGGCGAGCATTCTGATTGGCCGCTTGCCGTCCTCGTTAATCTATTATCTCTGAAAAAGAATGACTGCATGACAACTGGAATATGGTCTGGGTTTAGCCAATAATGATGATGCATGTACAGTAGCTTCTAGTTCAAGGCTTTAGCTTAATACGTGAGGCACAGGAAGCATTTAATGTACAACTCCTTTCCATTGGGAGATGTTCTGAAGCATTGACTAGGACACACGTGATTTACAATGATGCTAGTGTTCATCTTCCAGTGATTTCCTTTGATTAGATCATATGTCCCTTATCTGAATGGGAGACAGCTATTTATATGTTTTGTCAATGATATAATTTCAAATTCCCTCTCTAGCCACCATTCTCTGCAATCAGAACAATGTATTCCATTAGCTCACCAGAACATTGTAGAGGTGATTGGTTGATTGAGTTGTCTCTCTCCCTCTGTTTGGCTGTAAATGGCAGGTGGATGCTTGGTAGCCTGGCCTAGTCTCTGTTTCTGTGTTAGACATCTTGTTGTTGTCATATTTGACAGCACCAGAACATTTTGGCTAAAGCCGAAACAGACTGACATCTAGGCTAGATGCTTGGTGGGCTTTGAGTGGGGCTGGAGCTAGGGGGCATATTTGGAGGAATAACTGTTTGAGTGCAAAGCTCATCAGTTGTGGAATGATTACTCATAGCTATCATTTCTAAGTGTACCTTTTGTCTTGGTACTTTATAATGATGTAAAATGATTATAGTGTCCCCTGTGTTAATGGTACTCTGGGAAGGAGGGGTGGATCTAAGGGGATATCATCATTCACTGCTGTGCACTGTGCTTTAGTAGCCTACACCTTAAAGCCATTTATAGGTTATATAATGCAAGAATACCCTTAAGGTGGAACTGACAGCATTTTAGCAACATTACACCTTATTAAAATCTGTTCATATACTCCCCCAGGAAGAATATGACACATTTATTTAACATTTTCTGACAAAGTGAGCACTTAGATATGGTCATTTTCATGTTTTCATAAATTCATAGAATGTTTGGTGTCTTTGCAGACCGGTGTGCCATTGCCAATCAGAGCTAGTAGGCCTACAGTATATGCAAATAAGCCATTTGCCACACTGGCCTGCCATCATTCACTTTGAACTGAACTGTGTGTTAACAGGCAGTAGTAACAGCGCGACTTCAGATCATTAGAACGAATTCGCCAAAAGCTATAAAATACACCTGAAAGAATTTCTGCATATATGTACAGTGAGGGAA
The DNA here is from genome assembly GCF_965601325.2 of Salmo salar. NCBI lineage: Eukaryota > Metazoa > Chordata > Actinopteri > Salmoniformes > Salmonidae > Salmo > Salmo salar. The sequence continues at coordinate 24,269,839 of NC_138316.1, read as the reverse complement.
AAAAGTATTTGATCCCCTGCTGATTTTGTACGTTTGCCCACTGACAAAGAAATGATCAGTCTATAATTGTAATGGTAGGTTTATTTGAACAGCAAGAGACAGAATAACATTTTAAAAAATCCAGAAAAACGCATGTCAAAAAATGTTATAAATTGATTTGCATTTTAATAAGGGAAATAAGTATTTGACCCCTCTGCAAAACATGACTTAGTACTTGGTGGCAAAGCCCTTGTTGGCAATCACAGAGGTCAGACGTTTCCTGTAGTTGGCCACCAGGTTTGCACACATCTCAAGAGGGATTTTGTCCCACTCCTCTTTGCAGATCTGATTGATTTGCATTTTAATGAGGGAAATAAGTATTTGACCCCCTCTCAATTAGAAAGGTTTCTGGCTCCCAGGTGTCTTTTATACGGGTCTACAAGACCATCGCCAAGCAGCTTGGTGAGAAGGTGACAACAGTTGGTGCGATTATTCGCAAATGTTGTTATTCTGTCTCTCGCTGTTCAAATAAACCTACCATTAAAATTATAGACTTATCATTTCTTTGTCAGTGGGCAAACGTACAAAATCAGCAGGGGATCGAATACTTTTTTCCCTCACTGTATATACCATGGAAGTCCCCTTACATTTGGTAACTTCCTAGTCCTATTGATCAAACAACCATGAAAAGGTATGCTATCGCTCCCTCAGTTGCTTATGCACATCAACAACAAGATCCACAACTAATGCTAGCCATAGCAAGATGAGATAAAAATCGAACCAGGGAACATTAGTTAAACCCTGGTTGGTCGTCATAATTGCACTGATAAACGATGGAGAATAGTAGCCTGCTCATCCTTCTGCAGCTTGCTTGCCAATGCATGCTTGTCCCAACCCAAGTTTTGAGAACTGATTGGGAACTTGCCTGTCTGCATGCTCTTTTGATCAATGCCAAATACATTTAATTGACAACTAAGAGATATGCTAACTGTGGATAACAGTCATTCAAGTTCTGCATAGCTAGCTAGCTAGCTAGCAAAGCGATTCACATTTCTTGCTAGCTAACCAAATGACACATGAATCTTTAGCTGTAGTCACAGAAAAACGCTATGAGGGGGAAAAAGTTGGTCACTTACCCACTCCTCCAATGACATGACATCCTCCCAGCAGCTAGCTAACTAATGTTAGGCTCTGTGTTTTTTCCTTGCTAAATAATTACCTAGCTACATAAATATATACGCTAGTCCAGGGGTGTCAAACTCAATCAGCGCACAGGCCATATTGAAAAAACGTAACAAATTCACAGGCCAAAAAATTCAAAAAAAAGAGATACAAAGTTTTTGTCCAGCTTTTGCTGCTATGCTTGCAAATGTGCATAATATGCTGTTACCCTAGTCAAAAAGTATTTATTAACTCCAAATAACAAAAACGTAGCTTATAGGTTGTTGTAACATTTAAACTATTAACATGTTTTTAATCTTTTTTCACTGCATGGATGACCGGTCCGGTTGAATGCAGCAATGCTGTATGGTGCACTCAAAATGTATTGTAGTTGAGTAGCCAGCCTAGGCTACTGCTCAAATGTTACTATAATAGGTCCACATGCTTCTCCTTGGCATGGTGTTTGGTTGCAGGTTTAGTTTTTTGGTTATTCATTATCAAGCTTTAAAAACCGAAGCCAGACTGCAACATTTTATTAGTCTAGCTAGGACTGTGGGATGTGTCTGTACACTTTCCCTACGCTGCATGCTGTAAACAGGACACATGGAAGCAGTGCAAGTGAAATTGAATTCACCGACGCAAGCGCATCAGGCTGTAATTTTATTAAGTAGATGATTCAACTCTTGACTCATTTATACTTGCTTGTGTGTCTTATTCGGCCCGCGGACCTTGTGTTTTACATGTGCGCTAGCCTATTAGCCACATTATAACTGACTTGTGATCATTGCCCTTGGATTGTATTGACAATCCCAGCCTTAGTAACTTAGTGACAGTTGTCCGTTTTTGTTCAAAATATTTAGTAATTAAAACTGAAACAGTACCTCCTGAATGGGTGGAGGCAGCAATCAATGTACCATGCCAGCTGTGATTTACAACCTGATAGCAATATTTTTTGGACTACCAGGAAATATATTGGTGAATTATATTAATCATGCATTGAGCGCATCCATCTATTCTGCCAACAATGCTTTACTGTAAGTCATGGAATTTTTAGTCAAATAGAACCTGTTTTTAAAACCTCTTATAAAGTTGGTTTTGCAGTATAAACTGGGAATTATATATTTTTGACTGATATTATGAATGTGTGTTTGTTTCATATCTGCAAAGTAGTTAAAACGCTCTCAGTTCCACTTCAAGGTATGTTTTTCTACACCCTGTACTATTCTCCTCTTGATCCCTTACCTCCTGCTATTCTTCCCATTGACACAGGAGACAAGAATCTTAATTACACAATTTTCTTAATGTGCTGAGTTGATGTAATAATTACCACACAGTGTCCTAATAATCTGTCATTCTTTAGTAGAACATTGTAATACAGAGAGTGCGTGGTTGTTGTAATACATATTGGTAAAGCAGTGAAGTAGTATGACAAGGTTTCATGTATGATACGAGAGTTGTTGTTGACCATTGGTGTAAATAGCAGGAGTTTGTGTGCACTGTTGCTTTTGACTCCTTCACTTAGTCACAACAGCTCATGTTCTTGCATGGTAATACCATAAAACTTACCGTATGCTTCCCAATCGAAACAGTTTGCACATATTACGACTTCAGTAGCCGAAGTCCTACGCCCCTTCATCAGTGATTGGTCAACAGTACTACTCCTAGTAGGGGTGGGAACTATGGACGGGATTCTTCAATTAATAAGTGTTTGTTGCCATTCAACAAGAGATGATTAGTTTTCATGCACATTTCTTCACTTGAAAAATACTGCACTAAACATCTTAGCTAGATGTAAAATTGGGCGACTAAGACCAAATAAAAATGTATTACAGATTTCTTGATTTATCTTAGATTAATTTGGCTTATATTGAGGAAGTGTTACTGGGTATGTTGTTGCTACAGTGGCTCAAGAGGGACAAACAACAGTAATATTGCCGCTTTTTTCTAGTTTTTCAAGCGAAGGTCTTTAGGGAGTATGCGAGCACAGATGTTTATTTCGCCTAACTGAGTTCTGATAGAAGAAAACCGAACCTATGTACATTATGTGGACACCTTTAGACTCAGTAGTCAGATCTGATCATTCATTCACTCAAAGTTGTATTTATTTTATTTAACCTTTATTTTATCCGAGAGTCATATGTTTTTACTTATGTCACCATCTGGCTGCCTCCTTTGATATCAAACAATGTAACTTTTTCTGAATTCAGAAACCATAAACAAATGTTAATTTTTTCTGTTGTTTGATACTATTTTGACAATGCAAAAAAAGCTGTGATTGTATCAAAAGATTTTACCTTAACATTCTTGCAGCCAATGTAGGACGTCCATGAGCGGGCGGCAATATTTTACCAAGGTTTTCCAGCACACAGCTTTGACCTACAACAGTAGCTATGTTGGTCTATCGTACTTCAAACAACATACTCTTAGAGGAGGTTATCCCACAATAATATGATTTGTACCGCATACAAGTTAAAGAATTGGATTCTCCACACACTACACTAATCCCATTCCACTACCTTTTCAAGCTTTTCTATTATATAAAAACAAGCTTTTCTTTTACACTTTTACATGCTGAGCAAGTTGTTTTGTCTTGTAGTAATGTGGTGCCTGCCTGTATTTCCTTAAACTTTTTTATTTAGCAATACATGTCATTGAGATTAATATTTTTTGTTGTTCAGTAGATGCCCAGTGTGCGTTGGACACAGTCACTCATATATAGAGATCTATAAAGCCTGTCTCCATTCCTGATTGACTTAAGCTCTTGCAAACATGGTCCTATTTAATCAATTGATGTGCTGCTCAATGCGCAGTTCATTACCTCTGTCAAATGAGTATGTATCTTAAAGTTGTGTGTATTTGTATATTTTTTTACAATAACGATAGTGACGCTACAATAATTCACATTTACAATAGGCCTATATCTAAACATACATACATCCTAATTATACATATACTGAGTGCACAAAACATTATGATCACCTGCTCTTTCCATGATATAGATTGACCAAGTGATTCTAGGTTGAAGCTATGATCCCTTATTGATGTCACTTGTTAAATCCACTTCAATCAGTGTAGATGAAGGGCAGGAGACAGGTTAAAGGAAGATTTTTAAGCCTTGAGACAATTGAGACATAGATTGTGTATGTGTGCCATTCAGAGGGTGAACGGGGTATGGTAGTAGGTGCCAGGTGCACCGGTTTGTGTCAAGAACGTCAACACTGCTGGGTTTTTTACTCCCAACAGTTTCCCATGTGTCTCAATGGTCAACCAAGGACATCCAGCCAACTTGACACAACTGTGGGAAGCATTGGAGTTGACATGTGCCAGCATCCCTGTGGGGTATACTGTATATGTACTGTATATACATTAGATCATAATAGCTACTTTAGTAGGTCAAAGCTTTGTGCTGGAAAACCTTGTGAGAGCATGGATAGAGTAGGTACTATGGTGCTTATGGAGCTCTTTTTCAGATTCAGACCAAAGCTTACTTCTCATTTAAAACATAGTTTTTGTGTCACGGCTTTCTTCGTCGGAGGACGATATAGCTAAATCGTCGTCTGAAAAGGTGGACCAATATGCAGCAGAGTTGGTGTTCATTTTCTTAATTTATTTAACGAACGTTGAACACGACGAAAACAATTAGCACGACAAATGGCTCACAAAAACACGCAATGCAAAAACAATCTCCCACAAATACAAGACAAACACACCCAACTAATATAGGACTTCCAATCAAAGGCAACACCAAACAGCTGCCTTCAATTGGAAGTCCACCCCAATTAACCCAACATAGAAACACACTCACTAGACTACACATAGAAATACATAAACATAGACCATAACTCAAAACCCGGAAATAATAAATCAAACGCCCTCCTAACTAACACACCACCCTGAACCACATAAAACAAATACCCTCTGCCACGTCCTGACCAAACTACAATAACAATTAACTCTTATACTGGCCAGGACGTGACATTTTGGTTTTTCATTTCCATGGTTTTTACACCGGAAGGTAAAAGTACAAAATTATACAAATTTCCACATTCAAAAGGTGTCTTTCGAAAATGTAATTTGCGCTTCAAATTATGAAAAATAAATTGTTGTGTTTTGCCTCACATAATTTATTGCCCAGGGCCTGGATTCCCAAAAGCATCTTAAGGCTAAGTTCATCGTTAGAACCATCGTTAAATCTCAGAGCTGTTTCCCAAAACCATCGTTAATAAAGCTGCACTTGAAAACACAAATTTACCGACTGCCTCAGACCACTCGAAGAACAGCTAACTGGGTCGTCAGATGCTTTTTGCCATTCCGCGTCACTTTATACACAGAAGATCTCCGCTAAACATAGAATGAAGATGTTTATCTGTCACTCTGTGACCGCTGATAACTTCAGAATGATATTGACTACAATACAATGTACCGACCGGCACGACTATAATGAATGTCTGCCTCTGGTTCTGCTGGTTCTTCTGGTCCAGTGTGCTGAAATAGTAGTACTGTCATAGACTTCTGTGGAAGTGGTTGCACTGTGTGTTGTTGAGCCGAACCTCTGGTCACATTTTATTACTGTGGTTTGTTGGGGTCGTCAGGTCTCCTCTAACACATCTGAAGAGAAAGGCGGCAGTATAACGGTTATTGTTCCTCTCCATCTCAGCCCTGTATCCCCTCTGTCATTCTTAATGTGACATCCCAGATTATTAAAGAAAAGAGGGGCTGTCACTGTACCATTCTGCCTGTCGAGAACTGGGGACATTAATGATTGGTTTCATCCATCACTATTGGTGGCAGTGTGTGTGTGTGTCAATGGAGTCACTCAATTCCTCAGCTCTTGTGGGTGTTTACTTGTGTCCCTCTCTTTGTACATTAGGGGAGGTGAGTTTCCCTTAGTGTTGTGAAGTGCTTGGGAACCATAACCCTGACCGTATGTAACTACACTCATTTGTTCTGATGGAAATGCTACTAGATTCCCTCACTCTCAACCCCTTCAGTCTAATATAATTATTGCCTTGTTTTCTCTGAGATTTTGATACTAGTGCTGATAATATTGTGTGTGTGTGTGTGTGTGTGTGTGTGTGTGTGTGTGTGTGTGTGTGTGTGTGTGTGTGTGTGTGTGTGTGTGTGTGTGTGTGTGTGTGTGTGTGTGTGTGTGTGTGTGTGTGTGTGTGTGTGTGTGTGTGTGTGTGTGTGTGTGTGTGGGGGGGTGCAAGTGGAGGATTTTAGTCTCAGAGGTAAAAGTCTCTAACTTTTTGTGCCGATTAGCTGTGACCAGACCACCTGGCACAGTCCTGTAGTCAACAAGAGAAAAGTCACCAGTTAACGAACACTGCATCTTCTGCCTTGTGGATTGCAATGTACTGATGACTATGAGGATTGGGCCATCATGACCTATACTGTAAACTTTTTCCTGACATGTGACCTGACCAGGAAGTACCCCTGGCCCTAGTCATAACAGGTTAATGTCATGCAAATGAAACTGTCATGCTGATCAGGTAAAATGTAGCTCTGTCCCCATGGAGCCCCCCTTCTCCCCTGCTTTCCCGCCACAAAGTTCATTAACTGGCCTTTCAGGTATTCATAGCAGCGACTTTTTCTCCCCCGGCCACATTGATGTTTACCTCATATGTCTCCTCATGTGAAGATAATCCAATTATTCATGGACCCTGCCATGGAGTTGGACTTCATGATTATTCATTTTATTATTCAGCACAGGCTGCTGCCACAAGCATGGACCAGAGTATTGGAGTCAAGAGAATAAAGAGAGAGAGGAGAGATGAATGCACATATTACATTTGCATGACTGAGAACAGGTAGACCTATCAGCTAATTACTAACTCATCATTGGCTTGAGAAGAAGAACAAGTATTTTCAAAATGTAGTTTATCTTTCTGGTCACAATTATAATCGAACCAAACAAACAAATTAGATTATTTGTAACCTGCATAGAGCATGTTGTCTGCATAAATTGTTGTCAACTTGTTTATGTCCCCACCCCTAAAATGTACCATGGTAGTACAATGAAAAAAAACAGTACTACCATGGCAGGAAAATAGCATGGTACTGGTGCAAATACCATGGTATTTTTCTGCCACAATAGTGACAAAAAATACATGATAGTCCAAGGGTATTTTTTTCTGGATGGGAGTGACCAAAAACATTATATTTTTTTCCATTGTATTACCATGGTACAAATATGCACCATGGTAGTACAATGAAAAAAATACCATGGTTTTGTACTAGCAGCATGTAGTGAAACATGAAAGCATGGTAGTTGTTTACAATGTATTATCATGATGGACTCTGTCCAACCATAGTCATTTATGCTACTCGCATAATGCAACATTGACTACTCACTCTGCAATGGCAAAGCGTAGGCCTAGTGTACCCTCTGAAACCTCTTAAGCTCATAGTGAAAAACCATAACACGCATGGTCTAGTTGTGCAGTGTACCCTCTTAACACTTGGGACATGGATAGGGTATGATGAGAAGAATCGATGGAGTCTGACACCTTGAACATAAGGTTTAAAATAATTAATTGATCTGGTGCTTTTCTCTTCAATACAGTTTTCAGTGGGCTCTCTCTCATTTAACTGACTAGGCTACTCGTATACATTTCTAAATTTGTGAAAAGGTATTAATTATCATCTTATCTCATACATTTTCATCATGTCATTCTCAACATATCCCTAACCACAGCAAGATACAATGTTTCCCTTTGTTTACACACTGTGTCATTGGAGTCCTATGTCGCCATGACTACCACAGGCTAGCTTGACTGCAGCTAACGTTAGCCAACCTTAGCTTCTATGCTAACTGACTTAAATTAATTAAACTATTAAAATGTCCTAAAAAATAAAAAAAATAATAATATCATTACACTCCGCTTAACTCGTTGTTTCATATCCTATGCTTTATAACTCGCTCACCATGAAGATAATTTGTTTATCTGGTGCTTCTCTCTTTAGTTGGCTCTTTTATTCATCTGACTCACTGACTAGGCAGGCTAGCGCGAATGACAGCGCGTGAAGCAACCACTAAAGCATGGGTTCCCAGACTTTTTTGGCCCCATTCTTATATCTGAACATTCTCAGGACCCCAACCATGTGAAAACAATTCTGTAATTACGAGCCAATGTTTGCCTTTTTATTTGGGGCTATGGCAGTCAATTTAAAAACATTCTAACAGTATTTCTGACTCACCATCACATACTTCTAATGTGGGGCTATGACAGTCAATTGCAAATTAGTCTTACATAACATCTCTTATCTCACCACCGCTAATGAGATGGTCTCAAAGCACCTCATCTCTGCTGTCACATCCAACCTGGATCGATATTTGGTTTTAATGCAGACTAGAGCACTGAATGCAGCTTCACACAGATATGAGCTGGCGAAGGGTACCAAATCTCCTCCATAGTGACCTGTGAATGCATTGTCTGCAGCATTCGGTCATATGACAGCTCGATCAGCTGTTCGATTTCACTTACCGGCATGTCAACTGAGATAGGATCACAGTCAAAACGGATTGGGAAGTAGGTCCCAAAGTGCTCTTCCAAGTGTTGGAGGTGACCATTCATCACTTGTGTGGGACACTTATTGATGTGGTTTTCTGTTAGAAACATGCACAGCCAAGGGAATGGGGCATGGTTCAGTTCTGAAAGACTTTCACTCCCAAAATAATGATTTCCTCTTAATCCACTGATCACTCATCTGTAGAATGTTTTTGTATTTCCCCAGCATGCTTGCGTTCAGTGTGTTCAGTTTCCCAAATATGTCTGTTACATTGGCAAGGAGACACATTATTATATATTTTTTTACATCCGTTGTGAATGACAACAGTTCCTCTCTTAATGCAAAAAATCTTTCCAACACTCCCTCTGTCATGCTCTGATCCCATATCTCCACATAGTTTTGCGAACAGGCGTGAGCGCAGTGGATGTGGTTTGATGTAGTTTACAATCATCTGTACAAAAGCCCACCGTTCAATCCCATGGAATCTGTTTTTCGTCAATATAGCCACGCAGCACATCCCATGTGTCGTTTCATGCTTGGGAATCATGAGACAGAACAGTATGTCCTCGTGAATAGCATCCCCCGACATGTATAGCGAATAAAAGTCAATGCATAGGCATCTCAGCCCTCACAACTAACGTCCATTTGGAGAGCATAAACTGGTGAGTTTTTGAGTCGTTCAGTCAGTTTCCTCTTGATTGCTAGCAAAAGCATACATTCTTTGTTTATCAGTGTTATCTGACAAAGGTATTGATATGAGTTTGTGCCTCTGCCTGTCCCCACACATTGTTTTCACCATATCAATTGGGGCTGGTAATATCAAAGTCTCGACAATAGTGTGTGGTTTCATAGAGTAGCCATTCACCGTGGGAATGATTGAAGTGCAACGGTCAAGTAAGACCTTTTCCCATGATCTAAGTGCACTCTCTGGTTGAATTTTGTCATTAAGTGTAACGGATTGGCAGTCGTGGTGAAGGAATGAGGCACAGGAAGCAGCGAGCACAGGGTAGTGGCGTATTTAATGTACACTCACTCATTAAACAAAATACTCCCACACACAGGGGAGAAAATACACACGGCGTAAAATAGCGCCGACACGAACATGAACCGTCACTTTAGAAATAATCCCACACAACACGGAAGCGGACCAGCTAACATAAATAGCCCCGCTAATTAACCAAACTAAACACAGGTGCACAAAACCAAAAGGAAGGGAAAACCAAAAAAGGGAATCAGTGGCAGCTAATAGGCCGGTGACGATGACCGCTGAGCGCCACCCGAGCAGGAGGGGGCGCCACCGTCGGTGGGAATCGTGACATTAAGATTTGAATAATTTTCATACAATAATTTTGAGATACAAATACGATATAATAATATATAAATATATATACACTGCTCAAAAAAATAAAGGGAACACTTAAACAACACAATGTAACTCCAAGTCAATCACACTTCTGTGAAATCAAACTGTCCACTTAGGAAGCAACACTGATTGACAATACACATGCTGTTGTGCAAATGGAATAGACAACAGGTGGAAATTATAGGCAATTAGCAAGACACCCCCAATAAAGCAGTGGTTCTGCAGGTGGTGACCACAGACCACTTCTCAGTTCCTATGCTTCCTGGCTGATGTTTTGGTCACTTTTGAATGCTGGCGGTGCTTTCACTCTAGTGGTAGCATGAGACGGAGTCTACAACCCACACAAGTGGCTCAGATAGTGCAGCTCATCCAGGATGGCACATCAATGCGAGCTGTGGCAAGAAGGTTTGCTGTGTCTGTCAGCGTAGTGTCCAGAGCATGAAGGCGCTACCAGGAGACAGGCCAGAACACCAGGAGATGTGCAGGAGGCCGTAGGAGGGCAACAACCCAGCAGCAGGACCGCTACCTCCGCCTTTGTGCAAGGAGGAGCAGGAGGAGCACTGCCAGAGCCCTGCAAAATGACCTCCAGCAGGCCACAAATGTGCATGTGTCTGCTCAAACGGTCAGAAACAGACTCCATGAGGGTGGTATGAGGGCCCGACGTCCACAGGTGGGGGTTGTGCTTACAGCCCAACACCGTGCAGGACGTTTGGCATTTGCCAGAGAACACCAAGATTGGCAAATTCGCCACTGGCGCCCTGTGCTCTTCACAGATGAAAGCAGGTTCACACTGAGCACGTGACAGACGTGACAGAGTCTGGAGATGCCGTGGAGAATGTTCTGCTGCCTGCAACATCCTCCAGCATGACCGGTTTGGCGGTGGGTCAGTCGGTGTGGGGTGGCATTTCTTTGGGGGGCCGCACAGCCCTCCATGTGCTCGCCAGAGGTAGCCTGACTGCCATTAGGTACCGAGATGAGATCCTCAGACCCCTTGTGAGACCATATGCTGGTGCGGTTGGCCCTGGGTTCCTCCTAATGCAAGACAATGCTAGACCTCATGTGGCTGGAGTGTGTCAGCAGTTCCTGCAAGAGGAAGGCATTGATGCTATGGACTGGCCCGCCCGTTCCCCAGACCTGAATCCAATTGAGCACATCTGGGACATCATGTCTCGCTCCATCCACCAACGCCACATTGCACCACAGACTGTCCAGGAGTTGGCGGATGCTTTAGTCCAGGTCTGGGAGGAGATCCCTCAGGAGACCATCCGCCACCTCATCAGGAGCATGCCCAGGCGTTGTAGGGAGGTCATACAGGCACGTGGAGGCCACACACACTACTGAGCCTCATTTTGACTTGTTTTAAGGACATTACATCAAAGTTGGATCAGCCTGTAGTGTGGTTTTCCACTTTAATTTTGAGTGTGACTCCAAATCCAGACCTCCATGGGTTGATAAATTGGATTTCCATTGATTATTTTTGTGTGATTTTGTTGTCAGCACATTCAACTATGTAAAGAAAAAAGTATTTAATAAGATTATTTCATTCATTCAGATCTAGGATGTGTTATTTTAGTGTTCCCTTTATTTTTTTGAGCAGTGTATATACACTACCATTCAAAAGTTTGAGGTCACTTAGAAATGTCCTTGTTTTTGAAAGGAAAGCACATTTCTTGTCCATTAAAATAACATAAAATTGATCAGAAATACAGTGTAGACATTGTTAGCTGGAAACAGCAGATTTTTTCTGGAATATCTACATAGGCGTACAGAGGCCCATTATCAGCAACCATCACTCCTGTGTTCCAATGGCACGTTGTGTTAGCTAATCCAAGTTTATCATTTTAAAAGGTAATTGAACATTAGAAAACCCTTTTGCAATTATGTTAGCACAGCTGAAAACTGTTGTTCGGATTAAAGAAGCAATAAAACTTGCCTTCTTTAGGATAGTTGAGTATCTGGAGCAACAGCATTTGTGGGTTTGATTACAGGCTCAAAATGTCCAGAAACAAAGAACTTTCTTCTGAAACTCGTCAGTCTATTCTTGTTCTGAGAAATGTAGGCTATTCCATGCAAAAATTACCAAGAAACGGAAGATCTCGTACAACGCTGTGTACTACTCCCTTCACTGAAGAGCGCAAACTGTCTCTAACCAGAATAGAAAGAGGAGTGGGAAGACCCGGCGCACAACTGAGCAAGAGGACAAGTACATTAGAGTGTCTAGTTTGAGAAACAGCTGCCTCACAAGTGGCAGCTTCATTTAAATAGTACCCACAAAACACCAGTCTCAACGTCAACAGTGAAGAGGCGACTCTGGGATGCTGGCCTTCTAGGCAGAGTTGCAGAAGCCATATCTCAGACTTGCCAATGAAAAGAAAAGAGTAAGATAGGCAAAATAACACAGACACTGGACAGAGGAACTCTGCCTAGAACGAATGATTACAAAATGCCAAAGATTAGGCTACCATATATCCCATATTCTCCCAATCGCCCACATTTGTGGTTGGCAACACAGGGAACCCAAACATTAGCAATAAAACTGTACTATTAATACAGAAAGTATTACACCTTTTTGACAGAAAGTATTTATCATTTTCTTTGATGTTACAGACAAACGAGGACCAACAATAGTAGCCTAATGCCTCTGACTTCATCAGAAACTTGCCCATACTGGTATATAAATGCATCAATATAATACCAACCAACGTCTTTTGACCACCAGAGGTTTATTTATTTAATGTATTATACTGCCATTGTACCATAGTAACACACAATTAATAAAGATGGTACCAGTTATCATAATTGTGCATTACCATGGTAGAATGTACCATGCAGTTTAAAACCATGTTATTTCCATGATCCACACCGATACCATGGTATAAATTATGCAATACCATGGTAATATTTAGTAACATCATACTTCAAGACAAAAAACATGGTACATTTCCATGATTCAGACTATACCATGGTAAAAGAGAGTGAGTGCTAAGAACCTTGGCGTGATCCTGGACAACACCCTATCGTTCTCCACTAACATCAAGGCGGTGACCCGATCCTGTAGGTTCATGCTCTACAACATTCGCAGAGTACGACCCTGCCTCACACAGGAAGCGGCGCAGGTCCTAATCCAGGCACTTGTCATCTCCCGTCTGGATTACTGCAACTCGCTGTTGGCTGGGCTCCCTGCCTGTGCCATTAAACCCCTACAACTCATCCAGAACGCCGCAGCCCGTCTGGTGTTCAACCTTCCCAAGTTCTCTCACGTCACCCCGCTCCTCCGCTCTCTCCACTGGCTTCCAGTTGAAGCTCGCATCCGCTACAAGACCATGGTGATTGCCTACGGAGCTGTGAAGGGAACGGCACCTCCATACCTTCAGGCTCTGATCAGGCCCTACACCCAAACAAGGGCACTGCGTTCATCCACCACTGGCCTGCTGGCCCCCCTACCTCTGAGGAAGCACAGTTCCCGCTCAGCCCAGTCAAAACTGTTCGCTGCTCTGGCACCCCAATGGTGGAACAAGCTCCCTCACGACGCCAGGACAGCGGAGTCAATCACCACCTTCCGGAGACACCTGAAACCCCACCTCTTTAAGGAATACCTAGGATAGGATAAAGTAATCCTTCTAACCCCCCCCCCTTAAAAGATTTAGATGCACTATTGTAAAGTGGTTGTTCCACTGGATATCATAAGGTGAATGCACCATTTTGTAAGTCGCTCTGGATAAGAGCGTCTGCTAAATGACTTAAATGTAAATGTAAATGTAAATGTAAAAGTGAAAGTTACATAGTAGTACCATATGAAGTAGCATAGTAGCACCATGGTATTTTTTGTAAGGGACAGCATTGCTATGCAATCTGTCTCCTAGAGATGAACGTATTTTGGTGCAAAAAGTGCGAATCAATCCCAGAACAACAGCAAAGGACCTTGTGAAGATGCTGGAGGAAACCGGTACAAAAGTATCTATATCCACAGTAAAAACCAGTCCTATATCGACATAACCTGAAAGGCCGCTTAGCAAGGAAGAAGCCACTGCTCCGAAACCGCCAAAAAACTCAGACTACGGTTTGCAACTGCACATGGGGACAAAGATCATACTTTTTGGAGAAATGTCTTCTGGTCTGATGAAACAAAAATAGAACTGTTTGGACATAATGACCATCATTATGTTTGGAGGAAGAATTGTAGCTTCACTGTCCAAATAGATACGGAGGAGAGTGTATGAGAGAAATCCTCACGTGCCCGATGAGATCTCCAACCGTGAAGCACGGGGGTGGCAGCATCATGTTGTGGGGGTGTTTTGCTGCAGGAGGGACTGGTGTACTTCACAAAATAAATGGCATCATGAAGCAGGAAAATTATGTGGATATATTGAAGCAACATCTCAAGACATCAGTCAGGAAGTTAAAGCTTGGTCGCAAATGGGTCTTCCAAATGGACAATGACCCCAAGCATACTTCCAAAGTTGTGGCAAAATGCCCTAAGGACAACAAAGTCAAGGTATTGGAGTGGCCGTCACAAAGCTCTGACCTCAATCCTATAGACAATTTGTGGGCAGAAATGAAAAAGCATGTGCGAGCAAGGAAGCCTATAAACCTTACTCAGTTACACCAGCTCTGTCAGGAGGAATGGGCCAAAATTCACCCAACTTATTGTGGGAAGCTTGTGGAAGGCTACCCGAAACTTTTGACCCAAGTTAAACAATTTTAAGGCAACGCTACCAAATACTAATTGAGTGTATGTAAACTTCTGACCCACTGGGAATGTGATGAAATAAATAAAAGCTGAAATAAATCATTCTCTCTACTATTATTCTGACATTTCACATTCTTAAAATAAAGTGGTGATCCTAACTGACCTAAGACAGGGAATTTTTACTAGGATTAAATGTCAGGAATTGTGAAAAACAGAGTTTAAATGTAATTGGCTAAGGTGTATGTAAACTTCCGACTTCAACTGTATTTGATATAAAACACTCAAAGTAATGGATATGGAGCATCTATGGCCTCGTTTACACCTAGCACTTAAGTGTGACTTCTGGCATCCAATCACTCCAAACTGCATTTGGTCTGGATGCAAGAAAGTCACATTGTGTTCGCATTAGGTTCAGATCTGCCAGGATCGGCATTGTGTTCGGAATTTGACATAGTCTGGATGCAATCAGGCCACTGAATATGCAAAAGCAATGTAAAGAGTGGGGAAAAGTACATTCTACACAAATTACTTTCATAATAACAGAGAACAAATGTGAAACCTCATGAATATTGGTGAATATTGCTTACGTGATGAACCACTAAGGGGATATAGATATTTACCCTAAACCATGTGTGACCTCTCTGGCTGTAGAAGTGTTCATCCTAACCACTGCCTCAACAGCGCTCAGACTGAGCTCCACCTCACTGGGTCCTCAGTGGAAAGAAAGGCTGGGGAGAGATGGAGGGTTAGAAGGATGAATGGATCAATCATTCAACAAGTCAGTAAAATTAAGAGAGTGTTGATAAGCTTAAATGTCCATCTCCCACCCATGGAGAGACCTATATACTGTATCTTAGGTAGCGAGGTGGGGTGGCTTGGCTCATCTCCTGGTCAGCTGACATATCGTAACGGGTGAGCGAATCATCACTGGTTCATACACACACAGAACAGTTAATACAACACTACTATTGAGAGAAATAGTAATTGCTTAGTTTTGTAGGCAGTAACTCTGCCATGGTTATTTGAAAAAAGCCTATGGGGATATGAATGGCTTTTTTTGTAGGGGTTTTGGATAAATGCCAAAAATATGGTCTGTGGTAGACACAGGTTTAGGAGATCTTAAATGTTTTGTTTTATGAGAAAATCTTCAGAATTAAAAAATATATATTCATAAAAAAGTTAAAAGCATTTACAGTATGTAAATAAAAAAGCTAATAATGCACATAAAGGCTTCATACTGGTCATGTTAAGTAACTGATATTATCTCACAACAAAACGTAGAAGATCTCGTAAGCCAGTGTAAACCTCAGCCGTTATTTTCGTAATTAATGTCTAATGTTAAGCGTCTATGTTCTAGTTTTAGAAGTAATAGACTTGATCAGTTAATCTCATAATGTTGACAGCACTGACAGCACTGACACTGGCAGTTTGCAACAGTTAGACTGGCGGTTGACGGGACGTGTTGATATGTTGTATTTAGTTCGACATTGGGAATCGCATATATAGCGTTTTGGAATATCAACTCTTAAAATGTATTTTATGTTTTAACATCAGCTATGCAAAAACCCAACTGTTACATGACATACCTTGTGTAACAGCAGAACAACACATGTTGATCTGTGGGAAAAAAGCAAAAAGCTCTACTAATCCTTGGTATGGCAACGTATTGTAAAAACTGTTCTGTTGATATTATCCTACCATGACTACTAAAAAGGTGTTTAACAGTAATGCTACTGATATGACAATAATATCACTAGCTAGCTATTACAGTTTTCACTCAGCAATAAAGTGAAGTGCATCACAGCCTAACAAAACTCTGGTAAGGAGAAGGAATAGTTCTGTCATCTTTGAACTGCATTTACCAGACACACACACACACACACACACACACACACACACACACACACACACACACACACACACACACACACACACACACACACACACATACACATGAGAGCCAGGGAGAAGCAAAAGAGGGAGGGGCAGAGAGAGGGGGGTGAAGGTTTAAACTTTAGATTCTTGTATTTGCTCGCTTAAAACATGTTTGACTAGCTAGCTAGCTGATAGAAATGGTGCCGTAATCAAATGTATCACAGCGTAGAATTCTGACTTGGATGCTCATTCAAGGTTAATTCTCCACTGGTAACTAGGAGCTTTCAAAATGTACTACAAAGTGTAAATAGCATAATTTTGGTCATAAAGTAAGTGTCTTCCAAAATTGTGATTTGCGAGATTTAGCAAAACTCTGATGCTCCTACATCCTTGGATATTTGAGGGTTGGGTTTTGATTTCAATCATGCCCAGGCATTACCACATTACCACTAACACGGGATGGTAACGACTAGGGAGAATTGTCATCCACGGAGAAACATCTGTGCTGATTGCACTCTATCTAATCGTAGCAACAGAATCAACCTAGACAGTGAGACAGACCTGCCCAATACGCAGCACCTCGGACTTGTTTACATGACACATCACCAATGTTATGTTGAAAGAACACTTGACCCCTAAGCCCTGTATCGAGTGGCCACTTACTGATGTGTTTGATATAGCAATCACTCGAGTCTGATACTGTTTTGAGCTAAATTTGAATTAAGACAATGTACAACTACCACTTGTCAATGTTCAACATTTTTCAACCCATTCGCAAGCATCTTGTGTCTCAACGTGACCTGTTTTGTAGCCTGATTCGCTAAGAAACACTGCCAGAGAGACGCACACTCCAGTTATAGATAGGGATAAAGTTTTAAAAACAAAACACTATCACTCTACTCCAGCACAAAGCACTGAAGCATGTAGCCACTCACCAGTGACTTGATAAAATGATTTAGCTAACATAACTTGCCTGTTCTTGCCTAGTTCTAGTGATTTTGGGCACTGATAAACAGCGTCCTTTATTATCCTTCATTCATGATAATTTGACAGCTTGCTGAATCTGATGTTGTAGACTTGTTCTCAGAAGTCTACACACTATTTCTAAGCAATTGGTTCAGCTAAGCACAGCAGCAGCTGACTTGATAATGTATGCACTGACTAGTTTTCATGCACTTTTCATAACGTCAGAAATACTGTTCTTTCAATCACAAAACACCTTAGCTAGATGTAAAATTGCGAAAATAAGGCCTCTTCGGAAAAACGTCAACATTTACAGTGCCTTGCAAAAGTATTTACCCCCCTTGGCATATATCGTATTTTGTTGCATTACAACCTGTAATTTAAATTGATTTTTATTTGGATTTCATGTAATGGACATACACAAAATAGTTCAAATTGGTGAAGTGAAATTCAAAATAAAAAAATACAGAAAAGTGGTGCGTGCATATGTATTCATCCCCTTTGCTATGAAGAACCTAAATAAGATCTGGTGCAACCAATTACATTCAGAAGTCACATAATGAATTAAATAAAGTCCACCTGTGTACAATCTAAGTGTCACATGATCTGTCACATGATCTCAGTATATATACACCTGTTCTGAATGGCCCCAGAGTCTGTAACACCACTCAGCAAGGGGCACCACCAAGCAAGCGGCACCATGAAATCCAAGGAGCTCTCCAAACAGGTCAGGGACAAAGTTGTGGAGAAGTATAGAACAGGGTTGGGTTATAAAAATATCAGAAACTTTGAACATCCCACAGAGCACTATTAAATCCATTATTAAAAAATGGAAAGAATATGGCACCACAACAAACCTTGCAAGAGAGGGCCGCCCACCAAAACTCACAGACCAGACAAGGAGGGCATTAACCTGTTAGGGCTAGGGGGCAGTATTGACACGGCCGGATAAAAAATGTACCCGATTTAATCTGGTTATTACTCCTGCCCAGAAACTAGAATATGCATATAATGATTTTTATTTGGATAGAAAACACCCTAAAGTTTCTAAAACTGTTTGAATGGTGTCTGTGAGTATAACAGAACTCATATGGCAGGCCAAAACCTGAGAAGATTCCATACAGGAAGTGCTGTCTGACCATTTCTTGTCCTTCTATAGCCTCTTTTTCAAAAATAGAGGATCTCTGCTGTAACATGACATTTTCTAAGGCTCCCATAGGCTCTCAGAAGGCGCCAGAATGTTGAATGATGACTCTGCAGTCCCTGGGCGAAAAACCTAGGGGTTTTGGAAAGTGGTCATTCTGAGAACAATGACACTGGTGCGCGCATGCATGTGAAAACTCCATTTTCTATTTTCAGTGTTTGAACGAAAACAAGGTCCCCCGGTTGGAATATTATCGCTATTTTACGAGAAAAATCGCATAAAAATTGATTTTAACAGCGTTTGACATGCTTCGAAGTACGGTAATGGAATATTTTGAATTTTTTTTGTCACGAAATGCACTCGCGCGTCACCCTTCGCATACTGACCTCAACGCACGAACAAAACGGAGCTATTTCAATATAACTATGGATTATTTGGAACCAAAACAACATTTGTTGTTGAAGTAGAAGTCCTGGGAGTGCATTCTGATGAAGAACAGCAAAGGTAATCCAATTTTTCTAATAGTAATTCTGAGTTTAGGTTGCCCCAAACTTGGTGGGTGTCAAATTAGCTAGCCTGTGATGGCCAAGCTATGTACTCAGAATATTGCAAAATGTGCTTTCGCCGAAAAGCTATTTTAAAATCTGACACCGCGATTGCATAAAGGAGTTCTGTGTCTATAATTCTTAAAATAATTGTTATGTTTTTTGTGAACATTTATCGCGAGTAATTTAGTAAATTCACCGGAAGTTTTCGGTGGGTATGCTAGTTCTGAACGTCACATGCTAATTTAAAAAGCTGTTTTTTGATATAAATATGAACTCGATTGAACAAAACATGCATGTATTGTATAACATAATGTCCTAGGAGTGTCATCTGATGAAGATCATGAAAGGTTAGTGCTCCATTTAGCTGTGATTTTGGTTTTTGTTACATACAGTGGGGCAAAAAAGTATTTAGTCAGCCACCAATTGTGCAAGTTCTCCCACTTAAAAAGATGAGAGAGGCCTGTAATTTTCATCATAGGTACACGTCAACTATGACAGATAAAATGAGAAAAAAAATCTAGAAAATCACATTGTAGGATTTTTTATGAATTTATTTGCAAATTATGGTGGAAAATAAGTATTTGGTCACCTACAAACAAGCAAGATTTCTGTCTCTCACAGACCTGTAACTTCTTCTTTAAGAGGCTCCTCTGTCCTCCATTCGTTACCTGTATTAATGGCACCTGTTTGAACTTGTTATCAGTATAAAAGACACCTGTCCACAACCTCAAACAGTCACACTCCAAACTCCACTATGGCCAAGACCAAAGAGCTGTCAAAGGACACCAGAAACAAAATTGTAGACCTGCACCAGGCTGGGAAGACTGAATCTGCAATAGGTAAGCAGCTTGGTTTGAAGAAATCAACTGTGGGAGCAATTATTAGGAAATGGAAGACATACAAGACCACTGATAATCTCCCTCGATCTGGGGCTCCACGCAAGATCTCACCCCGTGGGGTCAAAATTATCACAAGAACGGTGAGCAAAAATCCCAGAAGCACACGGGGGACCTAGTGAATGACCTGCAGAGAGCTGGGACCAAAGTAACAAAGCCTACCATCAGTAACACACTACGCCGCCAGGGACTCAAATCCTGCAGTGCCAGACATGTCCCCCTGCTTAACCTGTTAGGGCTAGGGGGCAGCATTTGCACGTCTGGATAAAATTTTTTTACCCGATTTAATCTGGTTACTAATCCTACCCAGTAACTAGAATATGCATATACTTATTATATATGGATAGAAAACACTCTAAAGTTTCTAAAACTGTTTGAATGGTGTCTGTGAGTATAACAGAACTCATTTGGCAGGCAAAACCCTGAGACATTTTCTGACAGGAAGTGGATACCTGATGTGTTGTATTGACTTTAAACCTATCCCATTGAAAAACACAGGGGTTTAGGAATATTTTGGCACTTCCTATTGCACTAGATGTCACCAGCCTTTACAAAGTGTTTTGAGTCTTCTGGAGGGAGATCTGACCGAACAAGAGCCATGGAACGATGATGTCCCATTAGACACCTGGCGCGCGAGTTCATGTTGGGTACCCTCGTTCCAATACGTTATAAAAGAGTATGCATTCGTCCACCTTGAATATTATTCATGTTCTGGTTAAAAAAGGCCCTAATGATTTATGCTATACAACGTTTGACATGTTTGAACGAACGGAAATATATTTTTTCCCCTCGTTCATGACGAGAAGTCCGGCTGGCTTAGATCATGTGCTAACAAGACGGAGATTTTTGGACATAAATGATGAGCTTTTTTGAACAAAACTACATTCGTTATGGACCTGTGATACCTGGAAGTGACATCTGATGAAGAGAATCAAAGGTAATGGATTATTTACATAGTATTTTCGATTTTAGATCTCCCCAACATGACGTCTAGTCTGTATCGCAACGCGTATTTTTCTGGGCGCAGTGCTCAGATTATTGCAAAGTGTGATTTCCCAGTAAGGTTATTTTTAAATCTGGCAAGTTGATTGCGTTCAAGAGATGTAAATCTATAATTCTTTAACCTGTTGGGTCTAGGGGGCAGCATTTGCACGTCTGGATAAAAAAAATGTACCCGATTTAATCTGGTTACTAATCCTACCCAGTAACTAGAATATGCATATACTTATTATATATGGATAGAAAACACTCTAAAGTTTCCAAAACTGTTTGAATGGTGTCTGTGAGTATAACAGAACTCATTTGGCAGGCAAAACCCTGAGACATTTTCTGACAGGAAGTGGATACCTGATGTGTTGTATTGACTTTAAACCTATCCCATTGAAAAACACAGGGGTTTAGGAATATTTTGGCACTTCCTATTGCTTCCACTAGATGTCACCAGCCTTTACAAAGTGTTTTGAGTCTTCTGGAGGGAGATCTGACCGAACAAGAGCCATGGAACGGTGATGTCCCATTAGACACCTGGCGCGCTACTTCATGTTGGGTACCCTCGTTCCAATACGTTATGAAAGAGTATGCATTCGTCCACCTTGAATATTATTCATGTTCTGGTTAAAAAAGGCCCTAATGATTTATGCTATACAACGTTTGACATGTTTGAACGAACGGAAATATATTTTTTCCCCTCGTTCATGACGAGAAGTCCGGCTGGCTTACATCATGTGCTAACGAGACGGAGATTTTTGGACATAAATGATGAGCTTTTTTGAACAAAACTACATTCGTTATGGACCTGTGATACCTGGAAGTGACATCTGATGAAGAGAATCAAAGGTAATGGATTATTTACATAGTATTTTCGATTTTAGATCTCCCCAACATGACGTCTAGTCTGTATCGCAACGCGTATATTTCTGGGCGCAGTGCTCAGATTATTGCAAAGTGTGATTTCCCAGTAAGGTTATTTTTAAATCTGGCAAGTTGATTGCGTTCAAGAGATGTAAATCTATAATTCTTTAAATGACAATATAATATTTTAACAATGTTTTCTAATTTTAATTATTTAATTTGTGACGCTGACTTGACTGCCGGTTATTGGAGGGAAACGATTTCCTCAACATCAATGCCATAGTAAAACGCTGTTTTTGGATATAAAAATGAACTTGATAGAACTAAAAATGCATGCATTGTCTAACATAATGTCCTAGGAGTGTCATCTGATGGAGATTGTAAAAGGTTAGTGCATCATTTTAGCTGGTTTTATGGTTTTGGTGACCCTGTCTTTGACTTGACAAAACATTACACACAACTCTTGTAAATGTACTGTCCTAACATACTCTAAATTTATGCTTTCGCCGTAAAACCTTTTTGAAATCGTAAAACGTGGTTAGATTAAGGAGATGTTTATCTTTCAAATGGTGTAACATAGTTGTATTTTTTAAAAATTTGAATTTTGACATTTATTTGGATTCAAATTTGCCGCTCTTGAAATGCACCTGCTGTTGATGGAGTGCACCACGGGTGGCACGCTAGCGTCCCACCTAGCCCCAAGAGGTTAAATGACAATATAATATTTTACCAATGTTTTCTCATTTTAATTATTTAATTTGTGACGCTGACTTGACTGCCGGTTATTGGAGGGAAACGATTTCCTCAACATCAATGCCATAGTAAAACGCTGTTTTTGGATATAAATATGAACTTGATAGAACTAAAAATGCATGCATTGTCTAACATAATGTCCTAGGAGTGTCATCTGATGGAGATTGTAAAAGGTTAGTGCATCATTTTAGCTGGTTTTATGGTTTTGGTGACCCTGTCTTTGACTTGACAAAACATTACACACAACTCTTGTAAATGTACTGTCCTAACATACTCTAAATTTATGCTTTCGCCGTAAAACCTTTTTGAAATCGTAAAACGTGGTTAGATTAAGGAGATGTTTATCTTTCAAATGGTGTAAAATAGTTGTATTTTTGAAAAATTTGAATTTTGACATTTATTTGGATTCAAATTTGCCACTCTTGAAATGCACCTGCTGTTGATGGAGTGCACCACGGGTGGCACGCTAGCGTCCCACCTAGCCCATAGAGGTTAAGCCAGTACATGTCCAGGCCCGTCTGAAGTTTGCTAGAGAGCATTTGGATGATCCAGAAGAGGATTGGGAGAATGTCATATGGTCAGATGAAACCAAAATATAACTTTTTGGTAAAAACTCAACTCGTCGTGTTTGGAGGACAAAGAATGCTGAGTTGCATCCAAAGAACACCATACCTACTGTGAAGCATGGGGGTGGAAACATCATGCTTTGGGGCTGTTTTTCTGCAAAGGGACCAGGACGACTGATCCGTGTAAAGGAAAGAATGAATGGAGCCATGTATCATGAGATTTTGAGTGAAAACCTCTTTCCATCAGCAAGGGCATTGAAGATGAAACGTGGCTGGGTCTTTCAGCATGACAATGATCCCAAAAACACCGCCCGGGCAATGAAGGAGTGGCTTCGTAAGAAGCATGTCAAGGTCCTGGAGTGGCCTAGCCAGTCTCCAGATCTCAACCCCATAGAAAATCTTTGGAGGGAGTTGAAAGTCCGTGTTGCCCAGCGACAGCCCCAAAACATCACTGCTCTAGAGGAGATCTGCATGGAGGGATGGGCCAAAATACCAGCAACAGTGTGTGAAAACTTTGTGAAGACTTACAGAAAACGTTTTACCTGTGTCATTGCCAACAAAGGGTATATAACAAAGTATTGAGAAACTTTTGTTATTGACCAAATACTTATTTTCCACCATAATTTGCAAATAAATTCATTAAAAATCCTACAATGTGATTTTCGGGATTTTTTTAAGTGGGAGAACTTGCACAATTGGTGGCTGACTAAATACTTTTTTGCCCCACTGTATATGCTTGCTTTGAAAATGGCTGTGTGATTATTTTTGCAGGGTACTCTCCTGACATAATCTAATGTTTTGCTTTGAAATCGGACGACGTGGTTAGATTAACGAGACTCTTATCTTTGAAATGGTGTAAAATAGTCATATGTTTGAGAAAATGAAGTTATAGCATTTTTCAGGTATTTGTATTTCGCGCCACGCGATTCCACTGGCTGTTGACTAGCGTGGGACGCAAACGTCCCACTGGCCCAGAGAGGTTAAGGAGGTGATACGTTTTCGGGAAAAAAATAATTTTTTCAAAATTTGACTCTTGGGTTTTTACTTGTGTTACATTTGCAATAAGTAAATTCACGGTGGAGTGTGCTTGCCATCTATTGGATATTTGCTGTGATTTGGCACATTCAATACTTTCATACATGTATAATTGACAAAAAAAATGATTGGACATTTCATTTGGACATTTCTAATGGCATTTGGCAAAAAAAGAAAAAAAGTCACTTTTGACTTCGACTTTTGACTTCCTATGGAATCATATTGCAAATGGACAAAACATATGCCTTATGTACAAGCGAAAACAAACAAAAACATTATGTCAATAAAATATGTGAAAGTGTGTTCATACAGTTCTTATACATGTGTAATTGACAAAACAATCTATAGAATTTCGAAAAACGGTCCAGAAAGCACTTTTTTAAGGGGGTGATAAGTTTTCGTGGAAAAAATATTTTTTTCAAAATTTGACTCTTGGGTATTGACTTGTGTTACATTTGCAATATGAAAATCCACGGTGGAGCGCGCTCGCCATCTATAGGATTTTTTGGGTGTTACTCTTGGCATTTGCCATATGAAATTTGCAATATGATTTGGATTAATGTGGACAAAATTGGGTGGTATTGTCAATTGGGTGTATGATTCATGCGGTGCCAATATGTTCCCATTCATTTTTGTCCATTTCATGGGGATCTTCCCTTACATGGTAAACTAGTGCGTACCAAGTTGTACTTCACGTTTTAGTATGGAAAAGGTCAGTGAGGATTTTTCGGCAATATTCACAACATATTGACACAATTATAAATTCATAGAATAAAAATCTAATTTAATCAATTATGGTATTTGAGTGAATATTATCAAGCAAGCAGCAGATGACAAAGAAAGTGAATTCTCTCCTCCGTCTCTCCTCGGTTTTAGCTTGCGGCTATAACTGTCCAGCTGGCTAGCTTTAGGATATTTACTAGCCCATACCAGTGACAAACTTGGCCATGTTATCAAGATGTGGCAGTACACAAACAAAATTTTGCTCACTTATTTTTTCAGCTCGAAAGAACCACCCAGAAATTAACTTAGAAAAGGAGAAAGAGGATAGCTAGCTTTAGCAAGCTAACGTTAGCTGATGCCTTTTTAACAAAAAGCAACTGTGACATCACTGATCCTAAGATAAAAAAATGTACTTTCCCATTGAACAAAATCCACCACTCCAAAGAAAGCCTGTCTCCGGGACTTCCCCAAAATGACCTCAGATGCGTGATCAGATCCATGACCACAATGTCACATTTCGGTTTAGCCCGCAGGCAGGCTCTATAAAAACTAGAGACACCGCCACAGACACCGTCCAACGAGCCATCCATACACACAGAGAGCCCAAGTTCAGACAGTCAGCAGCTCCAAAAACACAACTCAAGCGGCAAGCTCCAGAAATATACTTTCCCTTTGAGCAAAATTCACAATCCATCCCTCTAAAGAAAATGTGGTTGTTTTCTCAAAAAATCCACCAGATCCACGATTGAATACATGGCCGAAGCGTCGCATTTGTGTGAACTGCAACGCTGCTGGGTTTTTCACACTCAACAGTTTCCCGTGTGTATTAAGAATGCTCCACCACCCAAAGGACATCCAGCCAGCTTAACACGACTGTGGGAACCATTGGAGTCAACATGGGCCAGCATCCCTGTGGAATGCTTTCGACGCCTTGTAGAGTCCATGCCCCGATGAATTGAGGCTGTTCTAAGGGCAAAAAGGTGTGCAACTGAATATTAGGAAGGTGCATGAAGGGTGAGCATGGATTTTTATTTCCTCACTGTGTGACGCTGAGTGTGGGGCATTTTTAGAGTTGTTAGAGCTGATTGGAGAAAGCCTCAAAACCAACTTTTAGAACAATATTACAGTATCATAAAAATGTATTTAAGAGTTGGCAATTTGGAAATGTTTTTTTGGGGTGCTCTAAGTTACTATTATATGCATTTCTGGCATTGAGAAATAGCTTCTTCATGCCTTTTAATCCTACTGTTAGCCATCCATAATTAATGTCTAATGTTAAGCGTCTATGTTCTAGTTTTGTAATAGAAGTAATAGTTTTGATCAGTTTTTTAATTTAACTAGGCAAGTCAGTTAAGAACAAATTATTCCTTTCAATGACGGCCTACCCCGGCTTAACCCGGACGTTTGTAGTATGCCGCCCTATGGGACTCCCAATCACAGCCGGATGTGATGCAGCCTGGATTTGAACCAGGTAATTCAGTGACGCCTCTTACACTCAGGATTTATTGTCATCATTTTGACAGCACTTACATTGCGGCAGTTTGCAACAGTTAGACTGACGGTTGACGGGACGTGTTGATATGTTGTATTTAGTTTGACATTGGGAATCGCATTTGGCCAATTAGAAATTCGACATGGGATGTCGTAATTCTGGAGATGCCATTGGGATATTCCAGGTTGATATTGTCATAGCTGTAGCACAGTAGTCCACTTCTAATAAATGCAACGGCTTGGGTCTGTCGTGATAGCATGTACTAAAGTTTGCACCTCTCCACATTGCACTTATCAGGAGTCTGTACTTCACTTCAACGCCTGCTTTAATGAAGGACAGTGAAATACACTGAGTATACCAAACATTACGAACACCTTCCTAATATTGAGTTGCACCCCCTCCTTTGGGTGTGGTGGGCCAGACTTGATACACACAGGAAACTATTGAATGTGAAAAACCCAGCAGCGTTAAAGTTCTTGACACAAACCGGTGTGCCTGGCGTGTAGTACCATACCCTGTTCAAAGGCACTTAAATCTGTTGTCTTCTCATTCACTTCTGAATGGCACACATAAACAATCCATGTCGCCATGGTTTAAAATCCTTCTTAACCTGTCTCCTCATCTTCATCTACACTGATTGAAGTGAATTTAACAAGTGACATCAATAATGGATCATAACTTTCACCTGGATTCACCTGCTCAGTCTATGTCATGGAATGTTGTTCTTAATGTGTTATTTACTCTGTGTATACTGCAACCTTGTGACAGAGCCACACATCATCATTTGGGTCTTGACAAAGGGATTCTTGTCTGACCCTTAGTGGATAAGTAAATATGAAGTCAGTTGAGATGAGGTGAAATCATTTGGGATGATTGTCTTGTGAGGGTGCATTGGAATGGGGCTGATAATGTTATCTGTGTGATCGTAATTATCTTTTGAACCACGCAGCGATAGGACTGGCTGTTCCGGAGCCTAATTAATTATTAACAGCATTTAAAAAAAAGACACCAGCTCTCCATTCTTAACATACATTTGTATGCCAACTAGTGCACGCATGCACACACACGCACGCACGCACGCACACACACACACATACCCACACCACATTAGCAGACACCATCGCACAAACACAGTTCATATAAGGAGAGAAAACAAAAAAATTAATAACTTCAGATTGTTCTTGTAGTCATTATGAAGACCAATAACTTTTTATATTGACCACTTTATATGTCTGGGTTGGTGAAGAGGACAATAGACTCTGAGAGAAGTGCTGGGTTCAGTATATCAGCAGTGGCCCTTTCTCTCTGCACTTATCAAATCAACTCGTGTGCATTTGTGTGTGTGTGTGTGTGTGTGTGTGTGTGTGTGTGTGTGTGTGTGTGTGTGTGTGTGTGTGTGTGTGTGTGTGTGTGTGTGTGTGTGTGTGTGTGTGTGTGTGTGAGGAATTTGTAATTCGCTCCACGCCTATCATTGGATATTGGAGCAGGTGTTCCGCTAGCGGAACGTCTAGATGTAAGAGGTTAATAACCAGAGTTATTGTTTTACACTTTGGAGAGTAAAACAGTCCCATCAAAACCACACCCATCATTATCATATTTCCCAGCATGCTCTACTGCAGGTTGATTTTTGAAGATTGTTTTTAATATCTGTGTTTTTGCATGTACATTGATTTATTTATTGATCCAATGCTACATTTTTCTAAACTAATCCAGTCAGTTAGTTAGATTTATTGCACCCATTACTGAAATAGTTGTTCCAGTTTAAATGTTTTAGCTAGTCTTATAAACTTTCCTAATCCTGACAGTCATTCTGAATGCAGGTTGCGGGTGAATAAAAATTCCAACTGTTGGATATCTTAACCCTGGCTGGAATCCAATAGGAATTACACATCACTTTGTAAGCCAGCATAATGTGACTTGCAAGCCTGATGTGGCCTGTAAACCAGCAGTTTCCTAACACCCCTGTGTTAAGGTAAAACTAGAAGTAAGGCCTTTTGATAAATGTAATGCCTTATGATACCTTGTTAAATGTTTCTACTAAGCTAACATATGGAATTGTTTTAAGATGGTCATACCATGGATCATTTAGTTATTTGATTTTGAATATTAGGACCCCTTTAGGTATCCCCCAAAAATATTGACAAATTATTTGATAATATTGAATTTGGCATTTACAACTATAGTCCATAGAAACACATTGAGTAACACATTCATAAAGGGCAAAAAATACAGTAAAAAAAAACACATAATAACGATTAACGTTTTGAAGTGTCTATCATATATCTAGGAGATACAGTGTAAGAAAGCTCAGGAAATATATATATTTTTTACACATATTTAACCACTTATTTTTGTTGGCACAAAACTACCTCCATACTTCCTTGTATGGGTTACCTTCAGACGAGTCCCGTGACAAAACGGAAGGCCGACTTGAAACGCAGCCCAGTGGATTGAGATGCAGGCCATGAAAAAAAATCTCTATCTTGAACTGACAGATTTTGATCGGGATTTTTTTTATTATGGTAGACTCTTTTAACCTGTATCCTCCCCTTCATCTATACTGATTGAAGTGGATATAACAAGTGACATCAATAAGGGATCATAGCTTTCACCTAATGAGTTCTTAATGTTTGAGACAGCTATATCTGTTGCTAATACAGGGCTAGTAAAAGCCCAGTGCACTACTTTTTGTCACCCTCAGAAAGCCTACATCCCGTGGCTATGCAGTCATGGATGGTAACTCTACAGTTCACTCAAAAAGAAAAGGCACCGTGGGAAATATGGAAGGCTTTACACAATACAGTGTTAAAATAACACCCCAAAAGTGTTTACTGTAACATTCTAGGTAGAGCTATGCCAACTCCACAATCAAGTTAATTTGAACACTCTAAGAGTTGAATGGGGAACAATGCAACATAGTTAAATCTGTAACACTTTCAAAAGTGTTATTTTAACACCAGTTCAGTGGGACTCATATGTTCACCATTGATTTTGCTGTGCATGTTGATTAATAATTATGTGTAATTAAAGCTGTCATCAAGGCAAAGAGTGGCTACTTTGAAAAATCTCAAATATAACATATATTTTGATTTGTTTAACACTGTTTTGGTTACTACATGATTCCATATGTGTTATTTCATAGTTTTGATGTCTTCACAATTATTCTACAATGTAATTTTTTTTTTTTAATATAGAAAAACCGTTGTGTCCAAACTTTTGACTGGTACTGTATGTCAATGTGTGTCAAATATGTAAGTTGCGCGGCCTCCCGAGTGGCGCAGTGGTCTAAAACACTGCATCGCAGTAGTAGCTGTGCCACTAGAGATGCTGGGTTCGAGTCGAGGCTCTGTCGCAGCCGGCCGCAACCAGGAGACCCATGGGGCGGCAAACAATTGGCCCAGTGTTGTCCTGGTTAGGGGAGGGTTTGTCCAGCATGGATGTCCTTGTCCCATCGTGCACTAGCGACTCCTGTGGTGGGCCGGGCGCAGTGCATGCTGACACGGTCACCGAGTGTACAGTGTTTCCTCCAACACATTGGCTTCCTGGTTAAGTGGGCATTGTGTCAAGAAGCAGTGCAGCATCGTTGGGTTGGGTTGGTTTGTGTTTCAAAGGACACACAGCTCTTGACCTTCGCCTCTCCCGAGTCCATACGGTAGTTGCAGTGATGAGACAAGACTGTAACTACCAATTGGATACCATGAAATTGGGGAGAAAAAGGGGTAAAAAAATGTGTGTGTGTGTATATATATATATATATGTATATGTATATGTATATATATATTGAAACATTGGCTTCTAGGTTATGTTGGGCTCCTGAGTGGCACAGGTCTAAGGCACTGCATCTCAGTGCAAGAGGCATCACTACAGTCCCTGGTTCGATTCCAGGCTGTATGACATTTGGCCGTGATTGGGAGTGCCATAGGGCGCCGCACAATTGGCCCAGTGTCGTCTGGTGTAGGCCGTCATTGTAAATAAGAATTTGTTCTTAACTGACTTGCCTAGTTAAATAAAGGTAAAATACATAAATAAAATTTTTAAAAAACTATGTTTGTGTAACAAGTTGCACAGACATTTTTAGTTAAGATGCCAAATTATAGTTTAATGAACATATGATACAAGTAGAGAAAAAAACATACATTTAATTTGACTGAATTTTTGCCAAAGTTTTCTCAAGTTGGAGCTAAGTTCAGGCCAACAATTTTTTGTTTTAGTTCAGACACTTGGACCGAAAAAAATTGTAAATTGAAAAAAGGCTGTGGAACCAGTTACTTAATACAAATTAGTAAAAACAACTTGATTTTGGGGTGTTGTTTTTACAGTGCTGACATTGTACAGAATGGTTAGTGTCTTGGCATTTCATAACATCCATTCTTAATGAAATTTCCACGGGTGATCATGACCTTTCACTGTGCTCTATGCCCCCTGTATAACCCCTGTACAACGACTGTGGATCTTTAAAGTAATATATGATGACACACTTTAAGGTATGTTCTTGATATAGGAGCCGTGTGTGTGTGTGTGTGTGTGTGTGTGTGTGTGTGTGTGTGTGTGTGTGTGTGTGTGTGTGTGTGTGTGTGTGTGTGTGTGTGTGTGTGTGTGTAATACTGGTCACCCATTAATTTTACCTGTTGATGATAAATAATGAGAGGTCCCTGTTACTAAAGCAAATTGCATGGGTGGTTGTTATCAACTGTATGTTGATCTGTTTCTTAGTAAGCATATTGTTTGGTGGAAATGCAACCTATCAGGCTGTACAGTAAAGGTTATGATGGACTGTGATGTTGGTGTAGAGATACTGAGGGTGGTTTTAATGCATCTGATTTGCTGAATCCTATTGATTTAAGTATGGTTGTGCAGACAGAAAGAGCATGCCATTGATTCTGCTACTGGAACGCTGGAACACTGGCGAGGGTTGAGTGAGTGGGAGAGCTAGAAAGCATGTGGAACAATCTCTATGCACACCAAGAAACCATGCTCAAAGAGACGCTGCCTGGCGAGTTTCCAAGCCACACAGACTAAACCCTGGAGTGGGCGACGAGTGTTTTGCCCACTTCACCCTTAGACAATTTCCTGTGAGCCTCCATTTTCTGCATTTCCAGCTAGGAAACATATCTAGTGTTCTCCGTGGAACCCTACACCCCTAGCTTTAAGGGCAATAACTAAACCCCACACTTCCAGTTCAGCGCTGAGCCGTTCCTCCATTTCTGTTCTTCTTTCATTTTTCTTGAAGACTTTATGTAGTATTTAGATATACACTGAGTATATTAGGAACAGAACAGCATCAATTCGTCAGGGCATGGACTCTACAAGGTTCCACAGGGATGCTTCCCCATGTTTACTCCAATGCTGTCACGTCCTGACCATAGTAAGTTGTTATTTTCTATGATAGAGTAGGTCAGGGCGTGACAGGGGGTGTTTGTCCGTTTTTGTATTTCTATGTTTAGTTTCTAGTTTTGTATTTCTAGGTTGGTTTTTGTTTGGCATGACCTCCAATTAGAAAAAGCCGGTTGTCGTTGCCTCTAATTGGAGGTCATATTAAAGTTGATTTTTGTCCCACTTGTGTTTGTGGGTTATTATTATTTTTGTGTGTGTACGCCACAGTTGCATTACGTTTCTTGCTGTTTACCTGTTTATTGTTTTGGTTCGGTTTTCTTCAATAAAGATGTGGAATTACCGGCACGTTGCGCCTTGGCTCATATATGACAGGGAATTTGAAGATAGAGAACGTGACAGAATAACCCACCATAAGAAGGCCAAGCAGCATGCGCTGACTGGGAAGTCGAGCTGGACCGGGGAGAATCAACAACAGAAGCCCGAGAGGCAGCGGCCCCAAAAAATTTTTTGGGGGGGCACACGGGGAGATTGGCAAAGTCAGGGTTAAGACCTGAGCCAACTCCCCGTGCTTACCGTGGGGAGCGAGTGACCGAGCAAGCACCGTATTATGCGGTGAAGCGCACTGTGTCGCCAGTGCGCACTCACAGCCCGGTGCGCTCGGTGCAAGCTCCTCACAGTTGCCGTGCTAGAGTTGGCCGTGAGCCAGGAAGAAGTGTGCCGGCTCAGCGTTCCTGGTCTCCAGTGCGTCTCTTCGGCCCAGGTTATCCTGCGCCAGCTCTACGCACGGTACCCCCCATTCATCAGCACAAACCTGTTCGTCCTATACCAGCGCCCCGCCCTTGCTGGGCTACAGTGACCATCCAGCCAGGACAGGGTGTGCCAGCCCTGAGCTCCAGACCTCCGGTGCGCCTCCACGGCCCAGTGTGCCCTGTGCCTGCTCTGCGCACCCAGTCTCCTGTGCGTCTCCCCATTCTGGTGAGACCGGTTCCAGCTCCCCGTAGGGAGCCTCCAGTGATGATCAATGGTCCGAAGCCTCCAGTGATAATCCATGGCACGAAGCCTTCAGTGATGATCCATGGCCCGGAGCCTGTAGTGATAATCCATGGCACGAAGCCTCCAGTGATGATCCATGGCCCGGAGCCTGTAGAGATGATCCACGGCACGAAGCCTCCAGTGATGATCCATGGCCCGGAGCCTGTAGGGATGATCCATGGCACGAAGCCTCCAGTGATGATCCATGGCGCAAAGCCTCCAGTGATGATCCATGGCGCGGAACCAGTTGTGATGATCCATGGCACGGAGCCTGCAGCGAAGGTCCCCAGTCCGGAACCTACAGAGACGCTCTCCAGTCCGGAGCCTCCATCGACGCTCTCCAGTCCGGAGCCTCCAGCGACGCTCCTCAGCCCAGAGCCTCCAGCAACGCTCCTCAGCCCGGAGCCTCCTGTGACGCTCCTCAGCCCGGAGCCTCCAGCGACGGTCCGCAGCCCAGAGTCTTCAGCGACGATCCGCAGCCCGGAGACTTCAGCGACGATCCGCAGCCCTGAGTCTTCAGCGACGATCCGCAGCCCCGAGTCTTCAGCGACGATCCGCAGCCCCGAGTCTTCAGCGACGATCCGCAGCCCCGAGTCTTCAGCGACGATCCGCAGCCCCGAGTCTTCAGCGACGATCCGCAGCCCCGAGTCTTCAGCGACGATCCGCAGCCCCGAGTCTTCAGCGACGGTCCGCAGCCCCGAGCCTTCAGCGACGTTCTGCAGCCCCGAGTCTTCAGCGACAGGCGGTCGGCAGTTCAGCCTCCGGCGCTGATCCACGGTCTGGTTCCTCCGGCGACACAGAAGCGGGGGGATCAACGGGCGGTGTGGGGGCTACGCCCCGAACCAGAGCCGCCACCATGAGTAGATGCCCACCCAGACCCTCCCCTATAGGTTCAGGTTTGCGGCCGGGAGATCAGGGTGTGACATGGGGTGGGCATTCTATGTGTTGTATGTCTATGTTGTTTTTTCTTTATTGGCCGAGTATGGTTTCCAATCAGAGGCAGCTGTCAGTCGTTGTCTCTGATTGGGAATCATACTTAGGCAGCCTTTTCCCCACCTGTGTTTGTGGGTTATTATTATTTCTGTACGCCACAGTTGCGTTCCGTTTCTGGCTGTTTACCTGTTTATTGTTTTGGTTCGGTTTTCTTCAATAAAGATGTGGAATTACCGGCACGCTGCGCCTTGGCTCATATATGACAGGGAATTTGAAGATAGAGAACGTGACAAATGCTTCCCACAGTTTTGTCAGGTTGGCTGGATGTCCTGTGGGTGGTGCACCATTCTTGATACACACGGGAAACTGTTGAGCGTGAAAAACCCAGCAGCGTTGCAGACACAAACCGGTGCACCTGGCACTTACTACCATACCCCATTCAAAGCCAGTTAACTATTTTGTCTTGCCCATTCATGAATCTCTGAATGACACACATACGCAATCCATGTCTCAATTGTCTCAAGGCTAAAAAATCATTCTTTAAACTGTCTCCTCCCCTTCATTAACACTGATTATAGTGGATTTAGCAAGTGACAAGGATCATAGCTTTCACCTGGCTTCTACTGGTCAGTCTGTCATAGAAAGAGCAGGGGTTCTTAATGTTTTGTATACTGAGTGTATGTTAACTATATGTTTAATTGTGATGGTGGAGCTGATAGCTTTCAATTAGAACTAATGAGAGAAGGGGATAAGAGAGAGAGAGAGAGATAGAGAGAAGGATGAAAAGAGAGAGAGGGAGAGAGAGAAACAGGGAGAGAAGGCAAGAGAAAGAAACTGAGGACTAAAGCCAGAGAGCAGAACTAGCTCTCTTTGGTCCTGCGCCCCTTCAACCCACACACTGTTTTCCTTCCCTTTCCACACACCTCCTCATCACCTCCTTCCTCCCCTCTGGCACTCTGTTTGCTCTCCCTCTGTTCCCACTCAGACGGCCCCGTGTCCCTCTCTCTCCACCCTCTCTCCATCCTTCCATCTGAAACCTGTAGAGCACTCGACTTCTCGCGCTCTGCTCTGAAGCCTAATTCAGGAGATTAAAACGCAACAATCTTCATTATTATTCAGTGCTAGCAGGGCTCTATGGAGCTAAGTTGTCCTCCACTCTTTGTACCCAATGCCCAGCAGAATCAGAGAGTGATTGAGACCCCTTTGTTTGTAATGGGCCTCTGTGGAATTAACTCAGTATGGATATCTGTCTAAGAGTGTGATATAGTTATGAATTCTGCATATGCTTTGTACTCCACAGGTTTTCACACTGCTTTGATGCTATAGGCTGGAACTAGCATGGTATACAGTCATACAGCATGAATGTGTATATGTCCCCCATTGGTCCATTGGTGTGTGTGTGTATATGTATCTGTGTATGTGTGATTTATCAGTGCATCATGGAAACATGATGCACTGTAGTCATTAACTGTGATGCAATGTAGTCATTAACTCCTTCAGAACTGGTGCCCTTTCGTGACACCCTCTCTTGTTCTCTTCCTCTCTCTGGCAATCTTCATTAATCAAAAAGAATAAACTATCTATTTTATCTCTCTCTCCATTGGACTCGTTCCCAATTATCTGAAATAACTGTATATTACGTTTTCACCCTCTCTGGTTTCCCATATTATTGCCTGTCGTTTTTCTTCCGAGTTCACTCCTCCATCCCAGTTTCTGTGGAGACGGGTGGTCTGGGTGTGGGGAGAGTGAACTGATTCAGAGTGTATTAACACATAAATCACCACCTACCAACTGCTGCCATCCAATAAAACAGACCTTTGGTCACTCTTCGGCTCTCTGAGATTCTTTCTATGCTGCTGTCTCTCTCACTCATCTTTCTCTGTCACTCCATCTCCCTTTCATTCTACTTTGCTTCTGTACAGCCATTTCAAATGAATGATCCCTAGTATTGGAATTTAGTTAGAAGGTGTGCCTCGAAAAGTATGCCTTTTCATTATCTCTCTTCTTTTTACTATGAGGATTCAGAAACCGTGTCTTGAAAGACATGACCTTAAGAAGAAGTATCCCTGCTCTACTAGATGTATACCTATAGGGCAGAGCAATGCTTTAAACATCGATTGGGACACTCTGCAGGCTTCACACCACCAGTCATTCCTATTGAATAACATATGCAGCAGATTTCAGACAAATGGTGGTGAGAGGACAGCTTACATGACAAGGCTGTGCTCAGGACCTGGGGTGTCGGCCTTATCTGGTAAGGTATGAGACAACCTCTACTCTTTGTCATGTTGGTAGAGGGTAGTGGAGGGTCTACACTCTTACAAAAAAAGGCTCCCAGAGGGTTCTGCGTCTGTCCCCTTTTTGGTTCCAAGTAAAACCCTTTTTGGGTCCAGGTGAAACCCCTTTTGGTTCCATGTAGAACCCTCTGTATGGAACCCAAAGGGGTTCTACCTGGAACCAAAA
The DNA here is from genome assembly GCF_965601325.2 of Salmo salar. Taxonomy (NCBI): domain Eukaryota; kingdom Metazoa; phylum Chordata; class Actinopteri; order Salmoniformes; family Salmonidae; genus Salmo; species Salmo salar. The sequence continues at coordinate 24,233,526 of NC_138316.1, read as the reverse complement.
AGTTTCTGCCTGCATCCACAAATAGGGTTTTCAAAAAGGTTCTCCTATGGGACAGCCAAAGAACCATTTAAGGTTCTAGATAGCACCTTTTTTCATAAGAGTGTACTCTGCCCTGACTAATACTCACTCTTACTGGGAGAGATCACATACTTTGTTCAGACCTTCAATTGTATTTCTGAACTAAAGAGGAAATATCATGTAAAATGGTGGTATGGAATACAGTAAACATTAGAACAAATGTGACAGTCTTATACAGTATCATGTGATTGCTGTTGAACTAATACATCTCTGTGTGGACAGAGCAGAGTAGAGTCTATACTATACTGCCTGGTCAGTATCTCATACCGCCTTCGTACGTCACACAACCTCCAGCTCATGGTTCTATCAGACACACACCCCTGTGTTCCCCCCATCCCTGTTACTGGGGAGCCCACCTCCCAACCAGCCTGGCGGGGATGAGTAAAGACTCCAGCAGCAGTTACAGGAGGGGAGAGAGGGGGATGTAGAGGACAAGAAAGCCGTTATGGAGAAATAAAGAGGTTGGATGGAAGAGGGAGAAGCGGAGGGAAGGAGAGGGGGGTGTATAGTTGTACTGGTGGATCTATGAGACAAACATAGCTCTCAAACACCCCAGAGACCTGAGTACTTACATGTAGGGAAGAGATGGATCTATTAAATCCCCAGGGTGTCTGCGTGCTGGTGTGTCTGCGTCTGTGCTTCAGGAGAGGAAGGTGTCTCTTCAACAACATCCCCTCCAGTTGGACATTTGGGGTGCATGGTGAAGCTTCAGACGTAATAAGCAGAATTATGCCAGGGTGGGTCAGTTGGAGCTGAGCTTTGAGAAAAATGTAAAATTGTTGTGTAGATGATGTTCATGAACACCACAGAGAGATAATAGTAAGAGATGTTATGCTGAGATTTGGGGTAAGATACTCAAGTCTAGTAGGCCTAGTCCCAAAACTCGTTCCCCACTCCAATACATGCAACACAAAGAACAAAAACCTATCTCTCACACTATAGATGGATGGTGAGTACTTTCTGTTTCTCTTTTTTTATGATCTGTTGTCACAGGACCTATTTTAAGTGAGATAGGAAAATAATTGACAATGTGTCTATTTGGAATTCATTATTTACGTGTTCTTGAGATGGGCCCAATGTAATTTTGGAGCGACGGTGGTAGCGGTGGGAAATTGTGTGGCACTGCCATGAGATAAGGAATGTAATTACAGAAGCAGCGAGGCGGAGAGCATGAAGGTCCGTGTGTCAACACACACCCAAAGCCTGTACTTACTACCCCTCATCATCTCAGCCGATGGGGAACGGAGGAGAGGGCAGTGGTAAGGATAAAAGGAAACCAGAGAAGATGAAGAACAAGTAAGGAATGAGAATGAGAGAGAGAGAGGTGTGCGTACTTGTGTGTGTGTGTGTGTGTGTGTGTGTGTGTGCGCGTGTGTGCACGTGTGTATGTGCTTTCCTTCCTGCGGGTGTGTGTGTTTGGGAAAAGCACCACACAACAACCCCCGCCACCTAACATCTCCTTATCTCACACATTCTTCTAATGAATCTCTGTGCGAGAGGCTGCTGGTTTCAGACCACTCACACCGCTCTCCACATTGAGCAGGCCTGCTCCATATTTAGACGATATCCTGCTGATTTCAGCAGAGCCGCTCGTCGTTGGCACTTCAAATGGGCCCAAACCTCATTAACCTGGGCAGGGCTCATTATTTTGGCCAAGGAACTTGTCAGAGACATATGCTGTGTGAGCGGTCTTTGACATGGGAAGACATTAGGCTTCAATTAGCCAGAGGCCTGGCCACCCTCTGTCTGTCACAGCGGCAATCTACCTGACCCCAGTGCCCTGATTCCAACGCTTCACCGGAAGAGGGGAATGGAGAGGAGAGGAGAGGAGGGGAGGGGAGGGGTGAGGAGACAGAACAGGGGCACAGATCCTGTAGTTCTCTGGCCTTCATGCACCCACACTTATCACTCACTTTCATAATCGCTCCTGTATTAAAAGGGAACTCTGTTCTGTGTATTATTGAACTGATTGGACTGACCTTCTTAAAAGCCTGTTCAGAGAGAAAGCGCATCAACATTATCTCACTCAAAGTGATTCCTGTGTTAATTAAAAACGACTGTTGTCTGGCACTCCAGGTTCATGGCTGTAATGCCTGCTTTCTACCTCCACTTTGTTCTCAGAGAGGGTTTGCATATGTTTTTGTTAATGCAGTGCCAAGCTTTTAGTAGTATGCTTAGAAAGTGGAGACATCTCAATAATGTAAACAAAACTGGAAACATCTTGGCTGTTTTGGAGAGAGCCTTTGTTTGCTGGCAAAGAGTGATGCACAGCTAACTAATGGGTAAATAACTGAATTGTTACCCCCACACTTTGCCAAGATGGTTAGCTACTGTTGATAGCTACAGTTGTCTACAGTTAGCTAGCAATCACTCTAACAATTCCTCTATACTAGAGTTGTTCACTTAAATAATGTTTTTCGGGGTTTATGGAGAGTGATGGATTTCTATTCTTCTGTTTAAGTACTTCCCTCTGAGCCTCATAGACACCAAGTATAATAATGATCATACAGTGAGGGAAAAAAGTTTTTGATCCCCTGCTGATATTGTATGTTTGCCCACTGACAAAGAAATGATCAGTCTATCATTTTAATGGTAGGTTTATTTGAACAGTAACAACCAAAAAAATCCAGAAAAACACATGTCAAAAATGTTATAAAATGATTTGCATTTTAATGAGGGAAATAATTATTTGACCCCTCTGCAAAACATGACTTAGTACTTGGTGGCAAAACCCTTGTTGGCAGTCACAGAGGTCAGACGTTTCTTGTAGTTGGCCACCAGGTTTGCACACATCTCAGGAGGGATTTTGTCCCACTCCTCTTTGCAGATCTTCTCTAAGTCATTAAGGTTGAGGCTGACGTTTGGCAACTCGAACCTTCAGCTCCCTCCACAGATTTTCTATGGGATTAAGGTCTGGAGACTGGCTAGGCCACTCCAGGACCTTAATGTGCTTCTTCTTGAGCCACTCCTTTGTTGCCTTGTCCATGTGTTTTGGGTCATTGTCATGCTGGAATACCCATCCATGACCAATTTTCAATGCCCTGGCTGAGGGAAGGAGGTTCTCACCCAAGATTTGACGGTACATGGCCCCGTCCATCATCCCTTTGATGTGGTGACGTTGTCCTGTCCCCTTAGCAGAAAAACACCCCCAAAGCATAATGTTTCCACCTCCATGTTTGACGGTGGAGATGGTGTTCTTGGGGTCATAGGCAGCATTCCACCTCCTCCAAACACAGCAAGTTGAGTTGATGGTCTTGTAGCCCATTCCAGCCTTGTGTAGGTCTACAATCTTGTCCCTTGTCTTGGCCATGGTGGAGAGTTTGGAATCTGATTGATTGATTGCTTCTGTGGACAGGTGTCTTTTATACAGGTAACAAGCTGAGATTAGGAGCACTCCCTTTAAGAGTGTGTTCCTAATCTCAGCTCGTTACCTGTATAAAAGACACCTGGGAGCCAGAAATCTTTCTGATTGAGAGGGGGTCAAATACTTATTTCCCTCATTAAAATGCAAATCAATTTATATCATTTTTGACATGTGTTTTTCTGGATTTTTTTGTTGTTATTCTGTCTCTCAACGTTCAAATAAACCTACCATTAAAATTATACACTGATCATTTCTTTGTAAGTGGGCAAACGTACAAAATCAGCAGAGGATCAAATACTTTTTTCCCTTACTGTATCAACATTCAGTCCATCGCTTGATATGACTTCCTTTCATTATATCCTGCATTAAAAACACAACAGATGTAAGCTCTCTCATCCTTCCTGTTTGAACTTTATCTCGTCATTGTTCAGTCAGAAAGAGATAATGTGTTTTTTTGTTTTACAGTTCTGACATGGTTCTATCATCCTTGTGTTACCTCAAGTAGTATCACTGAACCAAATCACGTTTAAATTAACCCATCAACTTGACAATTTCAATGAGGGATTAGTATTTGTGTCACACCCTGATCTGTTTCACCTGTCCTTGTGCTTGTCTCCACCACCTCCAGGTGTCACCCATCTTCCCCATTATCCTTTGTGTATTTAAACCTGTGTTTTCTGTCTGTCTGTGGCAGTTCGTATTGTATGTTCCAAGTCAACCAGCGTGTTTTTCCCGTGCGCCTGCCTTTTCTGTTCTCTTTTGCTAGTCCTCCCGGTTTTGACCCTTGCCTGTTTTCTGGACGCTGTACGCGCCTGCCTGACCATTCTGCCTGCCCTGACCTCGAGCCTGCCTGCAACACTGTACCTCCTGGAATCTGAACTGGTTTTGACCTTTTGCCTGTCCACGACTATTCTCTTGCCTACCCCTTTTGGATTATTAATAAATATCAAAGACTCAAACCATCTGCCTCCCGTGTCTGCATCTGGGTCTGGCCTTGTGCCCTTATAATTTGCATTGTTTGATATAAAAATGTGTATTTCTTTGGTATTTCACTGCACTGTTAAGAGGTAGCTCACAAGTAAGCATTTAATTGCACTGTTTACACCCCGCTGTGTCCTGTGTATATGAGACATAAACAATATTCAATTGTGTGCTAGGCAGGGTCAGAATAAATATTATATAGGCCAATAATACATAATGTATCTGAATTTGATTATGTTCTATCAGATATAATTCTGAATCAGGTGACAATCTTAGGAAATACATACTTTATATGCATACATGTATTTCACCAGATCTGATGCAGACACACTGCTATTTCCCTGTTTTTCCTTCTTGCCAGGTCGCCCTCGCAAAAGAGGTTTTCAGCCTCAATGGGTCTTACATCCCTTTCCCCCCGCCCCTACAGCAAATACCCTTTATGATTGGAATAATTTTTTCAGAGCCGGGGTGGAATACACTAACAAATCCAATGGAAAACTTGAACTTTCTTTATAATTATTTCAATTAGCTGAGGAAGGAACAGGAGCAGAATGTTGAGTGCCGTATATAGAACCCCCAGCTGCAGCTCTGTGTGGAGCGTAAAGCTGCAGGATAATGTCACCATACAAATCAAATTCCTGTGCGAGCCTGAACTGCTATTAGACGTTATTGCCACAGCTAATCGTCCTCTTTCCACCAACCATGGCTGATTGATAGCGTTTAAAGAGCGTCACCTCTTTAGCCCCATGTGGGAATGGGAGAGGATTTCACCATTACCCGGTTCGCACTGGAACAAGAGAGACTTGGAGATGGAAATATTGTCAATCTGTGACAGTGAATTTCACCCTCTGCGTTGCGCTGTCTTTCTCCTGAATGTTCTAGTCATCTCTAAAAAAGTAAACATCAAGCATTGAGTGTACAGCATTTACATTGTTTCAAAGACCATGACTAGCTTTTCAGTTTGTCACTATAGTTAGCATATCCAACTCTCTCAAGAAAAAAATCTTGAGATGTTGAGTACGTTCTGTGGTACTGCTGGGCACAAAGCATGCATAGCGCATTCCAAGGCCTACCTACTACTACATCAATGGTCTGATCTGCTGCACTGGTTCTGCTTTATCCATAAATGATTCCCCAGCTCTCATCCACTATGTTCAGCCATCTTACTTTGGTCACACATGGGAGTGGAGGTGATCCATGTTCTTTACATGACTACTGAGCTGTGGAACTCCACACCTGCCCCGATAAAGGTTCCCATAGCACCCATTCCACCCCTCTCCACTGGATAAAGGTTCCTGTAGGACCCATTCCACCCCTCCCCACTGGATAAAGCTTTCTGTAGGACGCATTCCACCCCTCTCTACTGCCTGCTTGCTCTGGCTGGGGATTACAGCTCACAGAGACTGGGGCTTAGACTAGTCCAGGGAGGGGACGTCTACACTTTTAACTAGGCTCACACAGATCTCCCTGAGCGCCTCGTTCAAAGCCAGACCCAAAAGCACAGGGATATTGATGGACTTACTGCTAAACTGCTTCAATAAGGGCTGGGTCTGAGACACAAAGGACTGGTGGATATCATTATACAACAATGAGAATACTTGGGAAAGACAGAGGTGGAGATTACATGACTATTACTATTAGGCAACACAATGTAAATCCATCTGGATGCGGAAAGAGGATCAGAGACATGTTAGTTTGACTCTCCCTTTATGTGTAGTGCATATCCATACGTTAAGGGTGGACAACTTGCAATGCAGGTTCAATGCATATATTAAAACAAGCGTATGGGTAGAGGTATGGTTTACCATGGCTAATGTGCACACTTTGCTAATAGCATGTACAGCCCCATCACAAGAATTGGCTATTAGTATGCAGAGTATTGGCACACCTAGCTATTAGCATTGGAAGTCCGCACAGTCTGCTAATGGCACGGACACAGGCGTCCTGCTCAGCTTGCTATTAGCCTGGCTATCCTGCACAGCTGGACCAGCGCAGCATCCATATCTTACAGCTGGCCCTTTACGCGGTTATAAGTCACAGTCGACCAATAACAGGGAAACGTGGCTCCACGCTTGGCTAATTACGCTGGAGCTCCCTCGGCGCCACGCTATTCTAGCAGACGGAAAGACCTCATTGTGGCCCTGACCCTGAAATACTTACCCATGACCACTTCCCCGGATGACGGCCAGAGAAACCAGTCATCATCCATCATGGAGCTAACGCTGCAGAGGAGAGAGGGAAGGAGGAGAGGGGGAAGGAAGGGGGAGTAAAGGGGGGAGAGAGGAGAGTGTGGTGAGGGGAAGGTTGGAGGGACAGAGGGAAGGAAGCAAGAGGAAGAATGGAAAGGTGATAGAGCAAGCAAAGAGAATGTCAAAAGAAGGAAGAGAGGAGGGGGGAGGAGGAAACGATTGAAGGTGGGCTTGTGGAACGCTGCCTTCCACTACCTTGCATCTTGGTTCCCAGTAGGCATTACACAAGCGCATTGTGACAAGCACAGTGTATTCTCATCATTGCATAAGCACAAAAATCCAACAGAATAGCTACATCTGTAATTAACTATTTTGAAATGTGTAATTTGTCACTTGCTCTCTTATCCCTTCCCTCTAGCCTGCTCTTTCCATTCTTCTTTTCTCTCTCACTCCCCAGCCTATATTTTCCCTCCTATATACTCTCTCACCTCGTATCACTCTTTAACTTCCGTTCTCTCTCTCTCCACTTTTTCTCCATATCCCTCTCTCCTTCCTCCCTCTCTCCTTCCCTGAGGGAAGATCTCAATTGCATTCCCCTCATGTCCCCTCTCCTCATCTTCTTCTCAAAACCCATTGGAGGAGAAGGTTAGAGGGGCGGGACCTCTGGCTTTCTCATCCAATGGGATTTGAGAAGGAGAGAGGAGTGAGGACACGAGGAGTATGCAATTGTGATCTTCCCACAGTTTCTATACTGACTTTAATGAGGTGAGTGTATATACACTGACTATACAAAGCATTATGAACATCAGCTTTCCATTACATAGACTGACCCAACGCTGCTAGGTTTTTCACACTCAACAGTTTTCTGTGTGTATCAAGAATGGTCCACCACCCAAAGGACATCCAGCCAACTTGACACAACTGTGGGAAGCATTGGAGTCAACATGGGACAGCACCCCTGTGGAACACTTTCAACACCTTGTAGAGACCATGCCCCAACGAATTGAAGCTGTTCTGAGGTCAAAAGATGCTCAGAAAGATGCAATTACTGGGCTTTTAGCCCTCCACTACACCACAGCTTCTTGTCAGCGAGTAATAAGAAAACAGCCATCCACCCCTCCTCTTCCTTCTCCCGGTCATGACAGTCTTGAGATGAAGACTAGGAGTCATGTTTCGCTCTCTCCAGTTCACCAGAACTATAAACAAGGCATAGCGTGAGATATGAGTTAAGGTTCAAATGATGTGACCGCTCGTCTTGGTTTGGGTACACATGCTCAGCGTACTGATTTAGTCAGTCGCCTTAGAGTCTCGCTTCAGGAAAGACTGCAAGGATGGTAGTGGTATCGTGCTGAATGTGGTCCTCGCATTGCGCCACCTGGGAATGTTTATTGGAAAGGAGATATTCTAAACATGAATTCTGTTTAGGCAATGTCCCTGCATTATTTCAGTACCACCTGAACTGAGAAACTCAGAAAGTAAAATCCCAGCCACACCAGGTAAAGCAGGGTAGGCAGATGCAACTGCAGTCAATATACAGTATGTTTACTTGCAAAAACACAGGAAATATTCACCCCTATACACACATGCCACATTAACTCCCATTGGCACACACACACACACACACACACACACACACACACACACACACACACACACCACACACACACACACACACACACACACACACACACACACACACACATTAACTCCCAGCGGTAGACACATTACTCAGGTGAGGACAGCAGTGTAGCTTTCCCTCCCACACACCCATCTCACTCAATGGGCTCTGACCGCAGGGTGGAAACACATCCCATGGGCCCGTTATGATAGTAATAATGAAGAGGTAGGCGGATTATCTCTTTATCTTGAGCCACAAATACTCTGTAATCCGGAATGTAAATATATGAGGTTTTCTTTGCGTCATTGGAAATCTATAATAAATCAATCAATACATTTCTGGTTTGAAAAGTAAAACATTTTCTTCAAGTCTCTATACTGTATCTTCTGTGCTTATATCACTTATTCTTTCTATCTCTCGCTCTCGCTCTCTCTCTCTCTCTCTCTCGCTGTCTCTCTCTCTCCCTCCCTCCCTCTCTCTCTCTCTCTCTCTCTCAGGTAAGGCCCTGCATCCAGAGCCCAAGTGGCTGTGGGTGTTTTGCCTCAAATGTCAAAGAATTCCTAAAAAGCCCATAAGGAACGCAGCTCACCTGCACAAAGGCAAAAGGAGAGGGATGTAGGGAGACGGGGAGAGAGTCTGTGCTCAGAGCGAGCCAACTAACCTCTCTGCTTCACTTCTGTGCCATTGGCACCCCCAGGCTACCACGGGCCATCACTTTAACAGCTCAGGCAAGTTTGTGGTTGCTGATGGCGATTTACATATTTATTCACTTGAAATTTTGCAGGATGAAATCTCGTTTTCAGGTCTCCAAAAGAAAAAAGCTAAACAAACCAACAATACTTAGCAACAACAATAATATGGTAACTATTACATTCTCATCGACGCGGCTGTAGTGGAGTAAGTTGAGAGCTTCAAGTTCCTTGGTGTCCACATCACCAACAAACTAGAATGGTCCAAACACATCAAGATAGTCGTGAAGAGGTCACGACAAAACCTATTCCCTCTCAGGAGACTGAAAATATTTGGCATTGGTCCTCAGATCCTCAAAAGGTTCTACAGCTGCAACATCGAGAGCATCCTGACTGGTTGCATCACTGCTTGGTATGGCAACTGCTTGGCCTCCGACCACAAGGCACTACAGAGTGTAGTGCGTATGGCCCAGTACATCACTGGGGCTAAGCTGCCTTCCATCCAGAACCTCTACACCAGGCGGTGTCAGAGGAAGGCCCTAAAAATCATCAAAGCCCCCAGCCACCCCAGTCATAGACTGTTCTCTCTGCTACCGCATGGCAAGCGGTATCGGTGCGCCAAGTCTAGGACCAAGAGGCTTCTCAACAGCTTTTACCCCCAAGGCATAAGACTCCCGGACAGGTAAATAAATGGCTACCCGGACTATTTGCATTGTGTCCCGCCAGCATTACAAAGGTCCCATGGCCAACCATAGCATATAATGTAACAAAGCCCAGTGTGCATGTCATATTCCGGTGGGTTTTTCTGTATTTATATCTCTCTGTGAATGAACCTTGACTTTAAATTGAATCTGAGTAAATATAAAAATGTATCATTAAAATGACAGACGTTTTACTATGACGTATGTATGAGGGCTAGGGATTGCTTTTAGAATATAAATGTTATACTGACTGTATCAGATATGAAGGTAAGACCCAGATGCAGACCAAGTTGGATAACCAATAGTTGAATAATCCCAAAGGGGCAGGCAAATAGACAGGTCAAGGCAGGCAGGGGTCAATAGTCCAGAGAAGTGGGGGTAAGGTACAGGACGGCAGGCAGGCTCAGGGTCAGTTCAGGCAGAGGTCGGTAATCCAGAGGTAGGGCGAAGGTACAGGATGGCAGGCAGGCTCAGGGTCAGGGGCAGGCAGAGTGGTCAGGCAGGCGGGCTCCGAGACAGGACAGGCAAGGGTCAAAACCAGGAGGGCGAGAAAAAGAGAGACTGGGGATAAGCAGGAGCTGAGACAAAATGCTGGTTGGCTTGAACAAAGACGAACTGGCTCAGACAGACAGAAAACACAGGTATAAATACCTAAGGGATAATGGGGAAGATGTGTGACACCTGGAGGGGGATGGAGACAATCACAAAGACAGGTGAAACAGATCAGGGTGTGACAGACTGAAAATCTCCAACTGTGTAATTGGATTTTCATTAGATAGCATTGTGGTATTGTCCTTGTACAATATAAGCCAGCCTACAGGCTAGAGAGATGTCTCAGCTATAACACATGCCATGGTTTCTTACTTTTATTTGTGTGGATTCATGTGGAGATAAGCATAATAACTTGCATAGCCCACAACAATACTGAAACTATTAACATATTTGAATGCTTAAGCATTTACGCTATATGACAGATTTTTTTTCTCACTTCTGTGTAACTCCTTATTTACCCACCAGTAGGTCCAGTATATGTGCATAAAAACAAGTTTGCAGTCAGCACTCCATCAAGCTGTTTGTGTGTTTTTGTGTGTTTGTGTGTGTGTGTGTGTGTGTGTGTGTGTGTGTGTGTGTGTGTGTGTGTGTGTGTGTGTGTGTGTGTGTGTGTGTGCGTGTGTGTGTGTGCGTGCGTATGTGTGTGTTCATGTGAGTGTAATGTACGCATATGTATATGCATGTGCTGTGTGTGTGTGTTCTTCGAGTGTGTGGGAAGAAAAGAGACTGTATCACCGACCTTTGTGACATCATTCCCTTATTCATGTTGAAATTAGGCCTTCGATAAATGTGCACATCTTTTCAAGCAACATTTCTCTTACATTATTCTGACATGACCTCATTCTGTCAGGCCTTTTTTGTGAGCATTTAGCTACTGTTTTAATAACAGCATAACAGCTTGAATGGTGATAAAGTGTGATGCCTGTAGATGAGCTACAGAGCACTGTTGCGCCTCCAGGCATGACATTCAGGAAGGGAAAACACGAGTGCGTCTTCACGTTAACAAACTCGCCTTCCCAGCGAAAGGTCAGCAACCGAGGGGAAGGTCCAGTTGTGGAGAAAAGGTCAGAGTTGCTTGGAGGGGGTTGTAAACGAAATGGCTGACATTGTGAACAAGTGAAATGCATTAGGACTGATGAGTGGTGATGGTGTAGTATGTGCCGTAGGCCGTGAATAATGGCATACTGTTAGTTCAATCTGGGTAACAGTGTTATAAAGGGACTGATATGATCTGTGTCATTGAGTTACAGTTTTTCTTAATCGCGTACAAAAAGCATTGGGAACAATGTTGTCGATTTTCAAAACAGTGTCCACATTACACAGAACTCTGTGGCCTTTTGCAAAACAGTAAATGCATTTTCAAAGTGTAGTTGCCTTCTGAAAACATAAATACATTCATCAAAACTATATTATACAATCAAAATTGCAATTACATTCATCAAAAGAACACGACTTCCTGCAAAAAGACTCAACCATAATTAGGCTATCTCTTGAGTACAAGCAGAAAGTTACTATGTCAGTAGAATTATGGGCAATTACTCTCCTTTTATGCATATTTCACCAAACTATTTCATACACATACAATCTAATATTATCCCTGCTGAAAAATGTAATAAAAAATAAGTACATTGTGTGCAGGATTCATTCATCGGTATCATCACAATCCGATTCCATGTATTCAATACAAAGGTTGGTTTGCTCATAGTTTTGTAGATTTTTTATTGGCACACAGAAACACAATCCACAACAGACATAAGGAAAGGTGACTACAATAGAGGAACACAACTGATATGAATTTATAGGCCTAAATCCACACCAAAGTAAAACTCTATAATGGAAGGTCACAATGTTGGAGATGATGACTTAAAAGTAACCCAACTTAATTCTCTGCATCTCTGCATGTCTGCAATATTGTAAAAAAAAATAGTACAATAGCACAATCCAGGTGTAGACTGTACCGTGAAATTCTTACTTAGATGCCCTTTCCCATCAATACAGAGTTAAAAAATACAAACATTTACAAAATAAAAAAATTATACAGTAACACAATGTCAATATGTTTGTGTTTTATGTGTGTGTGTGTGTGTGTGTGTGTGTGTTGTGCTGAGTCAGTGTAGTATGTGTGAGTGTATGGGTAGAGTCCAGTGAGTGTGCATAGAGCCAGTGCAAGAGAGTCCTTGCCCCCAAAAAGGGGTGGTCAATGCAAATAGTCTGGGTAGCCATTTTATGAACTGTTCAGCAGTCTTATGGCTTAGGGGTAGAAGCTGTTCAGGAGATTGTTGGTCCCAGACTTGGTGCTCCGGTACTGCTTGCCGTGCGGTAGCAGAGAGAACAGTCCATGACTTGGGTGGCTGGAGTGTTAGAAAATTTGACACTGCCTGGTATAGAGTTCCTGGATGGCAGGGAGCTCAGCCCCAGTGATGTCCTGGGCCATATACACTACTCTCTGTAGCACCTTATGGTTGGATGCCAAGCACTTGCCATACCAAGCAGTGATGCAGCCAGTCAAGATGCTCTCAATGGTGCATCTGGGGGCTTTTTGAGGATCTGAGATCCTATGTCAAATATATATTTGCCTGCTGAGGGGGAAGAGGCGTTGTTGTGTCCTATTAACGACGGAGAAGAAAAAAAATGTATGCATTCACTACTGTAAGTCGCTCTGGATAAGCGCGTCTGCTAAATGACTAAAATGTCAATGTAAATGTAAAAATGTGTTGGTGTGTTTGGACCATGATACTGTAGATCCTAAGTGATGTGGTCACTGAGGAACTTGAAGCTCTCGAACCACTCCACTACAGCCCCGTCGATGTGAATGGGGGCATGCTCGGCTCTCCGTTTCCTGTAGCCCACGATCAGCTCTTTTGTCTTGCTGACTTTCAGGTAGATGTTATTGTCCTGGCACCACACTACCAGGTCTCTGACCTCCTCCCTCTCCTCGTCGGTGATCAGGCCTAAAACCATCGCATCGTTGGCAAACTTAATGATGGGGAATCATGTCCAAATGTTATTTTGGGCATGATTCACTGATAGGATGATTTAGACTTTTGTGCAGTAGTATTTACTGATGACCAGAAACAGTGAACACAATTTCAAACATTTCTCTTCTGATAAAAACAATGTGTTTATATTCTGTGAATGAAACACTTAACAGTGAATTTTGTATTCATTGATAACATTTACACTGAGTGTACAAAACATTAAGGCCACCTTCCTAATATTCTTTTGCCCTCAGAACAGCCTCAATTCATCGGGGAATGGACTCTACAAGGTTCCACAGGGATGCTGGTTCATGTTGACTCCAATGCTTGCCACAGTTGGCTGGATGTCCTTTGGGTGGTGGACCATTATTGATACAAACGGGAAACTGTTGAGCATTGAAAAACCCAGCAGCGTTGCAGTTCTTGACACAAACCTGGCCCCTACTACTATACCCCGTTCAAAGGCACTTAAATATTTAGTCTTTCCAATTCACCCTCTGAATGGCACACATGTACAGTCCATGTCTCAGTTGTTTCAAGGCTTGAAAATCCTTATTTAACCTATCTCCTGCTCTTCATCTACACTGATTGAAGTGGATTTAACAAGTGACATCAATAAGGGATCATATCTTTCACCTGGATTCACCTGGTCAGTCTATGTCATGGAAAGAGCAGTCCATAATGTTTTGTACACTCAGTGTATGTTTAAAGTTTTGCAAAAGGTGGTCTAAGATATGCAAGTCAGGTACAAAGGCAAGGAAATGATCAGAAGTCCTGTAAGTGTATTTGGGCATTTGATTCTTGCTGATCTGCTGTAGATATGTTTCAACACAGATCCCAAAATTGCTTGTACGCCATTTAGAAACTGTAAACCCTTGGTGAGGCAAGATCAGAGGCATCCCCCAAGGGTAGGTGCTAGGACCCATTGTGTTCCTTTTACATGTACCCACTTGGCCAGATCTTTTGACAGTGCAGTGTTCATTTCCATTGCTACGTAGACAACTTGTATTACTTTTATTATTATTATTTAACCTCTTGGGGCTAGGTGGGACGCTAGCGTGCCACCTGTGGTGCACTCCATCAACAGCAGGTGCATTTCAAGAGCGGCAAATTTGAATCCAAATAAATGTCAAAATTCAAATTTTTCAAAAATACAACTATGTTACACCATTTGAAAGATAAACATCTCCTTAATCTAACCACGTTTTACGATTTCAAAAAGGTTTTACGGCGAAAGCATAAATTTAGAGTATGTTAGGACAGTACATTTACAAGAGTTGTGTGTAATGTTTTGTCAAGTCAAAGACAGGGTCACCAAAACCATAAAACCAGCTAAAATGATACACTAACCTTTTACAATCTCCATCAGATGACACTCCTAGGACATTATGTTAGACAATGCATGCATTTTTAGTTCTATCAAGTTCATATTTATATACAAAAACAGCGTTTTACTATGGCATTGATGTTGAGGAAATCGTTTCCCTCCAATAACCGGCAGTCAAGTCAGCGTCACAAATTAAATAATTAAAATTAGAAAACATTGGTAAAATATTATATTGTCATTTAAAGAATTATAGATTTACATCTTTTGAACGCAATCAACTTGCCAGATTTAAAAATAACCTTACTGGGAAATCACACTTTGCAATAATCTGAGCACTGTGCCCAGAAAAATACGCGTTGCGATACAGACTAGACGTCATGTTGGGGAGATCTAAAATCGAAAATACTATGTAAATAATCCATTACCTTTGATTCTCTTCATCAGATGTCACTTCCAGGTATCACAGGTCCATAACGAATGTAGTTTTGTTCAAAAAAGCTCATCATTTATGTCCAAAAATCTCCGTCTCGTTAGCACATGATGTAAGCCAGCCGGACTTCTCGTCATGAACGAGGGGAAAAAATATATTTCCGTTCGTTCAAACATGTCAAACGTTGTATAGCATAAATCATTAGGGCCTTTTTTAACCAGAACATGAATAATATTCAAGGTGGACGAATGCATAGCCTTTTATAACGTATTGGAACGAGGGTACCCAACATGAAGTAGCGCGCCAGGTGTCTAATGGGACATCACCGTTCCATGGCTCTTGTTCGGTCAGATCTCCCTCCAGAAGACTCAAAACACTTTGTAAAGGCTGGTGACATCTAGTGGAAGCAATAGGAAGTGCCAAAATATTCCTAAACCCCTGTGTTTTTCAATGGGATAGGTTTAAAGTCAATACAACACATCAGGTATCCACTTCCTGTCAGAAAATGTCTCAGGGTTTTGCCTGCCAAATGAGTTCTGTTATACTCACAGACACCATTCAAACAGTTTTGGAAACTTTAGAGTGTTTTCTATCCATATATAATAAGTATATGCATATTCTAGTTACTGGGTAGGATTAGTAACCAGATTAAATCGGGTACATTTTTTTTATCCAGACGTGCAAATGCTGCCCCCTAGACCCAACAGGTTAAGCTGGATCCTGGCTAGACCATTTTTGCAGCAAAATCAAAAAACAAGGCATCTTATTCTTTTCAATTGGTAGCCTGCTGTGTGTCAAGGAAGGTTACACCAGAGTGTGTGTGTCAGAGAGGTTAGAGAAGTGCATATGTTAATGTGACATTCACACAGAAGCACACAGTCTCCCTTGACCTTTCTAAACCCTGGGCCTCATGTCTACCACAGTGTTTCTAAAGGTTATAAACAAAACTGGAACAAGCAGCCACTCATATTCTGTCAGAAACGGATATAGCAACATCTTGGGTAAAATTAAGGAAAGGCTCATAGCTATTTTGAACACAAACTTTGCAATGTGTTCAGGTTATATGAGTCAGCTGCTTTGTCCTATGACAATGTAATCTAGATTGGTACGAACAATGTTAAAATAATATTTGTCTTTTATATTTGACAATTCTTTTTTCAATTCTGGCCTTGTCTTAGAAAGCAAGAGATAGCGTTTAAATAGGGAAAATATTTCATCATTGCTTCTGCTCTGAAAAAGTTTTGACAATGTGTTGCAATAGATTATAAAGTCATCTGTAAGTCTACAGTTAAGCAAATGTGTAATGGGTAATGGATTTGAAATCGAAGTCTCATCCTGCGGAAGACAATGTTGCTTCCTCCAAGGCTATGACTGATTGCATTTTGATAAGCAACATTAGACATGTGCCAACACCAGGGTTAGGCTCAATTCTATTTAAATTCCTGTTCATTCAGGAAGTACACTGAAATTCCTATTTTAATTATCGTCAATGCTTTTAAATTAGGAAAATATCTAATTGGAATTTGGTGTACTTTCTGAATTGAGTGGAATTTAAATGGAATTGGCCCCAACCCTGTCCAACACACACATTCTTCCTCCCACACAGGCACACAGACCCAGACACATACACACACACACACACACACACACACAAACCTATTCCCCCTAAGCTCCTTTCTAGCTGTCAAACTGGTAAACAGTGCTTGAAGCTGTCAGTTCAGAATGTGTGTATCAGTCTGTATCGATCCATGTCTTCATGTTGTCGCATTCTATCTAACAGAGTGTTGTTCAAGGGCCTATAATGGTGGTTTGCATCCGTGCTGAGCAGAGCTGAGTGCTATGTCTGTCTAAATAGCCCAGTCTGATTCCTCTTATCGGCCCCTTTTGTTCAGATAAGTCCTACTCAGGTTGACGTGTGGAGCAGATGGGTGTCTGGGGGAACTCAAAGAGAGCTTAGCCAGAGCTACAGGTGTAGAATCTTAATTTGATTACTCTGTTGCAGGGGTAATCAAATTATAATCCACACATTAATTCACATTTCCTGTTGCTGCAGGATTATTTTCCTTATGTAGCAAATTGGCTCAAATTAAGATCCTACATCTCTTTTTACAACTACACTGGATGCAGGGAATTGACATTAAAGGTAAAAAATGTCTGGCTACTTGAAAAATAATGCAGGATGAATCAAACCTGCTGCTTATGTCAAGGCTGTCAAACAGATTCCTACAATCCACTCACTGTCTTGGATAAAACTTGGTTTAGCCAGCCACTTCATCACTGCCCAAAACTCTCCTTCTCATTTCTCTTTCTTAGCAAATGTTGGCTGACCCTGGCTGCATCTGTGGCGGGGGCTCAATAGCTTCTGACAGGGTGTATGATTTCCTCAGAGCCACTCGGATACGCCCGAGCCCCTCCGGAGCGGGGGACAGGACCCAATGAGTGACGCCTCAGCGGCTTCCCATGCCTGGGGATGTGGGTCCCCCTACTCCCCTCCCCCTGTTCACCTCCGTCCACCCAACTGACTCTAACCACTTCTGAAGGACCCCATACGCTACCAGCCCTCGAGTGCACACGTTTCACTCAGGCATTTAGACGGACATCAAAACGCATTACTTCAGAAATCATGAGATGTGTGTGTGTGTGTGTGTGTGTGTGTGTGTGTGTGTGTGTGTGTGTGTGTGTGTGTGTGTGTGTGTGTGTGTGTGTGTGTGTGTGTGTGTGGTGTGTGTGTGTGTGTGTGTGTGTGTGTGTGTGAGGCAGGGTGTGGAGATGAAGACATTAACTCTGTCTTCTGAATCAGAGGAACCTGTACAGTTCCTGAGTGGCAGAAAACAGAAGGTCTGTTATGTGTTTATCCTACCAGGGTTATTGAGTACAGCCTGTAGGGAGGTCAGGTAAAAGTAGGCTATAGTTATGATTAAAACAACCTATTGTATCAATCTCTATTTTCATCAACCTTCTGCCTATCTGTCTGTCTTCTGGCATTCCTGTCTAGATTGACATTATTCAGGTTTAGAAAAATAGATACAGTATATTCCTTCTAAAACATATGTCCATACGTTTCCATAAGTCACATTTACATAGGTTTTCTTGGGGTTAATAGCTACATTTCCCCAAAGTGATGCAGTTAGGTGTCATACACTCTCTCCCTTCCTCTCTTTCTGTCCATCATTCCTTTTTCCTCTAAATGAGGTTGAAATGCTGCATGGCTCCTCAGTGATCTCAACACTTTAATGAGAGAGATCTCCTTCTCCGCCATGATCAAATGAGTCTAATTTAATTTTCGCTCTTGACCTCTATTTCTCCCCGCAAACAACAAAGCACAGGGGGGTTGTCCAAAGGCCCACAGAGAGAGACAGAGGAAATCTAAGAGAAATGAGAGAGAGTAGGGAAAGATGCAGAGATAAAGATCAACTTTAATCAGATTAGAACTTTCTTGAAGATAGAAACGTTTCATAGTGACAACATTATCTACATTAAGATAGAAACTTTTCATAGTGTCAACATTATCTACATTAAGATAGAAACTTTTCATAGTGTCAACATTATCTACATTAAGATAGAAATGTTTCATAGTGTCAACATTATCTACATAAAGATAGAAACGTTTCATAGTGTCAACATTATCTACATTAAGATAGAAACATTTCATAGTGGCAACAGTATCTACATCAAGATAGAAACGTTTCATAGTGTCAACATTATCTACATTAAGATAGAAACGTTTCATAGTGTCAACATTATCTACATTAAGATAGAAACGTTTCATAGTGGCAACAGTATCTACATCAAGATAGAAACGTTTCATAGTGGCAACGTTATCTACATTAAGATAGAAACGTTTCATAGTGGCAACGTTATCTAAATTAAGATAGAAACGTTTCATAGTGGCAACGTTATCTAAATTAAGATAGAAATGTTTCATAGTGGCAACAGTATCTACATCAAGATAGAAACGTTTTATAGTGGCAACGTTATCTAAATTAAGATAGAAATGTTTCATAGTGGCAACAGTATCTACATCAAGATAGAAACGTTTTATAGTGGCAACATTATCTACATTAAGATAGAAACGTTTTATAGTGGCAACATTATCAACCTTTTTTTTGTTGAAATGCCTTCCTCTCCATCTTAAATAAACATGCCCCATTCAAGAAATTTAGAACCAGGAACAGATATAGCCCTTGGTTCTCTCCAGACCTGACTGCCCTTAACAAACACAAAAACATCCTGTGGCGTTCTGCATTCGCATCGAACAGCCCCCGTGATATGCAACTTTTCAGGGAAGTTAGAAACCAATATACACAGGCAGTTAGAAAAGCCAAGGCTAGCTTTTTCAAGCAGAAATTTGCTTCCTGCAACACAAACTCAAAAAAGTTCTGGGACACTGTAAAGTCCATGGAGAATAAGAACATCTCCTCCCAGCTGCCCACTGCACTGAGGATAGAAAACTCTATCACCACCGATAAACCCACTATAATTGAGAATTTCAATAAGCATTTTTCTATGGCTGGCCATGCTTTCCACCTGGCTACCTCTACCGCAGTCAACAGCACTGCACCCCCCACAGCTATTCGCCCAAGCCTTCCCCATTTCTCCTTCTCCCAAATCCATTCAGCTGATGTTCTGAAAGAGCTGCAAAATCTGGACCCCTACAAATCAGCCGGGCTAGAAAATCTGGACCCTTTCTTTCTAAAATGATCTGCCGAAATTGTTGCAACCCCTATTACTAGCCTGTTCAACCTCTCTTTCGTGTCGTCTGAGATTCCAAAAGATTGGAAAGCAGCTGCTGTCATCCCCCTCTTCAAAGGAGGGGACACTCTTGACCCAAACTGCTACAGACCTATATCTATCCTACCCTGCCTTTCTAAGGTCTTCGAAAGCCAAGTCAACAAACAGATTACCGACCATTTCGAATCCCACCGCACCTTCTCCGCTATGCAATCTGGTTTCAGAGCTGGTCATGGGTGCACCTCAGCCACGCTCAAGGTCCTAAACGATATCGTAACCGCCATCGATAAGAAACAGTACCTTGCTGCCGTATTCATTGACCTGGCCAAAGCTTTCGACTCTGTCAATCACCACATCCTCATCGGCAGAATCAATAGCCTTGGTTTCTCAAATGATTGCCTCGCTTGGTTCACCAACTACTTCTCTGATAGAGTTCAGTGTGTCAAATCGGAGGGCCTGTTGTCCGGGCCTCTGGTAGTCTCTATGGGGGTGCCACAGTGTTCAATTCTTGGGCCAACTATTTTCTCTGTATACATCAATGATGTCGCTCTTGCTGCTGGTGAGTCTCTAATCCACCTCTACGCAGACGACACCATTCTGTATACTTCTGGCCCTTCTTTGGACACTGTGTTAACAACCCTCCAGACGAGCTTCAATGCCATACAACTCTCCTTCCGTGGCCTCCAACTGCTCTTAAATACAAGTAAAACTAAATGCATGCTCTTCAACCGATCGCTGCCTGCACCTGCCCCCCTGTCCTGCATCACTACTCTGGACGGCTCTGACTTAGAATATGTGGACAACTACAAATACCTAGGTGTCTGGTTGGACTGTAATTCTCCTTCCAGACTCACATCAAACATCTCCAATCCAAAGTTAAATCTAGAATTGGCTTCCTATTTCGCAACAAAGCATCCTTCACTCATGCTGCCAAACATACCCTCGTAAAACTGACCATCCTACCGATCCTCGACTTCGGCGATGTGTTTATAAAATAGCCTCCAATAGCCTACTCAACAAACTGGATGCAGTCTATCACAGTGCCATCCGTTTTGTCACCAAAGCCCCATATACTACCCACCACTGCGACCTGTACGCTCTCGTTGGCTGGCCCTCGCTTCATACTCGTCGCCAAACCCACTGGCTCCAGTTAATCTACAAGACCCTGCTAGGTAAAGTCCCCCCTTATCTCCGCTCACTGGTCACCATAGCAGCACCCACCTGTAGCACGCGCTCCAGCAGGTATATCTCTCTGGTCACCCCCAAAGCCAATTCCTCCTTTGGCCGTCTCTCCTTCCAGTTCTCTGCTGCCAATGACTGGAACGAACTACAAAAATCTCTGAAACTGGAAACACTTTACTCCCTCACTAGCTTTAAGCACCAGCTGTCAGAGCAGCTCACAGATCACTGCACCTGTACATAGCCCATCTATAATTTAGCCCAAACAACTACCCCTTCCCCTACTGTATTTATTTATTTATTTATTTTGCTCCTTTGCACCCCATTATTTCTACTTTGCACTTTCTTCAACTACAAATCTACCATTCCAGTGTTTTACTTGCTATATTTTTTTTACTTTGCCACCATGGCCTTTTTGCCTTTACCTCCCTTATCTCACCTCATTTGCTCACATTGTATATAGACTTATTTTTCTACTGTATTATTGACTGTATGTTTGTTTTACTCCATGTGTGACTCTGTGTTGTTGTATGTTGTTGAACTGCTTTGCTTTATCTTGGCCAGGTCGCAATTGTAAATGAGAACTTGTTCTCAACTTGCCTACCTGGTTAAATAAAGGTGAAAAAAAATAAAATAATAATAATAATTAAGATAGAAACGTTTCATAGTGACAACATTATCTACATTAAGATAGAAACTTTTCATAGTGTCGCATTATCTACATTAAGATAGAAACGTTTCATAGTGTCAACATTATCTACATTAAGATAGAAACGTTTCACAGTGGCAACATTATCTACATTAAGATAGAAACGTTTCACAGTGGCAACATTATCTACATTAAGATAGAAACGTTTCACAGTGGCAACATTATCTACATTAAGATAGAAACGTTTCACAGTGGCAACATTATCTACATTAAGATAGAAACGTTTCACAGTGGCAACATTATCTACATTAAGATAGAAACGTTTCATAGTGGCAACATGATCTGCATTAAGCGCACACAGGCAGATACACACATACAAACACACATACAAACACACATACACATACACACACATACAAACACACATACATGCACACGCACATTCTGTACACGCACGTACAGGAGCAAAATTGTGAAAGAGGAGTAGCAAACACACGTACACACATGCAAACTCACACACATATACACAAACACACATAGACACACATACAAACACACATACACACACATACACGCATACAAACACACATACACACACAAACAAACACACATACAAACACACATACACACACACACATACACACATGCAAATACACATACAAACAGACATACACATACAAACACACATACACACATACAAACACACATGCACATTCAAACACACATACACACATACACGCACATACAAACACACATACACACATACAAACACACATACATACACACATACACACATACAAACAAACACACATACACACATACAAACGCACATACAAACACACATACACACATACAAACACACACACACCCACACACAAACAAACACACATACATGCACACGCACATGTTGTTCACGCACGTACAGGAGCAAAATTGTGAAAGAGGAGTAGCAAACACACGTACACACATGCAAACACAAATACACAAATATACAAACACACATGCTACTCCTCATACACGCACATACAAACACACATACACATATACACGCACATACAAACACACATACACACATACACGCACATACAAATGCACATACAAACACACATACACACATACACGCACATACAAACACACATACACACATACACGCACATACAAACACACATACACACATACACGCACATACAAACACACATACACACATACACGCACATACAAACACACATACACGCACATACAAATGCACATACAAACACACATACACACATACACGCACATACAAACACACATTCACACATACAAACACACACACACATACAAACACAAATAAACACACATAAAAACACACATACATACACACATACAAACACATATACACATATACAAACACACATACACACATACAAACACACATACACACATACATACACACATACAAACACATATACACATATACACACATACAAACACACATACACGATTAGAAACACACATACACACATGCAAACACACACACATACACACATACAAACACACATTGACACATAGTACACATACAAACATACACACATACACGCGCATACAGGCATACACTTAATGGATTAAGATAACAACATAGTCATTAAACAGCAACTAGAAGAACACATATGTCATACATATGGAGGTATATGTTTCTATAGACAGGCAACACAGTCAGTCCTGTCATTAGATGAGCTGCTTGCTTCAGGAGTGGATACCATGGCGACCACTTCATAACCAACCCTGTGACCGCGTTGTGACTGCGGCGTCACCAGCTAGGAAAACACAACACGGGTGTCTGGATCGGAAGCGACCGCCTTGCGTGCCGGTGTAACCACATCCAGAGGCCACATGTGCATTCTCAGAATGATGTCATCTATGGTGAGGAAGGATTACCACCTCCTCCCTCTTCCTTTTTCCTGTCACTCTCACAACTCCTCATGTTGCACCTCTCCTCTCTCCCCATCCACTCTTGTTTTCCTCTCTCTCTTCATGTTGCGCCTCTCCTCTCTCCCCATCCACTCTTGTTTTCCTCTCTCTCTTCATGTTGCGCCTCTCCTCTCTCCCCATCCACTCTTGTTTTCCTCTCTCTCTCCATGTTGCACCTCTCCTCTTTCCCCATCCACTCTTGTTTTCCTCTCTCTCTCCATGTTGCACCTCTCCTCTCTCCCCATCCACTCTTGTTTTCCTCTCTCTCTCCATGTTGCGCCTCTCCTCTCTCCCCAACCTCTCTCCTTTTCATCTCTCTCTCCATGTTGCACCTCTCCTCTCTCCCCAACCTCTCTCCTTTTCATCTCTCTCTCCATGTTGCACCTCTCCTCTCTCCCCAACCTCTCTCCTTTTCATCTCTCTCTCCATGTTGCACCTCTCCTCTCTCCCCAACCTCTCTCCTTTTCATCTCTCTCTCCATGTTGCGCCTCTCCTCTCTCCCCATCCTCTCTCATTTTCATCTCTCTCCATGTTGCGCCTCTCCTCTCTCCCCATCCTCTTTCATTTTCATCTCTCTCTCTATGTTGCGCCTCTCCTCTCTCCTTTTCATCTCTATCCCCATTATCTCTTATTTTCTTTTCTTTTTCTCCCCCCAGCCCTGCAGCGTATGTTACTCAATCAATCTCTTCTCTTCTTTCCCTGCTGCCCTCTCTCCTTTCCTTTTCCAATTATCTCCCTTTCCCTCTCTTTCCCTTTCCAATTAAGAGCTGACCACCTCCCAGCCGTTCATCCCCATGGGATCTTGGTGAACTTTCATCTCTAGATGGAGGTGCATCTAACTGGAGGAGATTGAGCTTCCATCTGGCTATATGAGATCCACCCATGATGAGTTTTCAAAATCAGAACCTGCATGCTACTCCTCTTTCACAATTTTGCTCCCTTCTTCTCTGCCCTCCATCCCTATCGCCTTGCTCTTTTATTCCCTCTCTCCCTCTAAACATTTTCTCTTTATCTCCCTCCCTCTCACTCCCCTCCCCCCTTCCATTCTTAGAGGAAAAGGGTCATCAAACTGTGTGCCATTAACATTATGCTTATCCATCCATATCATTGAGTGGATTAGTTCCCAGTAAACAGAGGCAACAGACTTTAAGAAAAAATAAAATGAAATTACGGCTGAATGATGAAATTGAACCATTTCCCTCTGTTTTTACCGCCTCTGCAACAGTCCCCTGGCTGCTAAAAATAAGCACAGCCTTTGCTGTAGGCTACCATTAACTAGAGACTAGAGGGAGGCAAAGGCAGGGTAAGGCAGTCTAACATATGTGTGGTTGCACTCCCCGCGTAAAAGCCCATATGTGATAATTACAAACACAAACCCGTTGGATCATAAATAATTTTATTACGCAAGTCTGTTGAGTCACTGCTGTGAGCTGGCGGGGAATGAGTTAATTGGCTTCTCTGAAAAATAATAGATGTGATTGTGTTTGTTCGCGTTCATATGCAAACATCAGTAGACCTATACATCAGGAAATGCTATGAGGAACACGTTCAGTGTGTTGTCTTTTCTATATGCAAAATGTATGTGTTGTAGTTCTATGCTTTGGACAGAAAAAGTTAGACCTAGACCTACAGTCAGGTCCATAATTATTGGCACCCTTGACAAAGATGAGCAAAAGAATATTGTATAAAATAAATTATTCAAATACTGAGCTATATTGCATGCAATTGTATTATTTTCTACTACAAGAATTGCTCAGAGAAAGTTATTTTGTTCAATAAGTCATATTAAACAAAAACAGGGATCAGAATGGTTGGCACCCATTTTCAGTACTCCAGCATCCTACCCGTGCGAGGGTAACGCCACTGAGCCTTTTTCTAAAATGTTTTATGAGATTGGGAGGGATCTTAGACCATTCCCCCATACATAATCTTTCCAGATCTTTGGATCTTTTCAAACCATAGGTTGAAATGTAGATTTTTTTGTCAATTAATCATTTATTTGTGGATTTTGATGTGTGCTGATGTGCATGGCCAAAGAGGTCTACTTTCATGTCATCTGAACAGTGTTATGGTCAGATGATATGAAAATAGACCTCTTTGGCCATGTGGGTTTGGCATTGAAAAACAGAAGCATATGCAGAACAGTACCTCATACCTACGGTAAAATATGGTGGTGGATCTTTGATGTTATGGGGCTATTTTGCTTCCACTGGTCCTGGGGCCCATATTAAGGTCAACGGAAGCATTACCTTAACCAAGTACCAGGACATTTTAGCCAAAAACCTGGTTGCCTCTGCTAGGAGGCTGACACTTGGCCAAAAGGGAATCTTCCAGCAAGACAATAACCCCAAGCACACTTTATAATCCACAAAGAAAGTGTTAATTTTCTACAAAATCAAAATCAGTCTCCGAACTTTAACCCCATTGTAAACCTGTGGTTTGAATTGAAGAGGGCAGTCCATAAGAGCAAATGATATCAAGGATCTGGAAAGATTCTATATGGAGGAATGGTCTAAGATCCTTCCCAAAGTGTTCTCCAATCTCTCTCTTTTTTTATACTCAGTGTCATTATCCTTGCAAGGGGAGGGTGCTAGAGTATTGAAAACAGGGATGCCAATAAATTTGACCCCTAAAACCTCTTTCTCTAAGCAATTGAATTAGTATAAATTAATATAATGTCCCAATTTTAGCATATAATATAGCTCAGCATTTGTATAATTTAGTTGATACAATCTTTTTGCTCATCTTTATGATCTTTATCAAGGGTGCCAATAAATATGGACCTGCCTGTAGGCTACATATAGGATCAAAGGCAAGATAAATAAATATACACATTGCTTTAAAATGCCTTCTTCAAATATCTATAAACACAGCACTTGACCACAGCCTATATGCAAACTATAATCTGACTCATTATTAGTTTCCTTGTTGAGATAACTGAAGGCGTTTTCTCAGTCAGTGTCAAACCTTCCCATCCCAAACAAGAAGGAACAGAAGCAGAGACACGCATGCTGATAAAAAAAAATAAAACGTTATTTTCAGTACAGTAAAAGCCTGACTTCTATGCTTATCCCCTCGACGCTGCCTTTATCTGCAGTTTTATATAGTCTACTCTGTGGTTGCGTTGTAGGAGGACGAGAGGCGGATGAAAACGTTTCAACCCGAGCTGTGACCGCATTGGAGGCTTTCATGACACCTGCTGGTGTATTACCCAACTATCCCCGTCCTTCCCCGCTCTGCTAGCATCTTCCCCGCGGAGAGCACTGCGTCTGTCCGTATCCATTGGACGGATCGGCAGGCTTGTATATATTCTCATCTTCCTCCTACGTATTCAATTGAAGAATGAAATAAACCGCGGGAGAGCTTTGAAACAATGTTACAGAAGATTAAGTAGCATATGTCTCGCAGGTTAGATAAATTATCAATGAAAACGTGTGATTGCACCAACACTTCCCGTTTATCGATTTGTAGCCTACTTGTTTCTTGTTACACATCTGCGAAATCAAATCCCACAACTGTTTCAAAAGTCTAAACGAAAATACGCAATTCTTTGACTTTTTTTTACCCTCCTGGAATGTTGGTGTTGTTTCTTGTAAACCTCCATTAAGATGTATATAATCAATGATGTAATAGTAATCAAACATGGTAATAAAGTGCTGATATAAAGTATAGGTCTACAGCATCACTAGCACACCCTGCTTAAGTCCCATGTCCAAGCAAGGCTCTTTTTGTCTCTCATATTTCCAAGGGCTCAGAAACATGGGAACTAGAGAGACAGAGGTAACAAAGAAACGGGGAAACAAGAGACTATACAGTACTTGAATAGAATGAGAGGGGCAGAGAATTTTAATTTAAAAGAAAATCTTTTTAAAGCTGGATTACAGTATGCCTATACCATAGGAACTATTGACATATATGGTTGATGAAAGTTCACTGAGGCCCCATGGGTATTGTGGGTGACACAGAAGAATGCTTGTCAGGGCATCATTATTCATATTGCTGCTATAACAAAGACAGTGGGCCTATATAATTTCTGGTGTTGCTTTCATTATTGTTTTTCAAGGTCTATTGTGGTCAGTTATAGATTCCAGGCTAATGTAAAAACTGTAACATGGACTGCCCCCAACTTGTGATCATTGTTGATTCATCATTCGAGACAGATTAATTGATTATTGTGATTATTCTCCTTCTCTGTCAGTGACCATTCTCTGTCAGTGGCAACAGCTGGTGAAAGAAGCCAATATAAGGTTAAGAATGAAGTCCCTAGAAGCTCGGTCCACATTCCATATGTGTTTAACTTCATTCCCTCTAAATGAAGGGCTTATCGGCCCTGTCTCTCTCTTTCAAACACAGACACACACAATACAGACTGTGCAGGGGGGGGGGGGGGGGGGGGGGGGGGTTAGCATGCATTATTAATTACTATTTGAGCATCTGTCTCTGTCTGTGCGGTCGGCTAAGAGAGCCTGGGGGCGGGAGTCCGCGGCTGAGCAAACACACAGGCAGGTTCCAGCTAGAATGTCAAACGCGTCCCTCCATCACTGCAGCCATTGGTAGAAATGTCTGTTTCCAGTCTGTTGGCTAGGTGCATTTAGGTCGTTGGGCTCATAGCCTGCGTCCATGCCTTGGAGACAGCCGCGCTACGCGCTACACTGCTCCGCTATTTTCCCTGACCCTGTGTAGGCTCTCGCGCTCAGTTAAGCAAACACTAGACCCACTGATCGTCAGACGCTCTTCAACAAATCAGTGTGCGATTCTGCGAGAGCGAGTGCACATCCTAAACTATTCTTTCTCTGCACTCTATATCTCTCCAGGATGGATTTACCTTTAGCGGAGACAGCTACCTCGTATCCCGAGTGAGGGGAGTCTTATCAATTTCCAAGTTTCGTCTATTCCTGGAGTTTTGAGTGGTGAAGAAAGCGTGTTTTCCTCCCTTGATCCTCACTCGTTTTTCACCACCTTTGCTCGCATCCGCTGGAGCGAGAGCTGCCGCTTCACGATGGCAGGAGCGGGAATATTTCTGTGCATTCTGCTGTTACAGTGTTTTATCTCCAGTGCGCTGTGCAACGCCGGATTCGCCTTCACGGAAGAGCCATCGGAGAGAGCTGGGAAGTCAGACGGGTATTGTAGTCGGATATTACGGGCTCAGGGCACTCGGAAGGAAGGCTACAACGAGTTTCGGCTCCGAGTCGAGGGGGACCCAGAAAATTATCAGCCTGGGAGCACTTACAGAGGTAGTGTATTCCGTCCTATTCCGCGCACATTGTCTGACACACAATAGGGTATTTTTTGCCTTTACTCTATTTCTCTTTTGTGTTCAACTCATGTGAAGACACAGTGTTGTGGTCATTTATAACTAAGTGATAGCCTAGAAGTCAGAGCTGTGTTATGACAAGTCAAACTCTCTTGTGGAAAGAGGAGTTGTACACAGACCAGAATGCCCTCATACTGTATCTTCATAGGCGTCTGTTTATCGCTGAAATATTTGCAACTTGTGATGCTCTAACTTCATTTTGGTGACTCCACCTGCGAACTCATTGGTCATTATAGTTAACATTATGATTCACTGGTCTAACAAAAGTCCCATGTTGGCTCAATCACTCATCACGTCACAGTTTTATTCGAACACATTATCTCAGGGAAGCTATTGTATATCAATATAGTAATGATAATGACACGGATAATGACAGCAGTTGCCAGTTGTGTCAGCAAGTGAAGAGCTAATTTCCCTTCTGATTGATATAGCCTATAAAGATCTCATTCCTATGAGGAACGAATCCAGGAGGGTTAGTGCGTTAAGATTTTGCATACCTTTATTAAACCTATCAATCTGTTTCCCATCAGTTTATTTTCTTCACTGACTGTGTGTTTGTGATCCCCAGTGACTCTGTATGCATCCAGTCCCGCTTACTTCAGAGGCTTCACCCTCATCGCTCTGAGGGAGGGCAGGGAAGGAGACAAAGAAGAGGACTATGCTGGCAATTTCCAGGTAGGACAACAAGGAGATTTGCAATTATGTCATTAAAATTATACAAAATGAAAATGTAGATATTACAACATGCATCTTTTAATTTCTTCTAAATGACCTTCAGTTATTCAGGTGAAAGTAGCATTCTATTTAGATGCAATCAGTCATTAGAAGCTAGCAGATTCATTACTTACTGTACAAACAACTGCAAATTCCAATAAAACTACATCACGTTTTGAAGTTCACTATCCTTGCTTTGTCTAACATAAATCTAGTAAATAAGTTTTGTAGGTCAGCTTGCAGTATTTATTTAGTTTCATTGCACAAACGTTTGTTAGAACATTTCTCAGACTGGCTATGGCCAGGTAGAGAGCAGGCCAGCCCAGGCAAGTGCAGGGGGGTTGTCTAGTAACATGGGCCTCAGAGGGACACAATGTCTTCATAGCGGTCAACACAGCTAGCCGACAGCTAAATGTCTATGAAAAAACAAGATTTCAGCTAATAGAGAGAAGTATCTAACAAAGTAACTACATTAAGGCATTCACTAATCATAAACTATTTACATTTAATAGAAATGTGGGTACATTTGTGGACAAAATTCCTACTTACTCAACTTTAATAAGTTTATCCACAGTGTAAGTCAATGACATTTTGAATATACTGTATTTCAAGTTTGCAGTGTAGGTTTTTATACCCTATTCATATTATGGAGTCAGTCAGCCAGTCAGTCACTGGGGGATGCAGTCATGTGAATAGGGAGGATGCAGTCATGTGATATACAGGTGCAAAAATCCTCTCTCCCAGAGCAGAGCAGAGCCAACACACTTAACCACACCTGGCAGAACACTTACATCAACACCATATGCTGCCTCTGGACACCCGTCTCCTGCACACTGCTGTGCCGGCTCTCACCCACTCCGCTGTGTGTGTGTGTGTGTGTGTGAGAGAGAGAACTCCCAACATAATCTGTTCCCCTCTCAGACCCCTCCTGCCAGAGTCGTTCTGTTTCACGCATCATCTTGGAGGAAGCGCGATTACTCTCACCTCGTTTCCTCTAATACCTCTATTTACGGCCCCCTCTGTATTCCTTTGTGTGTGTGTGTGTGTGTGTGTATGTGTGTGTGTGTGTGTGTGTGTGTTGTGTGTGTGTGTGTGAAAAAGAGAGTGTGTGTGAAAATGGGAAAAGGAGCCTTGTGCCAGTCAGGGAGAGCCCAGGTGTGTGAAATTTGGCAATGCATGCATGTACGGTGCGCACACACACAAATCTGGCCAGGTTCAGTGCGAAGATCGTTCCCAGCCTACACAGACGGTTCCAACTGGACTGGAAAAGGGAGGGAGTGAGAGAGGAAGAAGGAGGGGTGGGGGAAGTGTTTTCACACTTAGATGTCAGGGGATATTGTAGGACATGTCCCCAGCTCTGATGAGGCCCTCCGGGTTCTAGTGTGGTGAGAGATGGGCTAGGGGAGACAGAGGTTTCAGGCCAAGAACACACAGCATGTGAATTGGCCAAGAAGATGTTGTTTATAGGTTTTATAACCAGATTGCTGGGCCAGAGGACTGATACTCCTCCCTTACAGACACTATTTTAAACAAACAATGTTATGAAACCATTTGTTAAACTAGTCACGCACAACCTGACTGAAATCTTTGAGTGATATGAATAAATCAATGAATACTGAGCTCCTATAATGCTTCAGGAAAGAAAATCTTCTGACAAGGTGGAACCTCTGCAATGTATATTATATTTATGACCTTTATATAAATCATTTTCACACCTTGTAACAACTGTAAATGTAATAACTTTCTATTTGTAATAACTTGTAGAAAAAAATATTTGGTAATACCCCCGGTCCATTTTATAATTTGCCGATAAACATAATAAAATGTTGAACGGTAAAAGTAATATTTTCTAAAGCTAAATGTAATAAGTTATTCCATTAACCGGTGGTTATTACATTAACTGATTCTTACCAACTTTTTTTCATGAATAATGTAATAACTTCAACCAATCATGTAATAACAAACCAAAATATATATTTTTTATTGTAGTACTTCAGTCATTTTGATGCACATACAGTACCAGCACCCACTGCCAATTACAACACTAACAAACTCATGCACATCATACAGGAATACTCATACATAGACACACTGACAAGCACACATTGAAATGTAGTCACACACACACACATACACACACACACACATGCACACACACACACTGATCAAAAAATATCTTAATGAATCTGTAGGCCCTGGTATTAAACATGTCATCTGCAATATTTAACTGCAAACAATAATGAATCGTTAGGAGGTCACAAAATGGACGCCTAAAGTCGCCAGGATGTTGTGTCATGGTCCCCTGAAGTTTTTTTTCGAGTGTCCAGTTGGTCCCGGGGATGTTCTTGGGACATTGTGTCATGGTCCCCTGAAGATTTTTTCTAGTTCCCAGTTTGACCCGGGAACGACCCAAAGGACATTGTGTCATGGTCCCCTGGAGGTTTTGTCTGGTTCCCAGTTTGTCTCGAGGACAATTTCGGGACGTTATGTCATGGTCTCCTGGAGGTTTTGTCTAGTGATCCATTATAGCGCTTTGTCTTTTGGCAATGCTAGTCACACACACACACACACACACACACACACACACACACACACACACACACACACACACACACACACACACACACACACACACGCACACACACACACACACACACACACACACACAGTGCTTTTAACATACAGTGTTTCAACGTACATATTTTACACACATTGTGTATGTTTATTCATACAGTAATTATTATTATTATTATTATTATTATTATTTATATACATGTTCTCACCTGGGATTTAAACTCACAACCTCTTTGTTCACTGCATTACAATCTTCCTTCTATGCCACCATGTCTGTATCATTGACTGATTTCACATGTAATCCACATGTAATCCTATTCCTACTCTAAAAATACACTCTGTTTAAAATACACTCAAGAAAAACTATTGTATTTTTCGAGTCAGTTTTAAACAGAATAATATGCCCCACCAACATTAGACAACTTTACTAAAAACCCAAACTGAAATAAGTAAATTAAATCAATGAGAGAATCTTAGGAGGTATTTTTTGAATCTTACACACAATGTGTATATATATATAGACTTTTTAATTATTATTATTTTTTTCCTACTCTATTATTGACTGTATGTTTGTTTATTCCATGTGTAACTCTGTGTTGTTGTATGTGTCGAACTGCTTTGCTTTATCTTGGCCAGGTCACAGTTGTAAATGAGAACTTGTTCTCAACTAGGCTACCTGGTTAAATAAAGGTGAAATAAATAAAAAATAGTCAGATTATCCTGATAATTAAATGGCATGCTTTTGCTAAGTGCAGAGGTGTATTATAAGTAATGTATATGTAAGGGACTTCTGAAATTCTACAGACTTTGTGGCACAGCAGAAAGATCAGCATGTCCCAAATCTAGAGGTTGTGAGTTTAAATCCCAGGTGCGGTCATATTGAAAAGTCATTACTGAAGTTATCATGTCAAATGTAATCACATTGTCATTGATTAAAGATTTCCACACTGTTTTAGCTGAACAGCTTACTACTAACCTTAAAACACCCATAACATTTCATTACTTTACTTATAACGATTTGGGACACCTAGGACAATCACGTGACAAATGCCTCCAAGATTGTCCAGGGTAGCTTCAGAGCACCATGACACAACATCGCAAGAACGTCCTAAAAACGTCCTCGGGGAAGACCCAGGACCAACTGGGAACTAGACAAAAGCTCCAGGGGACCATCACACAACATCCCAAGAACATCCTAAAAACTTTCTCGGGGACGTCCCTGGGACAAACCGAGAACTACACAAAACCATCAGGGGACCATAACACAATGTCCCAAGAACGTACTAAAAACGTACTCGGTGACGTCCCCAGGACAAACTGGGAACTAGACAATACTTCCAGGGGACCATGACAGAACCCCCCAAGAATGTCCTAAAAACGTACTGGGATATCCTGTGACCATTTTCTTTTGAAAAAGGAGAACTTTCCCTTGGGACACCACATAACGTACTAAGCACTACTAAAATTAACATCCTGAAAAGGTCATAAAAAGGTCCTGACATGGTCCTCAGTGACGTCCTGGAAACGTATAGGGAACTAGACAAAGGTCTCCCAGAGAACGTTCCCTTGGGAACATCACTTGACGTCCTAAGAACAAGTAAAATGAAATTCCTAAGAACGCTCTAAAAAGGTCCTGACATGTCTCTCTGTGATGTCCTGGGAACTTACAGAAAACTAGACAAATGTCTCCCAGAAAATGTTCCCTTGGGACCATCACGCGACGTTCTTAGAATGTTCTCAGAACATCACACCGAAACTCTTAAGGGACATAATGGGAATGCCGCCGAATGTCTTTTAGGACGTCCCATGTTTGCTGGGTTACTGCTGTTCAACTTTCATCTATACAAATGCATGTACAGTGGGGAGAACAAGTATTTGATACACTGCCAATTTTGCAGGTTTTCCTACTTACAAAGCATGTAGAGGTCTGTAATTTTTTATCATAGGTACACCTCAACTGTGAGAGATAGAATCTAAAACAAAAATCCAGAAAATCACATTGTATGATTTTTAAGTAATTAATTTGCATTTTATTGCATGACATAAGTATTTGATCACCTACCAACCAGTAAGAATTCCGGCTCTCACAGACCTGTTAGTTTTTCTTTAAGAAGCCCTCCTGTTCTCCACTCATTACCTGTATTAACTGCACCTGTTTGAACTCGTTACCTGTATAAAAGACACCTGTCCACACACTCAATCAAACAGACTCCAACCTCTCCACAATGGCCAAGACCAGAGAGCTGTGTAAGGACATCAGGGATAAAATTGTAGACCTGCACAAGGCTGGGATGGGCTACAGGACAATAGGCAAGCAGCTTGGTGAGAAGGAAACAACTGTTGGCGCAATTATTAGAAAATGGAAGTTCAAGATGATGGTCAATCACCCTCGGTCTGGGGCTCCATGCAAGATCTCACCTCGTGGGGCATCAATGATCATGAGGAAGGTGAGGGATCGGCCCAGAACTACACGGCAGGACCTGGTCAATGACCTGAGGAGAGCTGGGCCCACAGTCTCAAAGAAAACCATTAGTAACACACTACGCCGTCATGGATTAAAATCCTGCAGCGCACGCAAGGTCTCCCTGCTCAAGCCAGCACATGTCCAGGCCCGTCTGAAGTTTGCCAATGACCATCTGGATGATCCAGAGGAGGAAGGGCAGAAGGTCATGTGGTCTTATGAGACAAAAATAGAGCTTTTTGGTCTAAACTCCACTCGCCGTGTTTGGAGGAAGAAGAAGGATGAGTACAACCCCAAGAACATCATCCCAACCGTGAAGCATGGAGGTGGAAACATCATTCTTTGGGGATGCTTTTCTGCAAAGGGGACAGGACGACTGCACCGTATTATGGGGCCATGTATCGCGAGATCTTGGCCAACAACCTCCTTCCCTCAGTAAGAGCATTGAAGATGGGTCGTGGCTGGGTCTTCAAACATGACAACGACCCGAAACACACAGCCAGGGCAACTAAGGTGTGGCTCCGTTAGAAGCATCTCAAGGTCCTGGGGTGGCCTAGCCAGTCTCCAGACCTGAACCCAATAGAAAATCTTTGGAGGGAGCTGAAAGTCCGTATTTCCCAGCGACAGCCCCGAAACCTGAAGGATCTGGAGAAGGTCTGTATGGAGGAGTGGGCCAAAATCCATGCTGCAGTGTATGCAAACCTGGTCAAGAACTACAGGAATCGTATGATCTCTGTAATTGCAAACAAAGGTTTCTGTACCAAATATTAAGTTCTGCTTTTCTGATGTACCAAATACTTATGTCATGCAATAGAATGCTAATTAATTACTTAAAAATCATACAATGTGATTTTCTGGATTTTTGTTTTAGATTCCGTCTCTCACAGTTGAAGTGTACCTATGATAAAAATTACAGGCCTGTAAATGCTTTGTAAGTAGGAAAACCTGCAAAATCGGCAGTGTATCAAATACTTGTTCTCCCCACTGTATGTGCATGTATTCTGTTTTTTGCTGTTAATAGTGTGCAGATTCATAAATTCCTTGTCAATATATTCTGTCTGTATATTATGTTTATCGTAATTATTCACCATTTCTCCAAATCAAATTCCAGGTATATGTAAATGTACTTTGTGAATGTACTTGAACAATATAACTTATTTATTTAATGCTTCATATTGTTACAGAGCTTGGACCTCAGCCCATCAGAATATACGATTGTTTTATTCTATTCTCCAAACAATGTACAATTGAAGTCGGAAGTTTACATACACCTTAGCCAAAGTACATTTAAACTCAATTTTACACAATTCCTGACATTTAATCAGAGTAAAAATTCCCTCTCTTACGTCAGTTAAGATCACCACTTTATTTTAAGAATGTGAAATGTCAGAATAATAGTAGAGAGAATGATTTATTTCAGCTTTAATTTATTTAATCACATTCCCAGGGGGTCAGAAGCTTACATACACTCAATTATTATTTGGTAGCATTTCCTTTAAATTGTTTAACTTAGGTGAAACGTTTCGGGTAGCCTTCCACAAGCTTCCCACAATAAATCTGGTGTATTTTGCCCCATTCCTCCTGACAGAGCTGGTGTAACGGAGTCAGGTTTGTAGGCCTCCTTGCTTTCAAATGCTTTTTCAGTTCTGCCCACAAATGTTCTATAGGGTTGAGGTCAGGGCTTTGTGATGGCCACTCCAATACCTGTTGTCCTTAAGCCATTTTGCAACAACTTTGGAAGTATGCTTGGCTCATTGTCCATTTGGAAGACCCATTTGCGACCAAGCTTTAACTTCCTGACTGATGTCTTGAGATTTTGCTTCAATATATCCACATCATTTTACTACCCCCATCCTGCCATCTATTTTGTGAAGTGCACCAGTCCCTCCTGCAGCAAAACACCCCCACAACATGATGCTGCCACCCCCGGGCTTCACGGTTAGGATGGTGTTCTTCGACTTGCAAGCCTCCCCCTTTTTCCTCCAAACATAACGATGTCATTATGGGCCAACAGTTCTATTTTTGTTTCATCAGACCAGAGGACATTTCTCCAAAAAGTACGATCTTTGTCCCCATGTGCAGTTGAAAACCGTAGTCTGGCTTTTTTATGGTGGTTCTGGAGCAGTGGCTTCTACCATGCTGAGCGGCCTTTCGGGTTATGTCGATATAGGACTCGTTTCACTGTGGATATAGATACTTTTGTACCTGTTTCCTCCAGCATCTTCACTTCCTTTGCTGTTGTTCTGGGATTGATTTGCACTTTTCACTCCAAAGTACGTTCATCTCTAGGAGACAGAACGTGTCTCCTTCCTGAGCGGTATGACAGCTGCGTGGTCCCATGGTGTTTATACTTGCGTACTATTGTTTGCACAGATGAACGTGGTACCTTCAGGCGTTTGGAAATTGCTCACAAGGATGAACCAGACTTGTGGAGGTTTGCATTTTTCTTTCTGAGGTCTTGGTTGATTTCTTTTGATTTTCCCATGATGTCAAGCAAAGAGGCACTGAGTTTGAAGGTAGGCCTTGAAATACATCCACAGGTACACCTCCAATTGACTCAAATGATGTCAATTAGCCTATCAGAAGCTTCTAAAGCCATGACATCATTTTCGGGAATTTTCCAAGTTGTTTAAAGGCATAGTCAACTTAGTGTATGTAAACTTCTGACCCACTGGAATTGTGATACAGTGAATTATAAGTGAAATAAACTGTCTGTAAACAATTGTTGGAAAAATTACTTGTGTCATGCACAAAGTAGATGTCCTAACTGACTTGCCAAAATTATAGTTTGTTAACAAGAAATTTGTAGAGTGGTTGAAAAACAAGTTTTAATGACTCCAACCTAAGTGTATGTAAACTTCCGACTTACAACTGTATATAGCCTGTAATCATTGTTTACAGAACCACTTTTGATACACTGCACCACACATTTCACCTCCTCACAGATAGTTATCAAGGTCACAGTACCATTTAGACAGACTGGTGTCTAACCTAGGTTTCCTGCAGGCCACAATACTGTGTTAACCTGCTAATCTTAAATATAGGCATTAGCGCAGGGACAAATCTTAGCTTACACAAATCTTTTGGTCTTAGACAAGTTTAATTACACCTACATCACTTTTCAGTTGCTATCCCCTACTGCCTTGGTGGCCATGAGTAAGGCACTGCTACGGGCAAGGGCAAGGCTGACCGTGTTCTGCTCCAAGCCTGTTCTCTATTTGGTGTCATAGGGTTGGGTACGGTGACAACAAAAATACATGTCTCCATTATACAATAGGCTTTTATTTTGAAATAAAATGTTGCCTGAATATGTGTGTTTGTGTGTTATTTTGTGTCTATGTATTCATGTGAGTGTGTGTTTATGCATATGTGTGTTTGTAATACAAGTTGAGTCTGTATGTGTGGATATATACCAGTATGTGTGTTTGTAACACAAGTTGAGTCTGTATGTGTGGATATATACCAGTATGTGTGTTTGTAATACAAGTTGAGTCTGTATGTGTGGATATATACCAGTATGTGTGTTTTGGCAAATCCGAAGGTGGTATACATATGCATCAATAACATCTTTATGAAATAATTCATAACCCCTTCATGAATGTTACAGTATCATTCATCAACCTTCATAGCACATTAAACATCAGTCATATGTAATCTTCACAACAAAAGTCATGTTTTCATTACAGTATTATAGTAGAAATATCTGGTTGGATTGAGCTTGATGGTTGCTGGTGCCACTGACTGGGTTAGTTCTGAACAGCAGAAGACTTTGATAGCCTCTGCTGAGCTGAAGACAAGGTGTTAGTTTCTGGAGCTAATGCAAGTCTTCAGGTTTCAGCCAAGTTTTCTCATCATGTTAATTTGACACCATTTGCCCTGGTGTCATCCAGATCTGCCATCCAGATTTGAAATCGTTTAAATACTTTGAACGTTTGCTTGAGCCTGCCTGGAGTGCCAGATTGATGGGGTTTGCACTTTTCGGACTCTTCCATGTCCATCAAAACAAGGGAAGTAATACATGAAGACATTGATGTTGGGATGTTATTACATCATCACTTGACGTTATTATGTTTTTAGACCTTTGAAAAGACGAGTGCAGTTAGTTCAACACGTCTCCATTCACTGGTTAAGTGATAAAGGATTAGTGGATGAAGGGCAATATCAAACTTCATCAATGTGAAGGAAACAGGAGGGTTGGGGAATACCTCTGTCCCTGATCCATCCCATCCAACTACTGCCAACCAACCTCGCCGTGAGACTCTCAGCTGTCAAGTCAATCGTCCCCTGCACCTTTTGCTTACCGACTTATCTCCCCTTTTCACCTCCCAAAGTTGCTTCTCTGTTTGCATGCCAGTCTTGTATCCCTGTATTTTCATACCTTACGTCTCTCACCATCCTCCTTTAGAGGAATATTATTCACTCTTCCACTCAACCTCACTCCTTACAACCTGGCAGAGGTAGTATACAGTGATCCAATCAGCAAGGGGTGAATGTATGTGTACAAGCCAGACCTCATAAATGAGAGCCTGTTACATTGGTTTTAAGAGCAGCCATAACTAGCAGAACTGGTAGCAGACTCTTGTGAACCTGTTGGTTTCATTCCCTTTCCACATAAAGCTGAATGTTTTACAGTTGACCGTTTCTTGTGTTGAGGCAAGTTTTACAGTATAGCACTTCAGTTACTCACAGTTACTACTATGTCATGACCAAGCGCACAACCCCCGAAGAATGTAGGAAGGAAGGAAAAATAGGGTGTTTTATCATTTGTTCCTTCTCCTGCCACATCTCATTACCCTCTTTGCTGCTGTACGGTTTTTATGTTTGGCTGTTTTATTTTTCCCTGCCATTGATCTCATGCTGTTGTTATTTAGTACCAGCCTTGAGGTTTCTCCTTATTCGAGGCGAGGGGGGTGGCTGAGGGGTTTGGTGGGTGGGTTAGTGGGCGCAGCACGGCGTGACAGAGCATCGTAAATGGCAGAGGGTGAAAAAGGGAAACGCTGTATCATCCAGTCAGCTCCAATCACTCAGCTCTACACACACTGACAGCGCTGCTATATCTGCTGTGGGATACGAGGGATAAACTGAAATATCTGCTGTGGGATACGAGAGGTAAACTAAAATATCTGCTGTGGGATACGAGGGGTAAACTGAAATATCTGCTGTGGGATACGAGGGGTAAACTGAAATATCTGCTGTGGGATACGAGGGGTAAACTGAAATATCTGCTGTGGGATACGAGGGGTAAACTGAAATATCTGCTGTGGGATACGAGGGGTAAACTGAAGTATCTGCTGTGGGATACGAGAGGTAAACTGAAATATCTGCTGTGCGATACGAGAGGTAAACTGAAATATCTGCTGTGGGATACGAGGGGTAAACTGAAATATCTGCTGTGGGATACGAGGGGTAAACTGAAATATCTGCTGTGGGATAAGAGTGGTAAACTGAAATATCTGCTGTGGGATACGAGGGGTAAACTGAAATATCTACTTTGGGATATGAGGGGTAAACTGAAATATCTGCTGTGGGATACGAGGGGTAAACTGAAATATCTGCTGTGGGATACGAGAGGTAAACTAAAATATCTGCTGTGGGATACGAGGGGTAAACTGAAATATCTGCTGTGGGATACGAGGGGTAAACTGAAATATCTACTTTGGGATATGAGGGGTAAACTGAAATATCTGCTGTGGGATACGAGGGGTAAACTGAAATATCTGCTGTGGGATACGAGAGGTAAACTGAAATATCTGCTGTGGGATACGAGAGGTAAACTGAAATATCTGCTGTGGGATACGAGGGGTAAACTGAAATATCTGCTGTGGGATACGAGGGGTAAACTGAAATATCTGCTGTGGGATACGAGGGGTAAACTGAAATATCTGCTGTGGGATAAGAGGGGTAAACTGAAATATCTTCTGTGGGATACGAGGGGTAAACTGAAATATCTGCTGTGGGATACGAGGGGTAAACTGAAATATCTGCTGTGGGATACGAGGGGTAAACTGAAATATCTGCTGTGGGATACGAGAGGTAAACTGAAATATCTGCTGTGGGATACGAGAGGTAAACTGAAATATCTGCTGTGGGATAAGAGTGGTAAACTGAAATATCTGCTGTGGGATAAGAGGGTAAACTGAAATATCTGCTGTGGGATACGAGGGGTAAACTGAAATATCTGCTGTGGGATACGAGGGGTAAACTGAAATATCTGCTGTGGGATACGAGAGGTAAACTGAAATATCTGCTGTGGGATACGAGAGGTAAACTGAAATATCTGCTGTGGGATAAGAGTGGTAAACTGAAATATCTGCTGTGGGATAAGAGGGTAAACTGAAATATCTGCTGTGGGATACGAGGGGTAAACTGAAATATCTGCTGTGGGATACGAGAGGTAACCTGAAATATCTGCTGTGGGATACGAGAGGTAAACTGAAATATCTGCTGTGGGATACGAGAGGTAAACTGAAATATCTGCTGTGGGATACGAGGGGTAAACTGAAATATCTGCTGTGGGATACAAGGGGTAAACTGAAATATCTGCTGT